>NC_069780.1:72475000-73100000 GCF_027406575.1 Nycticebus coucang
ACACAGAGCTTAGAAAGCTAGAGGCACAGTGACTTCCTTTTCAGTAGGAGGAGAGGCTGCAAGAGGCAAATGCTGATGAGAGTCTGTGAGCTTTGCATATTCATATCCCTCAGTTGTTAGAAAATTCAGGTAATAAGCATGTGCAAATTCCAGCAGCCTTGGGGGTTTTCTCTTCTCATGTTCTGAGTTGACTGTATCAAATCAGGAGGTCCCCAGTCCCACCCCCAAATTGAATCAGCACTTGTACACCGAAGTTTTTAACATCACCCACAAGATTTTTAAGGGCTTGTCACAAGAATCTTATAGTCTCTAGACATGAATAAAAATGATTTCAGATATCATCTCTATCTCACATTTTATTTTATGGGATTAATTTAACTGATAGAGCTGAATGGTAGGGTTGCTAGAAATAAGCAGAAATTTTTAATTTTTTAGGAAAATACACCAACATATGTATATTCTGACATACTGGTTTTATTGAAGTGGGCAAAACTTTTCTTTAATGTTAGTATAGCTATGCCTCTACTAAACAATCCCTGGGCTGTGTGTGTGTGTGTGTGTGTGTGTGTGTAAATCTCCTTCATAATGGAATCAGCCATATTGTGAGAAAAAAAATTGTGACTATCACACGAAGTTGATTTGCTTAGTATTTATTTGAACATTAAAAGTACCATATGATTATCCCTGCTGACATCATCTACTTGACCAAATACAGCTGAAAGTTAATACTAACCCTGGAAAAAGTTAACATTTTAAAAATTTCTCTTGGACACATCACATTGGCTAGGCACCTGAGTATAAGATTATTATTTAAAAATTTGGGAAAGATTCAAAAGCCAGAGCTTATGAGTTTAACCTGGGAAGTTTTCTGGTGAGAATGGCTGTTTCTTCTTTTCACCAAGAATTAAAATAACAGAAAATTCTGCAAGGAGTATACACCAACTGACCTACAGGGGCAGATCCATCAGGGTGACAGTGAACTTTTCAGCTGAAAATTTCCAAGCCAGAAGAGAATGGTCATCTACCTTTAATCTTCTTAAACAAAATAATTTTCATCCCAGAATTTTGTATCATGCTAAGTTAAGCTTCAAAATTGATGGAGAAATCAAATCTTTTGCTGACACAAACATTGAAGAAATTTGCCTCATCAAGACCAGCTCTGTAGGAAATAAGTAGCCCCATTGTCAACACTGAGCATCACAATGGACCACCAGCAAAATAAACACCCAGAAACTAATGCACAAAACCTGGTTTCCAAAATGACATAAAGGATAAAGGTAAACAACAGACACTTATCCAATAGATGAATAGAACTCAGCCACTTTTATCAATTCTCTTAATATATCTTTTTTAAATTAAATCATAACTGTGTACATTAATGTGATCATGGGGCACCATAAATTGGTTTTATATACCATTTGACATATTTTCATCACACTGGTTAACATAGCCTTCCTGGGGAGGTGGAGCAAGATGGTGGCCGAGTAACAGCTTCCTTGCATCTGGGCACTGTGAGTCTGGGGAGATAGGACTCCAGGCACCTCTGGCTGGTGGGATCTGCCTATCATCACCCCTGAGAGGATACAAGGAGTCAGTGAGAGACTTCTGGACCCCAAGAGGAGGACTAAAACAGTGGAAAAACGGCAAGTGGTCGCGTGTGTTCAATCTGTCTAAACCCGCCCGCAACTGTAAGTTCAGTAGCAGCGAGACCGCAAACCAGAAAGGCCTTACCTGTGAACCGTTTTGATGTCTTTGGACTTGGCACTCAGTTGAACTGCCCTGGGGAGAGCCTGAGCAGGAGTGCGGAGAACTTTGGCCGTTGTCTAGGGCCCCAATCTGAGCCGCTGAGCCAGACAGAGCTAATAGTGTTTGGCTCTGGGTCACAGGGAGCCATTGTGAGTGATCTGCCCTGGCAGGCTCCGCCCTCAGGGTCGCAGAGAATCGGGTGGGAGCTGGTAACCCAGCGACCGAGTAGCCTAAGGGTGGGGTCTGAGCCACCTTGCAGCCCTAACCCTCAGAGGCAGAGTGAGACTGGTTTTGGCACACTGAGTAAGTCGATAGCCACTTCAGCAGTGATTCCAGCGACAAGCACTTTCCTGGGAAAGCTTCTGCTCAGCAAGTTTTAAATGGACTGAAGAGAGATTTAGGGTGTCTACCTGCTGGGGTTTGAGAAATCAGCAGCCTCCAGTCGTATCAGAACTGTGATTAACATCTCATACCCCAGAAGACCACGTGTTGCCCAGACAATATTCAATAACATATATATACTGCTTTGTTTTTTTTTTTTTTTTCTGGTTTGGTTGTTTTTTTAGTTTATTTTGATGTTGTTGATGTTGTTTTGTTTTTTAATTTCAACCTTTTCCATACAGATCCTTTTTCTTTCTCAATTTTTCTAGTTTAATTATAATTTCCCATTGCTGCCTTTTTCAATAACTAGAACTTCATTTTTGCTAGTGTTTCTACTGCTATTATTTGGTTTTTCACCCAATTTTATCCTGTAAAGTTTTCTGTTTGCTTGTTTTGGTTTGCTTTATAGCATTTTGTCTTTCCTCTCTACTTGGTGGAGGTGGGGTACTGTGTCTGATCAGGTTAGCAAAGAGCTGCTGACCTCAAGGGAACCAACCAACTGGGCACAACAAGAAGCTGTTTTTTTTTTTAGGGTTGTGACAAAGTACCCTACTGTACACCTATATTGCTCTGTCTCCCTCTTTCTGTGCCTCTCTTCTTTTTGTCAATATTCCTTTTAACCACCTCCTCTCCTTTCTCTATTTTTCTTTTTTTCTCTTATCACTCGGTCCTCCTTTCTTTCATCCCTTTCTTGCTCTTCAACCTTCTCACCCTTCTGGTCCTGTAACCCTTAGTCCACAGGCATGAGAACTTAAAGAGCAAGAGGAAGTGAAAGGAAAATTAGGGCAAGGAAACAGATAAAGAAATCACTCATGAGGAAGAATCAGCAGAAAACTCCAGGCAACATGAAGAACCAGTCCAGAACAACGCCGCCAAGGGACCATGAGGTAGCTACTGCAGAGGATTCCACCTATACAGAAATGTTAGGAATGACAGAAAGGGAATTTAGAATACACATGTTGAAAACAATGAAAGAAATGATGGAAACAATGAAGGAAACTGCTAATAAAATGGAAAATAAACAAAAGGAAATCCAAAAACAGAATCAAATAAGAGATGAACAATATGAAGAATATAAAAAGGATATAGCAGAGCTGAAGGAACTCAAACACTCAATTAGGGAACTTAAAGATGCAATGGAAAGTATCAGCAACAGGTTAGACCATGCAGAAGAAAGAATTTCAGAGGTAGAAGACAAAGTTCTTGAGATAAGCCAGATAGTAAAAGAGGCAGAAAAGAAGAGAGAGAAGGCAGAACGTTCACTGTCAGAATTATGGGACTTTATGAAGTGTTCCAACATACGAGTTATAGAAATCCCAGAAGGGGAAGAAGAATGCCCCAGAGGAATGGAAGTCATACTAGAGAATATTATAAAAGAAAATTTCCCAAATATCACCCAAGATTCTGACACACTGCTTTCAGAGGGATATCGGACCCCAGGTCACCTCAACTCTAACCAAGCTTCTCCAAGACACATTGTAATGAACCTGTCCAAAGTCAAGACAAAAGAAAAGATTCTGCAAGCTGCCAGGAGTAAGCGCCAGTTGACCTACGGGGCAAATCCATCACAGTGACCGCAGACTTCTCTAATGAAACTGTCCAAGCAAGAAGACAATGGTCACCTACCTTTAATCTACTTAAACAGAACAATTTCCAGCCCAGAATTCTGTACTCTGCTAAGCTAATCTTAAAAATTGACGGAGAAATCAAATCATTTACGGATATACAAACATTGAGGAAATTCGCCACAACAAGACCAGCTCTACAGGAAATACTTCAACCTGTTCTGCACCCTGACCACCACAATGGATCAGCAGCAAAGTAAGAACTCAGAAATTAAAGGACAGAACCTAACCTCCACACTGATGCAAAAGATAAAACTAAGCAATGGACTCTCACCAAATAAGATGAATAGAATACTACCACACTTATCCATTATCTCAATAAATATTAATGGCTTGAATTCCCCACTGAAGAGACATAGACTGGCTGACTGGATTAAAAAACACAAGCTATCCATTTGCTGTCTGCAAGAAACACATCTGGCTTCAAAAGACAAATTAAAGCTCTGAGTCAAGGGTTGGAAGACAATTTTTTAGGCAAATGGAATTGAGAAGAAAAGAGGAGTTGAAATCTTATTTTCAGATACATGTGGATTTAAAGCAACTAAAGTAAAAAAAGACAAAGACGGTCACTTTATATTCGTCAAGGGAAAAATACAATAAGAAGACATTTCAATTCTAAATATTTATGCACCCAATTTAAATGTTCCCAGATTCTTGAAACAGACCTTACTCAGTCTGAGCAATATGATATCTGATAATACCATAATAACAGGGGACTTTAACACTCCTCTTACAGAGCTGGACAGATCCTCTAAACAGAAATTAAACAAGGATATAAGAGATTTAAATGAGACCCTAGAACAACTGTGCTTGATAGACGCATATAGAACACTCCATCCCAAAGATAAAGAATATACATTCTTCTCATCACCCCATGGAACATTCTCCAAAATTGATCATATCCTGGGACACAAAACAAATTTCAACAGAATCAAAAGAATTGAAATTTTACCTTGTATCTTCTCAGACCATAAGGCACTAAAGGTGGAACTCAACTCTAACAAAAATGCTCGACCCCACCCAAAGGCATGGAAATTAAACAATCTTCTGTTGAATAACAGATGGGTGCAGGAAGAAATAAAACAGGAAATCATTAACTTCCTTGAGCATAACAACAATGAAGACACAAGCTACCAAAACCTGTGGGATACTGCAAAAGTAGTTTTGAGAGGAAAATTCATCGCTTTAGATGCCTACATTCGAAAAACAGAAAGAGAGTGCATCAACAATCTCACAAGCCATCTTATGGAATTGGAAAAAGAAGAACAATCTAAGCCTAAACTCAGTAGAAGAAAATAAATATCCAAAATCAAATCAGAGATCAATGAAATTGAAAACAAAAGAATCATTCAGAAAATTAATGAAACAAGGAGTTGGTTTTTTGAAAAAATAAATAAAATAGATAAACCATTGGCCAGACTAATAAGGAATAGAAAAGTAAAATCTCTAGTAACCTCAAACAGAAATGATAAAGGGGAAATAACAACTAATCCCACAGAGATACAAGAGAGCATCTCTGAGTACTACCAGAAACTGTATGCCCAGAAATTTGACAATGGGAAGGAAATGGATCAATATTTGGAATCAAACCCTCTCCCTAGACTCAGCCAGGAAGAAATAGAGCTCCTGAACAGACCAGTTGCAAGCACTGAGATCAAAGAAACAATAAAAAAGCTTCCAACCAAAAAATGCCCTGGTCCAGATGGCTTCACACCAGAATTCTATCAAACCTTCAAGGAAGAGCTTATTCCTGTACTGCAGAAATTATTCCAAAAAATTGAGGAAGAAGGAATCTTCCCCAACACATTCTATGAAGCAAACATCACCCTGATACCAAAACCAGGAAAAGACCCAAACAAAAAGGAGAATTTCAGACCAATCTCACTCATGAACATAGATGCAAAAATTCTCAACAAAATCCTAGCCAATAGATTACAGCTTATCATCAAAAAAGTCATTCATCATGATCAAGTAGGCTTCATCCCAGGGATGCAAGCCTGGTTTAACATACGCAAGTCCATAAACGTTATCCACCATATTAACAGAGGCAAAAATAAAGATCACATGATCCTCTCAATAGATGCAGAAAAAGCATTTGATAAAATCCAGCATCCTTTTCTAATTAGAACACTGAAGAGTATAGGCATAGGTGGCACATTTCTAAAACTGATTGAAGCTATCTATGACAAACCCACAGCCAATATTTTACTGAATGGAGTAAAACTGAAAGCTTTTCCGCTTAGAATTGGAACCAGACAAGGACCTCTGTCACCTTTACTATTCAACGTAGTGCTGGAAGTTCTAGCCAATACAATTAGGCAAGACAAGGAAATAAAGGGAATCCAAATGGGAGCAGAGGAGGTCAAACTCTCCCTCTTTGCTGACGACATGATCTTATACTTAGAGAACCCCAAAGACTCAACCATGAGACTCCTAGAAGTCATCAAAAAATACAGTAATGTTTCAGGATATAAAAATCAATGTCTACAAGTCAGTAGCCTTTGTATACATCAGTAACAGTCAAGATGAGAAGCTAATTAAGGACACAACTCCCTTCACCATAGTTTCAAAGAAAATGAAATACCTAGGAATATACCTAACGAAGGAGGCGAAGGACCTCTATAAAGAAAACTATGAAATCCTCAGAAAGGAAATAGCAGAGGATATTAACAAATGGAAGAACATACCATGTTCATGGATGGGAAGAATCAACATTGTTAAAATGTCTATACTTCCCAAAGCAATCTACCTATTCAATGCCATTCCTATCAAAATACCAACATCGTACTTTCAAGATTTGGAAAAAATGATTCTGCGTTTTGTATGGAACCGGAAAAAACCCCGTATAGCTAAGGCAGTTCTTAGTAATAAAAATAAAGCTGGGGGCATCAGCATACCAGATTTTAGTCTGTACTACAAAGCCATAGTGGTCAAGACAGCATGGTGCTGGCACAAAAACAGAGACATAGACACTTGAAATCGAATTGAAACCCAAGAACTGAAACTAACATCTTGCAACCACCTAATCTTTGATAAATCAAACAAGAACATACCTTGGGAGAAAGACTCCCTATTCAATAAATGGTGTTGGGAGAACTGGATGTCTATATGTAAAAGACTGAAACTGGATCCACACCTTTCCCCACTCACGAAAATTGATTCAAGATGGATAAAGGGCTTAAATTTAAGGCATGAAACAATAAAAATCCTCCAAGAAAGCATAGGAAAAACACTGGAAGATATTGGCCTGGGGAAAGACTTCATGAAGAAGACTGCCATGGCAATTGCAACAACAACAAAAATAAACAAATGGGACTTCATTAAACTGAAAAGCTTCTGTACAGCTAAGGAGAGAATAACCAAAGCAAAGAGACAACCTACACAATGGGAAAGGATATTTGCATATTTTCAATCAGACAAAAGCTTGATAACTAGGATCTATAGAGAACTCAAATTAATCCACATGAAAAAAGCCAACAATCCCATATATCAATGGGCAAGAGACATGAATAGAACCTTCTCTAAAGATGACAGATGAATGGCTAACAAACACATGAAAAAATGTTCATCATCTCTATATATTAGAGAAATGCAAATCAAAACAACCCTGAGATATCATCTAACCCCAGTGAGAATGGCCCACATCACAAAATCTCAAAACTGCAGATGCTGGCGTGGATGTGGAGAGAAGGGAACACTTTTACACTGCTGGTGGGACTGCAAACTAGTACAACCTTTCTGGAAGGAAGTATGGAGAAACCTCAAAGCACTCAAGCTAGACCTCCCATTTGATCCTGCAATCCCATTACTGGGCATCTACCCAGAAGGAAAAAAATCCTTTTATCATAAGGACACTTGTACCAGACTGTTTATTGCAGCTCAATTTACAATCGCCAAAATGTGGAAACAGCCTAAATGCCCACCAACCCAGGAATGGATTAACAAGCTGTGGTATATGTATACCATGGAATACTATTCAGGTATTAAAAAAAAATGGAGACTTTACATCCTTCGTATTAACCTGGATGGACGTGGAAGACATTATTCTTAGTAAAGCATCACAAGAATGGAGAAGCATGAATCCTATGTACTCAATTTTGATATGAGGACAATTAATGATAATTAAGGTTATTGGAGGGGAAGCAGAAAGAGGGACAGAGGGACGGGGTGGGGCCTTAGTGTGTGTCACACTTTATGGGGGCAAGACACGATTGCAAGTGGGACTTTACCTAACAATTGCAATCAGTGTAGCCTGGCTTATTGTACCCTCAATTTATCCCCAACAATAAAAACAAAAGAAAACATAGCCTTGCTGGCATTTTCTTAGTTATTGTGTTAAGACATTTGTATTCTACATTTAGTAAGTTTCACATGTACCCTTGTAAGACGCACTATAGGTGTGATCCCACCAATCACCCTCCCTCCACTCATCCTCCCGACTCCCTCCCCTCCCTCTCCCTCTTCCTCATATTCCCAGGTTATAACTGGGTTATAGTTTTCATACGAAAGCCATAAATTAGTTTCATAGTAGGGCTGAGTACATTGGATATTTTTTCTTCCATTCTTGAGATACTTTACTAAGAAGAATATGTTCCAGCTCCATCCATGTAAACGTGAAAGAGGTAAAGTCTCCGTCTTTCTTTAAGGCTGCATAATATTCCATGGTGTACATATACCACAATTTTTTAATCCATTTGTGGATCGATGGGCACTTGGGCTTTTTCCATGACTTAGCAATTATGAATTGGACTGCAATAAACATTCTGGTACAAATATTTTTGTTATAATGTGATTTTTGGTCTTCTGGATATATACCTAGTAGAGGAATTATAGGATTGAATGGTAGGTCTATTTTTAGATCTCAAAGTGTTCTCCAAACATCTTTCCAAAAGGAATGTATTAATTTACATTCCTACCAGTAGTGTAGAAGTGTTCCCTTTTCTCCACATCCACGCCAACGTCTCTGGTCTTGGAATTTTGTGATATGGGCTATTCTTATTGGAGTTAGATGATATCTCAAAGTACTTTTGATTTGCATTTCTCTGATGATTAAAGATGATGAGCATTTTTCATATGTCTGTAGGCCGCTCACCTGTCTTCTTCAGAGAAGTTTCTCTTCAAGTCCCTTTCCCAGCCTGAGATGGGATCACTTGTTCTTTTCTTGCTAATACCTTTGAGTTCTCTATGGATTCTTGTTATTAAACCTTTGTCGGAGACATAACTTGCAAATATATTATCCCATTCTGAGGGCTATCTGCTTGCTTTACTTACTGTGTTCTTGGCTGTGCAGAGCTTTTTAGTTTTATGAGGTCCCAGTAGTGTATTTTTGAAGCTGCTTCAATTGCTCAGGGGGTCATTCTCATAAAATATTTGCCCACACCTATTTCTTCAAGAGTTTTTCCTGCACTGAAGAGGCACAGGCTGGCTGATTGGTTAAAAAAGCACAACCCATCCATATGCTGTCTCCAGGAAACACACCTAACCTTGAAGGACAAATCAAGACTCAGGGTAAAGGTATGGAAAACAGTATTTCAGGCAAATGGAAATCAGAAGGAAAGAGGGGTTATCATCTTATTCTCAGATACAAGTGGACTTAAAGCAACTAAAGTTAAGAAAGACCAAGTTGGTCACTTCATACTGGTCAAGGGAACAATACAACAAGAGCACTGTTCAATTCTAAATATTTATGCACCCAACTTTAATGCTCCCATAGTTATGAAACAGACCTTAATTGGTCTGAGCAATATGATATCCCATAACATCATAATAGCAGGGGACTTTAACAGCCCTGTAATAGAACTGGACAGATCCTCTAAACAGAAACTAAGGAAAGATGCAAGGAACTTAAATGTGACCCTAAAACAAATGGACTTAATAGACATATACAAAAAAGACCATTCCAAAGCCAAGGAATATACATTCTTCTCATCATCCCATAGAACATACTCCAAAGTAGATCATATCCTGTGATACAAATCAAAGCTCAACAAAATGGAAAGAATTGAAATTATACCTTGTATCTTTTCAGACCACAAGGCCATAAAGGTGGAATTCAACTCCAACAAAAGCATTCATCCCTACACATAGGCATGGAAATTAAACAACCTTATGCTGAATGACAGTGGGTCAAGGAAGAGATAAAGGAGGAAATTGTTCAGTTTCTCAAACATAACAACAATGAAGACACAAGTTACAAACTTGGGGGATATAGGCAAAGCAATCTGAAGAGGGAAATTTATCACATTAGATGCCTACATCCAAAAAACAGAAAGAGAGCAAGCACATCAACAAACTAATGAATTATCTTACAGAAATGGGGGGGGGGGAGCCAATCTAATCCCAAACCTAGCAGAAGAAAAGAAATAACCACAATTAAATCAGTGTTTCCAGAGGATGTTCTTAGGTGGCAGTGGATTTTAGCATCAACCATGGGCACAACCAATCCTTGGTAGCTATTCTTATGAACAGTTACAGTTTGGAAGTCACTCAGAGCACTGTTTATCACAATGTGCAAAAATCACCTACAGTACTTGTTAAAAGTTCCTGCACCTCACCCCAGAACTAATGAATCAGAATCTCTGGGGTGGGCTAAAAATAAGCAATTGATAAGAGCAGGGTGGAATCTCTGCTTGCATCTCTTATTGGCAACCAGTATGCAGCTGCGTTCCTGAATGAACTTTTAAAGAGAACTACATTAAATGTTCATAGAGCTTCAGTAGAGCAGTAAAACAGCATGAACTCCCACTAATGCATAATCCTAGCTATTTTACAAATTGTGAACAGTCTCAATAGAGACACCTTTTGGATGATCAGTTCAACTTTTACTGCTTCTCAAACTCCCTCCATCTTCTTTATCCCCTTTAGTCTCAGCATGTTACCCTGCAAAGAAAACTGAGGTATTTAACAACAGGGCTTCACTGTGATTCTTGTTTTTCCAGATTTTCTACAAATCTTTCCTGAATTCACTCCTTCAACAATTGTGTGAGATTCCATTTCCCTTGAATGATTCTCTTTGGTTTGAAATTTCTAGATTGGCTTAGCGCCCATAGTACAGTGGTTAAGGTGCTGGCCACTGAGGCTGGAGGGTTTGAACCCAGCCTGGGCCTGCTTAACAACAATGACAACCACAACAAAAGATAGCTGGATATTGTGCAGGTGCCTGTAGTCCAGCTGCTTGGGAGGCTGAGGTAAGAGAATTGCTTATGACCAAGAGTTTGAGGTTGCTGTGAGCTGTGACACTACAGTACTCTACTGTGGGCAATGTAGTGAGATTCTGTCTCAAAAAAAACCAAAAAAGATGAATGAAATTTCTAGGTTATTATGGCTGGTCCAGGCTGATAAAAAAGCAATTTACATAACCAACCTGTACTTGAGGTACAAAAATCTCTTGTGCAGAGTCACATATCCAACTATTATTTACATGTCAGTTATATATATGTGTAATAAGCATCTCAACCTAACAATGTTCAAAATTGAGCTCCTGATCTTCCCTCACAAGTCCCCTTCTCCTGCAGCCTTCACCACCTCAGTTTCAGACACCCTTTTTCTCCAGTTGCTCAGGCCCATCACTTTGGGTCATCCTTTGCTCCTTTATTTTTCTGACAACCCCACATCCAGCCCATCTGCAAAACTAGTTGCTCTGCCTTTGGAATACATCTAGTAGAAGACCACTTCTCACCACCTGCTTTATCATCTTTCTGGCCCAAGACACTCAGGTCTTATCTGGATTATTGTTAGAAATCTTGCTCTCTTATGTCTGTACCCTCTGCAGTCTATTCTCAGCACAGTAGAAAAAAATTAAGGAAAGTAGTATCATTTATCTGCTCAAAAGCTTCCAATGGCTTCCTATCTCATTCAGAGTAAAAGACAACTTTCTTACACTTACCTCTAAGAACCTGCATGAGCTGATGCGTTCACCTCTCTAACCTTCAGCATCTTCTACTCTCTCCCTTATTCTCTCTGCACCAGGTTCACTGGCTTCCTTATTAGTCCTGGTGTTAGGTAGGGATAAGGAGAAAGGGGAACAGATGCTTTGCCTAGGGATGTCCACTGAAGAGGCAGATGATGTTAGGAGATGCTTAGTCTACTAAGAGGAACAAATTGACTAGAGGGGGCTCCAAAGGGAGAACAGATGACATGCTAAGGGGGTCCCCAAAGACTGACCAGATGCTTGGTCTATGATAAAGGGTCTCCAAGGACTGACTAATTAAAAAGAGACAGAGAAACCACAAAGTGGAGATATGATCAAGGCCACAGAAGGTCTTTGGAACAGATGACCTACCTAAATGACCTACCTTCATTAACATAGCAAAAATCATACCTGTTAACACCAGTTTATATACCATGGCAACTCCCAGAAATTACCTTACAAGGATAGGAAAGGGGACACATTCCCAGTTTCAGGAATTCTCCACCCCTTTCCAAAGAAAAGGATGAATATTCCACACCCCCCATTTAACATAAAATCCAGGAATTAGCACAAATTAAATTCAAGACCTCCTCCACTCACAGGTTGTTTCTTCTTTGGAATGTACTATGCTTCAGTAAAACTTTGGCACTTTGCCGGTTTGCACCTGCTTGCTCTGCTCATTTACTCCATCAATTTGGTGCCAGTGACCATTCTTTGACACTAGGAACCAAGAATTTGGGACATGGGGACCTGACATCTGATCTCCAACACCTGACACAATTTATGTTATGACAAAATTCTTTGCATTTGTTTCCTCACTTTGCTAGCACCCTCATTTCCTGCAAAATTATCTCCTCTATGGGCATTCCCTAATGACTTTGTTTAAAATTACAATTTTTTCAATGCTTATTATTTTATCTCTCTTTTCCTTACTTTCCCCCCCCGGCACTTAACGTTATTCACATGCTATATATTTTGGTTATTTGCACGTTTCTTCAGTCTCCACTTCTAGAAGGTCCATGAGGACAGGATATGTGTTTTGTTTAGTACTATATCCTCACCACCTAGAATAATGTCTGGCACATGATGGGTGCTTGATACATATTTGGTGGATATTGATTAAGTGATTTCTTTGAAATGTTAATATAAATAATTCCTGGCAGAATTGGTACTGATTTCTGGAGAAAGCCTCACTCATTAAAGGAATAAAAGCATTTCCTGCATTTCCAGCATTTGGACTATTTCAATAAAAAAATTTAGTGAGAACACAAGATACTGGGATAAAGAGTGTGAAAATATAAAACCATGCTTTCATGAAGTGAAACATTAGGGGGAAATCATTAGGTCATTAAATACAAAATGTGTGATTTCAAACCAAAAGTGTAGTTCATTATATCTCAAACAAGAAACAGTACAAGCAATCAAAGTATGCACCTAAACTATCAACAGTTTTGCCATCTTAGCAGTGGCTTGTGTGTGCTAGCAGCAAAGAAGACTGGAGAGTGAGTGGCAATGAAATCGTGGAAGGTGTTTTCCACAGCTTGTTGAGAATTGGATATTTTTCCTTGCAAGAAGTGGTCCAAAGCCTGGAGGAAGTGGTAGTCAATTTTTTTGTTAAAGCAAGATCTCACTCTGTTGCCCTGGCTAGAGTGCAGCAGTGTCACCATAGCTCTCTGTAACCTCAAACTCCTGGGCTCAAGTGATCCTCCCACTTCAGCCTCCTGAGTAGCCACCATGCTTAGCAAATTTTTCTTTTTGGGGTAGAAATGGGATCTTGCTATGTTGCTTAGGCTGGTCTCAACCTCCTGAGCTCAATCAATACTCCTGCCTCAACCTCTCAAAGAGCTAGGATTACAGGTGTGAGCCACGGCACCCAGAAATATTTTGAAGGTAGAGCCAACAGAATTTAAGATCAGTGATGGACTATGATAGAAAGAATGACCACTCTAATATTTTGGCCCTGACTAGCCAGGAGACTAGAGTTGCCATTTTGTAAACAAGGGTAAGGTTTTGGAAGGAGGGAGAGAGCTCAAATCAAGAAATTATTAATTTTTTAAAGATATTAAGTTTGATTTTCAAATGAATAGTTTCAGTATCCTGTGATTACATGAATCTCTCCAGGGGAGCGATTAGGGCCAAAGGTACCAATTTGGGAAGTCTCAATAGATAGTATTTAAAGCCATGGAGTTGGATAAAGTTTCCAAAGACGAATTATAATGGAGATGATATCTCAAAGAAGTATTCAAGGGACAGAAGACTCACCTTCATGGAAGGATCATCATGATACTGAGATGCCTAGAGAGGGTGACCATGAGCCAAGAGCAAACATCTCCAAGGACTGATGAAGAGTGAGCTGGAGAGCTGGGAGAAACTGCAACAAGGAGGGGTAGTGAGTGGGATTGACAAAGGCATGAGCTTCTAAGGAGTTGGGACGTTTGGGGAAGAGACGAAGCATGGTCTGGAGGTGACAAGGAAGGGCACAGAGAACAGCCACCACTTCTAAACCCAGTTATAGGAGAAAAAAATAGTCATCACCTGAGGAGACTATAGGAGAAGTGTTCCAGAGAGAGCCAAGTTAGAGTTTCAGCAGGGAGAGATTGAGGACATAGAAGATTTTGTTGATTATAGATGTGAGTCCAGAGGGAACAAAGGGTAGAGACCCTGGTTGCAGGGGAAAGATTATTATGGGATTAACAGAGATACATGGGATGAGTATTGGTGGGAGAAGGCATGATCTGGGCTTCTTGAGGTTGCTGAAGTACACAGGAATGGGGAATATGATGGGATTATTTATAGTGAATTCTTGGGCTGACAAAGTGAGGAGGTTGTGAATCACTGAAGAGGGGAGTAAGGGTTCCTGCCCTCAGCCAGCAGAGCTCTATGGTCTCATGGTCCATTCGTTCTGATGGTGGCTTTCAGAATAGTGCGAATGTGGTGGCACTAGAGGCATGGCCTGTAGGGACAGTCACACAGCCGATTTGTACAATAGAGCATCAGTAGTAATGGGCAGATGAAAGCTCTTTATGGGCAAATTAGTTTTCTTCATCTAAAAGGATAAGAAAAATGTTTCCCTGGTGTTTAATTCATCACTCACAAGAACACATACTGTATCACTCTACACAACTGGAAGGGAGGATCAGACTATTTTTCTTTAGTAAGAAAATGAGTGTTCCACAAAGTATCTAATTGGAGCTAACTTTAAATTTTAAAAATACACTTAAGATTCTTGGTTGTGTTGGCTTGGAATCTGAAAAGACAAATAATTCTGAGCAAGAGTTTCATTGCAAGGGAGATCACTTTTCATGGAAAATATTCACCTGTTTAGTGATTTTTTTTTTTTTTTTACCAGCCAGGATCTTGCTATGTTGCCCAGGCACAATCATGGCACATCATAACCTTGAATTCCTGGCCTCAAGGAATACTCCCACCTCAGCCTCCATGCTTGTTCAAAGCTTGTTAAACAGAGTCCCTCTCAGGGGCCAGCCTTGCAGCATGTCTCCTCGTGCAGGGAGATAATGTTGCTGAATGTCCTTCCCACGGGGCACTGATGCTGATAGAATCATCTGGTGGTTTTCTTTCCCTTGTTTCTGCAAATAAAATGTTAGTGATGAGTTGAGGAATGTAAGGCTGTGAACATCATTTTCTCAGGGAGAGTGACATTTAGGAGAGGAAAAAAGGAAAACACCTGCATGTAAAGGAGAATGAGTAGCACTGCTCTCCCTCTTTCCAAATCAGAAACTGCTTCAATCTGCCTCTTTCCTCATGACTCAGAAAGATAAAGTGATACAAAATCCAGTCTATTCCTATGCCTTGAGGCATGACTGCAACTGAACCATTAGGGGATGCAAATGAAATCCTCCCTGACTAAAATTCAGTGTACGGCACACTGTTCGGGCCACATACAAAAGCTACCCGTTCATAAAGGGACTTTTCCTCTAGCAATGGGGAGCAGTCTCTGCTCAAGCAGGGAGGGAAGTTGGACTTACAGGGCTATTTATAATAAAGTAATACTTCCATTTTTTTCTTAAGTTAAGAGATAATAAGCCAAGATTGAAATCAGTCTTAGTCACTAAATTTTAAAAAATGAGACATTTCATTAACTTGATAGTTTATGAAAAAGCAGTGCTAGTGGTGGGGAGTAGATCGCTTGTTTCTAACCTCATTGTTTCAGAGTCTGGAATTAAACTATTCTTAGGCATTTTTTGCCTGCCTACATGCAAATGATAGATAGGATTGAGGCATTCAGTTACTGTAAGCTCCCACCATGACTGCTTTAAAAAGCCAATGGCAAAAGTATGACAGTTCCTCAAAAAGATTAAAAATAGAATTACCATAAGATCCAGCCATTCCAATTGTGAGTATATACTCAAGAAAGCTGAAAGCAGGCTCTCGGAGATATTTGTAATATTTGTGTTCCTATGTTCATAGAAGTACTATTTACTATAGCCAAAAGGTGGAATCAACCCAAGTATTCATCAATGAGTGAATGGATAAGCCAAATATGGCGTATATATATGGAATATATGTATACACAATATGGAGTATTTTGGAAATAATATATGTCAAATAATATATAATGACATTATTTGACTTTGCAAAGAAATGAAATTCTTTTTTTCTTTCTTTGTTTTCTTTTCTTTTTTTTTTTTTTAGTTGTTGTTAAGAGTCTTACTCTGTTGCCCTGGGTAGAGTGCCCTGGCATCATAGCTCACAGCAACCTCAAACTCTTGGGCTTGAGCAATCCTCTTGCCTTAGCCTCCCTTGCCTTAGGGACTATAAGTGTGTGCCACTATGGCTGGCTAATTTTTCTATTTTTAGTAGAGATGAGGTCTTGCTCTTGGTTGGGCTGGTCTTGAACTCCTGAGCTCAAGCAATCCACCCGCAATCCTCCCAGAGTGCTAAGATTACAGGTGTAAGCCACGGCACCCAGCCCTAAGAAATGAAATTATGACACATGCTGAAAGATGGCTGAACTTTAATGACACCAGGCTAAGTGAAATAAGCCAGTCACAAAAGGACAAGTGCTGCATTATTCCACTTCTGTGAGTACCTAGAGTAGCCAAATTCACAGAGATAGAAAGTAGAATTGTGCCTTTCAGAGGGGAAATGGAAGTTAGTGTTTCATGGGCATAGCATTCAGTTTGGGATGCTACAAAAGGTCTAGACAGAGTGGTGAGTGGAGAGTGGTTGAAAAATGAGACTGTACTTAATAACCCTGAGATGTAACACTTGAAAATATTAAAGATGACAAAATTCATTATGTGTATTTTACCACAACTTTTAAAAAAAGCTAATGGATTTATGGATTTAACTATTCTAGGCATTTCATATAAGTGAAGTTATACCTTATGTGGTCTTTGGTGACCAGCTTCTTTTACTTACCATGCTGTTTTCAAAATTCATTCATGTTATAGCACATGCCGGAATTTCCTTCCTTTTTAAGGCTGGACAATATTCCATTGTACAGATGTACCATATTTTTCTAGGGGCTGGAGAAATGATGTAATGGAGAGTAACTGCTAATGGATGTGGGTTTTAATTATGGAGTGATGAAAATGTTCTAAAAATAGATTGTTCTGACTGTTGAACAACTCTGCTAATATACTAAAATGCACTGAATTATGCACCTTTCAAATGCACATTGTATGGTGTGTGTATTATCTCAATACAGCTGTTATTAAAAAAACTGAAAAAATCAACTAATTACATCTTAGATTCATTAACAAAAGTATGGTGTCCATAAAAAATGTAGCAAAAGGCCACACATTTACACTCAGTTTAAGTGTTGATAATGGCACTTAACAGTATGACTTTGGTTAAGTATTAGATCTTTTCCAGAACTCTCATTTATGATCTGGAGATGATATGGAGAGATTCAGTTCTTTTAATGTCTTCTCTTACACATCTTGTGCTTTTCCACGTCACCAGCTGCCTCTAAGGAAGTCAGCAACAGCTGCAGGTGAAACCGGAGCAGATGTCAAGCTGGAATATCATTCCAGTCATTACTGCCTCCACAAAGTCTTTATTTCTGTTAGAAAGCTTTCACATCTACTGTCTTCTACATTGATACAACTGAAGTTAAGCAGGCCTCCATTGTGCCCTAGTGAATTATCAAGGGGACATCAATGCCCCAGCCAGCCCTGGAGGGGAAGGGCAGGGTTTCTGTCTATGTGTATCTAAGGAAAATGCAAAAATTCATGTAAAATGTCGCTATTTAGCTCATACTGAATTTTCAGACATTTTGTCTATTTCCTCACCCTAATCCTCTAAGCTTTGAAATATTCCACCAAAGGGTCCCCTATCAAATCCCCTTGATTTTGGAATGTTTGCAGTTCATTTCTTGTGTCACATTAAGTTGGAGGAATGCTGTGACCTCTCTTTCTGGTCATCCTTTTGATCTCTAAAGACCTAAGAATATTTAGTCTTTTAGTTACTATCATTTCCTTTGCTCAACTTTGAAGCTATTCTCTAAAGGAGAAAAGTGCCACTCAACCAGTTTTCATATTTCATATAAATGAAATTATACCTTATGTGGTCTTTGGTGACCAGCTTCTTTTACTTACCATGATGTTTTCAAAAATTCATTCATGTTATAGCATGTGCACTATCATTTCTTTTGCTCAACTTTGAAGCTATTCTCTAAAGGCAGAAAAGTGCCACTCAACCAGTTTTCAAATTTCCTCATCAGTATTTGACATATCTGTGTGAGATACTATGACTAAAAATGGGTCTGGGAAAGGATAAGGGATTTTCTGCTCTCTAAACTTTTTAGGCGTAGTGTACATGCATTTCCAGTGTGTTCCACCCAGAAAAAAAGAAAGGGAATGTGTTCCGAGGATAGACCTTTGTGAGGCATCTTGATTGAAGAGAATATCAAATATCCAGTCTCAACATCAGATTGAGCTACCCACCCATGCTGAGGAGCCAGAGATTCACTAATCAAACCCTCAATTGAAGATGGGGGATATTATTGTAACTATATTTGGAAATACTGGTAATAAATGTAGTACTGCTAGCTCAGTAAAAAGCAGAAGAGAAAAAGAGTACAAATGTTGCCGGGTGCAGTGGCTCACACCTGGAATCTTAGCATTCTGGGAGGCTGAAGAGGGAGGGTTGCTTGAGACCAGGAGTTTGAGTCCAGCCTGAGCAAGAGCAAGACCCCTGTCTCTACGAAAAAAAAAAAACCAAAAATTAGACAGGCCTGGTGGTGCTTGTAGTCCCAGCTACTTGGGAGGCTGAGACAGGAGGATACCTTGGGCCCAGGAGTGAGCTATGACGACACACTACTGCACACTGCACTCCAGCCCAGGCACAGAGTGAGAACTGGTTCCCCCTCCAAAAAAAAAAAAAGGATAAGAATATTCAGCGACAAGGTTCATCTTTTGAGTTTTGAGTTTGAGAAATTTACTGACAGCAAAAAAGAATTTTTTAGAGAGGAAAGATCAGAAGTTTTGGCCTTTTAAGGTGAGAAACATCAAATGTGTTCAATTATTGATATCTCAAACTTTCCAGGACAGTGCCTCAAAATATTTACCTCTTTATGAAAACTCCTTGAAGCATTATTTTTAAAAAATCCTGTCCATTTGAGTACATTTGCAGAGGTGAATAATATTTCAATACATTTATAAAAGCCAAATGCTCAGCCTATGGCCTCACTGGAAGTGGGTGTTCTCATGTCCAACCAAATTAAAAATATCCATCATACTTAGAAAAGGAATCTTTCATTTTAGGCTGTCTAGAAAAGTTTAAAATAGAGAAATATTATTTTCCTTAGAATTTCTAATAAATAATTCAGACCAGCTATATATCTCAATAAAAAAACCTTTGTTTTCTTTCAGTGAGTCTCTATCCTCTGCAATGGAATATAGTTGTTGTTGGGTGTTTCACATCTAATCACTTTCTGGAAGTGCCCTCTGATTTTCTTCTTTCTCATCTTCAATCCTTGTGATTCTCTTAGATGTTATTCCACTACTGACTTCAAGGATGGACATGTGACCTAAGTTTGGCCAATCAAAACACTGCGCCTATGTAGGGAGAGTGATTGGTTCAAGGATGGGCACATGGCACTTGTGCGGTCAATCAGAGACAATGAGGTTTTAACTTCAGGACATTGGCATCAGCCGGTACATTTTAAAATGAGTGACTGTTGTAGTTAACTGGGGCTTAAGCTGGCTTTGAAAACCTGGGAGCAAATGTAGGATGCTCGCCTCAGAGTTGTCCTATCCTTGGGGCATGGGAACTCGGAACTTATGCCCTGGCTCCCTTTAATCATTGGCTAAATGTTACTGGTGGTGGTGGTGGTGATATCATTGATTCTCTTGGATTTGGGGCTCAGGTGGTCAGGGAAAGCTCCCAGGCAAAGAAATGCATTTGGAAGTTGATCCTGTGAGCACCAAAATTGTAAGGATAAAGGAGATATAGGTGGGGCACAGACGTCATCTGCTACAATCAATGATGCTCTTAGTATAACACAATATATCTTATTCCATTCTATAGCAAACATTAAATGTTAGTCACCAACACTATTTATTCACTCAACAGATATCTATTGTACTATGCACAAGGGTGTGGTCATTGTGCTAGATACGGGGAATAAAAAGACAGAGACAATCCTATCCCTCAGGAAGCTGGCAAGGTATAGAGGATACTAGCAAGTTAAAAAGAAATTCATGCTAAGGATAGGGAAAGAATGGGGTGCTGGGAGAACACACACGAGAGGAAGCTAATCCAGAACATGTTTTTCAAATACCCTCCCCAGGTGTGAGTAGCTTTCACTGCAATAGCAGCAGCAGAAAAGGAAAAACAAAAAAAAGTTGGAGAGAGATAAAAATGGTAGATGACCAAGGTGGAAAAGAAGTGGAGATTTTACTATACATCCTTTTGTATTATTTAATTTCATCCTATGTGTATGTATATCTATACAAAACATAATTTTCTGAAAGAAAAAATTCCATTTTTAAAGAAGTAAATCTATTAAGCACCAATATAATGAATAAAATTACCAACTTTTGTAGTAGTGCAAGTAATTGTCTGTAAAGTGCAGCTTAGGAGACTTGAGAATACAAATCCAATTTGTATAAGTGTAAGTCACACGCAGGCATGGCTGGAAAGCAAGAGCAACTGGAAAGTGTAAACCTAATGGAACACACCCTGGCTAGCCCGGCAGTGGGAACCTCAGAGAGCAGAGAATCACAAATTTAAATTGGATGATGGTTTTCTTTTTTTTTTTTTTCTTTTCTTTTTTAGAGACAGAGTCTCACTCTATTGTACTCGGTAGAGTGCCGTGGCGTCACTCCTCACAGCAACCTTCAGCTCCTGGGCTTAGGCAATTCTCTTGCCTCAGCCTCCCGAGTAGCTGGGACTACAGGTGCCCGCCACAGTGCCCAGCTATTTTTTTGTTGCAGTGTGGCTGGGGCCAGGTTTGAACCTGCCAGCCTCGGTATATGTGGCTGGCGCCCTGCCCACTGAGCCACAGGCGCCACCAGATGATGTGTTCTTATGTCTCCAGGACAGTCGGGTAGAGTCTGCACAACCTGAGCATCACAGTTTCTGGATCCTCTTGGCAGGGCTTTGGAAGATGCTCAACAGACAGTTGTCAAATTAAATTAATTCTATTTAAAATAGATACATTAGCCTATCACAAATCAGTAACACCAACCATTCCCGGCTTTACATTCACTCTGTTGCCTTTGATATAATCTGGTTTTCCGTGTTAATGATCCCCAGAGGCAGAGTATTCCCTCCTAGTGACCTTTCTGGCCCCTTTGATACACATTTTCCACATGAATGTGTTGTCTCTGCTTCGTTAGTGTGACCTGGGGGCCCTAAACCTGATTATTTGATTATTTCCTTGAGGTAAACTGACAGAAATCATGTTTCTGAACCTTTAGAGGCAAGCACAAGACTGACAGTACACTGGCCACACCACAATAAGTACATTGTTTCTTTTTTTATTTCACTCTAACTACAAGTACACATACGTAAGTAGAGTTTTGAAGGTATGCTGCAATGAAGTATAGCATTCAACTCAAGGCCATTGCTCAAGTCAAAGGTCACCATTTGCATTGTCAAAAATCCACATTATCAAGTGATGCCTGTGGCTCAAAGGAGTAGGGCGCCAACCCCATATGCCGGAGGTGGCAGATTCAAACCCAGCCCTGGCCAAAACTGCAAAAAAAATCCACGTTATCTACCTCAGGATTTCATAAATGTTAACATTTTACTAAATTTGCTTCAGATGTAAATTTTTTTCCTTTAGAAAATAAAGTGGGCTATGGTGAATTCTTTTTTGTGTGTGTGTGACAGTGTCTTATTTTGTTACCCGTCATGAAGGCAGTGGCATGATATTAGCTCACAGCAACCTCAAACTCCTGGGCTAAAGCAATCCTTATGCCTTAGTCTCCTGAGTAGCTGGCATGCACCAACACACCCAGCTAATTTTTCAATTTTTCTTGTAGAGATGGGGTCTCACTATGGTCTGCTCAGGCTGGTCTTGAATTCCTGACCTCAAACAATTCGCTCACCTTGGCTTCCCAAAGTGTCAAAATTACAGGCACAAGCCACCACTCCCAGCAAGTGACATTTTTTGTGTAGTCACCTTTGTACCCTTCCTTGATTCCATGCTCCTCCCACCCTCCTTCCCTTCTGGAAGTTTCATTGACAGAAGTTAACAACATATTGTTTTCCCTCAGGTTTTTATGTGTTACTGTATATTAATTTTTTTTTTTTTTTTTGTAGAGACAGAGTCTCACTGTACCGCCCTCGGTAGAGTGCCGTGGTGTCACACGGCTCACAGCAACCTCTAACTCTTGGGCTTACGCGATTCTCTTGCCTCAGCCTCCCAAGCAGCTGGGACTACAGGGGTGCGCTGCAACGCCCGGCTATTTTTCTGTTGCATTTTGGCCGGGGCTGGGTCCGAACCCACCACCCCCGGCATATGGGGCCGGTGCCCTACTCACTGAGCCACAGGCACCGCCCTGTATATTAATATTTTAACTCATAAACTATGCCATGTGCTTTTGTGAATTTTTGAAGTGTAGATTAATAGTATTCTCCCTATATTATTCTTCAACATGTTTAGTTTTCTATTCAGTATTATGTTTCCTAGATTTACCTATGTAGCTTATGTGGGGTGCTTACATTTACTATTTTTTTTTTTTTTTTTTTTTAGACAGAGTCTCACTTTGTCACCCTCAGTAGAGTGCTCTAGTGTCATAGTTCACAGCAACCTCAAACTCTTGGGCTCAAGTGATTCTCCTGCCTCAGCCTCCCCAAGTACTGGGGTCTACAGGCACTCACCACAATGCCTGGTTAATTTTTAGAGACGGGGTCTTGCTCTTATTTAGGCTGGTCTCGAACTCCTGAGCTCAAGCAATCCACCCTCCTTGGCCTCCCAGAGTACTCGGATTGCAGGCGTGAGTCACCATGTCCTGCCAGCCATTCACCATCCTCAGTAAGACACGGACTCTGGGCTGCCTTAACTGCACACTGAAAACCTTTCTGCATCTTTCATGTTATTGTTGTCTGGACTATAATTTCAATTTATTAATACACATTGGTTTTATCATCAATTTTATTAATTTATGTATTCACTGCTGTTACATCCATATATATCCCTCTGGATCTTATTTATTTTTTCTTGCTGAATCACCACCTTATGTTGTTTCAAACAAACCTGAAGTTTCATTTTATGAGGATTCTTTTTTTTTTTTTTTTAGAGACAGAGTCTCACTTTACTGCCCTTGGTAGAGTGCCGGCCGTGGCGTCACTCGGCTCACAGCAACCTCCAGCTCTTGGGCTTACACAATTCTCTTGCCTCACCCTCCTGACTAGCTGGGACTACAGGCACCTGCCACAGTGCCCGGCTATTTTTTTGTTGCAGTTTGACCGGGGCTGGGTTTGAACCCACCACCCTCGGTATATGGGGCCGACACCCTACTCACAGAGCCACAGGTGCCGCCCCTTTTTACTGGAAATCCAAACCACATTTTTCACAAAATGGGATTATATTACAAATGCAGTGTTAAAATTTGTTCTCTTTTTTGCTTGACGGTAAATACAGCTCTACATTTTTATTTCCAAAACCCATTTAGTTTCAATTCATTCATCCTCTATTGATGAATACTTAAATTATGTCCAAATATTTGCTGGCAAAAATAACATTACAGTAAACAGCCTTGAAAAAATATAAGCCTTTATGCATTTGACTGGTTCTGTTTGGTTCAAATTCCCAATCATGGCATTTCAGATACATATTTCAAGTTTTGACATATGGTTAAGCTGTCCTCAAAAAAGTTATTACACCTGTACCAACAATGTGAAGTGTTTCCCAACACTTCATCCATATGGTTTATCAGTCTTTTATGAATTGCAAGTAACTTTTCTTTAATTATTAGTGAGGTTGAGGGGCCATACTGGCTTCCTCTCTCTGGTCATAGGATACACTTGGATCTGTCTTAGCTTGTAGCTCCATACACACACACCTTTCCTTCTGCCCAGAATACAACTGCTGTCTACTTGATTTTCAGGTCTCTTATGCATCCATCAGAGAAATCTTGCCTGTTCCCCAGACTAGGCTAGGTCCTCTGTTACAAGTTTTCAGAACAACCTCCACTTCTTAATGTGCAACCTAATTTTTTTTCTAGTTGTTGACATAATAATCCATCTGATCATTTATCTCCTGCAGGATAGTGAGGCCCACGTGGGCAGGAATCTTGCCTTTCTCACTCAAAAGATACTAACAGCTAGAGTAGACGATTTATAAAGCCATTTTCTTGAATGAATGAAGTATGGTGCAGCCAGTGGATTGCCATAGAATATTTTCTGTCATGTAAAAGTATTCAAACTTTTCCAGTTTGTATTACTAAACCTTTCCACATCTAGCCTACTTCTGAGATAGCAATAACAATAAATAAACAACTTGTTCATTTAATTTCCAGGGCTGACATAATTTTCTCTTTTACCTAACATACTACTAGATTTACAACAAATGTTTATTTTTGAATTATATATCAGTAGCGTTACTGATTATATAATTATATATCAGAAGAAGTTCTTCATCTAAGGCAGAGAAAAAAGGCTTATAAACAGCAAATCCAGTAGAACATATTATCGAAATTGATGGAGGGAAGAGCCAGAGGGAACATAAGGATTTCAACCTGGGGGAAGTGGCCCCCAACTATCTGAAAACACACGTTAAAGCTTTTTTCCCAGATGAGAGAAAGGTGGGAATATAGATTGAAGAGTTAAGTAACAGGGCAGATCTTAGTAAGCCAAATAGGCCATGATGAATAGATCAGTCTTTATTCTTTAGGCAATGGTGACCCATGTTTCAGCTGGAAGAAGGTAAGATGATTAGATCTATGCTGTATGTAATTAAGCAACAATAGACTATATTCACAGAGAAATAAAATGTTTATTTCTCTGCTCTAAGTAGCAAAAAAAAAAGAAAAGATGGCCTCTAATTTCACAATTATTCCAATTCTGTAATGTATGTTGCAGTTTTAAGTATAAGCAAACACAGCACAATGATTTTATTTTATTTTATTTTATTTTTATTTTTTAATTTTATAATATTTTTATTATCCTAAAAAATAGGATAGAAAACTCTGTTTTCTTTTTTTATTAATTATTTTTTGTTAAATCATAACTTTGTACATTGATGCATTTATGGGGTTCAGGTTACTGCTTTGATATACAATGTGAAATGTTTACACTGAACAAGTAACACATCCATCACAATTATACTCATTTCTTAATAGTTTTGAAATGTACCATTGCATCATGCACATTAGGTGAGGGCCTCAAAAATACCCCCCCTCCTCCCATTTCCCCCCTCCTCTCCTTTCTCTCTCCTCTTCCCTTCTACTTTCTGGACTAAAGTTATGTTTTGCCATTCTTATGAGTGTGTAGGTGGTTATATAATGATTTCATAGTAGTATTGAATACATTGGATACTTTTTTTTCGATTCTTGAGATACTTTACTAAGAAGAATATATTACAGCTCCATCCAGGTAAACATAAAAGATGTGAAGTCTCCATCTTTTTTATGGCTGCATAGTATTCCATGGTGTACAAATACCACAATTTGTTGATCCATTCATGGGTTGATGGGCACATGGGCTGTTTCCATGTCTTGGCTATTATGAATTGGGCTTCAATAAACGTTCTGGTGCAAATGTCTTTGTTGTAGAATAATTTTTGATCATCTGGGTATATACCTAGTAGAGAAATTGCAGAATCAAATGGTAGGTCTACTTTTAGTTCCTCAAGTGTTCTCCAAACTTCTTTCCAAAAAGGTCATATTAGCTTGCATTCCCACCAGCAGTGTAGAAGTATTCCCTTCTCTCTGCATCCACACCAACATCTGTAGTTTTGGGATTCTGTGATGTTGGCTAATCTTACTGGAGGTAGATGATATCTCAAACTGGTTTTTATTTGCATTTCTCTGATGATTAAGGATGATGAGCATTTTTCCATGTGTTTGTAGGCCATGCAAGCATGGTGATTTTAGATTGCTAGTTTTCAAGGGGATGATTTTCTTCCTTAGCTCCCATGTCTGAGCTGTGGCCTGTCTTCTTTCTTCTTGCGCATTATGGTGTCCACACATTTGGCCTACATCCTTTGGTTTCTTTTGGTGTGTTAGTTTTATTTTGCCTTATTATACAAGAAATACCCAAAGCTGGATTGTTTATAAAGAAAAAAGGTTTACATATATTTGGCTCACAGTTCTGCAGGCTGTACAGCATGGTACCAGCATTTGCTTCTGGTGAGGGTTTCAGGAATAGAAAGGAGGTGATGCCAACCTGCTTTAAACAACCAGCTTTCTTGTGAGCTGATAACAGGAGAACTCACTCATTATCAAGCCAGTCCTGAGGGGTCTTCCTCCAAGACCCAAACATCTTTTACCAGGCCCAATCTCCACCAATGCTGGAGGTCAACTTTCAACATGAGATTTGGAGGGTTCAAAAATCCAAACCACATCTCTGGGTGAAGCATAAAAAAATCTGCCTTACAGGACTTTTGTAAAGATTAAAGAAGTCTATTTTAAGTGCTTGACCCTCAAAAAAATTTGATATTATTTACTGTAACACATATTGAAACTGGCTACACTGTTATGAGATAGTACTTTGTTTCCACCCTATGCTGGGAAGCGATTATACCTAATTGTCTTACTGTATCCAAACCATCAATCTAAGCCACAATCATCACTTGACTGGACCACTGCCAACGTCTCCTGCTGGCTTCCTCATCCACTTTTGCCCTTCCTACCCTCCATTCTCGACACAGAAACTAAACTTACCCTGTTAAAAATAGGGTAATTTTGGGAGGGGAAAATTAGAAGAAAATTGCTCTAAGGTGCTTCTACTTTTTTGGAAGAAGGGTTAATATATTGATTACCTTTAGACTTTTTCAAGTTGTAGAGCAGGCGTCCTCAAACTGCTGCCCGCGGGCCACATGAAGCAGTGTGAGTTGTATTTGTTCCCATTTTGTTTTTTACTTCAAAATAAGGTATGTGCAGTGTGCATAGGAATTTGTTCATAGTTTTTTGTTTTAAACTATAGTCCAGCCCTCCAACAGTCTGAGGGACAGTGAATTGGCCCCCTGTTAAAAAAGTTTGAGGATGCTTGTTGTAGAGTATCCATGGTGAAATTTCAAGGATTACCTCTAGAAAGAATCAAATTAAGATGTGTAATTAAATGAGATAATAAAGAACAGAAAAAATGAAGACTGACCTTTAAAAAGTCAAAACACAAAAACCAGAAACTAATCAAAAGAAAAGTTGGCCCTATAATATTATAACAATAATGATACCAAGAAAAAATAGACTTTATTCTAAAAATCACTACTAAGGATAAGAAATATTGTTATGTAGCGGAGAAGGTTTGCTTCATAATAAATGAAAGAAAGGAGGGGGGCAGAGCAAGATGGCAGCCGAGTAACAGCTTCCTTGCATCTGGGCACCGTGAGTCTGGGGAGATAGGACTCCAGGCATCTCTGGCTGCTGGGATCTGCCTATCATCACCCCTGAGAGGATACAGGGAGTCAGCGAGAGACGTCTGGACCCCAAGAGGAGGACTAAAACAGTGGAAAACTGGCAAGTGGTCGCGTGTGTTCAATCCGTCTAAACCCGCCCACAACTGTAAGTCCAGTAGCAGCGAGACTGCAAACCAGAAAGGCCTTACCTGTGAACTGTTTTGGTGTCTTTGGACTTGGCACTCAGCTGAACTGCCTTGGGGAGAGCCTGAGCGGGAGTGCGGAGAACTTTGGCCTTTGTCTAGGGACCCAGTCTGAGCCGCTGAGCCAGACGGAGCTAATAGTGTTTGGCTCTGGGTCACAGGCAGCCATTGTGAACGATCTGCCCTGGCAAGCTCCAACCTCAGGGTCGCAGAGCTAGAATTGGGTGGGAGCTGCTAACACAGCGACCAAGTAGCCTAAGGGCGGGGTCTGAGCCGCCTTGCAGCCCTAACCCTCGGGGGCAGAGGGAGACCAGTTTTGGCACACAGGGTAAGTGGATAGCCACTTCAGCAGTGATTCCAGCAACAAGCACTTCCCTGGGAAAGCTTCTGCTCAGCAAGTGAACAAGTTCAAAGAGCCTTTTAAGTGGGCTGAAGAGAGATTTAGGGTGTCTACCTGCTGGGGTTTGAGAAACTAGCAGCCTCCAGTCGTATCAGAACTGTGATTAACATCTCATACCCCAGAAGACCACGTGTTGCCCAGACAATATTCTATAACATATACATACTGCTTTGTTTTTGGTTGTGTTTTTTTTTTTTTTTTGGTTTGGTTGGTTTTTTTTGTTTATTTTCATGTTGTAGATTGTTGTTTTGTTAAGTTCAACCTTTTCCATACAGATCCTTTTTCTTTCTCAATTTTTCTAGTTTAATTATAATTTCCCATTGCTGCCTATTTCAATAATCAGAACTTCATTTTTGTTAGGGTTTCTACTGCTATTATTTGGTTTTCCACCCAATTTTATCCCATAAAGTTTTCTGTTTGCTAGTTTTGGTTTGATTTATAGCATTTTTGTCTTTCCTCTCTATTTGGTGGAGGTGGGGTACTGTGTCTGATCAGGTTAGCAAAGAGCTGCTGACCTCAAAGGAACCACCCAACTGGGCACCCCCAGAAGGTGTTCTTTTTTTTTTTTTTAAGGTTGTATCAAAGTACCCTACTGTACATCTATATTGCTCCGTCTCCCTCTTTCTGTGCCTCTCTTCTTTTTGTCAATATTCCTTTTACAAACCCCCTCTCCTTTCTCTATTTTTCTTTGTTTTTCTTATCACTTGGTCCTCCTTTCTTTCATCCCTTTTTTGTTCTTCAACCTTCTCACCCTTCTGGTCCTGTAACCCTTAGTCCACAGGCACGAGAACTTAAAGAGCAAGAGGAAGTGAAAGGAAAATTAGGGCAAGGAAACAGATAAAAGAAATCACTCATGAGGAAAAATCAGCAGAAAACTCCAGGCAACATTAAGAACCAGTCCAGAACAACCCCACCAAGGGACCATGAGGTAGCTACTGCAGAGGATTCCACCTATAAAGAAATGTTAGGAATGACAGAAAGGGAATTTAGAATACACATGTTGAAAACAATGAAAGAAATGATGGAAACAATGAAGGAAACTGCTAATAAAGTGGAAAATAACCAAAAGGAAATTCAAAAACAGAATCAAATGAGAGATGAACGATATGAAGAATATAAAAAGGATATAGCAGAGCTGAAGGAACTGAAACAGTCAATTAGGGAACTTAAAGATGCAATGGAAAGTATCAGCAACAGGGTAGACCATGCAGAAGAAAGAATTTCAGAGGTAGAAGACAAAGTTTTTGAGATAACTCAGATAGTAAAAGAGGCAGAAAAGAAGAGAGAGAAAGCAGAACGTTCACTGTCAGAATTATGGGACTTTATGAAGCGTTCCAACATACGAGTTATAGGAATTCCAGAAGGGGAAGAAGAATGCCCCAGAGGAATGGAAGCCATACTAGAGAATATTATAAAAGAAAATTTCCCAAACATCACCAAAGATTCTGACACACAGCTTTCAGAGGGCTATCAGACCCCAGGTCACCTCAACTCTAACCGAGCTTCTTCAAGACACACTGTGATGAACCTGTCCAAAATCAAGACAAAAGAAAAGATTCTGCAAGCTGCCAGGAGTAAGCGCCAGTTGACGTACAGGGGCAAATACATCAGAGTGACCGCAGACTTCTCTAATGAAACTTTCCAAGCAAGAAGACAATGGTCATCTACCTTTAATCTACTTAAACAGAACAATTTCCAGCCCAGAATTCTGTACCCTGCTAAGCTAAGCTTCAAAATTGACGGAGAAATCAAATCATTTACGGATATACAAACATTGAGGAAATTTGCCACAACAAGACCAGCTCTACAGGAAATACTTCAACCTGTTCTGCCCACTGACCACCACAATGGATCAGCAGCAAAGTAAGAACTCAGAAATTAAAGGACAGAACCAAACCTCCACACTGATGCAAAAGATAAAACTAAGCAATGGACTCTCACAAAATAAGACGAATAGAATACTACAACACTTATCAATTATCTCAATAAATGTTAATGGCTTGAATTCCCCACTGAAGAGACATAGATTGGCTGACTGGATTAAAAAACACAAGCCATCCATTTGCTGTCTGCAAGAAACACACCTGGCTTCAAAAGACAAATTAAAGCTCCGAGTCAAGGGTTGGAAGACAATTTTTCAGGCAAATGGAATTCAGAAGAAAAGAGGAGTTGCAATCTTATTTTCTGATACATGTGGATTTAAAGCAACTAAAGTCAAAAAAGACAAAGATGGTCACTTTATATTGGTCAAGGGAAAAATACAACAAGAAGACATTTCAATTCTAAATATTTATGCACTGAATTTAAATGCTCCCAGATTCTTGAAACAGACCTTACTCAGTCTGAGCAATATGATATCTGATAATACCATAATAACAGGGGACCTTAACACTCCTCTTATAGAGCTGGACAGATCCTCTAAACAGAAATTAAACAAGGATGTAAGAGATTTAAATGAGAACCTAGAACAACTGTGCTTGATAGACGCATATAGAACACTCCATCCCAAAGATAAAGAATATACATTCTTCTCATCACACCATGGAACATTCTCCATAATTGATAATATCCTGGGACACAAAACAAATATCAACAGAATCAAAAGAATTGAAATTTTACCTTGTATTCTCAGACAATAAGGCACTAAAGGTGGAACTCAACTCTAACAAAAATGCTCGACCCCACCCAAAGGCATGGAAATTAAACAATCTTCTGTTGAATAACAGATGGGTGCAGGAAGAAATAAAACAGGAAATCATTAACTTCCTTGAGCATAACAACAATGAAGACACAAGCTACCAAAATCTGTGGGATACTGCAAAAGCAGTTTTGACAGGAAAATTCATTGCTTTAGATGCCTACATTCGAAAAACAGAAAGAGAGCACATCAACAATCTCACAAGAGATCTTATGGAATTGGAAAAAGAAGAACAATCTAAGCCTAAACTCAGTAGAAGAAAAGAAATATCCAAAATCAAACCAGAGATCAATGAAATTGAAAACAAAAGAATCATTCAGAAAATTAATGAAACAAGGAGTTGGTTTTTTGAAAAAATAAATAAAATAGATAAACCATTGGCCAGACTAACGAGGAATAGAAAACTAAAATCTCAGGTAACCTCAATCAGAAATGATAAAGGGGAAATAACAACTGATCCCACAGAGATACAAGAGATCATCTCTGAATACTACCAGAAACTCTATGCCCAGAAATTTGACAATGTGAAGGAAATGGATAAATATTTGGAATCACACCCTCTCCCTAGACTCAGCTAGGAAGAAATAGAGCTCCTGAACAGACCAATTGCAAGCACTGAGATGAAAGAAACAATAAAAAATCTTCCAACCAAAAAATGCCCTGGTCCAGATGGCTTCACACCAGAATTCTACCAAACCTTCAAGGAAGAGCTTATTCCTGTACTGCAGAAATTATTCCAAAAAATTGAGGAAGAAGGAATCTTCCCCAACACATTCTATGAAGCAAACATCACCCTGATACCAAAACCAGGAAAAGACCCAAACAAAAAGGAGAATTTCAGACCAATCTCACTCATGAACATAGATGCAAAAATTCTCAACAAAATCCTAGCCAATAGATTACAGCTTATCATCAAAAAAGTCATTCATCATGATCAAGTAGGCTTCATCCCAGGGATGCAAGGCTGGTTTAACATACGCAAGTCCATAAACGTTATCCACCATATTAACAGAGGCGAAAATAAAGATCACACGATCCTCTCAATAGATGCAGAAAAAGCATTTGATAAAATCCAGCATCGTTTTCTAACTAGAACACTGAAGAGAATAGGCATAGGTGGCACATTTCTAAAACTGATTGAAGCTATCTATGACAAACCCACAGCTAATATTTTACTGAATGGAGTAAAACTGAAAGCTTTTCCTCTTAGAACTGGAACCAGACAAGGTTGTCCTCTGTCACCTTTACTATTCAACGTAGTGCTGGAAGTTCTAGCCAATACAATTAGGCAAGACAAGGAAATAAAGGGAATCCAAATGGGAGCAGAGGAGGTCAAACTCTCCCTCTTTGCTGACGACATGATCTTATACTTAGAGAACCCCAAAGACTCAACCACAAGACTCCTAGAAGTCATCAAAAAATACAGTAATGTTTCAGGATATAAAATCAATGTCCACAAGTCAGTAGCCTTTGTGTACACCAATAACAGTCAAGATGAGAAGCTAATTAAGGACACAACTCCCTTCACCATAGTTTCAAAGAAAATGAAATACCTAGGAATATACCTAATGAAGGAGGTGAAGGACCTCTATAAAGAAAACTATGAAATCCTCAGAAAGGAAACAGCAGAGGATATTAACAAATGGAAGAACATACCATGCTCATGGATGGGAAGAATCAACATTGTTAAAATGTCTATACTTCCCAAAGCAATCTACCTATTCAATGCCATTCCTATCAAAATACCAACATTGTACTTTCAAGATTTGGAAAAAGTGATTCTGCATTTTGTATGGAACCGGAAAAAAACCCCATATAGCTAAGGCAGTTCTTTGTAACAAAAATAAAGCTGGGGGCATCAGCATACCAGATTTTAGTCTGTACTACAAAGCCATAGTGGTCAAGACAGCATGGTACTGGCACAAAAACAGAGACATAGACACTTGGAATCGAATTGAAACCCAAGAACTGAAACTAACATCTTACAACCACCTAATCTTTGATAAACCAAACAAGAACATACCTTGGGGGAAAGACTCCCTATTCAATAAATAGTGTTGGGAGAACTGGATGTCTACATGTAAAAGACTGAAACTGGACCCACACCTTTCCCCACTCACAAACATTGACTCAAGATGGATAAAGGACTTAAATTTAAGGCATGAAACAATAAAAATCCTCCAAGAAAGCATAGAAAAAACACTGGAAGATATTGGCCTGGGGAAAGACTTCATGAAGAAGACTGCCATGGCAATTGCAACAACAACAAAAATAAACAAATGGGACTTCATTAAACTGAAAAGCTTCTGTACAGCTAAGGAGACAATAACCAAAGAAGAGACAACCTACACAATGGGAAAGGATATTTGCATATTTTCAATCAGACAAAAGCTTGATAACTAGGATCTATAGAGAACTCAAAGTAATCCACATGAAAAAAGCCAACAATCCCATATATCAATGGGCAAGAGACATGAATAGAAGTTTCTCTAAAGACGATAGACGAATGTCTAACAAACACATGAAAAAATGTTCATCATCTCTATATATTAGAGAAATGCAAATCAAAACAACCCTGAGATATCATCTAACCCCAGTGAGAATGGCCCACATCACAAAATCTCAAAACTGCAGATGCTGGCGTGGATGTGGAGAGAAGGGAACACTTTTACACTGCTGGTGGGACTGCAAACTAGTACAACCTTTCTGGAAGGAAGTATGGAGAAACCTCAAAGCACTCAAGCTAGACCTCCCATTTGATCCTGCAATCCCATTACTGGGCATCTACCCAGAAGGAAAAAAATCCTTTTATCATAAGGACACTTGTACTAGACTGTTTATTGCAGCTCAATTTACAATCGCCAAAATGTGGAAACAGCCTAAATGCCCAGCAACCCAGGAATGGATTAACAAGCTGTGGTATATGTATACCATGGAATACTATTCAGCCATTAAAAGAAATGGAGACTTTACATCCTTCGTATTAACCTGGATGGACGTGGAAGACATTATTCTTAGTAAAGCATCACAAGAATGGAGAAGCATGAATCCTATGTACTCAATTTTGATATGAGGACAATTAATGACAATTATGGTTATGGGGGGGAACAGAAAGAGGGAAGGAGGGAGGGGATGGGGCCTTGGTGTGTGTCACACTTTATGGGGGCAAGACATGTTTGCAAGAGGGACTTTACCTAACAATTGCAATCAGTGTAACCTGGCTTATTGTACCCTCAATGAATCCCCAACAATTAAAAAAAAAAGTTAAAAAAAAATAAAAAAATAAATGAAAGAAAGGTATAACAATTCTTTTTTTTTTTTAGAGACAGAGCCTCACTATGTCACCCTCGGTAGACCGCCGTGGCATCACATCTCACAGCAACCTCCAGCTCTTGGGCTTAGGCAACTCTCTTGCCTCAGCCTTCCGAGCAGCTGGGACTACAGGTGCCTGCCACAACGCTCAGCTATTTTTTGTTGTTGTTGTTGTTGTTGCAGTTTGGGTGGGGCCGGGCTTGAACCTGCCACCCTCAGTATATGGGGCCAGCACCCTACTCACTGAGCCACAGGCACTGCCCAACAATTCTTAAATCTTGTACCTCTAATAATAGATTTGCTTCAACATATGTAAAGAAAAATGTATGAAGCTACAGGAGACACTATTAAGTCCACAGTTAAAATGGGAGATTTCAACATCTCTCTCTAAATGCTGATAGGTAAAATGACAACTAGTTAGTAAACATAAATAAGAACATAACACAATTAAAAAGCTTTATTTAATAAACAGTACTGATGTCTGAATTCCCAAACTGGTCTCCACTTCTCCTGCACAAGACTCATTGCCTGCTCAGAAAGTTAGAAATTACCAATCACTGCCAACATGAGATGGCCACAGTCAGGACTCAGAGGGACAAGACGGGGTCTACAATCGGTGCCCCAAGAGGAGCTACAAATGCAGGAGACCTTTTCCATCCTAATCTTCTTGGAATTATTCTAGATGATCTACTGACTCTCCCAACACCTTTTGAAGGTACGTCTGGCATTGTGTGTGATGTGGTACTTCTTGACTGAATGGTTTTCTTTTTTTCCCAGGCATTGCCAGCAATGGTGATGGATAACCCTTAAAAATGTATACTTATACTGATATAATTCTTGGTACTTTTGGTGAAAAGATAAATTTTAAAGATGATTAAAACATGATTAAAACATTCCATGATTGGAATGTTAAACATACAGGTTTTGTAATTTTAAAGAAAAATGGAAAGAGATTATTTTGAAAAGTTGATAGTTAATTTTTCCCAGGGAAGAAAAATTCAATAAATTAGTTTATATTTTGAAGACAATTACCACTTTAGAATGTGTAGTCTTTACCTTTTTCTTTCTTTCTTTCTTTTTTTTTTTTTGAAGCCAGGAAGTTGCAAGTCATAACCTTTTCTTTCTCAGAAACTTTTATGTAGAAGGAATTCTTAATCAAATAGTGTTAGGTATACTACACTTTCCTGTTTATACATGCAGACTATATCTACATGAAAATGACTTTTAATTATGAGGCATTTAAAAAGGAAGAAGACAGAACAGAGGAAGAGAAGAAGAAACAGTTAACCTGAGTGGGGAAGAACTTACATCTGCAGTCATCAATTACCTAAACCCAACCAATCATAAGTCCCAATTAATAAAAACTTATTTTTTATTTTTTTATTATTAAATCATAGCTGTGTACATTAATGCGATCATGGGGCACCATACACTGGTTTATATACCATTTGACACATTTTCATCACACTGGTTAATATAGCCTTCCTGGCATTTTCTTATTGTGTTAAGACAGTTATATTCTACATACACTAAGTTTGACATGTTCCCTTGTAAGATGAACCATAGGTGTGATCCCACCAATCACCCTCCCTCCGCCCATCCTCCCCCCTACCCTCCCTCTTCCCTTTCCCCACATTCTTAGGTTATAACTGGGTTATAACTTTCATATGAAAGCCATAAATTAGTTTCATAATAGGGCTCAGTACATTGGATACTTTTCTTCGATTCTTGAGATACTTTACTAAGAAGAATATGTTCCAGCTCTATCCATGTAAACATGAAAGAGGTAAAGTCTAATCTTTCTTTAAGGCTGCATAATATTCCATGGTGTATATAGACCACAATTTATTAATCCATTTGTGGATCGATGGGCACTTGGGCTTTTTCCATGACTTAGCAATTATGAATTGGGCTGCAATAAACATTCTGGTACAAATATCTTTGTTATAATGTGATTTTTGGTCTTCTGGGTATATACCTAGTAGAGGAATTATAGGATTGAATAGCAGGTCTATTTTTAGATCTCAAAGTGTTCTCCAAACATTTTTCCAAAAGGAATGTATTAATTTGCATCCCCATCAGGAATGTAGAAGTGTTCCCTTTTCTGAACATCCATGGCAACATCCCTGGTCTTGGGATTTTGTGATATGGGCTAATCTTACTGGAGTTAGATGATATCTCAAAGTAGTTTGATTTACATTTCTCTGATGATTAAGGGCGATGAGTATTTTTTCCTATGTCTGTAGGCCATAAGCCTGTCTTCTTCAGAGAAGTTTCTCTTCAAGTCCCTAGCCCAGCCTGAGATGGGATCCCTTGTTGTTTTCTTGCTAATACATTTGAGTTCTCCATGGATTCTGGTTATTAAACCTTTGTCGGAGATATAACCTGCAAATATTTTCTCCTATTCTGAGGGCTATTTGCTTGCTTTAGTTACTGTGTTCTTTGCTGTGCAGAAGCTTTTTAGTTTGATCAGGTCCCAGTAGTGTATTTTTGAAGCTGCTTCAATTGCCCGGGGGTTCCTCCTCATAAGATATTCGCCTAGACTGATTTCTTCAAGAGTTTTCCCTGCACTTTCTTCTAGTATTTTTATATTTTCATGTCTTAAGTTTAAATCTTTTATCCAGTGAGAGTCTATCTTAGTTAATGGTGAAAGGTATGTGTCCAGTTTCAGTCTTCTACAGGTCACCAGCCAGTTCACCCAGCACCATTTGTTAAATCGGGAATCTTTTCCCCACTGAATGTTTTTAATTGGCTTGTCAAAGATCAAATAATGGTAAATAGCTGGGTTCATCTCTTGGTTCTCTATTCTATCCCAGACATCTACTTCTCTGTTTTTGTGCCAGTACCATGCTGTTTTGATCACTATCGATTTATAGTGTAGTCTGAGGTGTGGTAGCATGATTCCTCCTGCTTTGTTTTTATTTCTGAATAATGTTTTGGCTATTCAAGTTTTTTTCTGATTTCATATAAAATGAAGTATTATTTTACAAGATCTTTAAAGTATGACAGCAGAGCTTTAATAGGAATTGCATTAAAATTGTATATTGCTTTCGGTAGTATGGACATTTTAACAATGTTAATTCTTCCCAGCCATGAGCATGATATGTTTTTCCATTTGTTAACATTTTCAGCTATTTCTTTTCTTAGAGTTTCATAATTCTCTTTATAGAGATCTTTCACGTCCTTTTTTAGATAAACTCCCAAATATTTTATCTTCTTTGGCACTACTGTGAATGGAATAGAGTCCTTGACTGGTTTTTCAGCTTGACTATTGTTGGTACATATAAAGGCTACCGATTTATGAATGTTGATTTTGTAACCTGAGATGCCGCTGTATTCCTTGATCACTTCTAAGAGTTTTGTAGTAGAATCCTTGGTGTTTTCCAGATGTACAATCATATAATCTGTGAAGAATGAAAGTTTGATCTCTTCTGACCCTATGTGGATACCCTTGATCACCTTTTCTTCCCTAATTGCAACGGCTAAAACTTCCATTACAATGTTAAAGAGCAGTGGACACAATGGGCAACCTTGCCTGGTTACTGATCTGAGTGGAAATGATTTCAATTTAATTCCATTCAACAGGATATAGGCTGTGGGTTTGTCGTAGGTGGCCTCTATCAGTTTAAGAAATGTCCCTTCTATACCAGTTTTCTTAAGTGTTCTGATCATGAAGGATGCTGGATATTGTCAAAAACTTTTTCTGCATCAATTGAGAGAATCATATGGTCTTTGTTTTTTAATTTGTTTATGTGCTGAATTATATTTATAGTTTTACGTATACTGAACCAGCCTTGAGACCCTGGGACAAAACCGACTTTGTCTTGATATATAATTTGTTTGATGTGTTGCTGGATTCTGTTTGTTAGGATCTTGTTGAATATGTTTGCATCTATATTCATTATGATATTGGTCTATAATTTTCTTTTCTTGTTGGGTTTTTTCCTGGTTTGGGGATCAGGGTGATGTTTTGTTCATTGAATGTGTTGGGTAATATTCCTTCTTTTACTATATTTTGGAACAGGTTGAGTAATATAGGTACTAGTTCCTCTTTAAAGGTTTGGTAGAATTCTGACATAAAGCCATCTAGTCCCAGCCTTTTCTTTTTAGGGAGATTTTGTATGGTTGATGCCATTTCAGAACTTGAAATTCAGAACTGTTCAACATTTCTACTTGATTCTGCTCCCAAGTATTGGTCAATTTCCTTCAAATTTTGATATTTATGAAAATAAAGTTTTTTATAATATTCATTAAGGATTTTTTCAATTTCTGAGGAGTCTTTTGTTATTTCATCTTTGTTATTTCTGATTGATGAAATTAAAGATTTTGCTCTTTTTTTCCTGGTTAGGTTAGCCAAAGGTTGATCTATTTTATTGACCTTTTCTAAAACCAACTTTTTGATGTATTGATCTGTTGTATAATTCTTTCGTGTTCAATTTCATTTAATTCTGCTCTAATTTTTGTTATTTCTTTTCTTTTACTGGGTTTGGGGTTGAAATGTTCTTCCTTTTCAGTTGCTTGAGATGTCTCATAGTTTGTTAACTTGCTCTCTTTCTGTTCTCTTGAGGAAGGCTTGCAGTGCTATAAATTTCCCTGTTAGGACTGCCTTTGCAGTATCCCAGAGGTTCTGATAATTCATGTCTTGTTGTTTTGTTCCCAAAATTTGGTAATTTCCGTCTTAATCTCATCTCTGACCCAGCTATCATTCAGGATAAGCTTATTTAACTTTCATGTTTTTGTATGAGTATACAGATTCCTGTTGTTACTGAGTTCAACTTTTATTCCATGGTGGTCTGAGAAGATGCAAGGAATAATTTCTATTCCTTTAAATTTACTGATGTTAGACTTGTGACCTGGGATGTCATTGATTTTGGAGTATGTTCCATGGGCCGATGAGAAGTATGTGTATTCAATTTTTTGGGATGAAATGTTCTGTAGATGTCTGCTAAATCCAAATTTTGGATGGTTAGGTTTAAATCTAAAATTTTTTTGCTCAGCTTCTTTGTGGAGGATCTAGTCAACCCTGCCAAAGGAGTGTTAAAATCTCCAACTATTATGGAGCTGGAGGAAATCAAGTTGCTCATGTCTGTTAGAGTTTCTCTTATAAAATGAGGTGCATTCTGGTTAGGTGCATAAATATTAATAATTGAAATTTCATCATATTGAGTATTACCCTTAACAAATATGAAGTGACCGTTCTTATCCTTCCTTACTTTTGTTGGTTTAAAGCCTATTGTATCTGGAAATAGAATTGTAACCCTGCTTTTTTCTGATTTCCATTTGCCTGAAATATGGATGACCATCCTTTCACTCTGAGTCTATATTTATATTTTAGGTAAGATGAGATTCTTGTGTGCATCAGATATCTGACCTGAGTTTTTGTATCCAGTCAGCCTACCTGTGCCTCTTTAGAAGACAGTTAAGCCATTCACATTAATGGAGAATATCGATGAGCCTGGTAAAATTTTGGATATTGAGTTTTTCAAAAGTCCAGTGGACATTTTTAATCCTTTTACCACTGTGGAAGTTGGGTTTTGATCAAAAATTTCTGAGTGAGTTTACTTCAGAAGCATTGGGGTGGTCATTGTTTAGGATGGGTCTGAGAATATCCTGGAGAACTGGTTTAGTTATGGCAAATTTCTTTAGCATGTGAATATCATTAAAGTATTTAATTTCTCCATCATAAATGAAACTCAGTTTAACTGGATACAGGATCCTGGGTTGAAAGTTATTTTGTTTTAGGAGATTAAAAGTCGATGACCACCCTCTTCTGGCTTGAAAGATTTCAGCAGAGAGATCTGCAGTCATTCTAACATTCTTCCCTTTGTAGCTTATGGTTTTCTTATGTTTGACTGCTTTCAGAATTTTCTCCTTCATATTAACTTTAGTGAAGTCTGAATTTCAGAATCTCTTGGCATGTCTGGAAAATTCTCTTTCATCATTTCATGGAAAAGAGCCTCTGTGCCTTGCAAAGCCACTTCATCAGTTCTGGGGATTCTAATGAGGTGGATATTAGCCTTCTATCCCAGAGCTCTCTGAGAAAATGATCCATTTTTGCTCTCCATTTCTCTTCCTCTTTTAGAGTTTGGGAGTGTTCAAAAGCTTTGTCTTCAATGTCAGAAATTCTTTCTTCTTGCTCCACTCTGTTACCTAGGGATTCTACTGTATTTTTCAGATATTTGAGGGCTGCAAATTCTTGCTTCAATGTGTCAAAGTCTTTGGTGATCTTGTCTTTAAATTCATTGAATTCTTGAGACAACTTTTAATTTCTCCTCGAATATCCAATTCCCACTTTTCTTCCATTCTATTAGTCTTGTTTGTGATCCAAATTCTGAACTCGGTTTCTGACATCTTGGCCATCTGTTTGTGAATGGGATCTTATGTTATGTCTGCCATATCTTTCCTTGGGGGTGGGGGGCGGGGTCGATTGATCTACTCTGGTTATTCATGTTACCAGAGTTTTTCCACTGATTTCACCCCATGATTATTTTACACCATTTGACTAAATGAGTGGATAAGGAAAAGTTGGGTTTGGGGCTCTAAGAGTAGTTTTTTTTTTTTTTGTTTGTTTGTAGAGACAGAGTCTCTCTTTATGGCCCTCAGTAGAGTGCCATGGCATCAGACAGCTCACAGCAACCACCAACTCCTGGGCTTAGGTGATTCTCCTGTCTCAGCCTCCCGAGTAGCTGGGACTACAGGCACCCGCCACAACGCCCGGCTATTTTTTGGTTGCAGTTCAGCCGGGGCTGGGTTTGAACCCGCCACCCTCGGTATATGGGGCCGGCACCTTACCAACTGAGCCACAGTGCCGCCCATAGGAGTAGTGATTAACCAGCCCTTTACCCAAAAGCTGAGACTGGTGTCTGAACCTTTTCCCATGGAGCTTTTCCAAGGATCCATACAGTGCTACAGCCTGAGAAACTGAGGCCCTGCTTGGTGTGGTGGGTCTACGTGGCTCTGTCTTTTTTTCATCTGGTCTCTGTGTGACCCTAGTGAATCAGTTACTCTGGGTTGAAATCTCAGCTGTGAAGAAATACCAGCTATTAAGTCACCTTGCCCCCCCACAGGCAACAATTGGACAAGGAAAATCAAACCTTCCCACAACCACACATCCAGATTAACACTTGGATAGTCCTTGGGTGATTGGCCCAGTTGAAGAGGTTTAAATTAGTTGTCTCAGTCAGCACCTGTCTCTCATGTGGGAGAGTTTAAAAGGTCCTGGCAACTAGATCGCAGGGGTCTCTAACAACCCAAATGTGACTTGCTCTGGTGAACCGTGATGTCAGGAGGACTCACCCAGCAAATAGATTAGTCTGGGAAAGTTGATGCCTCCTTCCCCACCTTGTACCTCTGTTACACCCAGTCACTGATAACCCTGCAGGGCTGTGACTCCGTTGCCTCCAATGAGCAGATAGTGCTGGGGTTTGCACCTGCCTGAATCACAGGGATCTATGTCTCCTCAGACAAGCCACTGCTCTCTTCCACTATCTGGCAGAGGGAGATGAGGTCTGACAAACTCCAGGGCTTGATGGAGGCTGTGGGGGTGTTTACTCAGTTCCAGCCCCACCCCTGATTGATGTTACTGACAGAACAGAACAACTTTGCAGAATTTGTTTCTGTCCCAGCTAAATTCCCCTGAAAAAGAGAAGCTGTTTTGAGTTCACAGAACCTGCTCCTCAGTCCCTGTCTTTGCTGCTGCCTGGTAGTTTGTATTAGCAGCACTGTTAGCTGTCAGTTCTAGCCTCCTGCCCTCCTTTGTCTAGGCTGATAAGCCCTTGAGGTTCCATGCGTGTTAGGCTCAGTAAAGCAGTCCTCTTGGTCAGCCCTGCCCTGGGAGTCTGCCAGCTCTGCGCATGCATTTTCTAGTCCCCGCACTCTACCTAGGCCCGTAGTGCCTCAGGCAAACCCTATACTCATGGGGCCTGCATTTCGTTTCCATCCCAGATGTGTTCTGCCAGTGGTTGCCACCTGAGAAGATGCCTGGCCTCCTCTCATTGCCCAGAGAGACAGAGGATGTGATTCCGGAATATCCATGGGGTGGGCTCTATGGTTGCCAAAATGGCTGCTGGTCTGCGCCTCAGGGGCACCACCCCTCTGGTGTGGTTCCCTCTCAGCCTACCGTCCTCTCCTCACTCCCATGCCACAGAATCAGCACTGGCCAGCAGTAGTCCATGCCCTATCTGCACCTCTCAAGATAATACCCAAGAATCTGGACTTCTGGAGGACAGGCTTCCAGACCTCAGTGTGAGAGTAGAGGGGAGTGCTGGGAGCTCAGAATTGCAGGTACAGAATATATCCAGTTTTATACAGTTTTATGCCTGGCAGGAGAGTGCAATGGCACCCTAGTAGGGGAAGTAGGACCAGTTTTTAGAGGGTCTCTCCTGTGGAGTATAATGGGAGGGCTTTTGAACTCTGTTCATTTGTTTATTGGGTACTCCAAGCTGTTCTCATGGGGGAGGGGACTCCCATCTGCTTGGTGATGGATTTCGTATCTTTTGTTTGTATCCATGGGGTTGCAGCTTGCCTCAGCAGGGCCGATGTACATTCTTCAACTTTCTCTCTTGGTGCAGCTCTAATCTGCCAGAGTGAGTTCTGGTTTTCTCTGGCAGTGCACAGAGTTGGGGCGGGGGTTTCTCCAAGATTGGACCCCGGCGTGATCACACTATTGTTGCTGGATCTTTGTGGGAAGTGCTCGTACACAGCTCCTCTGCCACTGCCAAAGCCAGAGAATTCTGGCTATAGGAACAGCTCCAGGAGTGTGCTGCACATGGATCTGGCAGCAGGGTGGGGTACGCTGCATGCAATTCTGGCAGTATCCAGCATCCGGTGACTTCAACCAGGAGAACACACTGGCAATGGAGGATTGGGGCAAGATGGTCGACTGGAAGCAGCCTCCAACAGAAGCTCCTGTCCAGAGAGAAGGATAACATCCAGAAAGTATCCAATTGAACTAAAGACAGTGAGCCCAGCTGAGAGAGAAGAGAGATAACTGCATGTCACCCCTGCTGAGGCAAGCTGTGATTCCAAGGCAACAATCTTCAGGTACAAAACTCAACAGAAGGAAAAGTGCCCCACCCTTCCCCCAATAAAGCTACATGTTCTTTTTTCCTTTTCCTTTCACTCTTCATTTGCTCGTGTGGATTTTCTACAGGTGAGTAGTGAACTGAGGATCTCTTGTCTCAACCCACAGGTGAAAGCAGCAGGAAGTGGGGACTAATTCTTCCAGAGGGACTCTGAACATTTTCTTACCAGGCAGAAAAATTGAACTAACATTTTCCCTGTCATTCTGAACTTCAAGTCCACCCTTCCCCTCTCACAGGATAAACCAGATCCCTAACGCTACAGAGACTGAGGGAGGAGGCTCATGAGCAGCACCCCCTACTCCCACCCTGCCTGACCGAGTACCCTGCCCTGCTGGCCCCCAAGCCCTCCCTGTCTCCAAGCTGCACTGTGGGTCCCGAGCCCTGCCCCCAGTGCCCTTCCTGCCTCTGCTCCGCGCCCACCCAGCCAGAGACCACTGAGACCGCATGCAGCGCCCCACCCATCCAGAGACTGCTGAGGCCGTGCGCCATGCCCGCTCTGCCCACCCTGCCTTCATTTTAGAAAATAATTGCCTGCAAAAGTAGGTGCTGCCAAAAAATGATGATGTGAGGTAAAGCAAGGTGTATTTGTCTCTGGGAAGACAGGACTTATAAAGTCCAGTAAAGAGACATGATCAAATTTTTCTTTAGATTGAATGTCAGGTTGTAGCTCTATGCATTTCATTTGAAAATTGGCAGGTGACGCTTTTGCTTTGACTGAAAATGGAGTCACAAATGCACCGAAATGTTGATTATTTTTCCAGAAATGTTGAAATTTGTTCTCAAATTCTTGTTTTTTTTTTTGAGACAGAGTCTCACTATGTCACCCTTGGTAGAGTGCTGTAGTGTCACAGCTCACAGCAACCTCAAACTCCATATGTACTTAAACATATATATTATTTTATAAAAATCTAACTACTATGTATTAAATAATTTAAAAAGTATATTATTTGTTAATTTTAAAGTCAACTCACCTCTTCCTGACTTTTTTGTTGAAAAGCATTTGAATATTTTGTTGCAGCATGTAGGCACCAGTTTCAGTTGATCGTCTAGATAGGATCAGCCATTTGTGAACTTAAGGGCATCTTGATTTGGGTTCTGTAAAATTTGAATTCAGTCAAAGAGCCACTCAAGGACCTAGAAGGCCACACAGTAGACTTAAGGCTGCATGTCCCCCACCCTTGGTCTAGTAAGACTAGCTTCTTGCTATTTTGTTAAATTCAGGCCTCTTCCATCTTCCTGGAATGCTCTTCCTCCACAAATCCATAGGGCTGACTTCCTCACTTGCTACAGGGCTCATATATCACCTTATTTGCTAGGCCTTCCAAAATCATGGGGAGGGAGGAGGTTGGGGTGGAGGGAGGGTAACTGGTGGGGCCACACCTATGGTGCATCTTAGAATGGGTTCAGGTGAAACTTACTAAATGCAGAATGCAAATGTCTTCAAAGAATAACTAATAAAATGCCATAAAGGCTATATTAAGCAGTTTGATGAAAATATTTCAGATTGTGTATGAAACTAGCACATTGTACCCCTTGATTGCACTAATGTACACAGTTATGATTTAACAATAAAAAAAAAACAGTACACCTGATATTCTCTAACTCTTAACCTTTTATTTTTTTCATTGCTTTTTTTTTTATTTTTGAAACAGAGTCTCATTATGTCGCCCTCGGTAGAGTGCTATGGTGTCACAGCTCACAGCAACCTCAAACACTTGGGGTTAAGTGATTCTCTTGCCTCAGCCTCCCAAGTAGCTGGGACTACAGGGTGCCCACCACAATGCCTGGCTATTGTTTGTTGCAGTCATCATTGTTGGTTAGCTGGCCCAGGCCAGGTTTGAATCCGCCAACTTTGGTGTACGTGGCTGGCGCCGTAACGATTGTGCTATGAGTGCCAAGCCTCTTCATTGCTTTTTAAAAATGACTTTATGCATCTGTTTGGCTATTTGTTGATTAATCTGGCTGCTCTACTAAAATGTAAAGTCTGGAGTTTATCGTTTTCATTGTTGATTCCATTGCATCTAAGATAATATCTGAAACGTAGTAGGTATTCAATGAATTTTTGTGGAGTAAATGAAAGTTTTTGTTTTACAAAGAAGGTATTGTTGACTGACAAGTATAAAGAATATATAATACTTTGCTCCCCCTCTCCCTTTCTTCTCTCTCTCTTTTCTCCCCCCCGTCCTTTTCTCTCTTCCTTGGTGCTGCTCTGCAGCATCCCTCCCTCGTCAATAAAAACCTTTTGTACAAAAAAAAAGAATATATAATACTTTAAACCTTCATTTTTGAATTTTTCTCTACTGTGGGCCAAGCTGGAAATGTTTGAAAACATAAATCTGTTCCCAATATTTCTAAACATATCTATATCATACATTTAAAGTTGAAGTCTGCAAGCATACATTCTATCTCTAAAACAAAAGATCAAAAGATTCCAAATAAGACCTTTTTTTTGGTAAAATATGCAGCTCATGTTACTGATTATTATTCCTACACAGACACTGATGAAATTTTCTCCACTGAAGAAAATATTCCTCAGCAGCAGGGACCTTAAGAATGAATGCAAAGAAACTAAATATGAAAACTTCCACACAGATCTAGGTCTAAAGATTTATTTTTCTTCCTGTTTATATGCAAGACTATAAAGTTTGAGGAAGTATATCAGGAGAGTGAAAATTCATGTAGAGAGGGTGTCACCCAGGAGAATCTTTATCTTGTTGTAGTTCTTGCATTGTCTACATTTGAGCAATGGAAGTCAGTGATAAAGTTAGAAATAGAGAGAGCAATAATTAATGAACCCAGTCATGAAACTGAAAGCTTATAAATCTAAGGAACTAACTAGGAACTGTTGTAGACAAATGTTAATAAGTTCTTTGCAATTATTGAATAAATATTAGTATTTGAAAGTGGCTAGAGAAATAGCCGTCAGAGTAAAGTGAAGAATAAATGGTGGGCCACAGACACAGAGCTAGGTGAGTGAGCCAAGGAGAAGATGTCACTGAGCACTGTTTCAGAAATTGCCATACCCTGAAGATGAAGCCGTGGAGTAAATGACAAATTAATTCTGCCCACCATTGCTTAGTTCTTGCTTAGATTACCTCATACCTTAATTGACACCCCCCCCACCCAGTACATTGTAGACCTGAGGCATTTAGACTAACTCCCATGAAAGAGAATACATGTGAGCCACCAAGCCTGGCCTACATTTAGGTTTTTAATATACAATCAGTTGTCATTTTAGAAAAGAGAAACAAGGGCCAGGCATGGTGGCTCACATATGTAATACCAGCACTTTGGGAGGCAGAGGCAGGAGGATTGCTTGTGGCCAGGAGTTCTATACCAACCTGGGTATAGAACCATCTCTACAAAATATAGAGTTGCTGGTGCATGCCTGTAGTCCCCACTACTTGGGAGACTAAGGCAAGAGAATTGATCGCTTGAGCCCAAGAATTCAAGGCTGTAGTGATCTGTGATCATGTCACTGCATTCCAGAGAGAACTCAGAACAAGACCTTGTCTCTTAAAAAAAAATGAACTAGACACAAAATGTTCTTGAATCTTTAAAATTATAAGTATACTGTCCATAGCTGCCACCACTGATTTTTCTTATCCCACTGAGAACAGGAATCTGCATTCTGTATTAACAAGAGGTAAGCTAGGAGAAGGGTAAGCTAGCTTGCCCTCCCCTTCACAGTTAAGTTTTATAAAATATCCCACAGATACAAAGAATGAAAGAGAAAAAAGGCTGAACACCATGTGGTATAAGCTAATAATTATTTATATTCCTAATCAAAGTGTTTCACATGCATGGTCACTCCTGGCCCACCCAAGCCCTGAAGCTATTTTTCTTTCTTTAAATTAGGAATTTGCTGATCAAATCAAATGCTGATTTTTATATCCAAAATGATATGTTTTCTCTTTGTGCAAATGATTAGGTCCTGCTCAGAAACTAATTGCTGCCATTTCAAATTGCACAAGTACAAAAAGAGCTTTCCTTAAGAAAGACTTTCTAGCTGTATCCCTTGTATTTTTCACCATTTGAAAGCCATGTTTTTCTTCAGCTATGTTGTTCAGGCCATAAAAATGACAAAGAGTAATTCAATGAGGTAGGAAGGCTAATATGAGTAAAATTTCAAATAACTTTGGTTTGTTAGTTGTTGTGGCTTCTACTAAGATTATAAGAAATCAGCTTGAGTTAAGGTATATATTTCCTTTTGCAAATGTGTTATCTCCCATCCAGTCTTACATGACATAGATACCAATATGCATGTCAAAATATTGCAGATAATTGCCTCCAGTTTTAAATCTCTCACAATATAACACGTGAAATGAAAAACTTCGTTTTTATTGCTTTATATTTATTCTGAACAAAAAAATCATTTTTTAAAATGTTTGCTTTACTTTAGAGCATTTTGTCATTAAATTTTCTCTAAACACATAATTGTAGTGGCTGAATACTAGTTAATAGTATGGTCACAGTACAGTTTACTAAGCTATTTCTCTATTTCGGGGACATTTTTCACTATTATAAATAATGCTACTTTTCATTTTTGTGTGCATTTTCTATTGTTTTCTTAGGATAAACCACCTATATTAAAGTGGGTTGGGCAGCAACAAAGACAGATTCCTAGAAGTAGGATTCATAGCAGGAAATCAACTCTTAAGTTCCTTGATATGTCGGTAAGTTTTAATGAATTTATGTCCAAGTTACGTTTTTACCAGCCAATGGTACTTTCTCATTCTGGTTTGAATAGTTGTGTCCTCTTTAAAATTCATGTGTTGAAAGTTAATTGCCAGTGTAATAGTAGTAAGAGGTGTGTCTTTTAAGAGGTTATTAAGTCATGAGGGCACAGCCTGCATGAATGGGGTTAGGGCCCTTACAAAAAAGGGTTGAAGAGAGTGGGTTCCCTTCTTGTGCTTTTCTGCTGTATGAGGACACCGAGTTTCTGCCATCTGAAGGATGCAATGACAAGGTGCCATTGTGAAAGCAGAGAGATTGTACCTTCATCAGCCTGTGCCTTGGTCTTCCAGCGTTCATTGCAAAAAATAAATCTCTGTTCTTTATAAATTATTCCATCTCAGATATATTATTATAGAAGCACAATAAACTAAGACATTATTCTAAGGAACTGAATATGTCCTTGTTTACATAGATCCTTGAAAGATACACACCTGTTTTTGTAAATATGTGTGTAAATGGCATTATAGATATTTTTCAGTTTTCACTCAACATTTTAAGGCTTTTCCATATTGCCATAAGAGTCATTGCTTCGGTCTGCTGTGTCTACCTCTCTGCCATTGTGAACAACACTTACAGGAATGTCCTCAAACATGCCACCTTTTGGATCTGTAGAAAAATTTCTTTGGAGTATAACCTAACAGTGGAGTTGGTAGGCTAAAGACTGCCCATTTACTCTTCAAAAATGGCTATCTAATTATTATGTATATCAATGCTATGTTACAGGTGGTTTCTTACCCATATCCTTCATATTTTTAGTATCATCTAGCTTTCCAATTTTATGAAGATGATGCTATAAAATGGTATTTCACTGTTTTAATTGGCATACATCTGGTAACTTAGTAAGATTTGTCATCTCTTTAACCCTAGTTAGCTCTTGGCTTTGCCTATTGGTCAGTTGCCCATTCATGTCTCTTGTCCGTTTTTCTATCAGATTACTTTTACATTGTTTTTCAAGAATGCCTTGTATAATCTAGTTTTTTCACTTTACTTTTAAGTCAGTTCAAATGTTTTCTTCCAGTCTGTCATCTGTTTGTGAATGTGGGTTGAAAACAGAAAAAGATTCTGAAGACAGCAAGCACCAGTGAGATTTGGACACATAGCATCACATCCTTTGCTATCGTATGATCATTCATTCAGTCAGTCTGCTAATATGTATCCAGCACCTGCCCCATCCAGGATGCAATGATGTAATGATAACCATGTGGAGGCCACAAGGAAGGATTAAACATAGTCATCATCTTCAGGGGTCTCTCTGTCTCACTTAGGAGGATCAGAAAAGGAAAAAGATTATACACATGGAAAGTAATAAATTTATAAATGAAATCGTATGGGTCTTTAGGGACTGAGTTTGAAGGTAGGGTATATATCCAGATAGAAAAATCTAATAAACTGTTGGGAACATGAAACTGACTTTCAGAAGTCAGAATCATAGAGTTTGGAAAGGCATTTTGGTAAGAGGAGAACTATAAAATGGATGGGCTTAGTAAGGGAGGAGGAAAAACAGAACTGATAGAACCTCAGGCAATCAGTACCTTTCAGGAAGTGATAAAGTAACCAAGGAAAAGGAGAAAAAGAAACAGCATCTGAGCTGGGGACAGTGGCTCATGCCCGTAATCCTAGCACTTTAGGAGCCAGAGGCACATGGATTGCCTGAGTCCAGGAGTTTGAGACAAGCCTGAGCAAGAGTGAGATTTCACCTCTCCTAAAAACAGAAAAACAAGCTGGGTGTTATGGTAAGTGCCTGGAGTCCCAGCTATTTGGGAGGCTGAGGCAAGAGGATCACTTGACCTCGAATTTCAGGTTCCTGTGAAATATAGTTCTATTTCAGGTTCAGGAACCTGGCTATGACAGCACCGCACTCTACCCAGGGTGAGACTCTCTTTCAAAAAGAAAGAAGAAAGAAAGAAAACAAAACAAAACAAAAAAGAAACATTGTCTCAGAGGGCAGATGTGCACAGAAAGGAAACATATTGAATATGCTCAGGTTTATATACTGAATATGTTTTTCTTTCAGATTTTACTTTTGAGGGAATAAGTTAAAAATGGTAACAAAAATATGGGTCTCCGTGAGTAAGATAATCAATAACAATTAACTTTTTGCTTCTCTGAATGAATCTTTGAGTTAATGAATAAAAGATATATAAGCTCACATTTTTTATAGAATAGTCTTGGGGAGATGGACCATTGGGGAGCTGACCTTGTTTGATGGACAGGAAAAAGTGGGAAAAGAACACCAAGAAAAAAAATTCTTGGTCTAGAGAATGATTCTGCTGAGGCTGGCACGTCCTGCCTCTCTATGATCTACATGTTAAGATCCATGCCTATTTATTTCAAGAACGAGAGAGTTGCCAGCCCTCACGTTCTGCAGAGACTGTTGTTGATATAGTTCTATTATTAGGTAACATTTATTATGTGCTTATTACATTCAAGGAAGTACAATGAGCCCTTTACATGTGCTATGCCATCTAATCTACTCACTAACCTGCAGGAAAGAATATACTATTGTCACCTGCATTTTTCAGAGGAGCAAAATGAGAATGAGAGTAATTGATAGAGCCAGCAGAAATTTCCAAATTTGAAACCCATGCTTTTGGAAAAAGTACTACACAATTTGTAAAGCAAAAGTTCATTTGCACCCTAAGAGGGAGCATCATTAGCAGAGTATAAAGTATTGAAATAATCTCTCCGGTGGTGCCTGTGGCTCAAAGGAGTAGGGTGCTGGCCCCATATGCCAGTGGTGGTGGGTTCAAACCCAGCCCTGGCCAAAAACTGCAAAAACTGCAAAAAAAAAAGAAAGAATCTCTCCAGAAGTTAAGAAAAGATTGAGTGATAAGAAAACAGAAGTGGTAAATGAAGGTCCCATTTTCAAATTTGAGACATTTGAGGAAAGAAATTTAAAGAAAGATTGTTTTTTAATTTGAATTTTGTGGCCAATGTATCTTGAATACATTTGTAAGAGAAGGAGAAATAGATTGGAAAGGAGAAACTGAAGATGTGAAAAAGAGAGTAAAATGGTCGACTAAAGTTCTGAAGGAGTGAGAGTGTAATAATTCTGAAGCATATGGAAGGATTAACGGGTGTGTGTGTGTGGAGGTTAATACTTAGGGTAGAATCAGAAAAGGAGAAGTTGGGTGAAAACACAGAAAAAATGATCAGGTGGCAGGAGAACAGGTGGTAGAACATGTCACAGCAAACTATTTTCTTAGGAAACTGTAAAGTGAGCTATGCTCAAAGTTATGATGGCAGAAACGGAACATGTTTGCAATAGATTCTGTGAAAGAGACAGGCAACTAAGGGGAAGCAAACAGGATACTGAGCAGTGGAGAAAATAATGTTAAGGCTGGAGCATCAGTAGGTGTTTAGCTATAAGTAACAGAAACCCCTTTATTTTAAGCAGAGAGAGACTGAATACAGATGCTTACAAATATTTGAAAAGGCAGAAAAGGCAGAACACAGGCTAAACTTCCAGGGATGACTCTCAGAGCCACAGTGCAACAACAGAGATTGCTAGGAAAGCTGTGCCTTCTACCACAATCAGGAAGGAGGGGAGTAAAAAAGACCCTGGTGAAACTACAGACTTTGGGAATATATCATCTTAGCAGCACAGACTGTTAGCTCAAAAGAAGTACACTTCTCTTACATTCACACCGACTAAGAATAGATGACCCGGACTTCTGCCTCACGGTCACAGTCAGTACCTGAGCTCTAGAGTCTGGGAAAAGTAGTGGTTAGATTCACAGACTCTGCACACCAGGAAAAGGTTGGAGTGCCAAGTTACTGTATCTATTACAGATGGATAGCATGAACATAGTAAATACAGTTTAAAGAAAAGCTAGCATATTCTTCTTATTCTCTTTCTTGAAAGAAATCAGTGGTCTGTGGATAAAAGTGGAGAAAATGGGTAGTTTGATATGGAAAAAGTAAGAGACCATGGTGTCTCACAGGGTTGCTACAGAAAGGACTGATCATATGGTCCAGACTAGGTAAGTCTTCAATGGAGGCCAGGAGAAATCAATGAGATGAGAGGATAGAAATTTGCCAAATGAATATAATGATAATGACTACTTTGTCCTTGAAAGCCAAAGAAAGGGTCATATGACATCACAAAGTATATAATGTTTGTGTACGAGGAACATTCTTAATGCTTTCAATTACAGATTGCTTGTCATGATGTCAGGGCAAATTGAAGTCTTATGCACATCAGAAAAAACTTGCCAAGGCACAGAGCTATAGTATCTCCCAGAGTTCATGTCAGTTGAGCTATAGCTTGGTAATCTATATACACATACAAAGGAGAGAAAGGAAGGGGGAAACGTATTTTGGTACAAATATCATAATTCTATGTTTGATTCATATACTTCTGTATATGTGATATTTACAGGCAAATCATAGGCAGTATATAAAATTTCGAGAGGAGATAAATGTTTAAAGGTGAGTTCGGTTTGTTGTCATTGTTGTAATGTCCTTCTGCTGCAGTAAGAAAAGAAATTAAGAGTGGATGCCTATAAGGAATTTAACATGTTTTATGCACTCAATTCATATTTATACAGCTAAGAAGTATTTATAGTCTTTGCAGTCACCCTATTAGCATTTCTCCTTAGGTTTTTCTGCTTCCTACAAAAGGCATACTGTTTTGTTTCTAATTCATCTGGGGATGGGAAAGGAAGGAAGGAGGCTTCAGATCCTTCAGATGCATAAGATTTGACATGGGCTGTAGGTCTCCACTTCCTGGTGGCTTCCCAGCAGATGCCTCAGCCATGACTTCATTGAATTCCAGTTGTATGTCTGCAAATCTCTCCTTTTGTAAGATTTCCCTTTATCTCTGAAAAGAGGCAGTGAAGTTTGCTTTCCACCAGGCTGCTTTGATTTCCTCCCAGTGCCTCAAACAAACGTCAACAGAGCACTCTAGAGGCAGTCCCATGTGTCTCTCAGACAAAATAAAGGAGAATATGCAGTGAAAATCAGACTAGAGTCACTGTACCTTCTCGCTAACTCCTTTTTAAAGGTCTAGTGCATGATTAAAGGTTTACTGCATGATTATGCATAGAATACTGATCTAAAGTCTTCGGGCATTGAAAAATACATACTCAAAATAAATCTTAGTTAGGTAACAAAAACTACATTCACTTTTTTTTTTTTTTTAACAGAGGGGCACAATTCTTGTGGTGAGGAGTGCAAGAAAAAGATTGGCAATGAATCCTTCAAGGATGATTAATCTTTTTTTTTTTTTTAAGTGATCACAAACAGGACAGGGAGCAAACTGCTGCCTTTAGAAGGTCATTGTTTTGTGAAATCGTGTGGGATGGTATTGTCCAACCAAAATCTGTTACAGAGGAATGTATCTCTTAGGCTCCTATAAATATTTGTCAATGAGAATGGTTAATAGACAAGCCATCTGTTGCCCTGATTCTCAGAACTTGATAAGATCTACATTGTTATTGCTAGAGAGAGTTCTGTCATGTACTTAGTGTATTTGCTGATGGAAGACCAAGGTCTAAGCTAACTTTGAAAGAATAAAAATATGCAGGTGGGGGAAGCACAGAATCTTGTCTCCTTTGACAAATGCACAGTCCTTGGTTAACTTATTAGCAGTCTGCTCACATCTCATTCCCATTAAGAGTATTCCGTTTTCTTTGTCTAAAGTGTTGAGTGGTTATGAATAGTAAGGATAGACTATCTGTAATTATTTTTTAATTATTAATGGTTTTGTTAGATCCTTTCACTTTTACATTACATTTCTGTTAATGTAAGTTAAATCAAAATGTACTTCAGTTTCCAAGCTGTTCCCCAATGTATTTTTCATTCTTTCATAACATTACTTCAGCTTTCTATGAGGTGTCTGGGTAAAGCTTGCCTTTCTGGAGTCACTGTCACCATGCTAATATATTCAGGTACTGTTCTGTTATACTTATCCTCTGCCCATAACATTAGTCATCACCAATTTCTAAACTCCCAGTGGTACCCAGAACCAGAGCCTTGATATGTACAAAAGTCATTTGATCTTAGCTAGCATTTTAAAACTGAATACAGGAGCATCTATTTCATTTGGTGCCACCACATGAGAGCTCTTTCAGCAATTTATAGATAGGAAGGTTTTCAGTCAATTAGAAACTAAAGGAGAGGAGAAAGGAGCAGATATCAGAGGAAGAAACTAGTGTCCAAAGTCTGTGGTCCAACTAAGTACCTTGAAGAGTAATTCAGTCAGAAAAAAATACTTGGTACTTAGATGTCAGGAAGATAATGACACTCAGGGGAAAAAAAAGAGCTGCCATGGAGAGAAGACAAAAATTTATCTTTTAATCATTTTTTCCACCATCAGCAGAATGGCACTTTTTGATGGTGCACAGTGCACTATTCTCTCAGAGAAATAGTCCTGGCTGGTATTTACTAAGAGGCCTGGTGTCCCATCTGGTATTAAGCAACTCACCCAAATCCAAATAATAGCCACAGTGAGGAAAAAAAGAGAAAATGGGTGCGATTAAAAAAATTTTAAACTGCTCACACAATACTCAGTCCCACGGAATCTTGTACCGTTACAGTTGGTGACGTTTGAAAAGAAATGTTGCTCCATCAGCTTTGACGCAGGGCAAGACGCGGGTGCCTAGTGCAGGACAAAATCCCCAGGTTGAGGTGGTGGTGGTGGTGGTGGGGGCAGAGAACCTCAAGGAACAGACTTCAGGGAGCCAGATTTTAGCCAAAAGTAGAGAGCTAACATACACTGCACCGAACAAAAAAGCTACTAGACATGACTGGATAAATTATGCAGAGGGATTTCTGGATTTCTTTCAAGTAATTAAGTTTCGATTTCTTGCATTTATTTTAGTTCCAGGAAGCGCAAGGCGCCATGGATCGCAAAAGTGTTCATTGATTGCTCCAATGCTTTAAGTTTTGATTTCGTGACTAGACTTAACTTTGAGAAGTAAATACACGGACCCAGGAAGTTCACTGTGAGGAACAATACCAGCTTCTCTGCGGCAAGTCCACACGGGCTGCCTGCCTGTGAACAGAACGCGGAGGTCTGCCCCCCATTCCGCGGGAACTTGGCAGGAGGAGGGGAGAGGGCAGCGGGAGTCTGAGGGAGCGCGCGTGAGCGTTAGCACGTGGGTGTCTGCGTGTGTCCGCGCGTCTGTGTGCCTGCGTGTGTGTCCGCGCGCACACGCCCGTGCGTAAACGTGTGAATTCGCGCCCCTGATCTCTGCAGCGTGAGGCGTTGGAGCCTAGGACTTGAGTCCTTCTCTGGGGCAGATTTTAGCTTCTTAGCGCGGGTTGTGTAGGCTTTAAAGGTTGGTCAAAACCGGTAGGTCCAATCAGCAGTCCCCACAAGAGGGTTCCTGGCCACACTCCGCCTCGGCAAACTCACCGGGGTACCAGAGGGCGGGCATCCGCAGGGCTGGGACTTGCTGCGTCCAGTGTCTGTCTCTCTTCTCCTAGTCGGTTTTCCTTGAAACCGAGCTCTGCTCTCTTCCCTCTTCCAAGAAAAGAAGGAACGGCCGCTTTCTTTTCTGTCTGCAGGCCCTTGGTCCAGCTGCAGGTCTCCGGCAACTCCTAGAGCGTGCCCTCTGGAGCGCGCTTTCCTTTTGTTCCCCGACCCCCTTAAACCCTGCTTGGCCTTGAAGGGAGGGAGAGAGGTTGTAAGCCTGCAGTTTCGAATTTGTCTAGAAGAATTTGGAAACTGTTGGACTGAGACATTTCCGGAGACACTCGCTAAGTGTTTGCTTTGGAAGGTTGGGAGTGAGAGTTAGCCAAAAGGAGGAGGCTGCTGCCCTGGGGCACAGGGGGTGTCTGACATCTTTTAGCAAAAGAGGGGCTCCTTCTAGGCACTGAGACTTGGAGCTCAGGTGCTGTTGGAGATAGAAAGTTAGAGACAAGCAAGGAAAATTGGTGGACGTACTCAGAAAAGGAAAGCTGTTGGAGCAAAATGCTTCCACAACCCCCGTCTCCACACTTAAATCCAGCAGTGCTCTCTTGCACCTGAACTTTGCAAGCCTTTGCAATTCCCAGGACCTCTCAGAACTGTTTCAGGGACAGTTCCCTCCTCACTCTCTCTTTTTTTCTTCTCCGCTACAGCAGAGGTCACCGAGGAGTTTAACCCTCCTCTACTCTTCTGCCTCAAGCCACGGAGTCCAGAGCGAGCTCAGGAAGATCATCTCTATTCAGAATCGGAAGCAGATGAGCTGATCTTGATAACCCAATAATGCCAAACATGGGTTGGGAAATCTATCCTTTCTGTCTTTCCTCCACAAACCCTTGCCTTCCCAAGATCGAAATGGTGAGCGAATAGGACCAGGTCTGCCTTTTAAGAAATCTTTGTGGTAGACCAGTTCAATTGTTAGAAATACAAAGAAATCACATTGCCCTTAATAGATTAAAATTTAATAAACCACATTAGGTCCGGTAAAATATGAATGCACTACTTAAAATTTTAATAGTAAATTAGGGCACAGATACAAGGAGGAGGCAGGGATTTCTCCCCTCGGGATCGCTCCGGGCGCGGGCAGGTTTCCGGGTGGAGGTGGAGGGAGCCTCCTTGGGGACCTCGCAGCCTGGAAGTCCGGGTGGAACCCCCAGCTATTCCGCCTTACCCTGGGGAGGCTGTTCACCTCTGTCCGCATCTGCCCGCGGACAAACAGAAGCTATTGTCAAACAAAGAAGCTTGGGGAAAAGAAAGGAGCGCCTCCTGCAGTCACCGAGTTGAAGCATTTTCCATCTCACTGCTTTTGAAAAGTCTGGGTCTCTGTTTTCCGTTTACCAGGCTGGGTCTGGAGGTGTGAGGAGGCACAAGTGCGGACGGGGCTTGGGCAGAGACCAGCACGTAGAGGTCATAAGAAGCAGATTTCGGATTTGGGCCATTTGCTTCCTCTCCTTGGGTTTTTGCCAAATGAAAAGTTGGCAGAAGACCGAAGGGGTGGATGGCCCCTGCTAACTCCGGGGCTGTGGTCTTTTCTTCTCATAGATCCCTTTCCACACTCCCTGGAGCACTCTGCATCAATGTCTGGGGCAAACCCGAAAAGGGTTTTTATCGCTATCACCCCAACGATATTGGTATCCTGGACACTCTTGAAAAGAGAAGCTGTAAGATTTCAGGTCTTGGTGATGAAGGAACGATGGCTTTTTTTCCTCTCATGCAACACAATCACTGTTGTTCATTTTTCACTTTGAGTGGGAAAAGGAAAAGTCTAACTCTGTGACTTGACTTTTAAAAACTGTATGTTTCCTAGAAGAAAAGAAACACAGGTAAATAAACTCTTGAATTACTCTACAACCACCTACTAATTTACCTCAACTTGATAATCAGAAAACAAAGGGCTTTCTTCCCCCTTCCCCCCCAATCTGGAACTCACATGTCACTGGCAAATATTATTATTTAATTATATTAAAATTAATTTAATAATATATGGACTTTAGTTATCAGGAAAAATTCTCATGGGAGTTTTTTTTGCTTAAAATACTTTTAGTTAATAAAATTCATATCAAACAAAGTTTGTCCAGTCATTTCAACAGTGCCCTCTCTATTTCGTAAATTTATTATACTACCTTATTTACCATATGAAATGGTGACAAGTGTTTAGCATTTTGGAGATCAGTTGTCAGTTGCTATTAAAATCAAGATTAATTCATATTAACGATATGCATTTCTCAATACTCCCAGGTGACAACATACATTAAAACAACTATTGCAAGTAATTAAGCTCAATGAAGGGGGGAGGGGTCAGAGAGAGGTTCAAAACATCCCAAATATTTGATTTTGCAATTCAAGTTCAGCCGACTGTTGCCACAATAATGCCTGGGAAACTCCTCAGGGTTGCCTTTTACTTTACATCTAATTAGGCACCTAATGAAAGAGAAGAATTTTTTCCCCATGTGGTTTTTCTCCTTGATATTCTTGTGCCTTTATTTAAACTCATAAACACGCTATTTAGGAATTGTAATACCCAAAAGTTTCTGCTATGATTCACTTGCTCTAATAATCTGAGGGAACTAGGTAGATATTTGTCTTCCAGTTGTTCCTTTCCTCCATCTTCACTCAGGCCCCTTGGCCCTTACACAGGACTGATGGAAACACACCCCAAATATTTTAACAGATTTTTATTAGGCTTTAAAGATGCTCAACAGTTAATACTAATTAGGACCATCTAAAGCCTTTTGAAGATTAAGCAAATTGGACAACCCTTGTTAATTAGAACATAATTTGAAGTTTGAAATTATATCATTGATGAAGTAGTCTAATTAGTATGACGATATGTTAATGGGCCAGTGAGACACAGCGCAGTGGAGTTTGGCATGAACCTCTACAGCGTGCACGAAAATCCTCCCTCTTATACCGACATTAATAAAAGATTTCTATAGACTTCAGCCTTTCCACAATGACATAGAATTTATGGTACACACAATGCATTAGTCCATAGTGCTGCTCAATTTTTTCACTATTATGAAAACTAATAAATTCGTCAAGCTGAATTAAGCATACAAATCAGATAAGGCATAGCAGATTACACAGTGAAGCGCATTGTCTCCCGAGCCTAAATGAAATTTCAATCTAATAATTCCTTCCTGGCCCAGTCATAATTTGTTTAGAGATGTTGTTCTACTTCTTTCAAAGCGCTATTCGCACTATAATTAAATGATACTCAAGCTTTTAACTTTGATTTATTTCATTTCTCGAAGCTTGAGACAGTGAGAGCTGTGCAATGTCATTTTTTTCTGTTTCCCTGAAAATTACCCTGGCTGTTGTTGAAGTAGAAATTAAACACCTAAGCACTTAACTCCAACCGTCCGGCACAAGTCACATTCATTTGTGTCAACATCTCCCTCTCCCTGTCCCATGTCCAGACTTCCCCCAGCTCCCACTCGGAAACACTGCTCATTGGAATCCCCTTCGGCTGCTATTTATTATTTTCTTCCACTCAGGGGAAGAGAGAGGCAAGTCGGATGAGAGTATCGAGTGTGGAAGGAAAGCCGGAGGGGGTTAAGGACCATGGACAGAACCCATCGCGCGTTCTTTGCTGCTGTCTTCCCAACACTCCAGCGACTCCTGAGGAAAGTGCTCCCAACTTGAACCCGCCATCCCTTCCAGCTGAGGTCGGGGGGTGGGCAGGAGGTCCCCTACTTTCTGTCGCCGCCGCCTCGGGGCTTCCGGGCTCTGACCACCCGAGGGTCCCCCTTTTCCACGCTTCTTTCCACTGTTTTTGTCTTAGCGAGCGCCAGCGCCTCTCAGGCCTGCCGCCTGCTCTCGCACCTGCTCGCCTTCCCCAGGCGCCCGATGCTTGCACCTGCTCCCGTCACCCGGTCCGATAGGGCCACCCGCCCGTTTCTACGTCCGGGTCTCTTCTGCACCCTGCTCTTTCCACGCTCTGGGGAGGTGACAGCAGCCCCCAACATCGCGGGAAGTAGAGAAAAGACAGAAGCGAGCAGAAGAAGGCGAGGTGTTTATGCATGGGTGTGTATGTGTGTGTGTGTAGGAGAGGTTGTCTCCTTTTGCAACTGGAACTAAGAGCGTGTGTCCACTTCTAGGGAAACTGGTCCGCGCTGGGACAAAAGTACGAGCAAAGTGTCAGCTAAAAATAGGCTCTTTCCACACCCAGCGGCAGTAGAAATGAAGATAAGTGGGGCTTGTGCCAGCCCCTGAGGATGTGTGTTTGTTTGTTGGGGTGGGGGCTGGTACTCGGCAGCACATGCGTTCTGTCATTTTCTGGCCTTCCCTCTCAGTCAGTTGCCCCTCTCCCTTTGTGGCTAATGAAGAATAATAAATCCAGTGACAAGGTTTGCCAGTGGATCCTCCCAAGACTCAACTCACACTGTACTGGAGACAGGGAGGAGGAGGAGGAGGAAGATCCGAGAAAAGGGGGGCAAGAGAAGAGCTTGTGTGTGTGTGTGTGTGTGCGCGCGCGCGCGCGCGCTCGCTTGTGTTTGTGGGGAGAGACACCGGGGTGGGGGCAGTCGCATGCGCACAGGCGACCTGAGCTGGCTCTGCTGCTGTCCAATCCGCTGAGAGCTGCGAGAAATCGAGTTAGAGAAAGCCCTGCAGCCCCACCGACCCCATGTCTCTTCGGCACCAGGCACCCGCCGGTCCGAGGAGTCTCAGAGCTGAGCGCCGACCTTGGCGCGCACCACAGTGGGAGCTCCAAGGAGCGCGGAGGACTGGCTTGGCTGCAGCCTCTGTGTCCTCAGTGGTGGCGGAAAGCCTGGGATCAGGGTCAACTGAGCTGAAAGTAGGGGAGGGCCAAGTGGGGGCGGAATCCTGGAACTTAGTGGTAAGCAGGAGGCGGGGTAGGAGGCAGCCAGGTAAGAGGCATTCGGAGCAGTCCAGGGAAAAGCCCACCCTAGGCTGCTGTGGGCCACAACTTTATTTGGGAGTTTCTTTTCCTGGTGAAGCAGATACCCGGCGGGAGGAACGCCAGGGGTTTAAGGCTGGTCCTTAGGTAGGTTGTCACCGCCTGACAACCGTAGCACAGACCTGGCCAGCTGGGTGGGGTTGAGCTGGGGCGCGACTGTAAGTGGAAGCCGCAGGGACTCAGCGAAGGGCGGCGGCAACTAAACGCGTGTGGGGGCAGAAAGGGGAGGCGAAGAGAGCCGGGGAGAGCGGGAGGCGAGTGCTGGAAGAGCCGAAGGGACCCGCCGAAGGGGGAGCAAAGAAAGAGCAGGGGCAACTCAAGAAAACTAGCAGGAGCCAGCCCTTCCTGGCAGGGGAGGGCTGAGGCTCGCGGGAGAGACGCAGGGCGGGGGCCGCGGGGGTAGGCGCGGGGAGAGGGGATTATAACTCCGCGGCGGTGAGGAGCAGGGCCAGTTTTGGGCGCTGAGGTCTACAGCCCGCGCGGAGCAGAGCCCGGCATCCGCTCACACTGCCACGGAGGCGGCGGAGGACCACTTAGCCTGGACAAGGCATAAAGAGCCGAGGGCTGCGGCGGGTGAGCTCAAGTTCCTAGGACCCTTCCCAGCTCCGGCTGGAAACTTCTCAGGAGGGTCCAGGCAGCCCGGGCTAGTCAGCGTTCTGCGGAGCAGCGCCCGGCGGGCGGGAAGATGATGATGATGTCGCTGAACAGCAAGCAGGCATTCAGCATGCCGCACGCCGGCAGCCTGCACGTGGAGCCCAAGTACTCCGCACTGCACAGCGCCTCTCCCGGCTCCTCTGCGCCCGCGCCGCCCACGGCCAGCTCCCCCAGCAGCTCGAGTAATGCTGGCGGCGGTGGCGGCGGCGGAGGCGGCGGAGGCCGGAGCAGCAGCTCTAGCAGCAGTGGCAGCAGCGGCAGTGGCGGCGGGGGCTCGGAGGCGATGCGGAGAGCCTGTCTTCCAACCCCACCGGTGAGTATTTCTGCATAATCACTGCTTAAAGGCACATTTTGACAGCCCCCTTTATCTGCTTGATGTTTTTTTCATGTCTGCACAGCAAATCACCCCACACCTCCAACCAATTTCCCCCCTCTCTCTCTCTTAAGTATTCAGCGGGTCTTGCCTTTCATATTAATTTTTATGACCTGGGATGCTGCTCTGTGTGCGTGTTGTGTTGTGTTGTGTCTGCAGGCTCCACTTTCCTCCTCCTGCGCTCTCCGCTTCTTTCTGTGGCTTCCCTCTTCTTCTCTTCACCTCCGATTTTCAGGATCTTTATTATTACTGTTGTTGTTATTATTATTATTATTATTTTAACGTTCTGGGAATGTTGTAGGCGCGGCGGCCGTTTGAGCCCTGGGCCGGGCCTTGCGGACAGCGCGCGCACAATTCCCTACTGAGCGTAATGTGTGCCTTCTACTTGCAATTGCAGAGCAATATATTCGGCGGGCTGGATGAGAGTTTGCTGGCCCGTGCCGAGGCTCTGGCGGCCGTGGACATCGTCTCCCAGAGCAAGAGCCACCACCACCATCCGCCCCACCACAGCCCCTTCAAGCCAGACGCCACCTACCACACCATGAACACCATACCATGCACGTCGGCCGCCTCCTCCTCCTCCGTGCCCATCTCGCACCCGTCTGCGCTGGCGGGCACACACCACCACCATCACCATCATCACCACCATCACCACCAGCCGCACCAGGCGCTGGAGGGCGAGCTGCTGGAACATCTGAGTCCTGGGCTGGCGCTAGGCGCGATGGCGGGCCCCGACGGTGCCGTGGTGTCCACGCCGGCTCACGCGCCGCACATGGCCACGATGAACCCCATGCACCAAGCAGCGCTCAGCATGGCCCACGCGCACGGGCTGCCCTCGCACATGGGCTGCATGAGCGACGTGGACGCCGACCCGCGGGACCTGGAGGCTTTCGCCGAGCGCTTCAAGCAGCGACGCATCAAGCTGGGGGTGACCCAGGCAGACGTGGGCTCCGCTCTAGCTAACCTCAAGATCCCCGGCGTGGGATCGCTTAGCCAGAGCACTATCTGCAGATTTGAGTCCCTCACACTGTCGCACAACAACATGATAGCGCTCAAACCCATCCTGCAGGCGTGGCTGGAGGAGGCCGAGAAGTCCCATCGCGAGAAGCTTACCAAGCCGGAGCTCTTCAACGGCGCGGAGAAGAAGCGCAAGCGCACGTCCATCGCGGCGCCGGAGAAGCGCTCGCTGGAAGCGTACTTTGCCATCCAGCCACGGCCCTCGTCCGAGAAGATCGCCGCCATAGCCGAGAAGCTAGACCTTAAGAAAAATGTGGTGCGCGTCTGGTTCTGCAACCAGAGGCAGAAACAGAAAAGAATGAAATATTCCGCCGGCATTTAGGAGACCTTTCGCCCTCCAGGGACGGGCCCTCCTGGTCCCCTTTCCCCCCCTCCTCTTTCCTGTCTCTTTCCACTTTTGGCCACCAGAAACAATTCCGGTAAATGTGAATCCAGACAAATTGAGAATCCAAGAGGGAGCGAGAGAACGAGCAGCTGAGCCCAAGCCGGTAAGAATGTGAAACGGTTTCTCAAAGGAAAGAAAAACAAAAGATGGGATTTGTCAGTTGTAGCAAAGTTGTCCCCTTTTATCCCCACCTGGGCTTCGGCTTCTTCAGAGGAAGTGTGGCTGTTTGCAGGAAGTCAGGCGAGACAGCCCTTAAAAGTCCACAGAATGATCAAGTAAGATTTGTTTTTATTCCTACAGACATCACCATTATTCAAGTTCAAAAGTACACTTTGCAGCTATTTTTCAGAAATAGAAATTGATTTAGGACTAAAACTTTAAACTAGAGTTGATGCTTAATGTGATAGAGACATCTCTAAAATATTTTGAATTAAAAAAAGATGGCAGATTTTCTGCATTTACACTGTATAATATATATATATTTTTATTGTGGTTCTTACCTCCCCCTTTCCTGCTCTGAAGTGTTAATGCTTAAGAAAGGAGTTACGCCTGCTGTGTACACTGATCTTGAAAGCTATTATTAGATTATTGCAGAACAACCCTCTGTAAATTATTAATTTATCTCTCTAGCAACTTAATTTTGTGCACATTCTAATTAATTAAACTTCTTTAGTCTAACGAAAGGGGAAACGTATAGCTAGTGATGTTCAAAAAAATTTGTTTGATGAGTTTACTGAATTTTTACAGCTTTCCTCTTATACTGTGTTCCTTTTGGCTCATTTGTATATTCTCACTTTGAATGAAGATTGTTTTGCTTTGTTTTTTACTGGTAGTGTTCTGATTTGTGAGTCCACACACTCAGTAATGGATGTCTTAATCGTGTAGACCTGATTCACTGTCCAAAAGTATTGTTTACTTTGTTACATATTTAATGGGGATTCCCACACTGTCCCCTCATGAGCTCTCTCACTCACCCTTACACACACACACACACACACACACAACAGAAGAGAAGAAGCAACTGGAAGCATGAATGATGCATCATTTTCTAGCTTTAGGTGCATTTGCCACTTGGTTTTTGCCCTTCCAGATTTTAAGATTTCACCAAGATATTTCAATCTTCCAGGTTCAATTGCTTTGTTGGCTACATCTTAATATTTATAGGAATCTGTCAGTTTTTCCTTTTGGAGGTTTGTTGTAGAAAAACTAATTTGAACTATAAGAAAGACAGTGCACTGCTTGTAAATTCACATTGTTTGGACGAATTCTTTTGGAACAACAAAAATAGGTACTTGATGGCTGGTACCTTATCTATTGTAAATATTTCATTCAAAATGATGCACATATAGATATATTCTTACAAATTTTGCTGTATTGCTGTTCCATTTGAGGTTCTCCAAAGTCTTGAGTTCTGTATATGACCTGGTTTCATGTTTTTGTTAATAGATGGTTTATTTCCTATAGTAATGTATAATGTTATTTTTGGTGTTGTTTGATTGTCTTACATTGAAGAGATAATTTTAATGTTTTATTGGCAAAGTATGCTGCTTTTTCATTGAAATATGCTATTAAAATTAAATGTCTTTTAAAATGTGATGCTGTTTTAATCATTTATGTGGGAATTATTTTGGCGGGTGATTTTTTTAAAAGATGAAAGTCCATTTTGATAGTTTATCAAGGAGTGGTTATTGTCAAAGTATGTCTTAGAGTTAGTAAGATGTGTTTCTCTGGTAAAGTATGAAAAAGCACATTTTTAAAAACAGCCTTTTAACAGTGAGAGTTCATCTCATTTCACAGGGCTTTGCTTTTCTGCCCAGAAGAAATTGTGATATTAGGTTCTGAAAATCTCCCTTGAAGTTTTTTCTCCAGACATGTAATGATTCTGCAAAGAGAATTTTTATAAGCAGAGATATGGGATAGAAGCAATTTCACACATTCCATCTCATCTCCCATGGGCAAAAGTAAGAAAGGAATTTAGTTCACTTTTCAGCAGCATTAGCAAACTGGGTGTGGCAAAACCAAGGCCTGGTTAGGGGAGTAGGGCACTTTGATTGAGGCCCAGAACCTAGCCCACCGTATTTCTCAGTTTAGTTACCACTCCTGGACAGCAAGGGCCACAGACAGAGCAGAAAGCACCTGTGATTCTCGCTTAGGAAGTAAGGTTTGTGTATTCTCCCTGTTTCTTTCTCTCCCTTCCCTTTCCCCTCTACCTCTATCTCTTTACTTCCTATGACCTCTAAGAAAACTCACATTGTTGCAATAGATGGAATAAGGCTGGAAGAAATCCTGTGTGGTCGTGTCCACCTTATGTGACTTGCCCTGACACCAGAGTTGGTGGAAGTCTGCCCAGCACTGGTCTGGTACTGGCATAAGGCAATTCTGTCCATTTGATATAGACATTCCTTTTTCTGATCCTGATTTAAGGACATCTCCCCACTCATATTAATAATTTTCAGACTCCCTATGATAATTGAGCAACGTAACAGTACTAGGTTTTCAAAGCTCCCTACTCCCAGTAAATCTCTGGTTTAAATATTTGTGCTATTAATATCTCATAGTATTAATCAGTATGAGAAAATAATACAAATCTATAGATCAAACAAGAGAAAGGAAACTTGTTATCTTCCAGGAATAATTCCACTAGGTTGAACTGTGACCTTTTTTATAGGCAACTGTCTTTGGAGGTTTCTTATTTTGGAGACAAAGTTAGGAAACATTCCCTAAGTCCTTGAAAATTGTTACAGTGGCTCAAGAGGGAATTACAAGTTGTTAGAAAACTCATTATAATTTCTAGGTAACTAAAAAAGTTGTGAAAGTTAAGTGGATAATGGCAAAGGGAATATCTTTTCTATTATTGAGATAAGGAAGACATCTGAGTAAACAATATGCAGTTAGAATGTCCATTTAAAAAATAATTAGATACATTTCATAGGTATCTAATCTATGAAAACATTGAAACTTGCAGGGATTTAAAAGAAAGAATTGTGAATTTAGGTATGATAATATTGATGGGTTAATTTTGTTCCTATGTTTTGGAAGCTGGAAGCTACTTCTTCCACTTCTTTCCCTATTCTTAGATTCAGTTTTCCTGAAAGTCCTTTCAAACAGCCCGTCTCCAATCTCACTATTCTGTGTACCGATTTCAGCACCATGGATAGCAACCGCAGGACTTCCCCACTACTCCAACATAACCTTAACGAAGCAGTTTCTAGCTAGCTAGACAATTTTCACTTTCTGCCTTCTTACTTTTTCCAGAGTAGAAGAAATGAATAAAATCGTGTGAATGTATGACAAGTGAGGCTTTTTGATCTAATATAAAATTATCTTCAATAAATAACATCATTCCCTTCTCATAAGTGGACTTTTATTGAAGAGGGTAGTGTATGTGTGTTAAGAGAAAGGGGAGTAAGTGGGAAGGAAGTAGGACAGATGTGTTTACATATTATGTCTATAAATATGACATCTTTAAGACAGAAATAATGTAAGGGTAGTAGAAATTGAGAAATATATTGAACAGAAATAACACGGTTTACACATTTTAATACATTTTGAAGTACATGATAGCTTCCACATATACATGCATCCCTAGTATTTCTGCAAGGAAAGTGATCCAACAACAACTATGTATTTACATCCACATTTGAGAGTAAAGGCCTATCTTTTCTTCTAATTCACCAGGGTTCTTTGTTTCTTGTGTTCCTGGACTTTTAAAACTGTATCACATTTTAAGTTCATCTTCTACTGTGTTATTACAAGGGTAAAAAATAAACTGCCTTGCCTACAAGATGGACATGTTTTCATTCTTAGAGATTGTTTTAAGGTGTGTTTTATAGGGAAAGCAGAATTTTGAAAAGAAATATATTCTGAAAGTTTTTATTAATGAGAGTTGTAGAGACAATACCAAACCAAAGGTATTGAAAAGAACAGGATTGGTCTTAAGGAAGATATTAAAGGTAAGAAGAGAACAATCCATGCATAAATTGTTTAGAAATATCCCTTTGGTACTGACTTTTAAAATACCCAAATAGATAAATTTCAAATGTCTGAAAATTCTTATTATGTCAATCAAATTCATTGGCATTGAAGACTTACATTCTATTTTTATCTAAAATAGAATTGCTATTTTATGGGAAAGAGATATATTATAAATTGGCTTAGTAACACATCTAGTCACCCTAAATTTCATGTTTCAGGACCATGTAGTTAATTTTTTAAAAACTTCTTTAAAAGCAAATGGTCCAATATTTTTGTTCAATATGATGAACAAAATGATGAACAAACTGAAATGGAGCAAGTGATTAACAGAAAAGATCATGTGAGCTCTGGCTGATATTTAAGTACTCTCCACACCACAACATTATAATATTTATTTAGAAAAAATGCAGTTTCTTTTGGATGATTAACATTAAATCAGTTGATTGTTTCTTTGTCAGATTAAGTTTCATTGTCATGTAGCTTGAGGAAAATATGAAAAAGCAAATGAAATATTTAGGATTTGCATACAATGCTCCTATTTTTATAAAATGCATTTTGAAAATAAATAATGATACATAATTAAATCCTTTTACAATCAAGGACAGATCCTATAACCTCTATTTGCCAACAGAATTGAGAATTTTCCATGACAATTGGAGTTGGAGGGGGTAAAAATGCCTTATTTCTAACTTCAAATACATCAGTTTATTTTGATCTATGTATTGAGATGCTCTTGAAGAGATAGTGGCAAAGACATTGAAAAATTCACTCGATTTTTCAAAGAATATTATTCAAAAGATGAAGCTAAAAATTTCGAAGCAAGGCATGATAGTAAGTTTAGAAATTTGTCTTTGCAAATGTTTGGTGAACACAATTCGTATCTCTAGACCAACGATCCACATTAGAACTCAAAACTTTACTTTTCAATTGGCTTTGGAGGGAGGGGCTGCAACAGAAGGAAAAAAAGAAGTTGGATTGGTATCCTGATAGGACAAAAAGGAAGACAAAGGTTTCCAGATAGTTATAAGGTTCCTCAAGTCCACATTTGTCAGGGGACAGATTAATGACAATGAGAAAAAAATCACTAAATTTCCTCTGCTTTGGCGCTTTAAGGGAGCCATTCCCAGTACTGAAAGTCTATTATGAGTGAATTAATAAATTACACAGCGAATTATTAAATCCAGATAATTACAAGGAATAAGTAAGTAATCATTAGTTATCTCAGCTAATTACTGTGGGTCAGAGCCAGCCGGAATGTGAAATCCTCGGCGGGAATTGAAATTAACTTTGCACAGGGAGTCTCTCTGCTTGACATCCTCAGTCTGTAGGCACATGGCAGCTCCCCTGTGAGCCAGTCTTTCTATTTAACTTGGAGAGAATAGAAATAAAATTAAGTGGCGATGTGATAATAGGAAGCTGCTCAGAAAGCAAACTGTGGGTTTTATTCTGTACTTTCAACGCCTGGAGATCAAAAGCTTTATTTACACCAGTTTCAAAAAAATTTAAAGCACCCTTGTTGAGATGGGCTCCCCGAACACACAGGAACACATATCTACAGTCGACTGGTGTGACAGATTAGCAGCACATGAAGAAGGCTCAAGAAGAACAAACGTTTTGAGCCCCCTCTCTCTCTGATTTGGGGAGGGGGGGACGGGTTCAGTCAGAAAGGAAAAAATAAAATGAAAATATTGCTCTTTGCTTTCATCCCGTGCAGTGGAATGGCTCTGGAAAAGTGCAGCCTGGTCTAGCAATCTGTTTGTTTTGTTTGGGTAACAATATGCTTTCATCTTGCCACAGGAAGAACCAGCTTAGTGCAAATGTTGTCTCTCGTTGATCTCTCACCAGAAGCTGAAAGAACTGATGTCACTTTTTTCTTTTCATAGAGCATCACTTTCTGAAGCCAGCCTCCCCTACTTGCTCTCCTTCCACGCCCACCAGCCCTCCAGGCCTCCTCAAAGGGCAGCGAAGAGAGTAAAGCCTGGTGCCTGTTGGAAAGTGGAAATGTATCTGTGTGATAATGTGATTGTGTGTATCACAGGGCTGGGAAAACCTGGACACAAGAAGAAAACTGCTGTTAATGTATTAAAATGAGGAAGGGGGAATCTAAGAGCTCCTTTTTATTATCAATTGCAATTAGATGGACAGTCTTTCTGCTCATTCCCTGCTCTAGTCTGGGATGATAATAAAAATTTAATGAAGCCTGGGACGAGCAGGGAGCTCTGTCTAGGGACCGTGGAATAGAATATTTTAACTGTACATTTATACCAAACTGTCTGGCTTCAAAGACGTGACTGCTTTTAATCTCGAATTAGAAAACCACAGACTTGAAATTAAATATTAGATACTCTCGATCCCCTCCTTTCTGAAATATTGTCACGACTCTGTTTTCCTCCATTGCCCCGTAACACACATATCTTAGGTCTCCAATTACATTTCCGTGAATAATAGATGGCTTTGATAGGGTGCAGTATTCTGGTGCTTTTTTTTTTTTTAAATAGAGTTAATGCAATATTAATTGGCTGTAGATGTTATAAGAATGCACAGCCCCATTTTCAGGAACAAATCGATGAGATAGGGATGAGAGAGAGAGAGAGAGAGAGAGAGAGAGAGAGAGAGAGAGAGAGAGAGAGAGAGAGAGAGAGAGAGAGAGAGAGAGAGAAGGCTTTTCCCAGCCTAGGTCACTTCTTTGCGGTAAGGATCTTTGGGTGAGTGGAGAGGCTTCTTCAGTTCGGCGGTCCTGGCTGCTCCAGCTCGGCTCGGCAGCCTGGAGAGAGGTCGACCGGCGGACAGGGTGGTAGAGAAAGTGAACGTTGAGAGTGAGAAGCGGGACGCCGGGACAGCCATCGCTGAAAGGCTTTCCTTGCCCTTGAAGCTAATGCTTCGCGCCGGCCTGCTGCGCTCAGGCCTCACCGAGGAATCCAGATCCGGGCCCCCACCCCTCGGCTCACCACCTAATGCTTTGCACTCGCTGGCCCTGGGTTCCCTGGAGCCTCAACTTCCCTCCGGTTCCGGGTGCGCTGGTGAGAGGCGGGTTGGGAGAGGGCGAAGGGTAGAGTCTGTAGGGTTGGGGGTGGAAAGCAGATCTGCCTTCCCCGGCTGGAGGAGCTCGTCCCAGCCCTGTGCGGCCCCCAGAGCCTAGGGGAACAGGCGCCTCGCCAGGCGCGCAGCCAGGAACCCGCCAGAAAGAGAGGCCTGGGCGCCTCGCCCCCTCACATTTTACTAATCACGTCTATTTAAATTCTAGCGCGGTCCGCCGCGCTCTCACGGGTAAAGCTCTGGAGAACTGGACCCATCAATTATTCTGAAAAAATCCCTGACTACGTGAGGCTTCCAGCCTGCGGGAGAGAGGGGGCGGGAGGAGGTGGAGAACCTAGTCCCTACCCTCTCCCCTCCTCTGCGCCCCTCCTAGCGCGGATCTCTGGGTGCTCCCAGAACGTCAGGGTTTGGGGGCCTCGGGGAGCTTGTGCGCGATCTCAATCAGAGCTTTTGTGGACAGGGAAGGAAGGTGGTGGGAGAAGGCTGGGACTTGGCCTTCCCTTCCCTTTAACCTGAGTGGAAAGGTTTCAATCTTGTGCAGACAAACCACTCCCAGAGCTGCTACCCTGTGCCACTTTCTGCTAGGTCCCTAAGGCTGGCCTGGTGGCTGGGGACAGTGGGGTTTGGATGGGTCTTTACTCAGCCTCCCTTTGCTCCTAGGATAGGTCCTTGGGGGAGATTCTAGTTCAGAAGCCTTTTAAGAATGGCAATTTAAAGTCACCTAGCACACGCTCCAACCCCCCCCCCACCCCTTTCAGGCTCCAGGATGCCCCGAGGCCCTGCAGCAAGCTAGGTGCGCAGCTGGACCCGCAGAAAGAACGCAGTCACTCTAAAGTAAGGAGGCGGGTAAGCTGGGCTAGTAATTACTGCCCCCGCCCCTCCCCCGCCAGCCTCACCACCCCCACCCCCAGTATTAGGTCTGCAGCCATTATTCCAGCTGTCGCGTTGCGGAAAGCAAGAGCCCTCCCCCATCCCAGGACTCAGTTAACAGAAGTCAGTACCCCCCTCGCCCTCTCAGAGGGTCTGGATAGTGGTTCTTAAAAACTTGTTATAATTTTTCATCAATACAGTACTTCCTCTGGTCGCCTAACTTTTCCATTTTCGCACACTGGGAGCATATTCAAATCCTTATTTGTGTATACTGATGAGTGTTTTGGATTTTCCTTTGGAGATGGCACTGGGGTCTTCCTGTAGCTCATAGGTCTCCCTGGATAATTTGAGATGACATGAAAATGGGCACCACGTATCTGATCTTTTTGAAAGAAGCCTATTAGCTTCTGAAGTTGCTGTAAGATGCTAAACAAAGTCATCCTAGTCAACTATGGGGTTTGATTTAAAAACAAAACAAGTTATTGGATAGGTTTGTAAGTGATTAAAACGCTTCAATCACAATTTGCTCGGGGCAGGGTTTGTGTTTTCTGAAGGCCCATGTGACTCTGGAATTGGTAAGCACACACAGAAATGAAGTATACCCAGGGCTGGACAGTCCTTCTGTCCCAGTAGCCTACCATAGCATTGCTAGTGGCACTCTGTATTTCTACATACTTTGATTAAATTTGGGTAGAGGCTCACTGACTTCCTGAGACAGAGGAGGTCTTGGTTTGGGGAGTTATTGGCCTGGTGTGTAGGTGATAGAGATGGGGAAATCCCTTTACAAAAAGTCACTTTATACTCCAAATTCAACAGAAGAACATTAAGATGTAACCAAGAGATTTCCTAGGAAGACATCTGCTTCCCTAGTTGTAAAGCCCAGAGTGCCCATTCATTGTATTATGGGTGGAAATGGAGTGTCTCCCCCTAGGTGGGGGCTGGGCCCCTGGTGTAGCAAAGCAAGATCTGAATTATAAAGGTGCTCTAGGAAACTGCAGGATGAGGGCCAGAGTGTGCTCAGCCTTTGTGGGCTTGGCCCTAAGCCACAGAGATACAAAGATGTTTAACCTAAGATCCTTTACTTCAACTCTGGACTTTCCCTTAAAACTTCTCTCTTTCTCCCTCTCACACACACACAAGCATTGTAGCCACACTAAGAGCCACGCCCCCTTTGCCAGCACGCTTGCCGAAACTTTTCAAACTCCCTCAAAATTTCACTTTCCTGATCTAACCAGGACACTTGCTTCACCTGGGAAGGTGCACCAGGCTCCCCTCCATGTGTATTTTCTTTTTTAGTTCACCTGACAGGCTTTAATCTTTGGTTTGCTATAGGTGTCCTGCCTGTCTGTCCTGCCCTACACAGAGCCCACCGCGGTGTCTTTTGGCAGCAGCACTTCTGGTTCCAAAGGGGAAAGCCATCTGTGCTTCCCTGGGAAAGCATGGGACTGGCCTGTAGCTGGGCTCAGCAGATGGGCAGGGATGAGGGGCCGGAATTAGACGGAGAGTGCTCTTCAGAATCAGAGTTCAGTGCTTTCCGCTCTGGGCTCTCTAGGGGTTTACGGTGGATTCCAGAGAGGGTAGCCTGGCTAACTGGTTTCAAACCTCATTTTGGTACCAACTCCAAGGTTCCAGCTAATGGGGCCTGATCTGGCTAACTTTTCTTCTCAGTTTCTGAAGGCAGCTACATCTTCAACTGGAGCCAGAATGAGGGCACCTGCTTTCTCTTCCAGCTCCAGAGTTGTAGGTCTTTGGGGTAAGAGAATCCAACCCCCACCTGCTGAACTAGGTTGTCTGATTCCTTCTGAGAAGAGTTTTTGAGGACCCTAGAGTGCACACTCTTAAATTCAGTCTAACTTCTGTGGAATGGTCCTAATGGGTTAGATAAGAATCGGTTGGAGACTTGCACTGTCTTTCATCAACTTTTCACTTTGCAGCCCTGAGAGCTTTTAATTACAGTATTGTCAGAGGGGCCTATTCTTCCATTTCCTAAATTATTTAATTGATTTTTTTCTCATGCTGCTTTCCTTTTCAGTAAGACTTATTCCCCCTCCCCATTCACTCAAAGTTTGAGAGGTGAATAAGAAAGAGTGTGTGAGGGGGTAAGATGGTTAATAGGAGGGACATCTCTACCTTTCTCCAGGGAAAGGGGAAAAGGCAAGGCATAAGCCCATATGCCATCTCCCTGTTTCAGATCTTGCAGCGTAGATACACAAAACAGAAAGGGGAGCTAGAATCAAATAGATGGGCACCAGTGCAGAGACCAGACCTGTCCCATTCTGCCAAGTAGTTTGAATGTATTCCCCAAGAGGGGTACAGGTACCTGGACAAATGGTAATTAGTCTTGATAATACTTGTTTGTTCACTGTACATAAAATAACAAAAGGTGCCATAAACTATATACTCCAGGTAGGAGGAAAAAAAATGTAACAATAAAGCAAATCAAGTTTTCTGAGCAGAATGTGACAGACACAGCTTCCCATTCTGACAAGCTTAATCACTTTTCCTCTCAAACATTAGGTGAGACTAGAATCCTACGCTTTTGTATTAATTTTGTTGTGAACATAAGTCTAAGTTTTATTGCTCAAAAAATAGTTTCTCCTACCCAATTGTGTCAAAGGAAAAGCTGAGGCCGCTCTTTTTGTTTGTTGCCATTGCTATAGAATCCTAAACTAGAGAGTAGACAAATGTCCGGTTGTTTCCCACATGTCCTTCTAGCGCTAGGTGTACATGCGATTGGGGAGGAAGGTTGCAGGGGAGACTAGACAGATTTAATGGAAGCTAAGAACAATTGTATTTATTGTAGTCCAATTTGAAACTACTTCATAACTCGGTAATGATGGTAAGAAGCATCCTTACTCTGTACCATTTAACTGGTGGCCATTAGGTTTCAGTTACTGCAAGGTAGAATGATTTAATCAGCCCAGGAGAAATCTCTTTAATGCTCCTTCTCTTCCCTTCTCCTTCTACTCTCATCTCTTGCAAATAGCTTGGATGAGGAAATCTTAGAAGCTGGTGTCATTGTTAGAAACAGCTCACTTCTTGAGGCAGGATTTCTGCATCAACTTTAACTCTGCTCATGAGTTACTTATAAAAATGATCCTCCCCAAATCATATTTATCTTGCATGTGGAAGGCAGAGAAAACTACCTTGAGATGTAATAATAGTTGGCTTTCCTGCAGCAGCTAGGCTGAGATTTGTTTGTATGTAATTCATAATAAACAAGGCATTGACAAGCTAGAGTTGGTTGGATTTTTTTTCTAGGTTTTGCACACTCACTCACATAAGCTCTTTCCCCTTCTTCTAGCAAAAAAAAAAAAAGCTATTTCTGAAACTTCAGCCAGATGCAGCTCCAAGTACTACCAGTATTGCACATAACATTTTTCTTAGCTGATGGTAAGTTGTTGGAATGGAGCAGAAACTGGACACAGGTAACACCAGTTTAGGACAATGCCTCGTCCTAACTTCCCACTGAGCAACAGAATGGGAATAGAAGGGAAGGAAATACATTTTAGGAGAGGTCCCTAAATAGTTTTGTTCATTCTGATGACTTAACACTAATACTGTGGGAGTGTGAGAGGGCACAGCAGGCCAATACATAAACAAATAGGTGAGTAAATAAATAAACAAACATTAAAAAATGAAACAACCACAAAGTCCCCTCCACTTTGAGTTGGGTTGGTGTTAGAGTTCCTCTAATCTTTCCGATTTGAACTCCTTCTCTCAAATTCTCTTCCATTCTCCTTCCCACCTCACTGCTACCACCATCGTCTTTCTCCTCCTCCTCCCCCTCTTCCTCCCCTCCCGTCTTCCTCCCCTTCACCTCCTTCCTCTTCCCAATCCCCCTTCCTAGAACACTCTTGCAGGATGTGAATTGTGTGCAAAGCTAGGAATGAGATCTCAAGTGATTTTACAGTGTGAGCATTCTAAAAATGGATCAACAGGGCTTAGTTCCTAGTGAAGTCTGTGTCTTTGTGAGGATGTTGGGGACGTTAGGGAACCGTGAAGCAGATTCGTGTCCTGGTGAAAGACAGAGTTGTGGCAGTTCTAAACATCTTGGCGGATGTGAGGTGTAGGTCAAAGAAGTCTGGGTGCTATTTTTTTTTTGTGAACCTTACCCTCTTTAACCACGTGCAGGAGGGGCCAAGGACACATCGACTTTAGAAGATACCATATTTACTGCCTAAATATACTGACTTTTAGATGGAAATGCCATCAGTTGTCTCTGCCCAGTTCTGTTGCAGATCTATTAATCATATCCACAAGGATTGCCAAAATGGCAGGGCTCTCTTCGCTTTTCAGTTTATACAGAACAGAATCATTTACATAAAGTCCTTAAGGCAAATAACTGTTGGGGCTCTAATTTATATCTGATCGAAAATTAGCCGTCATTATGCGCTCCATTAGCAGCGTCTTTAATGTGCTTCTAAGCACCATTTGTCAAGCGGCTTGTTAATATCCTTCAAGTCTTTAAAGTTGAGAGCTCATTAAAGAGTACGCTCTGTTATTGATGTAATTTAGATGAGTTTGGAAGAGCAAGTACACCATGCCTTGAATGGGCAACCTCCGGAAGCCAGGGCAAGGGGGCATGTGGTGACCAAGTTCACTCTCCGGGATTTCCCAGAAGTCTTTGCGTTTCCTTGACAGCAGGTCTGGTCCTGCAAGGGTCTCTTTGAAGGCCCACTCCCTGAGCTGGGTGTACGTTATTCATTTCTGTGGGAAGGGCTGTGTTTGTCTGAGACCTGTCCTTTTCTTATCAATTCATATTTACCATGGCTTAGTGAATCTTATGAGAAGGGGGATGGATGGGAAATAGGCCCCAGCTGAATGTCCTTTATGAGAGAACACATCAGTTTCTGTTTCTTTTCTTCACTTCTCCGGCTCCTATTTTTTGCATCTAGTTGTTTGCTTCCTGAGGTCTGTCCCTTTATTCCACTGAATGGAGGAAGTAGATCTCCATTGAGGAAACTACAGGCCTACAGAGAGAGATACTGTCCTTGAACCTATTTTGACTGAGGTACGGTAAACCCGCTTAATTATGTGCATATTATTACATTATCTATCAACCACCCCATCAGAAGAGCATAAAGGCCAATAAATTACCTCAGTTATTTATCTAAAAATCCATATATTTTGTCATTTTCTTTCTGGAGGAGATTATGTTAGTGTAACACAATAAACCAAACCATTAGCACAGCCAGAAAATTGCAACTGAGTGCAACAATAATTTCACGAGCAGGAATAAATAACAGTTAGAAAGCAGCGTTCCTGTCCTGGATTTTCTGTGAGGTTGTATCAGCCTCCGTTTGAATCCAGTCCTGGGTGTTATCAGTGATCCTGGGTGTATCGCTCGCTGTCAGTGATTGAGTCAGATTTTGCACCCCCTTCTAAATCTTACATGAAAAGAAAAACATTCAAACCACCATGATTTTTGAACCCCACTTTTGTTCCCACTCTAAACTCACTTCCCCTCTTGAGACCTTCTGGGGACTCAGAGATTAATGCAAGATAATGAAAGACATTAGGCATTTTATTCTCCCCACTAAATTTCCAACATTCTTTCAGCCTTAAAAGCTTGAATGTGAAGGAGGAGGCTCTACTTTATCAGAGGGAAGAAAAAAATGAGATCAAGGGGCATCTGAATTGGACCTGTGTGGGGTTGGTCCAAATACCTCAATTTTCAAGCCCGACCTTCCATTTCCTCCCCCTCAGTTAATAACCTCCTTTCCATCATTTGTTGAACAGTTTATTCTTACCCTCCACACCTTAAAAGAGTTCATTACATACACGCGGAGAAAGAGAAGGGAGAAAGAAAGATATAATAAGATCAATTTAAGGACATATTGAGGTCATATAACAGCACAAATATTCTCAAGTGCTCTGTATAATGTGCAGTGGGGATTTTGGGCAGTTTTATTGTGTGGTAGGATCCTCATCTCCGTTGTTTTTTACAGGATTCCTCCAGGCTAAAGTAATAAAGCGAGTAATTAGAATGCTAAAGACAGATGTAAATAACAGGAATGAGACAGCGGTGACAGATGAGCGGCTGGGTCAGGAAAGAGAGCCCAGTTGGTGGAAATGACACCGCTTCCTCGCTCCCCACCCCCTCCCCCACCCGTCCCCTGTTCTCTTTCGGCCTCGCGTCTCTCCTCGTTCTGGCCTTAGGCGGCCGACAGGGCACACACTGGTCAAAATTGCATTCCGGGGGCGAGGCTTCCTGGGAGCCTAGGGCCCTCCCGCCGATCCGCAGCGGCCCCTCCGGGGCTCCGGCCCCGCCGCCCCGGCCGCGCCCTGCAGGGGACCGCGGGGCAGCGCGGCAGCCGCTCAGCCTGCCCAGCCACCCGGCTGCCTTCTGGCTTTCCTCACTTTTCCTACAAACCCGAGCGCAGACGCCCCACCTGGACCGAGGAGGCCGGGGCCTGCCCTGGGCGCCCCCGCCCGGAGCCCCGGAGAGGCCGCCCAGCCCGCCCGGTCTGCGCCCCGGCCCCAGACGCCCTTTTCTCCGGCGAATCTCATCCCGGGTTTCATTCCCTCCCCTCCAAGGCCGCCCCCGCGGAATCCAGATGTCCACACAAGTTACGTGATGTAACTGGACGGAGACCTGAGAAAAACCCTTGTCCATTCCTCTAGACAAAAAAGATTTACTGGAGGCAAGTTCTCTCTCTGAACCTGACCTATCCATCACTAGACACATAGGAAGGCGAATAATTTCCTAAGCGAACGAGCTTCATTTCCCTCGCAATGGTTTAAACAGGGTGAGCAGCCTGGTCCCAGCTTGTTATATGGAAGTTAAAAATGTTCAGTGTTATTTCACCATTCCGTTTGACTTTAGAAGAATGATCAGAGCTGATTCCAGTCTCTCAAGGAACAGGTTCTTTTGTCACTAAATCCCCTATAGACAACTTTCAGAATCTGGTAGCCAGAGACACTCTTGCTTAGAGGAGCCTTTAAGATTGTGGCCCATTCAGGTTTGCAGGTTCATTTAAGGAGAATGCTAATTCTAGGGATATTGCTGCCCTTTGGAGTGGGTGTGGCTTACACAGAAGTGACCATTTTAGTTTTAGAATGTAAGTGTCATCAGCACTCTTCAAGCTAACCAGTACGCACCCAAACAAACAAAAAACCCCAGAATGAACCAAACTAGCCCAGGAAGCATCTCCAATCTCTGCTGGTCATTTGGTCCTGGGGGAGGTGTGGAGCTCCTTATGAAACAGCAACATGTACCCAGTGTCACCGAGGGGTTCCTCTATTATTTCTGAGATTATTAACGTTAGTTATGCCCACCAGTGGAGGAAGAGAACCATTTTTCCAGATTTTTAAAGGCGGCTTTCGAATGGGTAGTGCAAAATAAAAGAATATATCTCGAGGGAGATATAAATGGGGAAGAGTTAAATACATCAAGACACGTGTTTATTGGCTTTAGTTAATTTTAATACAGGATAAATGTATTATCATCACAGGCATCAATATATGCAATGGATACATTTCTTAACCCATTCCCCACCTAGTTCTGATTGCTTTTTATCTTGTGTTAACATTTTTATTTTTAGACAACTGTCTCTTCCTTATAGAAACAAACTGGAGAATATCTGTGGAGCATGAAGTTGCTGCTGGTGGGACTCTTTCTCTAAGGCTTCTGGGTCAAATCTGTAGGTTAGATACGTTGGCGGCAGGTGCGTTTAGAGAACAAGGTCTCTCTCCTAGATGAAAAGTTTATCACCATTGGTAGGTATTGATTAGAGATCACCATAGCATTCATGGGAAACTGGAAGCGTACCCTGCATGACATTTATTTTAACCTTTATAAAACTGGTAGTCTCATTCACTGCAAAAGCACTGACCTTGCAACTGAATTGGGCCTCAAACTAATGCTTTTAGGAAGCTACATAACAGGCAAATCCCCTCTATTTATGAGTGAGCACATCTGATGCTGGAGAAAAAACATTGATAAATTTAAAAATTCAATGTGTAGCTTCAGGACCTGAAACATCGGTCTGATCTGGAATTCTCACCTAGTCATATCTCTGATAGTAATTTTTATTTATACTCCTTTTAATTTATATTCATAAACTTAAAACATTTATCTGAGAATCATGCTGGCACCGGTGGTGGCAGTGGAGGGCAGCAGCGGGTGATGCCAGGGAGAGGGTTATGATGTGAAGTGTGGTGGAGCTGTATGCCTGGTGTGACTTCCCTGGTGCTAAGGTGGTGACCAGAAATGAGAGAGGATGGGGAAGAGTTAGACTTGGACTTCTTTTGTGGGAAGCGAGGATTACTTTCAGCTTTCTCTTTGTAAAGTACCTTTTCTACGTGCAGAACTCATATCCGCTAAGGAAATTTCAAAGTTTGGGTTGCAAATCATTAGTGGGAAGTGAACTAGATCGAGTTTGTTGTGTCCAGCGTAAGGAAAAACATTTAAAAAATAGAGTAGAATACAAAGAATCGATGTGGCTCATATGCTGTGAGAGCAAGTTTTTTGTTTGGTGAAACTTTAATTTTATTTACATTTGTATGTTTATATTGGGCCATAATGTGAAATATTATTTTTCACTGTGCGTTTTAGTCAAGAAAATTGAAAACCATTGTGGTTGGGCCTAGCTCCTATCCCTGCTTTCCCTGAGAACTCTTTCTGGGTCATGCCAGCTTCTGCTGGTTTATCAATCCTTGTGGCCCACTATCACTTAGTGTGCTACTTATTTAATACTTCCTTAATCTTTTCCTGTATTACCAACTTCTTATGTGCATTTCTTTCTAATTTAATTTAGACTCTTTGAAAGACGTGTCTTTCAGGCTTCTTTGTATACTTTATGGTCTCTGAGGTGGTTTGTACACATGATACCTACGGGCTGATTATGTGCTTAACAAAAGCAAGTCTGATTGAGGGATGTGTCTTTTCACCTGTTCCCTACTTTCTCTCTAGGGTCACTCCTGTTCCCCTGTGACTCACTCTGACAGCACTTTGTAATGCCTCATAACACTTTCTGGAGTTTGACTATAAATATTTATGTGCTAAGTGATTTGTTTCTTCCACCAAAGCACACACTTGTTCAGTGCAGAGCATGTCTGTTGAGCTCACCTGTATTCAGTACTGCTCACAGTACTTGGCACATGGTGGGCACTTGGCAAACACTTGTTGACTGACTGACTGAATGAAAGGCTGAATAACTTAAAGAATGACCGGTAGTAGGTCTGGAGAAGGCAGTAGGCCCTTTCTTGTCAGGCATGTGTTTTGCTTGTGTTGTCATGGATCTCCGCTACCTCCTTGCAAAGGGGATTTGAAATTTCATACCATAAATGGAAAGAAAGGGAACTAATGTACTAAAGATTGTGTTATCTCAGTTAATTATTAAACTATGTGGGAAGTGATCGTATCTAATTTTGTAGATAATAGTAAGATACAGAGAGGCTTCTTTGTCTGTCATAACTAAATCAGCCCTCAAATCTGACTTTGCAGGTGTGTTCTGGAAGTAATTTTAGTTTAGAGAATTCTGTGGTTGGTCTTCATGATTTAAGTGAGATCTGAGACCTTGTTTTTCTTGCTATGCGTATGATACTTTATTTTTACACTACAGTTTCTGGAATTCTTATATTGATCAGCAAGTTTGAATATTTTAATCATTAATTTAACAAACTTTAATTGAATTTCAGCTATTTTTAAAGATTCTGGAAATAAAAGACATGCCCTATCCTTGAAAAGTTCACAGGACATCTGAAGAAACTAATGAACAGACGGTGAGGGCTTGTGGGGCCAAGTCCAGAGTATTAAGGCAGTAGAGAAAATGGCACAACAGATTAGGTTTTATCAGAGAATGACAAACTCACTCTCCCCTTCAACCCTGCAACACATGCACTAAATTGATGGAGGTAGAATCAAGAATTTATTTTCTCCAAAGCCTGTTCTGGCTTATGTGATGCTAGCATTATTAGTTAAAGTCATGAGAGAACTACAGTGATGACTTAGGAAAGATCATCCTGAAATTGCATGATTTTTTTTTTTTCCATTTCAATTACTGTACTTTTCTTTGCTCAAGAATTTTTAGGCTATCGTAAACATTTTTAGCTAAATTAAAAAAAATACCTTTCATTATTCCTTTAATCAGAACAGACAATTTGTTTTGGCTTCTGGAAAGCAGAACATTAGAACTAGAACAGAAAAATATTTCCTTTCCTGATTTTACAAAGAATATGATTTTATCTTTAGAATCAATACTTTTTTTTTTTTTTGCAGCTTTTGGCCAGGGCTGGATTTGAACCCACCACCTCTGATATACGGGGCTGGTGCCCTACTCCTTTGAGCCACAGGCACCGCCATAGAATCAATACATTTTTGAGGAATTCAGTAGTTTACAAACTGGGAAAAAAGTTTCTTTTGTGGAGCTATATGATTGTATTTTCTGTGCTTCCACTTTAAAGACGTTTCACTTTTGTTATTTGTAAAATGTGTCAGTTCAATATTTTGGGAAAATGTAATATTTGGGAAAGAAACAGCTACTGCATGCCTTAACAATTATGAATGCGAACAGTGATCGCTTTGCATGATGAGGACCTCAGAATGTTAGTAAGCTTTAGTGATCTTTTAAAAAAAATGACCTGTTTCTGATTTGCCTTTATTGTATAATAATCTGGCCACTAATGTTGCCCTTCATTTCCCAGCACTTGGGGACCTGGCTTTGGCAACCAGCTGCCCTGCAGGACTTGGCTAGGAGCCAAGCCACAAGAAAAGGCAATGTGGAAGTCAGGTGAGGAGAATCAGTTAAGCTTTTAATTAATTTACCCTTCCTTGGAGAAGGGATGTGTAGAGGATCACATCTTTGGTTATCTTTCAAATACTCCAACTCAGCCATATATTGACAGTAAATAATCGGCATTAAAATAGTATATTAAGCACTCTGGGAGGCTGAGGCAGGTGGGTTGCTTGAACTTAGGAGTTGGAGACCAGCCTGAGCAAGAGTGAGACCCCCATTTCTAAAAATATCTGCATCTTATGGGGGGCATCTGTAGTCCCAGCTACTTGGGAGGCTGAGGCAAGAGAATTGCTTAAGCCCAAGAGTTGGAGGTTGCTGTGAGCTGTGATGCCACAGCACTCTACCCAGGGGGACAGCTTGAGACTTTGTCTCAGAAAAAAAGAATACATTCAGCTTTAATATAAAGATAATAGTATAGACATATAGCAAGGCTTACAGAGATACTCAGCAGGCCTAGCGGGCCTGCAAGAATTTATATGGAGATGGAGAGATCTGAGGCACGGCAAGGCACTTGGCGACCTACTCCAATAGGTTTATGCACCTTTCTGGGTGAAGAAGGCACAGGTGGTGTTTATCAAAGTAGTAAGACATTGAAGAGCGTGTTCAGGTTAAACATTTCTACCTGGATGCATCTAGACACATTCAATTTATTTACATCTGTGGATTATTGCCTTTATGGGTTTGTTCTCCATATCAACCCTGTTAAATTTCCTAATTCTTACAGATGGCAGGTTTGAGCCACACACTGAAGTGGCTATTGTTTGTGAAGCCAACTTTTTTTTTGCCTAGTGTAATATGAAGCATGGTCTTATAGAGCAGCATCGGTCATTTCAATAAGCGCTGACCAGCTCATGGTGCAGGCTGAAAGTGAGGGAGCCCAGGATGTGCCTGGCAGCCAAGTCAGCTGCTAGTGGCTTCTGTTTTCTGTGGAGAGGCTGGGGTGAGAGCTGCAGAGCATGAGTGTGCATCAGAAAGACAATTAATCTTTGTTTGCTTCTTCGGGGATTTAATAGATAGTAAGTACAATATAAAAAGTGGTGAAAGTTGACTTCCCAGGTTGTATTTTTCAAATACAAATGACAGAGTTTTAACTGAGCTTTCATGATTTGATTCATGAAAGTCTATTCCTGCGCTGTCTAAAAGCAATCCCCTTTTCTTCTTTTCTTCCGGTTCCTTCCATACACCCTGCTGCTCTACAGCCCTTTCTTTATATGCAGTGTCCCCCTCAAAACTCTCTCCCTTATCCTTGGCCTAGATTGTATCCAAAGCTCCTTCTATACTATAGTGGATATTTTAATTTTAGTCATATAGCTAAGTTTTAATAGCTGATTTTTTTTCTGTGAAAATATTGAATGATTCTTTTTGCTTTTAATGCTAGTATTTTGATTTTATAGTTGGGCTTAAAGGCTTCTTAGTAGTGTTATAAGCATATGCTTAGTATATATCTGAAACTAAAACGTTTCAAATTCATGCTATGAGAAGGACCTTAAGACGAGAGAGACAGCAAGCAATAATAAAAGATGTTGGGTTTATTTTGCCCTATATTTTGAAGCACCATAGCTAAGGCTTCCTAAGAAGACTCTAATTGAATGATAAATTGTTATAGCCGAAAGAAGTTTGGAAGATGATTTAGTCCAAACTTACAGAAACAAAGAGATGATGTGACTTATCTTAGGTCACATAGCAAATTAGCAGTATAGAGTTGGTACTGGACTTTAGATAGATGAACCTTCATAATGTGTCTTTTCTTTGGATAATGACGTTACAAGAAATGAGGGTAACATAAAAGCAAAATAAGTTATTACAAATATTGACTATTGTATCTGTGTTTGGGTCAGACTTAGTTTTGAAGCAATTGTCACTTTGCGGACTGTGAGGCTGTACTCTGAGGGACCAAACAGTCTATTCTGTCTGGGTATCATAGTGAGAGTTTGGGGAGCTCTCTCCCTGAAGCTGCCACTTCTCTATTGCCCCATCTTTCCTATTGACCTCTTGACTAGAAGATAATTTTTAATAGCCTTCCTCATCCTCCTGAGTAGGAACATGAAAAGTGGTGTGAATCACAATGCAATGGGCTTCTGTTGAGGCTGGGCATAAAACTGGGATTGTGGACTGGGATTAGAGTGGTAAAGTCTGCCTACATTGGGACTTGGGGGCAAGAAATAAGAAGGTCCAAAGGGTGAGGTAGGGGTGAGGAGACAGTCTCTAGATCTTGCTTTAGTTATACAAAGACTAAATTGTTTTTGTTACATTCTACATAATTTAAATTTATCCTTATAGAAATAGCTGACCCGCTGTGCATGCTGCTTACTGGTATTTAGCTCAAATACCACAGATGTTAGGAGATTAGGGAAGCAAATACTCCCTCTGTCATGAGTGACCAGCTTGCACCTCATTCTCTACATGCCTTTTCAGTGTGTTCACTTACCTAGAGTAGGCCAAGGCCATGGGATCTATATAATTTAGAATGTTATTATGAAATAAATGACCAATTATGAGAAATACTTTGTAAACTTGGAAAGATGAAAAATTCCAAAAACACACAACTGATATGGAAAAGCTTGAGTCTTACAGTTTTTAAAATCTTGAAGTTAATGGTTTTTCATCAATAAAGTTATACATTTGTTATAGAAAATAAGGCAACGATGGAAGCATATATGTATGGGATAAGTGATCACCCATTACCTCCGTATCCAAAGTCTACTAATGCTTTGGAGTTGTTTGTTTCTTCTTATATGTTTTCTACATGCTTGTTTTTCCAAATTTGCATTCATATTTTTGTAGGTTGCTTTTTCCCTTTTGACCAGGAGTCCTGGTGACAGAAAGGTTCCAGGTGTCAAGCAGTTTCCTTCATCATGGCAACAACATATTTTATTGTGAGGTTATACCATGATTTTTCTATTTTTTTGTTGTTTTTTTCTTTTTAAACAATGCAGGGCTTGCCCTGGTGCTATGGCTAGCCTTGAACACCTAGATTCAAATAATACTCCCACTTCAGCTTCCCAAGTAGAGTTGCTGGGACTATCAGTGATCAGCTGTTTTTTTCTTACTGGGCCCTTAGGTTAACTACACGTTTTGTTATTATAAATGATGCAACAGTGTACTTCTTGGTACATACATAGAACTTTTGAATTTGGATTCATCTCTTAGCATAGACCACCATCATAGATTTATAGGGTCTTCATATATGTTGTCAAATGACTTTCCAAAAATGTGACAGCTTATTCTCTGCATGGAACATCTGAAGTCTGTAAGTCAGCTTCCCTTTCCTCCCTCTAGTAAGACCACCTGCTATATTTTGATTCAGCTCCCACAATGATGGGGTTGTGGAGGCCCCAGGATGCTGCCAAGCCGTAACTTGTCTTCCTGGGTCTTAGCAATGAATGCAGAGGGGACATATGGCCCAAACTAGGCCATTAGTCTTCTTTCCTTGAGTTTTTATACTCTAAAACTTGAGATATTCTGTACTCAGGGGTTCCTAAGCTCTGTCAATATCACTTGAAGCTGTTTACTGTCAAGATTCTTGTCTTAAGGAAGAAATTCTGCAGTTGGAAAGGAGGACAATACAAAGTGAAGTTGAGTTGAGACACTGGATTGAGGTGGGAAGGACAAAGGAAGAAGAAAAGAGGGTGAAAGAATAAGAGGAGCAAGGTGAAGGAGAAGGGATTGGGGAAAAGAAGTGGAACAAAAGAGAGAGGAGAAGGTGGTGTTAGTATATTTGATTATTTCTGATGTCAATGGCTTCCATATTCTTTCCAGTTATGTGAGCCAATACATCCTTTTATGTGATTAAGTTAATTTGAATAGGGTTTCTGTGGCTTGTCTCTGAAAGAGTCCTACTTTCTGTGTCCACTGTTTCTTTTTTTTAAAATTAAATCATAGCAGTGTACATCAATGCAACCATGAGGCACCATACACTGATTTTAAAGACCATTTGACATATTTTCTTTTTTTTTTAGTTTATTAAATCATAGCTGTGTACATTAATGTGATCATGGGGCATGATACGCTGGTTTTATAAACAGTTTGACATATTTTCATCAAACTGGTTAACATAGCCTTCCTGGCATTTTCTTACTTATTGTGTTAAGACATTTATATTTTACATTTACTAAGTTTCACATGTACCCTTGTAAGATGCACTGTAGGTGTAATCCCACCAATCACTGTCCCTCCGCTCATCCTCTCCCCTCCCTCCCCTACCTCTCCCTCTTCCCCATATTCTTAGGTTATAACTGGCTTATAGCTTTCATGTGAAAGTCATAAATTAGTTTCATAGTAGGGCTGAGTACATTGGATACTTCTTCCATTCTTGAGATACTTTACTGAGAAGAATATGTTCCAGCTCCATCCACGAAAACATGAAAGAGGTAAAGTCTCCATCTTTCTTTAAGGCTGCATAATATTCCATGGTGTACATATACCACAATTTATTAATCCATTCATGGATCGATATGCACTTGGGATTTTTCCATGACTTAGCAATTATGAATAGGGCTGCAATAAACATTCTGGTACAAATATCTTTGTTATAATGTGGTTTTTGGTCTTCTGGGTATATACCTACTAGAGGAATTATAGGATTGAATGGCAGGTCTATTTTTAGATCTCTAAGTGCTCTCCAAACATCTTTGCAAAAGGAATGTATTAATTTGCATTCCCACCAGCAGTGTAGAAGTGTTCCCTTTTCTCCACATCCATACCAGTATCTCTGGTCTTGGGATTTTGTGATATGGGCTAATCTTACTGGAGTTAGATGATATCTCAAAGTAGTTTTGATTTGCATTTCTTTGATGATTAAGGATGATGAGCATTTTTCGTATGTGTGTAGGTTGTGCACCTGTCTTCTTCAGAGAAGTTTCTCTTCAAGTCCCTTGCCCAGCCTGCTATGGGATCACTTGTTCTTTTCTTGCTTATACGTTTGAGTTCTCTGTGGATTCTGGTTATTAAACCTTTGTCGGAGACATAACCTGCAAATATCTTGTCCCATTCTGAGGGCTGTTTGCTTGCTGTACTTACTGTGTTCTTGGCTGTGCAGAAGCTTTTTAGTTTGATCAGGTCCCAGTAGTATATTTTTAAAGCTGCTTCAATTGCCGGGGGGGGGGGGGTCCTCCTCATAAAATACTTGCCCAGACCAATTTCTTGAAGAGCTTTCCCTGCACTCTCTTCTAGTATTTTTGTAGTTTCATGTCTTAAGTTTAAATCTTTAATCCAGTGAGAGTCTATCTTAGTTAATGGTGAAAGGTGTGGGTCGAGTTTCAGTCTTTTACAGATTGCCAGCCAGTTCACCCAGAACCATTTGTTAAATAGGGTATCTTTTCCCCACTGAATGTTTTTAATTGGCTTGTCAAAGGTCAAATAACAGTAAGTAGCTGGGTTCATCTCTTGGTTTTGTATTCTTTTCCATACATCTACCTCTCTGTTTTTGTGCCAGTACCATGTTGTTTTGATCACTATTGATTTATAGTATAGTCTGAGGTCTGGTAGCATGATTCCTTCTTCTTTGTTTTTATTTCTGAGTAATGTCTTGGCTATTCGAGGTTTTTTTCTGATTCCATATAAAATGAAGTATTATTTTTTCAAGATCTTTAACGTACGACAGTGAGCTTTAATAGAGATTGCATTAAAATTGTATATTACTTTGGGTAATATGGACATTTTAACAATGTTGATTCTTCCCAGCCATGAGCATGGTATGTTTTTCCATTTGTTAACATTTTCAGCTATTTCTTTTCTTAGAGTTTCATAGTTTATATGAAATCTTTATAGAGATCTTTCACGTCCTTTGTTAGATAAACTCCCAAATATTTCATCTTCTTTGGCACTACTGTGAATGGAATAGAGTCCTTAACTGTTTTTTCAGCTTGACCATTGTTGGTATATATAAAGACTACTGATTTATGAATGTTGATTTTGTAACCTGAGATGCTGCTGTATTCCTTGATCACTTCTAAGAATTTTGTAGTAGAATCCCAGGTGTTTTCCAGATACACAATCGTATCATCTGCGAAGAGCGAAAGTTTGATCTCTTCTGACCCTATATGGATACCCTTGATTGCCTTTTCTTCCCTAATTGCGATGGCTAAAACTTCCATTACAATGTTAAAGAGCAGTGGAGACAACGGGCAACCTTGTCTGGTTCTTGATCTGAGTGGAAATGATTTCAATTTAAGTCCATTCAATATGATATTGGCTGTGGGTTTGCTGTAGATGGCATCTATCAATTTAAGAAATGTCCCTTCTATAGCAATTTTCTTAAGTGTTCTGATCATGAAGGGATGCTGGATATTATCAAAAGCTTTTTCTGCATCAATTGAGAGAATCATATGGTCTTTGTTTTTTAATTTGTTTATGTGCTGAATTATATTTATAGATTTACGTAATTGAACCAGCCTTGAGACCCTTTGATAAAACCGACTTGGTCATGATGTATAATTTGCTTGATGTGTTGCTGGATTGTGTTTGTTAGAATCTTGTTGAATATTTTTGCATATATATTCATTAGTGATATTGATCTATACTTTTCTTTTCTTGTTGTGTCTTTTCCTGGTTTGGGGATCAGGGTGATGTTTGCTTCATAGTATGTGTTGGGTAGTCTTCCTTCTTTTTCTATATTTTGGACCAGGTTTAGTAATATAGATACTAGTTCCTCTTTAAAGGTTTGGTAGAATTCTGATGTGAAGTCATCTGGTCCCGGGCTTTGCTTTTTAGGGAGATGTTGTATGGTTGATGCTATTTCAGAACTTGATATAGGCCTGTTCAACATTTCCACTTTATTCTGGCTAAGTCTGGGAAGGTGATGTGCTTCCAAGTATTGGTCAATTTCCTTCAGATTTTCATATTGCTGAGAATAAAGTTTTTTATAATATTCAATAAGTATTTTTTGAATTTCTGAGGAGTATGTTGTTATTTCGTCTTTGTCATTTCTGGTTGATGAAATTATAGATTTTACTCTTTTTTTCCTTGTTAGTTTGGCCAAAGGTTTATCTATTTTATTGACCTTTTCAAAAAACCAACTTTTTGATTTATTGTTCTGTTGTATAATTCTTTTGTTTTCAATTTAATTTAATTCTGCTCTAAATTGGTTATTTCTTTTCTTCTACTAGGTTTGGGGTTGGAATGTTCTTCCTTTTCCAGTTGCTTAATGTCCCATTAAGTTGTTAACTTCCTCTCTTTCCATTCTTTTCAGGAAGGCTTGCATTGCTATAAATTTCCCTCTTAGGACTGCCTTTGCGGTATCCCAGAGGTTCTGATAATTTATGTCTTTATTGTCGTTTTGTTCCAAAAATTTGGCACTTTTCTTCTTAATCTCGTCTATAACCCAGCTATCATTGAGCATTAAGTTTATTTAACTTCCAAGTTTTTGTATGAGTATGCAGATTCCTGTTGTTACTGAGTTCAACTTTTATTCCATGGTGGTCCAAGAAGATGCAAGGAATAATTTCTATTCTTTTACATTTACTGAGGTTAGACTTGTCACCTAAGATGTGATCAATTTTGGAGTATGTTCCGTGGGCTGAGGAGAAGTATGTATATTCAGTTTTGTTGGGATGAAACGTTCTGTAGATGTCTGCTAAATCCAAATGTTGGATGGTTAGGTTTAAATCTAAAATTTCTTTGCTCAGCTTCTTATTGGAGGATCTATACAACACTGCCAAAGGAGTGTTGAAATCTATGAGTATTATGTAGCTGGAGGAAATCAAGTTGCTCATGTCTGTTAGAGTTTCTCTTATAAATTGAGATGCATTCTGGTTGGGTGCATAAATATTAATAATTGAAATCTCATCATATTGAGTTTTACTCTTAACAAATATGAAGGGACCGTTCTTATCCTTCCTTACTTTTGTTGATTTGAAGCCTATTGTACCTACAAATAGAATTGCAACACCTGCTTTTTTGTGATTACCATTTGCCTGAAATATAGACAACCATCCTTTCACCCTGAGTCTATATTTATCTTTTAAGGTAAGATGTGATTCTTGTATGCAGCAAATATCTGGCCTGAGTTTTTGTATCCAGTCAGCCAACTTGTGTCTCCTTAGAGGACAGTTTAAGCCATTTGCATTAATGGAGAATATAGACAAGTCTGGTAAAATTTTGGGTATCGAGTTTTTCGAAAGTCCAGTGGACATTTTTAATTCTTCTGCCACTGTGGAAGTTGGAGTTTGATCAAAAATTTCTGAGTGAGTTTAATTTTGTGGTAGAGGATTGGGCTGGTCATTATGGAGGATAGGTCTGAGAATATCCTGAAGAGCTGGTTTGGTTATGACAAATTTCTTGAACATGTGAATGTCATTAAAGTATTTAATTTCTCCATCATAAATGAAACTCAGTTTAGCTGGATACAGGATCTGGGGTTTAAAGTTATTTTGTTTTAGGAGATTAAATGTCAATGACCCCCCTCTTCTGGCTTGAAATGTTTCAGAAGAGAGATTTGCAGTCATTCTAATATTCTTCTCTTTGTAAGTAATGGTTTTCTTACATCTGACTGCTTTCAGAATTTTCTCCTTCTTATTAACTTTAGTGAAGTTAATTATGATGTGCCTGGCGGATGTCTTATTCAGGTTGAGTTATGCTGGGGTTCTGAAACTGTCTGCTATCTGAATGTCAGAATCTCTTGGCATGTCTGGAAAATTCTCTTTCATAATTTTAATGGAGAAGTGCCTCTGTGCCTTGCGAAGCCATTTCATCACTTTCAGGGATTCCAATAAGGTGGATATTACCCTTCTTTGAATTATCCCAGAGCTCTCTGAGAGAATGATCCATTTTTGCTCTCCATTTTTCTTCCTCTTTGAGAGTTTGGGAGCATTCAAAAATTTTGTCTTCAATGTCAGAAATCCTTTCTTCTACTTGTTCCACTCTGTTACTGAGGGATTCTACTGTATTTTTCAGATCTTTGAGGACTGCAAATTCTTGTTTCAATGTGTCAAAATCTTTGGTGGTTTTGTCTTTAAATTCGTTGAATTCTTGAGACAACTTTTGAATTTCTCCTTGATTTTCTAATTTCAACTTTTGAATTGCTCCTCAAATTTCTAATTCCAAATTTTCCTCCATTCTATTAATCTTGTTTGCAATCTAAATTCTGAATTTGATTTCTGACATCTTGGCCATCTGTTTATGAATTGGATCTTCAGTTACATCTGCCATATCTTTCCTTGGGGTGGGCGTTGATCTACTCTGGTTATTCCTGTTACCAGAGATTTTCCGCTGATTCCACCCCATGATTATTTTAAACCATTTGACTTTTTCCCTGGAGCTTTACTGAGGACCCGTACAGTGCTACGGCCTGAGATACTGGGGACCTGTTTGGTGTGGTGGGGCTAAGTGGTTCTGTCTTGCTCTCAGCTGGTCTCTGTCTGACCCTAGTGAAACAGTTACTCTGGGTTGAAATCTCAGCAGTGGAGAAATACCAGCAATTAAGTTACCCTGCCCCCCACAGGCAACAATTGGAAAAGGAAAATCAAACCTTCCTACAACCACACACTTGGGGCACCACTTGTATAGTCCTAGGGCAATTGGCTCAGTTCAAAAGGTCCAAATCTATTGTCTCAGTCAGCACCTGTTTTAAGTGGAAGAGTTTAAAAGGTCTCTGGCATCTAGATGGTAGGGGTCTGCTGACAACTCAAATATGACTTGCTCCGGTAGTCCGTGAGGTCAGGAGGACCCACCCAGCAAATAGATTAGTCTGGGAAGGTTGATGCCTCCTTCCTCAACTTGCACCTCTGTCACACCCAGTCACTGATAACCCTGGAGGGCTGTGACCCAGTTGCATCCATCGAGCAGATACTCCAGGGGTTTGCACCTTCCTGAATCACAAGGAAATTTATGTCTGCTCAGTCAGGCTGCTGCTCTCTGCCTCTATCCGGCAGAGGGAGGTGAGGCCTGACAACCTTGGGCACTTGATGGAGGCTGGGGGGTGTTTTCTCAGTTCCAGCCCCGCTCCTGATTGATGTTACTGACCAAACAGAACAACTTTGCGGAATTTGTTTCTGTCCCAGCTAAAGTCCCCTGTGGAAGAGAAGCTGCTTTGAGTTCACAGAAACTGCACCTCAGGTTCTTTGCTCCTGCAGGTTTATAATTGTAATATGGTTAGCTGTCAGTTCTAGCCTCTTCCTTTCCTTGTCTACGCTGATGATCCCCTGGGGGCTGGGTTCATCTTAGGTTCAGTTAAGCGGTCCTCTGGGTCAGCCTTGCCCTGGGAGTCAGCCGGCACTGAGTGCATTTTCTAGTCCCCATGCTCCACCCAGGCTGGTACCACCTCGGGCAAACCGTTTAGTCACAGGGCCTGCGTTTCCATCCCAGATCTGTTTTCCTGGTGGTTGCCACCTGAGAAGATGCCCAGGCCCCCAGTTGCCCAGAGAGACAGGGTGTGTGACTCCGGAATATCCAGGGGGTGAGCCCTATTGTTGCCCAAAACAGCTGCTGCTCTGCGCCTCAGGGCACCGCTGCTTCAACGTGGTTCCCTCTCAGCTGACCATCCTCTCCTCACTCCTGTGCCGCAGAATCAGCACTGACCAGCTACAGTCCATGTCCTGTCCAGACCCCTCAAGAAATCACCCAAGAATCTGGACTCCTGGGGGACAGGCCTCCAGATCTCAGAGTGAGAGTGGAGGGGAGTGCTGGGAGCTCAGAGTTGCCGGTAGAGAATATATACAGTTTTACACAGTTTTATGCCTGGCAGGAGAGCGCCATAGCACCCTAGTAGGGGAAGTAGGTCCAGTTTATAGAGGGTTTCTTCCATGGAGTATAATGGGAGGAATTTCGAACTCTGCTTGTTTGTTTATGGGGTACTCTGAGCTAATCTCATGGGGGAGGAGACTCCCATCTACTTGGTGATGGATTTTGTACCTTTTGTTTGTATCTTTGGGGTTGCAGCTGGCCTCAGCAAGGTTGACATGTGTTCTTCAACCTTCTCTCTTGGTGCAGCTCTAATCTGCCAGATTACTTGCTAAATTTCTGTCCTTTAACTCTCCTTCTGGACAGGAGCCTCCTTCTCTTTAGCTAATGTTGGAGAATTCCATAGCCATCAACTGATTAAGTATATGCTCCACAGGGCATTTGAAACACAATATTTCCAAAGGGTCTGGTCCAACTGTATTGTGAAGATCTCCAAAACTGATAACAGTACCCACAGCTGGTATTACAGGCTAGGGGAGTTCTCAGGATCACTGTGCTCTGCTAAGTCTTGGAGTTTCTGACCAAACTCTTTTGCTCCCTGCACTGATCTGGACTAATTTTCTCCTCCTCTCCTTCATTCCAATGGTGATAAACCCTACAGAAGACCTACAGCCATACCTGCTCTGCTATGACCAGAAGCACTTTTATGATTTATTTGTCTCAAGGGGTGCCATGCCATACAGAAAGAGGAATGGACAGTCAGATGGACCCAAGGAGTGGCATCAGTGGTGGAGTCTGTGTGTGGGGGTTGCCTCGGCACCTGTGACTTTTCTTCTGCAGTCTAGTCTCTGCCACGTCCCCATTATCCAAACCCTGTGTTCACTTTTTCTATAATTTCAGTTTAAATTAAAAATCTGTAGTGTACTATTCAGCCATAAAAAATGGAGACTTTACATCTTTTGTATTAACTTGGATGGAGCTGAAATACATCTGTTTTAGTAAAGTATCACAAGAATGGAAAAGCTAGTATCCAATGTACTCAGTACTAATAGGAAGCCAGTAGATGATCTAATACACCCCACATGAGAGAAGAAGTCAATTCAATTCAAGGTGGGGGAAGGGGGATGGAGGGAGGTGAGGGGATGGGTGTGCTCTCACCTAAGGGGTACATGTCTTGGGTGCCGAAAACAACTACAACAGGGATTCTACCTAACAAATGCAAACATTGTAACCTAATTGTGTGTACCCTTACATTAATCTGAAATTAAAAAAAATCTTTAGTATAAATTTCTCACTCTACTGTGCACTGATGCCAAGTGTCAGTCATAATCAACATCAGTATTAATTGCAATGGATATCCATGTATAAACTAAAAATATCAATTTGGTTGTAGGTTGCTTGAATCAAGATTAGTGACAACTTTAAACAAAAATAAACACATTTTAAATTGATATATGAAGTTTTGAATGAGTATTAAAAGTTAACAGGACATTTATTCCTCACCTTTAAATTTCACATGATAGATTTATAACATTTTTCTCTCTTTCTTCATTGCTCTCTAAACTATTCTTAGTAGAAAAATTTCAAGAAAAGATCACATTTTTGCTATCATTGGGTTCTTAATCTGTTCATAAAACAGAAAACCTTCTATTTATTTCCTTGCAGAGCATCCCGTAGGTTTTTTTTTTTTCTAGCATTTTTTTGGTAATGTGTGGATTGTCTGGGACCATATTTGAGAGCACATTACGTTCATTCCACATTTCTTGAGATGTATCCATAGTGGGCTAGTTGATATTTACCACTGATTTGAACAATTCTTAAATGTCTTCCACTGTTATTTTTTTTTTTGTTTTCTGAGAAAAAAGGGGTAGTGGTGCTTAAAATAGTAGAATTCTCCAAGCCTTTAAAATGTTACTTTGCATTATCAGTTCACCAAAGGAAACTGTAAAAAGCAATGTTTCCAAAACGTTTCCCTTAACCTTGGAGCACTTTTTCCACTTAGCATTTCATTAGCTATGTGGTTAGTCCTGGAAATAAAAAAGCGAATAAAATAAAATTTCTTTGCTCTCACAGAATTTGTAGAACTTACAATCGGTCAGTCATTGGCTTTTCTGGAAATATATACATAATCATAAATATCATGTGTCCTAAATATTTAAAAGCTATATATTTAATAGCTTTTAATATATGTATTAAAAGCTTTAATATATATATTTTAAAAAATTGTTTAAAAGTGTTCCATGCTCTTACCTTGTCTGATATATAGGCAAAATAATCTGGATTTCATTTGGAGTCTGAATTCCTTGGAGTTTTGTGCACTAATGACAAAGAGAGAGCTTGTTCTTGTCTGTTAATGGGCTTCTTACCTCTCTTCCCATCCCAGGAGAAGTTTGGCATGGATGTATGTGGAAACCACAATTCTTTCCTCCTGCAAGTCTACAACCCTCCCTTCCTATCCTATGTGGAAACCATAACTCTTTCCTCCTGCAAGTCTACAACCCTCCCTTCCTATAGTTTGAGTCTAGGACCTGTGGAGGAGTTGACATGGGCACCTCTAAGCTTGTGGTGAGGGGTGAACCTTGAGGTGGCCAGAGCTCTGAGAGTAGTGGGGAGACTCCAGGGGAGGAGCCCCCACCTGTTCGGTGCTGCGGGTAGTACTGTTCATCACAGTACCTTCGGATATCCTGAGTTCTGAGGGATGCACTTTGGGGAACTGGTTGAGTTTATCATTTGTGAAAACAATGTCAACATTGAGAAGATAATGAGGTGGGAATTGGCTTAAGTATAGTGAATGTTACCTTTTTGACCAGATAGAGATTAGAATGTTGAAACAGTTACCATGGAAGATGAAAACTGTATTAAATGAATATGCCACTTTTCCAGAAGTCAGATTTTAACTAGAATGTATTTTGTCTTAAACTTGGAAGCAATTGATCCAGGTTTCTGAGCACCAAAGACCTAGCATTTGGTTCTGTTTGAGAGATCTAGAACTACCAAGGAGTCCTCACTCAGTGTTTGAAAAAGAGGCAGCAATTATTGCTAGTCAATTGAAGTAATAGCAACCAGCAGACAAAAGAGAGGAAATGCAAAAAGATGACAGAAGGATTATAAAAGCATAGTCATCACTGGGCAGCAGTTCATAGGCTCAATCAGCGTCATACCCTTCAATCCTTGCTTCAGAACAATTTTACAGCAGCTCCACAAGTCTCCATCGATTTAAACAGTGAAATTATTTTTGCAATACTCTTCATTTTCTTTAAATGGAGATGTGATATGATAGATTTCTTTTTTGTGAAAAATGAAAAAGAATGAAAGATGAAAAATGAGGGCTGAATGTGGTGGCTCACGCATGTAATCCTAGCATTCTGGGAGGTTGAGGTGGGTGCATTGCTTGAGCTTGGGAGTTCCGGACCAGCCTGAGCAAGAGCAAGACCCCATCTCTACTAAAAATTGAAAAACTAGCCTGGCTTTGTGGCAGGCACCTGGAGTCCTAGCTACTTGAGAGGCTGAGGCAAGAGGATCACTTGAACCTAGGAGTTTGAGGTTGCTGTGAGATATAACACTATGGCACTCTACCCAGGGCAACATAGTGAGACTCTGTCAAAAAAAAAAAAAAAAAAAAAGAAAGAATTTGCTTTGAGATAATGATGTCTGTTGCAACATTTCACTTATAGAAAATACCTAACAGGGGAATTTATGTAGTTGCTGAAAACTTTCATGGTAAAGATACTCACTAGCAAAAGAATTACCATTTTGCACTGACAGTCCTCTGATCACCCTTGATAAGGATTCTTTTGAGCGCTTTATGGGAGGATCCTTTCTGCCCACTGTCAGGCCTTCTGGGGTGAAAGCAGCCTTAAGCTGAAGGATGTTGACTGCCCGGATCATTGCTTATTGGACCTGATTAAAGCCCCTGTTTTCTCCTCTTTTCCTCTGCTGAATATGTTGCAGACATTTTCCAAGAGAGTTTTGTTATCTTATTCTGGCAAAATGTTTGTCTGTGTACTTGGTGGATGAGAAGGGAGAGTAATGAGTGTTCAGGTATCACACATGTGTCATGAATTTAAGTTGTCACCAGACATCACCTGTGACAATCCTGTGCCACAGGTTTCTTTATTCTTTGCAGCTGAGGTTCAGAGACATGAATTACACCTGATTGCATAGTATCTCCTCATAGAAATTATAAGAGAATGGTATGCCCTGGCAGAGCTTATTTATACAGAACACCCTGGTTTGCTGTTTCCCCTCTGGCTTTTCTTAAACAAGCAATTTATTCTCAACGGTTTTAAATTTAAAATCAATATTTCTAATACGATAGTTTTACACTTTTCATCTTTATGTATGGACATGTATTGGAAGAGAATCCAAATGAGTTCAAGCAGGAAAGACAAGATTATCAATAAAAACTGTTCTAGGGAAGTCTGTGAAAACTATATATTTCGGTTGATCTTTTCAACACTAAACTATACATGAATGGAATATAGTGTAACTTTTCATTCAGTTACGAAATATTAAGTAGTGCAATTGGTTTCAGGGAAAGAACGTAAATTGATTGTAGACAAATTAAAAATCTCATTTGGTAGCTTGAAAATAATTCAAGCAGTTTGCTCTTTTACAATAACTGAGGATACTTGTCATTCGTGCTTTGCCTCAAGTACTACACGTGAACAGAAAATTTACTCTGGAGTCTAGACATTTGGAAGCTTTCCTGAACTGGCTTAAAATGCTTTTACTAACATGTTACCTGAAATATGCTCTACTAATTTGGGGAAGGGGGATGATAAGTTATTAGAAACAGTAAAAATTGCACAGGTAATATGTATTTATTGTAGAAAATGCAGAGAATACAAATAGTTAAACAGAAAGAATCAAAATCACAGATACAGAAATGAACAAAAATCACGAAGAGGTGAGTATCACTAGCCTTTTGCTCTACATTCTTCTAGATTTTATCAGTGTGTGATTACAAAAAATGATTATACTATACATTTTTAATTTTAATTATTTTATTGTGAGTTGCTGATACATTTTTTGACATAAAACAAACAAAAACCCCCCCCCAAAAAAAAAATTCAGTGAGGTATATGTAAATTCTAGCTTTCACTCAACTCTCTGTCATCCTTATTACCCTGGTCCCTTTGTGTTTCTTTCCATTTTTTTCTTTATAAAGATGTACGATACAACCATAAATTGTACTTGTGCTTATATAAATATTATAAATTCTTACTTACTTCTGTCCTATAACAAATGTCTTCTTAGTCCATTCATGCTGCTATAACAAAATACCCGAAACTGAGTAACTTATAAATAACAGCAATTTGTTTCTCATGGTTCTGGAGGCTCGAAATCCAAAACTAAGGTGCTGGCAAGTTCAGTGACTGGTTAGGGGCTTGGTTTCTCCTTCTAAGATGTTTCTTGCCCTTGTTTTGCAGAAGGCGGAGGCGTAAAAATGTGTGAATGCAATGTAAAGTCTCTTATAAGTCTTTAATCCTCCAAAGGAGGACAGAACCTTCATAAGTTTCAACATTATTTTATTTTAATTTCAAAAAATGTAGGGGGTACAAATGTTTTTTGTTATGTGGACAAATTGTATCATGCCAAAGTCAAGGTTTTAAGCATACCTATCACTAGAATAGTGTAAATCGTACTGAATAGGTAGATTTTTATCTCTCCCTTTTGTTTCCAATGTCCATTATGACCACAAATATCGTTTGTTCTGCTCCCACTTATAAGCAAGAACTTGTGGCATCTGCTTATCCATCCCTGAAATACTTCACTTGGGGTAATGGTCTCCAGTTCCATCCAAGTTGCCTCAAAAGACATTATTTCATTCCTTTTTATGGCTGAGTCGTAGTCCGTGGCTATATCTGTATCTGTGTCTGTATCAATAATCTGTACATATACACCACATTTTCTTTATCCACCTGTCTGTTGATGGGTACTTAGGTTGATTCTACATCTTTAGTATTGTGAGTTGTGCTGCTATAAGCTTAAGTGCACTTTTTTTTTTTTTTTGTAATGACTTCTTGTCTTTGGGGTATATCCAGTAGTGGGATTGCTGAAGTGAATGATAGGTCTACTTTAAGATCTTTGGCATACTGCCTTCCATAGTGGTTGTGCACGTTTACATCCTTACCAATCAGGTGTAAGTGTTCCCTTTGCACCAGAACCATGCCAACATCTATTGCTTTTTGACTTTTTATGATGGCAATTATTTTACAGGGTAAAGTGGTTTCTTATTGTGGTTTTAATTATGGGTGTCTATGATAACTAGTGATATTGAGTATTTTTTTCATGCACTTTCGGCCATCAACCTGACTTGTAGAGGAGATACAAGCATTCACATCATAGTTCATAGTATGCGTATATATTGTTCTGCACCTTTGCATTTTTTTCTCAGAATACTATGTCCTAGTGATGTTTTCAAATATATAGAAAGCACCTTCACTCCTCTTCCTTCTTCCTCATTCTCTTCTTACTCTTCCTCATTTCCTTTCCCCCTTTCCTCTTCCACTTTTTCTACTTTTCTTGTTCTTTTTCTTCCCCCTTTTGTATTCCATTGTGTAGAAGTACTCTATCAATGGATAGCAGAATTGTTTTTATCTTTGGTTCTTACTAAAATGTTGAAATGAAAAACCACATGTATGTATAATTTCATATTTCTGCATATGTACTGGTAGTGTACATGTTTATACTAGATCAAAACCAAAATAATATAAATCACGGCTTTTGCTTCAGTAGTTTTCAAAACAGACATAAAAATCTTCATTTTTATTTTGGAAGAAATTAGGAAGGGATTAGGGATTCAGAAAAGTTATAAAAAGCCCAGCATACTTAAGACTGCCTAGGCATCTGAATTGGAAAAGAGGAAGTCATTTATCCTTGTTTTCTGATGATATGACCTTAGATATATAAAAACCTAAACACGCCATGAAAAGCTCTTGAATTTGGTGAATAAATTCAGCAGAGTCTCATGATACAAAGTTAATGTATAAAAATAAGTAGCATTTCTATACAATAATGATCCAGAAGGGAAACAAATTAAGAAGGCAATCCCATTTACAATAGCTACAAAAAAAAAAAAAAAAATCTAGGAATATATTTAACCAAGGAAGTGAAAAATTTAACCAAGGAAAGAAAAACTACAAAATACTGATAAAAGAACTTGTAAATGACATAAACAAATGGAAAAACATCCCTTGCTCATGAATTAGCATAATTAATGTCGTTAAAATGACCTAAAGCCATCTACAGATTTGGTGCAATCTTTATCAAAATACCAATGTCATTTTTCACAAAATTAGAGAAAACTATGCAAAAAAGTCACATGGAACCTAAAAATTACCCTGAATAGCCAAAGCAATCCTAGGCAAAAAAAAGCTGGAGGCATCACATTGCCTGATGACAATTATACTACAAGGCTATACTAACCATAACAGCATGGTACTAGTGTAAAAGTGGAAACATAGAACAGTGGAACAGAATAGCATATCCAGAGACAAAGCCACATGTTTACAAGCAACTGATCACCTGCAAAGTCAACAAGAACACATACCAGGAAAAGGTCATGCTTTTCAATAAATGGTGCTGAGGAAATTTGAAATCAAATGCAGAAGAAGGAAACTGGAACCTGATCTTTCACCATATACAAAAATCAACTCAAGATGAATTGAAGACTTAAATGTAAGACCTGAAACTACAAAAATACTAGATGAAAACCTAGGAAAAACTCTTCCAGACATTGCTGTAAGCAAAGAATTTATGACTAAGATCTCAAAAGCACAGGAACAAAACTAAAAATAGACAAACAGAGTTTAGTTAAACCGGAAAGCTTCTGTACAACAAAAGAAATAATCAACAGAGAGAACAGACAACTTGCAGAATGGGAAAAGATATTTGCAGACTATACATACTCATGTACAATAGGTGATTGAAATCCAGAATTTACAAGGAACTCAACTCAACAAGAAAAAAAAAAAAACAACACCCAAATAATCCCAAGGACATGAATAGACATTTTTCAAAAGAAGAAATACAAATAGCAAACAGGAACATAAATAATATCAACATCACTAATCATCAAAGAAATGCAAATTAAAGCCATAATGGGATATTATTTTACACCTGGAAGAATGGCTATTATTAAAAAGTCAAAAAAATAGAGTGGTGCCTATGGCTCAAAGGGGTAGGGCACCGGTCTCATATGCCAGAGGTGGTGGGTTCAAACCCAGCCCCGGACAAAAACTGCAAAAAAAAAAAAAAAGTCAAAAAATAACATATATTGGCCAGGTGTGGTGGTTTACACCTATAATCCTAGTGCTTTGGGTGGCTAAGTTGGGAAGATCACTTGGGGTCAGGAGTTCAAAACCAGCCTGAGTAAGAGTGAGATCTTATATCTACAAAAATAGTGGAAAAATCAGCTGGGTGTGGCTTGGCCACCTGTTATAGCACATGCCTATAGTCCCAGCTACTCAGGAGGCTGAAGCAGAACTGCTTGAGTCCAGGAATTTGTGGTTTCAGTGAGCTAGGATGTCCCCACTGTTGACAGAATGAGACCTAAAAAAAAAAAAAAGTAAATTTTGGTGAGGATGTGGAGAAAAGGTAACTCATACACTACTGGTGAGGATGTAAATTAGTACAACCTCTATGGTCAAAAGTATGAAGATTTCTCAAAGAACTAAAAATAGGACTATCATTCAATCCAGCAATCCCACTACTGGGTATCTGCCTAAAAGAAAAGGAATTATCATATCAAAAAGATACTCGCACTCATATATTTATTGCAGCACTATTCACAATTAGAAAGGTATGAAATCACACTAAGTGTCCATCAATAGATGACTGGATAAAGAAAATGTGGTATATATACACAATAGAATATTATTGAGCTATAAAAAAAATCTTTTGCAGCAGCATGGATGGAACCAGAGACCATTATCTTAAGTGAAACAAGTCAGACACAGATAGACAAATACCTGCATGTTCCCATTTGTGAGTGGAAGCCGTATGATGTGCACATATGGATGTATTAGAATGTGGAGGGGTGGATAATGGAAACTTTGAAGGGGGAAGCTGTGGGAGGTGGGTAGATGATGAGAAATTACTTAATGAGTACAATGTATCTTATCTGGATATTGGATGCCCTAAAAGCTTTGTCTTCACAAGCTATGTATGTAGCAAAATAGCACCTGTACAAATTTATACAAATAAAAATAAAGAAGGTAATAAAAGGATTGTCTAGGCCAAAGATTTTCAAAATATGACCTGCAACACCCGGGGAACTTCTAAGTCTAAGTTCTTCTAAGAACTTTCAGGCAATTAGCAAGGTCAAAATTATTTTCAAAGTGGTATTAAGACATCGTTTTCTTTTTTCACTGTCAACATTCGCATCAATGTTGCAAAAGTAATGGTAAGTAAGACTGTTGGCAGACTTGCACCAATCAAGACGGGGGCAGTGGCCCAGTATGGCGGCTCCTGCCTGAAATCCTAGCAGTCTGGGAAGTCGAAGTGGGAGGATCCCTGGAGCTCAGGAGTTTGATATTAGACTGAGCAAGAACAAGACCCAGTCTCTACTAAAACCAGAAAAAATTAGCTTGGCATTGTGCTCAGCTCCTATAGTCCCAGCTACTCAGGAGGCTGAGGCAGGAGGATCGACTGAATCCAGGGGTTTGTAGTTGTGCTGTGAGCTAAGCTGATGCCACAGCACTCTAGCCTGGGGCAACAGAGTGGGACTCTGTCGGTGGCTCAGTGAGTAGGGTTCTGGCCGCATATGGTGAGGATGGTGAGTTCAGACCCAACCCTGGCCAAACTGCAACAATAAAAAAAAATTAAAAAAAAGAAAAAAGAAAAACAAACAAACAAAGACACAAAAAGCCAGTGGCAGCAAAGTGCGCTGGTAGCAGCGAGCTTCTTCACTGCCATGCATTCACATTAAAAAAAAGTAGATCTTAGTTAAGAATGTTTGCTGTGAAACAGCAAAAATATGCTAATTTCATCAAGTATCAACCCTAAGTCTACTTTGCAAACTATACCATGAAACAAAATGGGAGGTATGTGTAAAACACTTCTGCAAATCAAATAGTTGACTTGAAAATTGTTGGTGAGACTGTTATGAGCTGAACTAGCCGTTTTTCCCCATAAGGTATCATTTTTGCTTGAAAGCATGCGTGATGTTTGGCAGATATTTTCTCCAAAATGAACAAAATGAGACTGTCATGTCAAGAAAACCAATTGGCAGCACTTCCTGCCAGTGATAAAATTTAAGTTTTCAAGTAAAAAATTAGAATTTTAGAAAACTGGTATCTGCCATCATGAGTTTGATAGCTTCCAAATACTTTCTGAGGAGGTTGGTAATAATATTAATGGTCATGATTTTTAAAAAGTATTGTGTAAAGAAATATGTCAATGTTTGGAAGATCTGCTTAACTTTGTGAGCAGATCACAATAATAATAAAGGCACAGGGTTACAAAATTCATGCGCGGGTTTAAGTACAAGCTACACCAAAGGTTTTCAGGCAACAAAGCAAGAAAAAGTTCATTGATGTGGTTTCAGATTTTACATTCAACCAACACTTAAGAAATGATCATTTGTCAAGTTTTGTGAGGTATCAAAAAGAATATTTACAATACTCTGAAAAGCCCTATAAGTTTTCTTTTCTTTTCTAACTGCCTATCTATGTGAGGTTAGATTTTCTTCAAAACAATATATGTAACAGAAGCAGATGGTATAATTCAGCTGTATAATTCTTTCAAGCCAGTTAATAAAGTGATTTGTAAAATATTCCTCATTAATTTTTTTAATTTTTGAAAATGCAACCAGTTTTCATAAAAACATGCCATTGATGTTAACATGTAATGGGTTTATCATGTTACTTTAAAATACTTAAAATTTTTCTGTTTTATGATTTAATATGGTCAGTATCAGCACATATAAACCACACAATCAAAAGCTCTTTAGGACCATCAGTAAGGTGGCTTGTGAGACCAAAAAGTTTAAGAGCCACTGTTCTTGCTATTCTATAAGATTTGGAAAACCCGAAAATAAGTAAAGTCTGAAGGTTCCAGACAAATTATTCATTTTTTTATGTGTGTGATCTATTCTCTGAGTCAATAAATACATCTCCCTTACTACAAGTAAAAATTTCCTTGTTTTAGTATAATGTACACACTGAGCTAAACTGTTGTGAACATTCTTTGTCTTTTCCTATTTTTATTGTTACCATTTTGATTCCAGCCAGATGATCCATATCAACGCCTTTCTGTCTCCAATAACCTTGTTTTTATGTTTTTATTCAGAATTTACCATGAAGCCCCCTTTGCCAAGTCCATTCTGAGGGAGCTCTGTTACAGTGAGGAGATACACTGAGAATGGGATTTGGGTATGAGTGATGGTTGCTGGAGGAGCTGCCATCAAGTGTTACACGTGGCTGTGGGTCATGGATGAGGATTAATCATCGCTATCATCATGAATAAGAACATGAACATCCATCGTATGATTCGTTGAGGGCTTTTGTATCTCATTATTTTTTTGAATGCATGCAAATTTAAAGTTTGGAGGTAAAGAATTTGTATATAAATTTAAGTGAATATGGCATAAAATTTTGCTTATCCACTTGTTTTTAGGGATACACCATAGTTTTGTGTTAGCCTTAACATTTGGCCAAAATTTTTGTCTTTGGTTTAGGCCACAGCTTTCAGAAGGCTGACTAGCCAAATGCCTACATGAACTGTCATCCCTCAAGCATTGTTTGCAAGATCAGAGATGTGAGTGTATGGGTTATTATTGCATTGAAACAGCATAACACTGCCAATATAAAGTTTACTGTGACTAGCTGACTGTTCACTTTCAAATATAGATGTATATTCTGTATGTACTTTTGAATGAAAAAATACCTCTATAGGTTTTAAATGTTGGTTTGTTGAAGTATAAATGTAAATGTTACGGCAAAATTAAAATGCAGCAATAATTAATGATGTTTGTGAAAACTGCTAATATAAGTTAGACTTTCAAATAATAAATGTATAAGGAAATAGATACAAAGTTGAGGCTAATGTTAAGAGAGCTATGCACATGTATTAACTAGATTAAAAAAAAAAAAGAATGTCATATGTTATTAGATCCAGGAAATATTTATAAAATTTTAAATACTACAAGAAAAAATGATAGAAATCTTACCCTAGAGATCAGAATTAATCTTTAGAATTTTTTATTACACTATTCACATGCAAATATAAGAGAAAATAACCTAAAATTTTACTTACAATAACTTTAGTTACTTAATTCTATTTAGGCCATGATTCTCTTAGGAAGAAATTCTCTTTGGGAATGCTTCACATCTTGAAGGATGAATAAAAAGCAAAATTAAGTTTACCTTGTTAAAATTTCACAAGGCAAGAAAACAACCTGAATCATGTACAACAACATCTGTGATAAATCATCTTTGATCTAGACACAACAAAGAATGTAAAGAATAAAGGAAGAAGGTGTTAAAGAAAAATGAGGAATTCCTAAAATATCATGTTTTCTACCAGCCTCTGTTGAAAGAGTGTGTGTATTTAGTATTGCAGATGAGCTACAGAGTGAATGTAGAACAGTCTAGCAGGTGACGGCCCTAAGAAATTGTTCTTCCCACACTGTGTCACATTTTCAAAATTTTACTACTATTTTACCCAATAACTTGGGTAAAATTCCAAGATTCTTAATTCTAAGAAGTCCAATCTGTGATGTTGAACTTAGACATAGGTCTTGGTTTGGTTGAATATCGGTGTTAATATTTGTTTATTTTGCATTACACCATGATTTGTCTCTGTTACACCTCTACTTCTTTAAGACATTGCTCCTCCAGTGTTTAATACATAAAAAATGAAAGCTTACAATAATACTACTAATGAGATAGGACATTTTTCCTTTGTTTTTCTTTTTTGTTGTTCAGTTATTTTTTTTCTTCTTTTACAACATGCTTTTTTTCCTTTGGGGTATTCATATTTTTCTTATAATTTTCTAAGAATTCTTCATAAATTCTGTCTATCCTTTTCTTATTATTCATTTTATGGCTTTTTTCCTACTCCTCTTTGGTTGCCTTTTGATGAACAGAAGTTCTTAATTTTATGTTGACAAATTTATTGATATCTTTTGTTTAGTACTTTTTGTTTGAAAAGTTTTTTGCTAACCTGAGGTTATAAAAATATTCTCCTCTAATTTCCTGTAAGGCGTTCACGTCTTGGCTTCACATGTAAGTCTTTGATACATTTGAAATTGGTTTTCATGCGTGTGTTGCTAGGTCCCTCTGGAGGTTCACTGGTCCCTCTGCTCCCAGTGTCAGTGTTGGTACTAAGACCAACTTGACCTGATAATGGAGTGATCACAGACACAAAGTAAACCAACAGTTTAGCACGTAAAAGGAAGAATGAAAGAAGAAAGTTATGCAAAATGAAAATGCATTCCATGGAGAGAGGAATGGGTCAGTCTCCAAGTAGGGAGAAAGACCTGGAGTTGAATATATATGCTGCTTCTTTTTTTTTTAGACACAGTCTTACTATGTCGCCCTCGGTAGAGTGCTGTGGTGTCACAGCTCACAGCAACCTCCAACTCCTGGGCTTAAGTGATTCTCTTGTCTCAGCCTTCCACATAGCTGGGACTACAGGCACCCACCACAACACCTGGCTATTTTTTGGTTGTAGTTGTAACTGTTGTTTGGCAGGCCTGGGCTGGATTCAAACCCACCAGCTCTGGTGTATGTGGCTGGCGCCTTAGCCACTTGAGCTACAGGTGTGGAGCCAACACATGTTGCTTTTATACGCTCCTACTCCAATGCAGGATTGGTTGTTGTTTCCTGCCTTTGGGGTGACTGATAGGTTGGGGGTTATACAATAGATTATATCACAGGTTCAAATAGATGGCCATGCTTTCTAAGTAAATTACAGATCACCAGGAACTTTTTACTATGTATGTTCCTACTAGGAAATAGTTGGAACTATTTCTAACTATTTGCAACTAGCTGCAATTTGGTTCCTAGGTATAATTTGGTACCTGCTCTCCACTCTGATCTACTTTGTTGCCACCTGTTTACTGTTTACCGGACCTAACATATATTAAGATAAGGGCCCAATTTGTTTCCATTTGAATAACTAGTTCTTCCAGAACAATTCATTGAATAGTCTGTTTTAATCATTTTCAATGCCATCTCTAGCATAAATCAAGGTTTTATATGTGGCTGGTTCTGTTTTGGGCCTCTCTGTTCTATTCCTTGGCTCAAGGTATCTATCCCTTCACCAATATCACATTTTCTTTCCTTTTTAAAAAAAATTTCAAATTGATATGCAGGTACAAATGTTTAGTTACATTGTTTTCATTTCTGAGATAAAGTTCAAGTTGTAGTTGAGCCCTTCACTCAGGGGTTGTGCTGAACACCCTCACATTGTGCACATTAGGTGAGATGCTGTCCCTCACCCTTTCTCCTCTCCCCTCCCTTTTCTTGCCTCTCTCTTCCTCTTCACTAGATTATACTTGTGTTTTTCTTTAATGTGGGCATGTAGTTTATATATTGGTTTCATAATTTGTATTGAGTACAGTGAATACTTTTTTTCCTATTCTTATGAAACTTGACCAAGAAGAATGTGTTTCAGCTCCATCCAGGTAAACACAAAAGATGTGAAGTCTCCATCTTTCCTTAGGGCTGAATAGTACTCCATGGTATACATGCTACATATATATCAATCCATAGACCATTCACGGGTTAACGAGCACTTGCATTGATTACACGTCTTGGCAATTGTGAATTTTAAAATTGCAATAGGCTTACAATAAATCCTGTTTTTAGTGCAAAAGTGTTTCATGCTGTCCTCTTCCTTCTCTTTCCTCAGCAACTGCTTAACTATTTTTAAGCTTTGCTTTTCCTTATAAAATTTAAAATTGGGTGGTCAAATTATTTGGAGATTCTACCATGATTTTACATGTACAATTCAATTAATTTTGAAAAATGTATAATTTTATGTAATCAACACCCAATCAAAATGTAGAATACTTCTGTCATCCCAGAAAATTCCCCTATATCCCTTTTTAGTCACCCCCACCTGCCAGAAGCAACCATTGTCTTGGTAGATTAGTTTGGTGTTCTTGAATTTTACATGAATCAATTCATTCCATATGCATTCTTTTGTATCTGGCATTTTTGCTCAACATAATTATTTTGAAATTAATTCATGTTTTATGTATTGAATATATGAAATTCATTGATTAATTCATTGAGATATGCATAGTAAAATTCATTCATGTTTTGTGGTTCCTTTTTTATTGCCAGGTAATAGTCCACTATATGGATATACCACAAGTTGTTGGTTACTTCATTATCTTTCTGATGGTCATGTCGGCTGTTTGAATTTTTGCTTGCTATGGATAAAAGTGCTACTATTTTCATATACAAGTCTTTGTATCGACACATACTTTTCTTTCTCTTGTTAAGTACCTAAGAGGGAGTTAGAGGGTCATAGCGTAGGCATATTTTTAAATGTATAACAAACTTGTAAAAAGTGATTGTACCTTTTTTCCAGTCCCACAGCAATTCACAGCTGTTCTACATTACTGCCTAGTGTGTGGGAAATCATTGAGGGTTCAAAGAGCTGGGTTATATTGCTTGCATTTGCTGGATAAAGTCCTTCTAATAATAGTGTAAATTTTAGCCATCTTAGTGGGTGTAAATGAACATCTTATTGTGTTTTTAATTTACATTGACCTGATAACTAGTAAAACTGAGCACCTTTGCATGTACTTATTGTTCATTCATAAATGTTTTTAAGGTCTGTTCAAGTCTCACCTACTTATTAAACTGGAATGTGTACCTCATTAGGCCACATACACCAAAGCTGGTGGGCTCAAGCCTTGCCTGGGCCTGCTGAACAGCAATGACAATCACGGCAAAAGAACAGCCAGGCATTGTAGGGGGCGCCTGTAGTCCCAGCTACTTGAGAGGCTGAGGCAAGAGAATCGTTTGAGCCCAAGAGTTGGAGGTTGCTGAAGCTGTGACACCATGACACCCTACCAAGGGTGACATAGCGAGACTCTGTCTCCCCCCCCCAAAAAAAAAATATATATGTATATATGTATATATATAGTTGGGGAACCATTGAAGGTACAACGAGCCAAGTTATACTGCTTGCGTTTGCTGGGTGAAGTCCCTCGCTTAATAGTGTCCCACCCCCAAGGGGTGTGGCATATGCTGTGGTCTAGGTGCTGGTGTCAGTGCATAGCTTCCCAAAGGAAGTACTTTAAAGGTGACTGTAGGCCACATTGTTCTCTAGTGAGCAATGAGGTATGTAGCACTTTTTCTAGGATGACTTAATGAACTTAATTGTCAGACCCCCTCAGATACACAATAAAATTAATTCAGCCTTAAGAAAGAAGGAAATCTGGTCATTTGCAACAACATGGATGAACATGCAGGACATTATGTTAAGTGAAATAAGCCAGGCACAGAAAGACAAATACTGTGTGTTCTCACATGTGGAATTTGAAACTGTCACACTCATGGACATAGTAAAATGGTGGTCACCAGAGGTTAGGAGTATGGCAATGAGAAAATGTTAATCAAAGGACTCAAAATTTCAGTTAGAAGAAATAATTATGAAAGATCTATTGCTTGGCTTGGTGCCTGTACCTCAAGCAGCTAGGGTGCCAGCCACATACACCAGAGCTGGCGGGTTCAAATCCAACCTCAGCCTGCCAAACAACAATGACAAATACAATCAAAAAATAGCCAGGCTTTGTGGTGAGTGCCTATAAGTCCTAGCTATTTGGGAGGCAAGAGAATTGCTTAAGCCCAAGAGTTTGAGGTTGCTATGAGCTGTGAAGCTATGGCACTCTACCCAGGGTGACAGCTTGAGACTCTGTCTCAAAAAAAAGAAAAATCTGTTATTCATCATAACTATACTTAATAGCAGTATGGTGTACATTTGAAAATTGCTAAGGGAATAGATTTTTAAGTGTTTTCACCACAAAAATGATAAGTATATGAAGTGATACACAGGTTAAATAGCTTTGTTTGGACGTTTCACGAGGTATACATACGTACTATGTATAGTTTTCTTTTTCACTTAGTCTGGCTAAAGATATCTCAATTTTTTTTTAATCTTTTGGTTTAAATTTCATTTATTTCTTTTCTCATCTTTATCATTTTTTTTCTACTAATTTTGGTTTTGGTTTGCTCTTGTTTTTTTAGTTCTTTGAGGTCAATCATTAAGTCATTTATTAGAAGCTCTTCTACTTTTTTAATGTAGGCACTTACTGCTGCAAACTTTTATTAGAGCTTTTGGTGCATCCCATAGGTTTTAATATGTCATGTTTTCATTTTCATTTGCTTAGAGAAATCCTGCCTCTTTTATATATTCATCTTTTTAACACCATTTATTCTTGTTCTTTATAATTTTTTATGAACAGATAGACAAAATACTAGTGTTAAAATGCTATTTTAATTTGCATTTCTTTGAAGACTAGTGATTGTAGAGCATGTTTAAATGTTTAAGGATCATGGGTGGTAATAAGCTTTTTGTTCTCTGAGGCCATATTTATTCAGCCTGATAAATTCTAGGTTGTTTAAACTAATAAGCAATGAAAAATTTTTTATAAATATTGAGCTAATTTATAAATACTCAAATTTTGGGGATAATTACTTAATATTGTCAACATATCAAATAATTTGTAGCTATGCTTCTACAAGGAAGTATTATTTAAGGTAGAGATTAAGAACTTAGATACGAAAGAAAGATTTTTTTTGGGAAAATAGCAATTTTTAGTGAAGTACTAATGAAGCCTGCATCATTTGGGTAATTTTCTTTCTTTAATTTTTAGTCAGTTCAGATAATTAAAAAAATAAAAACTCAACTATCATTACATGGCCACATTATTCTCTAGGGTATGCTTTATAATTTCTATGGGTTATGTGTGTGTGAGGTGGAGGGAAGATAAATATCAGTAACAATAATAGTAATATAATACATTTCTTTAAAAGTATCTGGGTAAAGTAACATTAGAAAGGAGGAATTAGAGCTTTTAGCTCCAATAGAAGTTATTTTCACTTATTTTTTAAAGACTATATTTTACCTTTAAATGTGGGTCTTGAAAGTTAGCCAAATACAAAGAGTACCAAAAACATGTATACACATTTTAAGACCGGGAAAAACTGTATTAAAATAGTAATACTCCATATACACCAATAACATTTATTACCTTGTATATTGTATCTTATATCTCTTATGATTATAGACGTCAAATTGCCTTGAGTATTACAATTTTAATGTTGTAATATGTATGCATCTATGTTTTAATATTATCTCTGTGTAGAAATACTTATTACTCTGATGTGAGAAAGGCCCCTGGAAGGGAAGAACTTCGGGAGGGGAGAAAGTTATAAGGACTTTCAAATATTAAAGCCAAATATATTTACTAGTATTTTTGAACTGTTACACAAAATGTAAGAGCACAAACATATTTGTTTACTACAATCTGGGATGCCCAGTCCACACTTTGAGGAAGCCTTATTAGAGAAAATCAGAAAAGATATGTTATCTTGACAACTGTTTAAAGGAAAAGATGAAAGTTAAGTATTATGGTACTTTACAGAATGCTGTATTTTAGGCATTTTATTTTGATAAAAATGGAATTAGGGACCATTGTTAATACTTATACGTTTTCAGTGAGTGGTCCTGGTTGCATTACTTAGGGACGGATCTTTAATAGATAAGAACTAGTACTTGATGCAATTGTGATTTGCCTCTTTCATCCATAAAATCTCTATTATGTTTTCAGATTTGTTTTTAGTTTTACAAATATATATGACTCAAATTGAAATTTAAGGAGAAAGCTCCAAAGAACCTTTTGATTAAATCTATCAGAAGAGATAGCACTGTGGTTATTTAGCATTTGATGGTAAATTCTAATTTCTACTGACCCTGCTGACAGGATTGTGTTTGATATATCTAATTTTCTGAAGTGTTTTTGAAGATGTGGGCATTTTCACTGAAAATATTCTCACAAAACTTTCCATGCATCTTTTTAAGGAATCTGAAAATTAATTTTAGAAAACACTGTAATAAAAGCAGTTATTATAGAAAATGCTTTAGAGGAAAAAACATAAGTACTTGTTATGTGGATTTAGAACTTCATAACTAGAATTGTTCCTATAAGAGGAAAACAATTTTCTCATAGTTAAGCTACTTTTAAAACAGAGTGAGATCAAACAGGGTGTTTGTAATATGAACGGTTAAAGAAATAGTTTACACCTAGGTAGGAGACTCTTCTGCCTTTAATATGTTTTATTATTAAAAACACACACATATATGTTCGTGTATGTGGAAAAATTTTTAAAATACAGATGTATATAAAATAAAGAGTAAAATTGCCTCCACCCCCATTCCATAGAGAAAATTGTAGCTCATATCTGGGTTTAGATCATTTAAGACCTTTTACTACACACAGATAAACATAACTACAAATGTGTACAACTACATTTCAGTAGCAATATGATCGAGCTGAATCTATTCTATAGGTACTTGGTCCTTTTAGTTTTATTTTTTAAAAGTCAAATTTATTGAGTTATAATTTGCAAATCAAAATAAAATTCATTCTCTTTATGTATGCGGTTCAATTAGCTTTGACAAATGTGTCAAGAGGCACAACCACCACCACAGTCAACATATAGAACATTTGCTTAATCCCTAAAGTTTCTTCATGTCCCTTTGTAGTGAATCCCCTCCCTCCACACCCAGTTCTTGGCAGATCTGATTTCTTTTCTATAGCTTTGCCTTTTCCAGAGTGTTATACATATAAAAGTAAAGGAAAAGAAAGGCCCCCAGAAGGGAAGCACTTTGGGAGGGGAGAAAAGATACAATGACCTTTAAAAATTAGAGCCAAACAATTTACAATCGCCAAAATGTGGAAACAGCCTAAATGCCCACCAACCCAGGAATGGATTAACAAGCTGTGGTATATGTATACCATGGAATACTATTCAGCTATTAAAAAAAATGGAGACTTTACATCCTTCGTATTAACCTGGATGGAAGTGGAAGACATTATTCTTAGTAAAGCATCACAAGAATGGAGAAGCATGAATCCTATGTACTCAATTTTGATATGAGGACAATTAATGACAATTAAGGTTATGGGGGGGAGGAAAAGCAGAAAGAGGGACGGAGGGAGGGGGGTGGGGCCTTGGTGTGTGTCACACTTTATGGGGGCAAGACATGATTGCAAGAGGGACTTTACCTAACAATTGCAATCAGTGTAACCTGGCTTATTGTACCCTCAATGAATCCCCAACAATAAAAAAAAAAAAAAAATTGCAAAAAAAAAAAAAAGAAAGAAAGAAAAGTGACTTTGCTAATAAAAAAAATAAATAAAAATTAGAGCCAAAGATATTTATCAGTATTTTTGAACTGTTACACAAAATGTAGGAGCACAAACATATTTGTTTACTACAACCTGGGGTGCTTCCCCCACCACCACACTTTTGGGGAGTCTTATTGGAGAAAACCAGAAAAGGTATATTATGTTGACAATTGTTAAAAGGAAAAGATGAAAGTTAAAGTAACTATAGCACATTATGGATTGTTATATTTTAGGCACTGTCATTTTGATAAAAATGGAGTTAGAGACCACTGTGTGTTCTCAGTGAGTGGTCCTTATTGGCTTCTTACACTTTGCATAATGCCTTTTAGGTTAATGTTGATGCTACATTTACCATGCTGTTGCTGAACTGTACTCTATTCTGTGAATGTACCACAATTTGATTATCTATTCACACATTGATGGACATTTAGGTTATCTGAGTTTTTGATTACTATAAAAAAAACTACTTTAAGGCAGCGCCTGTGGCTCAAAGGGTATGCCAGAGGTGGCGGGTTCAAACCCAGCCCTGGCCAAAAACTGCAAAAAAAAAAAAAAAAAACTACTTTAAATTTTCATATACAGGTGTTTGCACGGCCATGTGTATTTTTTTTTCTCTTGGGCAAATATCTAAAAGGGACGTCATTTGGTCGTATGGCATCTGTTTAAGTGTGTAAGGAACTGCTGAATTGTTTTCCAAATCGGCTATATAATTTTGCATTTCTGTCAGTGATTTTAAGATTTCTTAAATTGCATTCTTTGTCTTATCACTGAATTGTAAAAGTTCTTTACATTTTGAGAAAGTATAAGTACTGTATAGATAGACATTTTGCAAATATTTTCTACCAGTCTGTGACTTTTCTTTTTATTTTAGTACTGTCTTTAGAAGAGTAGACATTCTTAATTCTGATGAAGTATCTTTTATAGCTTGTGAATTTTGCCTTCCAAATAATCTTTGCTTAACTTATGGTCACAGCAAGTTTCTTTTTGTTTTCTTCTAGAGGTTTTATAGTTTTAGCTCTTACATTTACGTCTATGACCTCAACAATATCCCATGGACATTATTCCATATCAGTACACTTTTACCTCAATCTTTTTTCTTTATTATTTATTTTATTTTATTTTATTTTTACCTCACTTTCTAATGACTATATATTATACTGTAGTATGGATGTACTATAATTTAACTAGCCATTCCCAAGTTAATGAATGTTTAAGATGGTTTCATTTTCCTAGTATTACAGATGATCTGTGATCTGAGTATCCTTACATGTAAATATTTATGCACTTATCTGAAGAGTTTTGAAGAAAATTTTTCTAGAAGTAGAAAATTCTAGAAGCAGAATGTCACAGGAAATTCATTTTTTAACATATTGATAAGTAATGCCAAATTGACCTCACAAAAACCTTGAACGGTTTTTACTCCCGTTAATGACTTATGAGATTTTGTCTTAGTCCATTTTGTGCTGCTATAACAGAATACACAGACTGGGTAATTTATAATGAACAAAAATGTATTGGCTCACCCTTCTGAAGGTTGAGAAGTCCTAAATTGCGGGGCTAGACAAAGACTTCTTGCTGTGTCATTCCATGGTAGGCCAAAGAGAGGGGAAGAGAGGGAAAGAGATGGAAATTGTAGCCTGAAGCCTTTTTATAACCAGCACTCATCCATTCAGGAGGGTGGAGCCCTTGTGACCTAAATGCCTTCCACCAGGCTCCACCTCCCAACACTGTTGCTTTGAGGATTACAATCAACACATGCACTTGGGTGACACAGTAACATTGCAGAAGAGTATTCTTCATCCTCAACCCTTGGTCATGTTAGATATTTCCAATCTTTTAAATTTTTGTTAATTTGATTAGTGGAAAATGATCTTTTATTGTTTAGTTTGGAGTTACTATGTCACATGGTAATTTTATATTTCATTTTTTTGGGGAACTGACATACTGTTTTTCAGTGTTTGGCTGTGGCCGGGTTTGAACCTACCACCTCTGGTTGACATACTGTTTTTCATAGCATCTGTGCCAATTCAGATTCCCACCGGCAATGCACAAATGTTCCAGCTGAGCTATCTTTTACTATATATCTTAATCATTTTTTTTCCATTAAATTGCCTGTTTGTATCTTTTGTCCCTTTTCCTACTGGGCTTTTTTTTTTTCCTTCTTCTTTTCCTCTTTTTTTTCTTTATTTTTTTCCCCCAGAAATTATCCTTGTTTTATAATCATTAGCTTTTTTTGTTGTTGCAAATTCTTCTCCTGCTCTGTTATTTGTCTTTTAACTTTCTTTAATGACTTTTTCACTCCATCAATCATTTTAATATACTCCAATATGTTGTAGTGGTTGTTTATTATAATGACTTTAATTTCTCACTTAGGAAAGTGTTCTCTACACTAAGATTAGAGACACATTCCCTGCTTTTTAATTTTGGTATATTTATAGTTCAATTGGATTTTATTGTGTGAGAAAACACATTATGAATTTTGTTCTCATAGAGATAAAGTTCTCAGAACATTCCTTATATAGTCCTTCCTTTTCACATTGTTTTGAAATGCCTCTTTAATTATATACTAAATTATATATTATTTAGATTACTGATGAATGATCTTTTTCTGTTTCACTGAACTATTTGTTCCTCATCAGCATCACCCTTTTAAATGAATTTTTCTAGCAAACACAGAATATTTCTGGGGAAAATACCCCTGGTGGTCACCATAGAAGGAATATTTTCAGAGACCTTCTTTAACCACCATATTTCTCCATCTCAAAATTTTGTAAGTCTGAAGGCAAATACTTGGGGTTGCTTTAAAGAGAGAAACATACTTTGATTCTAATTTTAGGACAAAATCCATGGAAGTCTATGGGTACTACAAAAGGTCATTAAGGAATCAGAGATGCTATGGAAATTGGTTCTATTGATTGAATAAACAACACAGGAAAACACTTTCCTCCCATATACCTTTTCTAATGTTTTTTTGTATTTACATTGGATCATGCTCATCACATTAATGTGTTGAGTCACCTCCTTGGGCAGATTGCTGGTGTGTCATTGTTATGTGGAAAGCTGAATGACTCTATATGCTGAAATTTTCTAGAGTGACTCCATACTCTTCAATCATGGAGCATTTAAAGAAACGAGATTTAAAGTGTATACAGACCAAGGTTAAATGGGAATAAAATTCTTTATTGTTGGTAACGTACTTCATTCATGGATTCCGCTAGATTGGAAGATCTTCAGATCTGTTATATCAATTGTATTCTTTCACTTGCAAGATGTATTAAAAAGGGTCATAAGACTGAGGGATTTTTTGAAAATTTTTAAATTGACATGGGTAAGTTTGATTACATACTATTGGCCAAACATCATAAAATGTATTTTATGCAGATAAAACAGTACAATGTAATAGTCTTTATTACTTATAATCTTTCTAAATATTGAAGTTTCCCTGGAATTTTAGTAAATATTATCCTGAATTTATTCAGCATGTGAGATTTCCCTAAACTTATAACTATTTCCTCATTAGAAGCAGTCACATTTTGATTTAATGATATCACTATTTCCTATGGAGAAAGGTATAAGAGGAAAAATTTTAATGTATTTTGTAGGTAATTGCTGATATTTCTAAGCATGTGTTATGTATTTTGTTTTCACAGATTTAGATTATTTGAATTAAATTTGTGGTAGTACACTGCAATACAAAATCTAATCAAAACACAGTCACAATTTTATTATAACTCTACTTATATTATTTATAACATGCTCCTATTACAGATATTGAAATCCAAGGTGATGTGATATATTTCTTCTTATTCCAGTGTTGAGTCAAAGCTGCTTTAAGTTTCATTTTTTTGATTATCTGGAAAACTGAAATAAAATAAATTATAAAATCAAGTTTTGTGTCAGGTTAGAAAGTAAATGTATACTTAGCTTGAAAGATATTTTGCTTTCTATAATTTTTAGACATAGCTTAAAGATTAAAAATACATAACTCGATATATTTGAAAGCAAATCTGTTACTATTTTTAAAAAATATTGATGTTTCAGTATCTTGTAAGTTCTGGATGAAACTACTCCTTTTGTGTTTGGAGACAGTAGTTATACTCAATATCTTGCACAAAGTGCATACTTGACAGAAACTTTTAGCTTGACTGAATCATACCTGGTGAGTTCTTCCAAATGCTCTGAGTTTTGAGATTCACCTTGAAGTACATCTACTGATGAGCTTCTGAATGCCCCTAAAGGAAAAAGATATATGAATTTAATAGTTTTACATGAACACAGCTTATAATTATTTTGCACTTGAACCTGAGAATCCCTTTTTGGGGATCTCTGTCATGAGCACCTGCATGATAAGGGCACATGCATCACCTGGGCATATTGTCTGTTTGCCACGACAGTATCTTCCACGCTACATACTCCTCTATTTTATGGCCTTGTCAATACCCCGTGAAGAAGCACAATCTTCTTACCATCTTCTTAAAATTAGACCAGTCCTAGGAATCTTTTGTAATCAACAGAATATGGAGGAATTGGTTATAGGACCTCTGAGGCCAGGTCAGAAAAGGCTATGCAGCCGCCACCTAATTCTCTTAGGATGCTTTGCAGGAAGCCTGTTTTTGTGAAAGTCCTAACACCCTGTGGCTGCCACTCTGGAAAGGCAAAGATAGATGCTCTGGTAGACACTCCTGGCCAAGCCCCACATTCCAGCCATCCCGGGCAAACCTCCAGTCTGTGGGCAAAGCTGTCTTTGACCCTTAAAACCAGCCCATCTGTTAGCTGAGTGCTACTTAGTGACCTTAATTACTATCCAGCTAAGCCTTGCCCAAATTCCTAACCCACAAAATTCTTATATATAAAAATGATAGCTGGAAAGGCCAACTTTTAGGGGAGAAGTTGACTTGTTAAAACAATACTCAAAAGGGAAATTTATTTAGAGAGCAACACAACCTATTTGAACAACAAAGTTAGATATAGGAAGTTTGTGTTAATTTGTTCCTTAACTTTCTTATGTCCTTTTACTTGTGATTTGAATCTACTGGGACTAATCTAATAAGATGCTCTTTATTCCTGCTTATGACAGGCCCCAGTTTCAGGTAACTCCCCTTATTTCCTATATATCTGTATTTTTTATAAGACTCTGTACATTTCCTATTCTGTTCTCGTCTCCCATACACTGAAACTCCTGAAATATTTCCGCTATGCCCTTTGGAATATTTGGTCCATCATTTCAGCAAAATACCCTACATCCTCTTCCTATTTCCTGAAGTTCCTTTTACTTTTTATTCTAACAGAAACTTCTCTCTCTTCTGAAGATACAACAAGCCCAGAAATACAATTTTGCTTTTGTTTTTCTTCAGTCTTCTTACTACTGTCCTTGGAGATGGGTAGGTGCCCTCCTTCCTCCCTATTGTTCTTTCAGGACATTCATCCTAAATTCATATTGTCAGAATATGCAATCATTTGTCACTGTGGTGGTCATCTATGGCGGGAATCATTCTCAGTTGATCCTACCATTGTCTCCTTGTCACATAACTGCTACTTTCTCAGTAGGGACACTGTTCTACCTTAAAGTCTTTTTTTTTTTTTTTTTTTGTAGAGACAGAGTCTCACTTTATGGCCCTCCGTAGAGTGCCATGGCATCACACAGCTCACAGCAACCTCCAACTCCTGGGCTTAAGCAATTCTCTTGCCTCAGCCTCCCAAGTAGCTGGGACTACAGGCGCCCACCACAATGCCCAGCTATTTTTTGGTTGCAGTTCAGCTGGGGCCGGGTTTGAACCCGCCACCCTTGGTATATGGGGCCAGTGCCTTACCGACTGAGCCACAGGCGCCGCCCTCTACCTTAAAGTCTTAATTCCTTGGGCTCTGGTTACTTTAGAGCTCATCCCATACTCTACTTCAGCCTTTAATTTTTCTGTCATGTTTAGAACTTTTCTTTACCACTAACCGCAAGCACCCTTCAAGCTCAGTTTCCTGAAACAACTACTTGACTGTTGCCAGGTCGCCTCCTTTAATACTCCAACCCCAGCAATCCTTCCACTCCATTGGGGTCTCCAGTACTACCATCTTTTCATTGTCCCTCTTCATTTTGTTTCATGTCATTTTTCCCTTTATCACACAATTTTTATTTATCTATTTATTTATTTTGAGACACAGTCTCACTCTGTCACCCTGGGTAGAGTGTCACGGCATCACAGATCACAGCAACCTCAAACTCTTGGGCTTGAGCAATCCTGTTGCCTCAGCCTCCCTAGTATCTGGGCCTACAGGCAACCGCCACGCCTGGCTAGTTTTTCTGTTTTTAATAGAGATGGGGTCTTGCTCTTGGTCTGGAATTCCTGAGCTCAGGCAATCCACCAGCTCAGCCTCCCAGAGTCCTAGGATCACAGGTCTGAGCAACCGTGCCTCGCCCATCACTCAATTTATATTCCACAGTTACTCCCTTGCATACAGCCCTGAATTCCTCTTTACTCACTTTTTCATGTTGACTTGACAAAACTATAACCCTAGTTAAATCCACTGTCTGCCTGTTCCTCACCTGCACTACATAGCTCAGTACAGCTGGATAAAATATACAACTAGCCTGAGAGGCCTTGCTTTAACGTCATGGACACAAACATCTGGTGGACCATTACCTCTTTTAGGGCATTATGTTAAACACGCCACTCATTGCTTCATTCCCTTAGAAGACTATTTAACTCTCTTCTATTTTCTCAAACTCTTACCCTACACTTACATCTTTGTTCTCAGTTGGTGATTTATTTTCCAGTTTCACAGAGCAAAGAAAAGACATCAGGGAAAAACTTCCACAAACTCTGGAGCAAGACTTCCTTCCCTGCCTGCTTCTGTCTGCATAGTCTGTCTTCCCTCCTGTTAAGGTCAGTGAACTCTCTAAGACCAACACCTCTACTTCTTCACTAGGTCTCGTCCCTTCTTGCCTGAACAAGAGATGGCTTCAATAATTCCTACTGCTTCACATTCACCAGTGTTTATGCTGTCCACTAAATATTCTACATCAGCAAAGAACTAGTGATCATGTGACTGAGTTCTCAGCAGCAAATGTGGACAAAGTGACATGTAGTCATGTGTTACTTAATGGCGTGGATATGTTCTGTTTAACAATGGTGATGTGACTTCTTCATTGTGTGAACATAATAGAGGGTAGTTACACAAACCTGGATGGCGTAACCTGCTATACACTTAGGCTATTGTTCCTAGACTACAAATCTGTACAGCAGGTTGCTATACTGAATATTGCAAGCAGTTGCCACACAATGGCAAGTATTTGTGTATCTAAACCTATTTAAACATAGAAAAGGTAATGTTCTACACTACAATGTTACTATGGCTTCAGTATCACTAGGCCATAGGAATTTTTCAGCTCTATTATAATCTCATGAGACCACAGTCTATGTATATGTGATCCATCATTGACAGAGATGTGATGCACGCAGCATATCACTGTGTACTGCTCCTGGAGCTCCTTGAACTTCTCCTTTCTTTAATGTTGAACAATCACCTTATCATTCATATTCTACCATGCAGGTCAAGACAATAACTTCAGGCTGTGTTTCTCAACTGGGGGTGATTTTGCCTGCAGGGAAATGTCTGGACTTTTTTTTTTTTTAATTTTCAGATTAATATGAGGGTACATTGTTTGCATTTGTTAGGTAAAGTTCAAGTTGTAGTTTGAACCCTTCACCTCTTCTCCCATTCTGCAGTTAAACTAAAAAGCTCCCGCACAGCTAAGGATACAACAACTAAAGCATACAGACAACCTTCAGAATGGAGATATTTTATGGTTTTTCAATGAGTATGAGAAAGTGTTGAACTCTAAAGAGTAGAGACCAGCGTGCTCTAAATGTTTGGCAATACACACAAACATTCTCTGCCTGCTCCCTAACAAAAAATTGTCCAGTCCATTTGAATAGTGCAAAGGGGATGATAGAACTTAAAAAAAAAATCCATCCCCTCCTGAATGTTTGTGAAACTATGTCATAAATATAGACTGCTCCTTTCAGAACTAAGAGAGAAACAAACTCTCACACTCTTTCACATTCTTAAACTCTTTGGACTCTTTGTAACAGGAGCTTAACCTTTATGTTAAATACTATGTTCTATCATTCTTTTAGGTTAAGAACCACTTTGGGCTTTAACATTTTAATATTTTTTATTGCATTACAATATATAGAAATATCCTAAAATCTTAATGTCTATTTTATACTGTCTAATGTCTTAAACCAAGCATTCCCTTTGGCTTGGTAAGATGTAACAATATCTCTTTCCTGAATTTCTCACACTTGCAATTATGCCTCACTGTTCTCAAATAATTATTTGTCATTCATCCCCCAGATATTGAGCAAAGATGATTTATATTGTGCACTATTTCCCAGGTAGATCTCTACCACTACTATTCTACTCAACTTGGGTCACAGCTACTGGTTTAAATTAAAAAAAGAAAAATTACCCATGCCATGTGCTAGGAAATCTTAGCAATGGTGACTTTACACAATGGAATATTTAAAATCATCATTCAGGTGTTCTAATACCTCCGAACAAGGTGAGCACTACAGGATTGTTGATTTTTGATTTCATCATTGCAAAAACTTTTATTTTGATCTTAATATGGATTGTGTAGTGTGGGTCTGACTTTAGGTGTGATTTAAGATGTTTGATCTATAGGACTTCAAGAATGCTGGAAGACTGGGGCCAATTCCATTCCAGGACGACAGGCCAGAACCAGTAAAAAGTTGAAGGGTGATATTTGCTTATACTATCTACATTTCAGCAGAAATTGGCACTTCTCTGTTGCTAATTGTAAAGACTTTAAAATGGTAGATTCTGTCAAGTAGGCAGCAAAAGGATCTCATTTATACCACCTCTTAGTTTATATTCTACTACAGCAATGAAATAAACCAGCAAATGCTGAATTGCTAGAAACCCACCATCTTATCCTTTTGATAGGATAAGATAGAATGTAATTTTTATATAATACAGTATTATGTATTAACAAAATTAAAAAATTGTTATCTGTGGAAGAGCATGAATTGAAACCTTGTAGTTTGACCAGAAAAGTGAATGAGTTTTTATAATTTCGGCATGCAAAACATTTTTAGTGGCCTTACTCTAAAAAAAGGTAAATAATAACTCATTTATAAAGGTTGTGTCAAGAGTTTATAGTCTAGACCTCTGGTAATGGATTCAACCTTTCCACAACAAATCAAAAGTATTGTTGTAGGCTCACATGAATATACAGCAGTCATTACCTTAAATTTAAAACTCACTATAAGCAGTAAACGCAAAGAGCAGAATATGAAGGCTGTATTGTATCAGTGTGGTCTGCAGAGAATTTCTTCGTATGGTTTTGCCTTGTTGAAATATATGTTGCAGTTCAAGGCTAAAGGGATTACTTTTGAATAGTCATCAGAGAGGTTGATTACATTCGTATATCATATTTAGCTGGACCCTGCAGGCTATTATTCCATTAGCTATGCTGGTCTTGCCTTTGTCAAAAAGTTGATCACCTAATGTTAAAAGACTGTGCTTTCTGTCGACCTTATCAAAATTATTCAAAAGCTTTTGTTAAAAAAATGAAACTCAGATTATGTTTTATGTAACCGATTAACAACAAATACTGTGTATAAAAATGCTCATCTCTTATGGGTTATCTTAACAGCGGGCCATTATTAATGATAAGATATTTTGCTTCTGTATTTCAGCACATTATACTTAAAGTCATAGATTCAATTTCTGTAGAAATAGAATTTGTCTCTTACTTAAAGAGTTTCAGAAACTGATTTATGATAAAGAAGCAAAAATTTCTCCCTTCCCCACCATTGTATTTAAATCATCTGAAATTAACACCATGGAAGAAATCCAGTTTATCAATATTAATATAAAAATATATCTACAATGGCCTAATTCCAATATGATTTTATCTTACAAGGCCACTGTATTGAAAAGAAAAATGTTTTATTTGGGGGGATACATATAAATTTAAAACTTTTCATTCACATTTGATAATCAGAAAATCACATTCACGAAATTAAATATTAACTGTTTATTCTTTATATAATGGTTGTATATGAATAGTTTTACTCATTTAATCACAACAGTGGAAGATTTTAATGAGCTAAATATACACTTTTATAAACCTAGAATCCCATTACCAATGCAAACTTTATATAAGCTTGACTTTTAACCTATTTTATTAGGAATTAGCCACGAATAAGTAATGAAATGAAAGTTTATCTTTAGAAAATATAGTGACAGGTATGGCTTTATTATTTAAAGCAACATGCACAATTTTCAGTAGAATCACATTAAAAATCTGTGTTTGGGGAATGAAGATGATTTTTTGAAGCTATCTCTGTGAATCATGTTTCCAGAGTGGGGATGGACTGCACAGACTCCTGTGTACTCTTTGGCATGGTCTTTCTTGTAACTGCTGGTGTTCTAAATGGCTGGTCAGGGATGCAGGCTGTGATCCTGGAGCTCAGCCAGACACTAATTTTGGCTTAATTAGCACTGTTCTCTTAATCAACTGAACTTTTTAGTAAGTGGACGTTTCCTAATATTTCTTGTACTTACTTGTCTTTAGCTCCCCATCAGATATTCACAGTAGAGGAGTGGGTATCAGTCAGGGGGAAACAGATGGCACATTCAGCTGGGACTTTAATGCAGGGATTGTTAAGAGGTAAGGCAAAGCTAAAGAGCTAACAAGGGACATCGAGGCACCTAGGGACTAGCAATAGAGGGAAGCTGTGCCATTGTCATCCCTGGGCCGGAAGGGTAAGTAGGGAGGATGGTGACATTGGATGTTGAGTGAGAGAAGGAGATTTAGAAATGGAACCACCCAGTAGAATTTAGAAGCAGTAGCAGTGGAGAGTTGTAGCTGTTAGAACTGAGTTGAAGTGAGGGGCAGAGGAATGATGTCCTAACCTCTCCACTCTCCTAATCTCTGATCTGTTGCTGATTCTCTTTGGCTAAATCCATACCAGGAAGCCAGAAGGCAAGTGAGCCCATGTGATGCAGTCTGAGGTCAGTCTCCTGGGACAAAAAGCAGAGAAGGTAGGCATTTGATCTGTGTGTGTACATAGAGAGGTGAGGGAGGAGAAATAACATAATAATCACAAAGTGCAAATGTCATGTTTTAGCAAAAATTCAGACATGTGAAGTGTGGTTCAAGCATCAACATATTTGATGTCGATGTATGATTTGGTATTCCTTTTTTCCTTTCCTTTTCTTTCTCCTTCTCCCTCTGTCCCCTTCTCTTTCTTTCACAAAATTGGTTAGTCATTCATGATTTATCATCTTTGGTAAATGCTTTGTGAATCAAAGTCTGAGATTATAGTGTTAATACCACCTATCCAAAAATTTGTAAGTTTTCTTGTCCTACTTTTTATTGTGAATAAACACAGAATTAACTTGTTTTATGTCTTTTGAAGTAGAAGTCATGATGTGGTAATTCTACATTTGAGAAGTGTAATAATTAAGATACAAACTAAAAGGCAGGAGGCATCTTTTAAGTTTGGGTGTTCTCTGTTAAATGTTAAAAATTGACAGGTTTAATTTCATGTTATGGGTTCTGGTATATAGTAATTCCCATTCCAAGGACTTTTATTAATGTCTGAACCCTATTAAAATTTATGTGGGGATTGGAAGTATATTCTAACTCACGATTATAGATTTTTTTCCCCTTAAACACCATTGTCTTGAATAAATGGAATGGAACTAGACCTGGATGAAGCATTAAAGATACCATACTGATACAAAATTATTTTGAATTTATTTTTCTGAATTTCTGAACTTTTATTGATTCAGGTCACTGAATATTTTCTCAAATAAATAGAATGTTCATGTCTTTGTCTAGTTCTCTTTTATTTCTTTTATTATTGCTACATAAAAAATCCTGCATTTTTCCTAGCTGTGATAGAATAAAAGAAATCAGATTACCCTGTATCCTAAAGCATCCCCTTTGACCTACATAACCTGAACAAAATATTTGAAACAATGATTTTGAAGAAACTGACATCAGACTACAAAAATTAGTGATTCCTGAAAGTCAGGAAATGAATAATATGAGTCCTACAATTATTCGTAGCTTAATTTCATGAGTATGTCTCCAGGCCACTGCTCAGAGAGGGAGCCCAGCAGATTCCCTGAGTTGGGGAGATAGAGCTGAGAGTCTGGGGAGACCAAGGCAACTAGTGTTACTATGGACTGAATGTTTGTGTCCACCTAAAATTCATCTGTTAAAGTTTCATTTCCATTGTGATGGTATTTGACGGTGAGGCCTTTGGGAAGCAATTAGATCATGAGATCATGAAGGTGGGGCCTCATGAACACAATAGTGCCCTTAAAAGAGACATAAGAGGCTCATCACCTGTAGCACAGCAGCCATGGTGCCAGCCACATACACCAGAGCTGGCGGGTTTGAATCCAGCCTGGGCCTGCCAAACAAAATGATGACAACCAAAAAAAAAAAAAAAGTAGTTGGGTGTTATGGTGGGAGCCTGTAGTCCCAGCTACTTGGGAGGCTGAGGCAAGAGAATTGATTAAGCCCAAGCAATTGAGGTTGCTGTGAGTCATGATGCCATAGCACTCTACTGAGCGGGACATAGTGAGAATCTGTCTCAAAAAAAAAAAAAAAAAAAAAAGAACAGCATGGTACTGACACAAAAACAGAGAAGTAGATGTCTGGAACAGAATAGAGAACCAAGAGATGAGTCCAGCTACTTACCGTTATTTGATCTTTGACAAGCCAATTAAAAACATTCAGTGGGGAAAAGATTCCCTATTTAACAAATGGTGCTGGGTGAACTGGCTGGCAACCTGTAGAAGACTGAAACTGGACCCACACCTTTCACCATTAACTAAGATAGACTCTCACTGGGTTAAAGATTTAAACTTAAGACATGAAACTATAAAAATACCAGAAGAGAGTGCAGGGAAAACCCTTGAAGAAATTGGTCTGGGTGAGTATTTCATGAGGAGGACTCCCCCGGGCAATTGAAGCAGCTTCAAAAATATACTACTGGGATCTGATCAAACTAAAAAGCTTCTGCACAGCCAAGAACACAGTAAATAAAGCAAGCAGACAGCCCTCAGAATGGGAGAGAGAAGATATTTGCAGGTTATGTCTCCGACAAAGGTGGTTTAATAACCAGAATCCACAGAGAACTCAAACATATAAGCAAGAAAAGAACAAGTGATCCCATCTCAGGCTGGGCAAGGGACTTGAAGAGAAACTTCTCTGAACAAGACAGGTGCACAGCCTACAGACATATGAAAAAATGCTCATCATCTTTAATCATCAGAGAAATTCAAATCAAAACTACCTTGAGATACCATCTAACTCCAGTAAGATTAGCCCATATCACAAAATCCCAAGACCAGAGATGTTAGCGTGAATGTGGAGAAAAGGGAACACTTCTACACTGCTGGTGGGAATGCAAACTAATACATTCCTTTTGGAAAGATGTATGGAGAACACTTAGAGATCTAAAAATAGATCTGCCATTCAATCCTATAATTCCTCTACTAGGTATATACCCAGAAGACCAAAAATCAGATATAACAAAGATATTTGTACCAGAATGTTTATTGCAGCCCAATTCATAATCGTTAAGTCATGGAAAAAGCCCAAGTGCTCATCGATCCACAAATGGATTATGGAATATTATGCAGCTTTAAAGAAAGATGGAGACTTTACCTCTTTCATGTTTACATGGATGGAGCTGGAACATATTCTTCTTAGTAAATGATCTCAAGAATGGAAGAAAAAATATCCAATGTACTCAGCCCTACTATTAAACTAATTTATGGCTTTCATATGAAAGTTATAACCCAGTTATAACCTAAGAATATGGGGTAGGGGGAGAAGGAGGGTAGGGACTGGGGAGGATGGGCGGAGGGAGGGTGATTGGTGGGATTACACCTGTGGTGCATCTTACAAGGGTACATGTGAAACTTAATAAATGTAGAATATAAATGTCTTAACGCAATAACTAAGAAAATGCCAGGAAGGCTATGTTAATCAGTGTGATGAAAATGCGTCAAACTGTTTATAAAACCAGTGTATGGTGCCCCATGATCGCATTAATGTACACAGCTATGATTTAATAATAATAAAAAAAAGAAATATGACTGCTTCACAATGTGTGGATACAGTGAGAACTTTTTCTGCAAACCACAAAAATGGCCCTTACCAGAACCTGACTATGATAGCACTCTGACCTCTGACTTCCCAGCCTTTAGGATTATGAGAACTAAGTGTTTGGTGTGTAGGCCACCCAGTTGAAGGTAATTTTCGTAGGCAATATGGCAGCTGGAACTGGCTGAAACAAGTGTGCCAGAGAGGAGAGAACTACATGGAGTGAGAATTCTCGAGATCTATACAGGTAAACATGAAGTATTAAATCATGTACAGATCAGAGCATGTGTGTGAGGAAATTATCTGAGGCCAGGGAAAGAAAATCTTAAAAGGATGTAAATGAACAGTATGTGCTGTTAACAGAAGGCTTGGGAATACTGCTTGTTACTAGCAACCACACTGGAAAACTCCATGATTTATGGGGCATTAGGGACAGTACTCAGAATGATCTAGTCCCCAGGGGTGGGAAATAGTTATCCCTAGATCAAACCTGGTTCTGATTCCCACTAACAGATCTTAAAAGCAAGACCTGAAAGAATCAGATTGTTTCCAGGTAACTTTACTTCATGGGAATACAAAACTATTCAACACCTAAAAAGGTAAAATTCCACAATTTCTGGTATAAATTACAAAACATGCAAAAAAGCATAATGAAGAGAAACTAACCTAGAATCAAAACTAACCCAGAATTGACTTAGTTGTTATAATTAGAAACAAAGACATTAAAACAATAATTTTAACTCTATTTTAGACCAACAACAATTACGAACATTAAAAAGAGACATGGAAAGTGAAAGAAAAGAAAACTTTGATGAATTTGAAGACAGAATAGTCAAAACTCAAAATAAAATTAAGAAAGAAAAAGTTAAAAAGATCAACAGATTACCAATGAGCTGCAGGACAGCTTTTAAGCAACCTAATATATGTTATTGGAGTTTTGGAAGGAGATGGAAGCAGAATAAAAAATATTTTAAGAAATTAAGAAAGAAAAGGATACAAGATGAAAATTTGGATGTACACAAAGAAATGAAGAATGTCAGAAATGTTAAACAAATGGGTAAAAATATAAAAGGATTTTTAAATTGTTAAATTTCCATGAGTGGTATTTGATAGTTTAAGCAAAGATAGTACTATGATAACATTTGTGGGATTTGTTAAAGTAAAATGTACAGTTAGTTGCAAAGGTGAAGAGGGGGAGAAATGGAACTATGCTATTCTAAGACTTATTCTTGTGCTATGTGTTACTGGTGTGTTACTGTGCCTGACTTATTTCACTTAGCATAATGTTCTCGAATTCCATCCATGCTGTTGCAAATGACAGATTTCTTTCTTTTTTTTTTTTTAATTTGGCTGGGGCTGGGTTTGAACCCACCACCTCCGGCATATGGGACCGGCGCCCTACCCGCTGAGCCACAGGCGCCGCCCGATTTCTTTCTTTTTTAAGGTTGAGAATCTTCCATTACATAGATATATCAGATTTTCTTTATCTGTTTGTTGTTTGATGGACACTTAGGTTGATTCAATGACCTAGCTATTATGAATAGTGCCACAACAAACATGGGTGTTTAGACATCTGACATACTGATTTCAAATGTTTGGGTAAATACCCTAAAATGAGATTGTCATATCGTATAATAACTGTTTTTTAGTTTTTTAAGGAACCTACATAATTTTCATAACGACGTCCTAATTTATATTCCCACCAGGGTGCACAGGATTCCCTTTTCTCTACACCCTCACCAACATTTGTTATCTTTTCAATAATAGCCATGCTAAATAAGTGTGAGCTGATATTATAATACCTCACTGTTGTTTTAATTTACATTTCCCTAATAATTAGTGATACTGAGCATTTTTTATATATCAGCCATTTGTATGTCTTCTTTTGAAAAGTAACCTTGTCTCATTTATAAGTTGGATTTTTTTCTTTCTATAGAGTTGAGTTCTGTATATGTTTTGGATATCAATCCTTTACCAGATGTATGGCTTGCAAGTATTTTCTCCCTATCCATAGTTTGTCTCTTCACTTTGTTAACTGTTTCCTTATTTGTGCAGAAGCTTTTTATTTTGATGTAATACCATTTGTCTATTTTTGCCTTTGTTGCACATTTTTGGGTCAAATCTAAAGGATCATTGCCCAGACCAACGTCAGGTAGTTATTCTCCTATGTTATGTCGTAGTAGTTTTATAGTTTCAGGTCTTATATTTAAATCTCTAATCCACTTAGAATTGAATTTGTGTATGGTGTGAGATTTTCCATATGGATATCCCATTTCCCTAACATCATTTACTAAAAAGATTGTTCTTTTCTCATTGTGTGTTATTGGCACTTTATTAAAAATCAATTGAGGGCGGAGCCTGTGGCTCAAAGAAGTAGGAACTGGCTGCATATGCCAGAGGTGGTGGTTTCAAACCCAGCCCTGGCCAAAAACTGCAAAAAAAAAAAAAAAATAATAATAATAAATCAATTGACTACACATGCACAGGTTTATTTTTGGACTCAGTATTCTGTTCCATTGTTTGATGAGTCTATTTTTATGGCAATATCATGCTATTTTAATTACTATCACTTTGTAGTATATTTTGAAGTCAGGTAGTGTTTTTTCTTTTTTGAGTTTTTTTTTATGGTTCCATGTGAATTTTAGAATTTTTTTTCTATTTATGGAAAACAACATTGGCTCCCTCAACCACCCTATGCTCCCCTATGCTCTATGTATTATTATTACTGTATGTAGACAAGGAAACCAAAGTTTGGTGAGATGAACTTGTTCAGTATCACACAGCTGATAATTGATTTATTGGAGATTCAAACTCAGGTTAATTTTGATCTTAAGCTCATGCTTACAGTGTCTTCCTTCATTCTCACTTCAGTGAACTCAGAAGGAGGAAGATGAGTGACAAGAAAGCCTGCTAGGTAAGTGTATTGTGTTAAGCTTGGAGAGGTTGATTTATCAGACTTTGTGGCAAGAACTGTTGCAGCAAGCCTATTTAGTTTGCAATTCTTGTCTATTTAATTTCTTATCTTTTAGAGACCATTTCTAATGCAGTAGTTAAAAATATAGCATACCCCTGGGATCTCCCTGAAAACCACTAATCTGACATGGAGGTCATGACAACTGATCTTGGACTAGTGAGAATCTTAATCTAGATTTCTATCATGCAAGTTGTTGCCTTTATTTTATTATACTTTGACTCAACCCCTCATAGATTCTTCTTCATAAAGTCAGAAAAAGAATTTAAAACGTCAATTTATTCATGTTTTTATTGGAGCTCACTACAGACATGAAATTTCTCTAAAAATGCAAATCATTTGGTGCCACATAAGTGAAACTCAGTACCTGAAGCTCTTAGAGGAAAATGCTTTCCCAGGGCTAATGTTTTTATGCTCAGCGATTGAATAAATTGATCCGTTTATTACAACATCTTCACTTGAGTTTTTTTATCCCTAGGTGAATGTATCTGGGGGTACTAGAGGACTTTTTTTAATCACTAAGAAAATTGATTACACTTGTTAATTTGGCTTTTAATCCTAGATATATCAAAATAAATACCATAAACAAGTGTAGAAGAAATCAATATAGACCCGTTTAATATCAGATTGATCAAAAAAGGATTTAGTAAGACTCCAAGATGAAAAATACTAATGTACAAACTAAGCCCTTACTTATGTAATATGACTTTTGACGAGCTCAGTATAAACCTCAAAGAAACTATTTCTGAAAATAGAAATGGTGCACTTTTGTTGCATTAAAGAAAAATCCCCAGAAGGTCTACCCATCCAAGGCATTTAATGTGAATATTCCTTTTTAAAAGATTTCTTGGTTTTGGTCCAGTGATTCTTGTCAATTCATGGGGCACCATATAGCAGATTTTTAAAAAATGTTATATAAAGCAAAAGTTACACTTAACAAATGGACGTTTAGTTATAAAAAATCTATAACACAACACTCTTAAAGCCAAGATATCATAGGAAAAGGCTATAGGCTATCAGTGATTCTCTTCAGAGAAGGTGAGGACAATGAGACATAAAAATCATATGCAAAGACTCCTGACATGGCATTTAGACTGGCGCTGGCCTATTACAACATAAGTTTTGCAGAGCCCAAGTAGTAAACCAATTACTCAGCAGAAATTCTTTGCACTGAGCATACCTTTGATTTTGCTTATATAACAATGAATGAAGCACAGATTCATGCCAGTCCATCTCAGAATGGCACAAGTTTTAAACTGTTTGAATATCTACTGTGTTAGTTCCAAATGGTAATCCTTACTCGTCATTCATTCACCAGATAATCATTGAGTGCCCACCAAATGAAAAACATGTGTTTATGGGATAGGTATTAGGATACAGTGTGTATCAGTGTTCAAATTAGATGGATTCAGAAGTACAAGGCCGAGGGGGGAAGTGGGGAGATCAGTCTGTAATTATGGCAAAGCTCTCTAGATTGGTGCGTCATCCTCAGAGAAGAAATGAGATTTTTGAGTCTTGATGACAACGTTTGTGCCCTTGGAACCAATTGTGCCTGAAGCTAATATATCCCTGGACTTTTCAGTTACATGAACCAATAAAAACCCTTTTTTGCTTTAAAAATGATATTTTTTGATGTATGATTTTTAAATAAAACAATCTAGTAGGGGCGCAGAGTTTCAAAAAAAAAAAAATGCTGTCTTTAATAGAATACACATAAATGCATTTAGGTGTTTGTCCCTGGAAAAAAAATAGCCTACAGGGCCTTTCATGGTAAGACTCTGATTCTTCGATGGCATGATTGTTGGGCCAAGAGTTTAAAAAGCAGATAATCTCCTTGTCAGAGCATGTCTTCTCAACACTTAAAATGTACATAACTATACCAATGTGTGTATATTTTGACTGATAGACAAGTATAAGTCTTTTTTGAAAATTTTTTTTGGTATAAATTGAAGTAGAGAATCACCATTACTTTGTAATCTTTAGATTATAGACATTTTTATTTTTCCCCATATCTGAACAGATAAGTACATACTTAATATTCTCTGAATCAACACAGTTTGTAGCTTATGATTTACTTTTAGAAATGTGACATAGTATTTTCCTTGACAAAAAGCACCTATAAATGTTTACTAAAAGACAGACAAAATGAGTGACTATATCTATTCTTAAAAGTTCAGAAAGGTGCATGAAAGGCAGAAAATAAAGAAAAAGCCATGGTTTGACATGACAGATAATTAAAAAAAATTAATCAGCATGATCTATGGACAATTCTTTAATGAGTACATAAGAACTAGTTTTGAAGAACTGATTTTCCTCTTAAATATATTATTTGTTTATCTTACATGATTTATATTTATTATGCAAAGAAGATAAATTCACTTTTTAAAAACTTTAGATTAATATGAGGGTGCATACAATTAGGTTACATTGCCTGAATTTGTAAGGTAAAGGTCAAGTTGTAGTTTTTTTCTTCACCTAGTAAGTTTACATTGTAATGCTGGGTGGCTGGGTGATAACTTACGGAATTCCCTTCCCACTTCTTGAATTTAATTGAGTTTTTCTCTCATGTGGGCCTGTAGTTGTTGATCTACGTGTTTCAACTTACTACTGAGTACATGTGATGCTTGTTTTTCCATTCTTGTGATACATTACTTAGGAGAATGTTCTTCAAATCCTTCCAAGTTGTTAAAAAAGATAAAAAATCTCCATTGTTGAAGGGCAGTTGGGTTGTTTCCAGTCTTTGCACTTGTGAACTGAGTTACCATAATCATCAAGTGCAAATGGCCTTATGGTAAAATGATTTTTTCTCTTTTGGGTAGATAAGCTAGTAATAGAATTGTGGTACAAATGGAAAGTCTAATTTTAGTTCTTTGAGAAACTCCCATACTTCTTTCCATAAGAGCTGCACTAATTTTCAGTCCTACCAATAGTGCACGAGTGCTCCCATCTCTCTGCCCCCATGCCCGCATGTGCTGCTTTGGGACCATGAGATGTGGGCTATGAGAAGGTAAATTCTTTGTGACACTTGCAGTTTTTTTTAAGTTCATTTTTTATCTTTAAAATTTGTTTAAGATGTCATTTGTCATGTACAAATGTTTTATTTTTATGAAGGCCTGTTGCCATTTTCTCTTTTTTTTTTTTTTTTTGATCATAGAGTTTGGTTGGTTGCTTAGTGATCTCAGGTCCCTTGTAAGTTCAATAAAAGTTCTTTTTGTTGTTAAGGATGGAATTGACACTCTTTCAAGCATTCTACAAGAAGAAACTAGAATAGTATTAATCTTTGCATAATTTTGTACCCTGCCATCTTACCAAGTTTTTTTTATTGCATATAAATATATATTTAATAAGTATACATTCCTCTCATCATTTTCGAGGTCTTATGTAGAGTCTCCTTTCTTTCTCCATAATAATGTTAAATGATAACAGTGATAGTGGACATCTGTGCTTTAATATTGTCCTTAATAGAATTATTCTTAGCATAGATAATACATTTTATTAATATAGTATGAACATCATTGAAATGATTATGTAATCATTGTCTTTTAAACAATCATTCATTCAACAAATACTTGTTGAGTGTACACAAGGTGCCTATGTTCCAAGTGCTGGAGACACAATAGCAGTGAAAAAAAATAGACCACTCTTCCCCCCAAACTCTTGCTGTTATGCAGCTTATAATTCTAGCAATTAGAGATAGAAAGGAAATAAAGAAGTAAAACATGTGATATGTCAGATCATGTCTGTGTATAGCTGGCTGGTGGTTTATAACTTTTAAAAGTCTGATGAAGTAAGTAAAGTTCTAAGAAAGGTAAGCCAACCATGAAAGTACCTTGGAGAAGAACAACACAGACAAAAAGAAACACATGTACGAAGGTCCTGAGGTGGGAGCATGCCTGGCATATTCCAGGAATAGAGAGAAGACCAATGTGGGACAAAGGGGACAATCAAGGTGAAGAGAAACAGGAATGATTACCAGGGAGGACACAGAGGGCAGGACAGCATGGGCCATTGTGAGAATGTTAGCTTTTACTCCATGTGAGATGGAAAAATCTTTTGGAGGTTTTGAGCAGAGGGCTGACATAACCTAATTTGTATTTTAAAAGCATTAAACTGACATCTGCTTTGAGAATAGACTGCATGGGAAACTGTTACAATAATATAAGCAAGCGATGGTGATGGTTTGGACCAGAGTAGTAGCAGTGAAGATACTACGAAGTTATAAAATATAAGACACATTTTCAGGGAAAAACTGATAGGATTTATAGATAGATTTGGTATGGAGATCAAGGACGGCATCTTGGTTTTAAATCTGTGCAGTGGAAAGATGAAGCAGCCATTAGTTGCGATATGAAAGCCTGGGGGAGGAGCTCCATTTGGGTCCCCTTGAGGGGAGTGATGAGAGCATGATTTGGACATTATAGGTTTAAGATGTCTATTCAATATTCAAGCGGAGATATCAAGTAGGAATTATGTATACAAGTCTGGAATCCAAGGGATAGCCCTAGGCTGGATATATAATTTTGAGAATCACTAGTGAATAGATGATATTTACAGTTATGAAATTGGATACAACAATAAGAGAATGAGTGCAAATACAAAAGAAAGAAAATTAAAGCCTGAGCCATGAGTCATCCAACATTTGAAGTTCAAGGTGAAATGGAACAGCCAAGGAGCAGCAAATGAGGAAGGTGGAGCCCGTGTGGGAAGCTGTAAGCCAAGTGAAGGAAATATTTAAAGGAGGAGGTATAAGTTATCACCCATGTTCATTGCTGCTGGTCAAATAAGATGAGGAGGACTGAGAAATGACTACTGCACTTGGTAATGTGAAAGTCATCGGAGATGTTTGATAAGGGCAGTCTTAGGAGCAGGTGGCACTGGAAACCTACTCTGAGTAGATTCAAGATAGGAAGCGAAGCAAGGAATCAGGAAACAACCAGTAGAGATGATTCCTTTGAAGAATGTTGTTACGAAGAGCAAGAAATAGAATAGTAACTGGTGGGGATTGTGAGGTTTAAAGAATTTTTTTAAAGATGGGAGAAATTGTAGCATGTTTACATGCTGATAAGAACGACTTTCAGATCATTTAAAGCAGTGGGGAGGGAGGATGAATTGTTGGAGGTAAAAAGATTTGAGTAAGTGAGAATGGATAAGATATAGCTTATTGCTAAAGAAACTGGCCTGGGCTAGAAGAATGACAGCTAATCCTTAGTAAAAGGAAAGAATGTGTATTGGGCAGAGATGTAAGTAGGTGTTGTGGTGATGTCTCATGGAAATTCTCTTTGCATTATTTGGTGGTGAAATTAGTTGAGAGTGAGGATAGGAGAGAAAGTGTTGGAGGTTTGAGTAAAGAAAAAATACGAAATAACGGGTTCGGAGAGAGAAGGAATTAGGGAAATAGAGTGATTGCGATTAGCCTTAGGGCCCTTTAAGGTTAGTGGTCATGACTTTAAAGTGAGATCAGCCAGCACAATTGGATGTTTTTCTCCAGCAACATTCAGTTGAAAGTAGACAGAGTGGGGGTAGTTAACTACTTTTATGGTTTCACCAGACAACTGAGAAGAAAAAACAGGGGCAAAGGATCTACCTTCTTTCTTTAAGGTACTTAAAGAAAAGGTACTTTAAGTACTTAAAAGGTACTTTAAGGTACTTAAAGAAAGAAGCAGTACATCCATGTGGCAATTTCTTTCTGAAACTTCTCAAAAAATGTATATAGTTTTTGGAAACTGAATCCCAGAGAAAATACAAATTTACTTATTGGGAAAACAGGTAAAAGTATTAGAATCTCTTTGTGTGAATTAGAGATTATTAGCACAAAGATGATAGGAATGTGAAGGAATGTGCTTGCATCAATCAAGTTCAAAGTAAGAGCAAGAAATGCTGACACTTGGGGTTACCGTCTCATTCACTGGAACTGTAATGGAACCATTACATTCACTGGAACTGTAAAACAAAAACAAATGAGAGTATGCAAGAGAAAACTAATCATTATCTAGTCAGCTAGTGTTGCTTGTAGCTGTTGTCTCATTACAAGTATGTGCTTATGGCACTGTCTGTTGCTAAGGGTGAGTCATTCTTATAAATAAAATAAATGATAATCAGCTTACATGACTAGTATACTTCATACAATTTCTGTGAGTGGTGTTCCTAGAAACAACAAATCTTGGAAGCAAAATGAATCTTTAAGTTTGCATTTTTGATATGTAATTCTGAGTAGTACTATTAACCTGCTATCATATAGGGATGTTATGCTATTTGAATACCATCTAATAATGTTTGCTAGAATTTTCTAGTATTTGAATATAAATTATAGGTCACAGTTCTTTGTCAATTTTACTAAACTTAGTATTTATTCAGACATCTGTATTTTTAGGTTATAGACTTTTCAAATATATAATATGTAAAAAGTATAAAAATGCTTGGAAATATTTTAAGGGTAACTTATGATTCAGCAATTCCTGAGAATTCCTAGGCATTCTGTTTCTTGTTTCCATTTACCAATCATCAAACTTTTGAGAGTTTTTAAACACTGGGCAGAAATATGGGACGAGAGCACTGGAAAATGACAAGGTGGTAGGATAAATTGATAGATCCTGATAGGAACTCTTTTATTGTATGAAGCACACTGACAGAAAAAGTGATAGTGGGATGCTTATAACTGGGTGTATGGAGGGCAGTGCAGGTTTTGGAATTAAAAAGGTTTAACTATAGGGATGAATAGGTGAGATAATGGTGGAAGACAAGTCCATTGAAAGAGAAGAGGTGAAGGAAGTGAAAGAAGAAAATGTCGAAAAGACCATTATGTGGATATTGAAGTTAATAAAAATTAGCAGGCCTGGGGATGGAGTGACAATGAAGCAGGGGCTAAAGTCTTCCAGGAATCAATAGGGTAGACAGTGAGGTAGATGGCTTCAAAGTGGAAGAGGGAGAAGAGTCTGTCTTATTACCTGAGACTTATAGGTAGGGTATTAGCCAGCAAAAAGTGACAATTCAAGGCTACTTTTCATAACTTCAGGACCAAAGATATGGGAAGGAAAATAGCCGTGGCTTGAGAACACTATACAGAAAGCCATGTCCCTGGGGAACAACCAGGTTTCATATAGCACAAGCAGCCAAAGGAATATGGGAGAAAAGGTGGAAGATATTGCTTTATCTGGCCATGAATTTCCTGGGGCTTATTGGAAGGATCTCAGTAGTTGGGAAGGGTTGGGAGATGGGATCAGAAAAAAAGGGCATGTAGAAAGCCTTCTGAGTATGCAAATCTTGGGAGATCAGTTTTTTTGGTCATTACATAAATGGTGATGATAATAGATATCAAGAGATTACACCCAATAGTCACAGGTGGATAGAGGGGGAAAATCTGGGAGTGATGAGCCTTGATTCTGAACATTCCAATTTAATAGAGATTTGACATGCTATGGAATTTAGCATCATATTTTGACCAATACTGAAAAACTTGGATAAAATAGACACATTTTATTCACTTCTCTGAGTCTGAAATATACAATTTAAAAATTCATAGACTTTTCAATTAGAAATGAAAAAGGAGATATTACAACAGATAATACAGAAATGTAAGATATCATGTGTGAATATGATAAAAATCTCAACCCACATAAACCCCCAAAATGTAGAGGAAATGGACAAATTCCTGGAAACACACAACTTCCCAAGACTCCGTCAGAAAGAAATACAACAGACCAGTAACAAGCAATGAGATTGAAGCAGCAATAAAAAATCTTCCAATGACAACAACAGAAAAGTCCTGGGCCAGATGGAGACACAGCCACATTTTAGCAGACCTTCAGAGAAGAGTGGGTACCCATACTATAGATATTATTCCATAACATTGAGAAGGAGGGAATCCTCCTAACTCATTCTGTGAAGCCAGTATCATCTTGATACCAAAGACAGGAAAGGAACAACAAAAAAATAACACTACAGACCAATATCCCTTATGGATATAAAGCAAAAATCATTAATAAAATGCAAATAAACTGAATTTAATAGCACATTAAAAAATAAGGCACTTTGACCAAGTAGGCTTCATCCCAGAAATGCAAGAATGGTTTAACATATGTAAATCAATACATGTGGTTCACCAAGTAAACAGGAACAAAAACAAAGACCATACAATTATTTCAATAGTTGTAGAAAAGGCATCTAACAATATTCTTCTCTCTTTCAGGATGAAAACCCTTAACAAACTATGCATGGAAGGAATATATCTCAAAATTATAAAAGCCATATATGACAAACCCACAGTCAACATTAATGTCATACTGAATAGGGCAAAGTTAAAAGCATTCCCACCATGCACTGGAATAAGACAAGGGTGCCCAGTGTCACCACTTTTATTCAACAGAGTGCTAGAAGTCCTAGCCAAACTAGGAAAGAGGAGGTCAAAAAAACTATCATTTTTTGCTGACAATATGATTTTATAGCTAGAAACCCCCAAAGACTCTATCAAGAAACTTCTAGAACTGATAAATTCAGCAAGGTTTCAGGTTACAAAATTAATGTGCACAGATCAGCATTCCTATACACCAATCACAGTCAAGCTGAAAGTTCGATGAAAGACTCAATATGCTCACAATAGCTGTACAGAAAATAAAATACCCAGGAAAATACTTAACAAAGAAAGTGAAAAATCTCTACAAAGAGAACTATGAAACACTGAGGAAGGAAATCACAGATGATACAAACAAATGGGAAAGCATATCATACTCCTGGACCAGTAGAAGGAATATTGCTAAACTGTCCATACTACCCAAAGTGACTTAGAGATTCAATACACTCTCCATCAAAATACCAACTTCATGTTACACAGATTTAGAAAAAATAATTTTACATTTTGTTTGGAACCAGAAAAGAGCCCAAATAGAAATAGCAATCTTAAGCAAAAAGAACAAAACCGGAGGCATCACATTACCAGACTTCAAATTACATATACAGGCAGTTAGTTACAAACATCTGACTTGTGTACAACCTGTACTTACAAATGGAGGCTATTACAATAAGTCCCTGAGTTACAAACATCTGATGGATGTAGGACTCACACTTACAAATGGCGGCTATTATAGGTGATAGGTAAATGTTCCAACTTACATATAAATTCAACTTAAGAACAAACCTAGAGAACCTATCTTGTTTGTAACCCAGGAACTGCCTGTACTACAAGGCTATCATAACAAAACAACATGATAATTGGCACAAAAATAGAGACCTAGACCAATGGAACAGAGCAGAGAACCCAGGTATAAAACCATCCACATACAGTCAACTGATCATTGACAAAGCAGGCAATATACACTGGGGAAAGAAACCCTATTCAATAGATGGTGCTGGGAGAATTAAATAGCCACATGCAGAAGAATGAAATAGGATTCATATCTCTCCCTACTCACAAAAATTAATTCAAGATAGATGAAAGCCTTACATGTAAGGCATAAGACCATAAGAATGTTGGAGGAAAATATTGGAAAAACTCTTCTACATATTAGCTTAGTCAAAAAATTCATAAAGAAGGCCCCAATGGTAGTCACAGCAACAACAAAAATAAATAAACGGAGTAGGGCGCTGGCCCCATATACCAGAGGTGGCAGGTTCAAACCCAGCCCCGGCCAAAAACTGCAATAAATAAATAAATACATACATAAATAAATAAATGGGCCTTGATTGAATTAAAAAGTTTCTCCACAGCTGAGGAAATAATCAACAGTGCAGAAATGGCAACCTATAGAATGGGAGAAAATATTCACAAGTTATGCATCTGATAAAGGGCTAGTAACCAGAATCTACAAAGGACTCAAGCAAATTAGCAAGAAAAACTCCCAAATAACCCCAATTAGAAAGGCAAAAGACATGAACAGAAGTTTTTCAAAGGAAGATAGACAAATAGCCAATAAACACACAAAAAAATACTCAACATCACTAATTATCAGGGAATGCAAATTAAAACCACAATGAGCTATCACCATACCCTAGTTAGAATGACTTTTATTAAAAAGTCCAAAAATAATAGGTGCTGGCATGTCTGCAGAGAGAAAGAAACTCTTATACACTCTTGGTGGAACTGCAAATTAGTATAACCTCTATAGAAAACAGTATAGAGAATCTTCAAAAAGAACTGAAAACAGACCTACCATTTGATCCAGCAATCTCACTACTGTGTATTTACTCAAAGGAAAAGAAATCGTTTTATCAAAAAGACACCTTTACTCAAATGTTTATTACAGCACAATTCTCAATTGCAAAGATGTAAATCAATCCAACAGCCCAACAATTCATGAGTGGATTAAGGGAATGTGTATGGAATGCTATTCAGCCATGAGGAGGGATGAATTAAGATGCTTTGCAACAATTTGGATGGAATGGGAGATGATTATCCTGAGTGGAGTATCTCAAGAATAGGTAAACAAACACCACACGTACTTGCTATTAAATTGGAACTGAAGAGCACATGTGTACAGAGGGAAGTAAAACTCAATGGAAGTCAAGCAGGAGAGAGGAGAGTGAGAGGATGGGCAAAAACTCACCTAAAAGTTACAATAAACATGAATTGGGTGATGGGCACTCTTATAACCTTGACTTAAGCATAATGAAAGTGATCCAAGTAAACAAAAACATTTGTACCCTGGTAATATTTTGAAATAATGCAAAAATTCATGAGTTTGTGTGAAATAACGGCAGTCAGAAAACTAGTTTCAAACTTGTTTTCCTTGAAAATATAATAGGTTAATGCTTAATGGACTTCCAGAGTACATTTTAAAAAGTATTAGACCAATTATTTAAATAGACTTCTACTTATTTATCCTACTTTATGGTTGTGTGTTATCTCATTGTAGAAATGGGTGACATTGTTAAAATCAGATGGTTTCCATCTTAAGAGTGACAAATGCCTAGTACAAAGGTCTCCTCAGTGACCTCAACACCTCCAATAAAAGCTTGAGGAAATAGAACTATTAATGATTTTTATGTAAGTAGTGAAATAAGTCAGGATGCTATTAGCATGCAAATGGAACACATTTTCAGGGTTCCCTCTATATCTACGTTTATCCGAGAGACTATTGGTTTTTTTTAGTATATTTCTGAGGTATTTTAAAATAATCAGAGAAATAATAAAGCAATTATTCCTTTCCTGTAGGTGGAAATGCTAGATAACCAAAGAAGAAATATTAGACCAGATCTAGAAATCTTTTAAATCCCAGTATCTCTCTAAGTGAAATGACCAGTCTAAAAAAATTTTCCTGTTATTTCTTTGATTTCCCCATTATTGAATTTACTTAAGGATTTTGAGCATGATTTTAGCTAAACATTTTTGTTTCGGAAACAGGAATATGTGTAAACACATAACTTTCACTTTTTCAGATTTAAAGGAAATAAATGTAAACATCCAATGATATTTAAATACTATTACATGGATAACTAGATCATAAAAAACTGTCTTTTTACATTATAGTATGAAGACTATGAAAAAAACTGAAAAAAGCTGAACATGATTTAGGATTAAACAAAAATAGTAAGATATACTGAATGGCGTAGGAGAGGACTTTGTGCCTTTACTGAGGAGAGTAAAAATACACAGAAAAAATAACTTTTTAGCTTAGGCCTTAGTAAGAATGTCAGATACTGGGAGAAGTCACTAATATATTTTAGAAATTTTAGACAGTGAAGAACTTTAACTCAAAGTAGAGTTAGTGGAGAATGACCTCAATGTTATTTGCTGAAGGCAAGGCAATGGCTTTCTAATCTTTTACTTTGCACACGGTAGGCTCTTAAAATAAGTATTTGTTTTGCTGCATTGCTGTTTGGTGTGTTTTAATACATGAGTGTACCAGCCCCTGGAATACTATGTTTTCAAGATTAATAGTATCAAATAAACTATTTGGAACTTTGTAGTCTTTCTAATAGTGTTTATATTTATTAAATCAATCCATATTAAGTCCACCATCTATTTCTAAAAGTGATGAAGTTTAGCGCAATGTTTATTTTGATAATGGGTTACTCTCAAATCCTCGTAAACATCCCATATTTTCCTACTTATATGTCTCTGCCTATGTTGTTTCTTCTGCTGATCTACATGTGGTCAATTTGCTCTTCAATACTTTGATTAGATAATCCCTCTACCACGGCATTATTCCTTATGCTTTCCAAATGAGGGTGACCTTTCTGATTTTTGGGACTCTTGTAACTTTTTCTTCTATCGCCCACATGATGTTTTACCTTACATTCTGATTATTTGTATTCATAATTTTCTTTCAAATTATGATTGTAAAATCCTTGATCTTAAGGTTCAACTTTGTAATCCTCCCCAACTTAAATTCTAGCACAAGTGTTTGCACAGAATAAGTACTCAGTAAATGTTTATTGAATGATTTTCAGCACTATCTGGAAATAGGCTTATTGTAGTTTGGACATTCGGAGTGGAGAGTAATTGGTTCTATCATTTCATTTTAATCTATGTAGGCTAACATCTGTGTTCAGATATTCATACTTTCCTCTACAATTCCCACTTTTGACCAATAAATACAGCATTCCTCTACACCTTTCCGTTGTTGTACAGGTGGTGGTAATAGGTAGTAGTGGTGGGAACTGATAGCTAGCCAACAAATTTGCTTTCTCTCCACTTGGGCACAATGCTAGACTGCATCTCCCAGCCATCTTTTTTAGGTAGGTGTGGCTGAGAGTAAGTTCCCTCCAAGGAAATGGGAATAGAAGTCAAAGGTGCCTCTTCCAGGCTTACTCCTAGAAAAAGTCTGTCAAGTACTTTACCCTTCAGCTGGTTAGATGCAAACAATGATAAACTGGAGAGCATAGTGGAGCTACAAGATGGAAAGATCTAAGATTCCTGAATGATTACGAGGACCAGAGATTCTACAGGCTGACTTGGAACTTCTCTAACTTATTAAATAAATATGGAATAAACCACTGTTGTACGAAAGCATTGCATGCTGGCATCTTCTAATTACTGTCAGCTAATCTACTCTAAATGACACAGTAGGGAAAATGAATGTGGCTGCAAACTACATTTCACCGACTTACGAGAAACCTGTTCTTGTTTATAGCAGCTGGAACTATTAGCATGGGTGTGTTTTTAACAGAGCTCAAGAGTAAAAAAGACAATGTTGAAGGAACTAAAGGAATTGGTTTACAAGCATGGAAAACAGAAGAGAGAGAGTGAATCAAAAAGAATCTTTAACTGGTTTTTCCCACTATTGTCCCCAAACCTAGCTCAGGCAAAAACAATATTTGATGAAAGCTGGATATTCAAATAAGTAAATATGACAGACATAAAGCCTTCATTCTTATTGAGAAGAACATTCAAAGTATCAAGGCTTAAATTAACTAGGGAAAATTTAAATTGGATATTAACCTCTACTTTCTTAATAGTTTCACAGTGGACATCTGAATTCATCCTTCTGGTACAGAAAAATCACTTAGTAGTATGACCCTTACTGTGCCTTGAAAATGGAAAAGTCTGTATCTTGGCAAAGTCTGTATCTTGACAAAGAGACCATTTTAGTGCAAACACATGACACATAAGTAATATTTTAGATGCAGGTGTGAAACTTTTAGATGACTATACAGAAGTATTTTTATGCTGGGAATAAGAGCTGATGAGCTTTATTGCTTACTTTATTTATCCCCTTTCCTCCACTCCTTCTGACATTGCCCTAATTCAGATTGTCATCTCTTTGCTGGATTATTGCAGTAGCCTCTGAACTGGGCTCTATGCTTCTAGTCTGTCTTTACCCACAGTCCACCCTCCACGTTGCCACAGAGTTACATTTGCATATTCCAAATAAGTTCCATCAGTATTCCCAACACATTCTGGCTGGCTGTTTAAAGTGCAGGATTTTAAACAGACCATGTTTTCTCATGAGTCTTTGCCCTTTCTGGATTATCCCTTCTTTCCAGCTACTGGGTGAATTCCTACTTAACTTTCATCACAACTCAAAATCATCTCCTCTGGGAAGCTTCTCCTCACTTCAATGACTCTCCTTTGTTCTTTGTAGCAACACATACCTTGATTTTTAGCACTTATCAGATTGTGCTGGTTGGCTTCAGGCTGGGGACCTCATAATAATGGTAGTCAGCATGCTGGGAACTTGGTGGGTTCCAATGAATTATCTTGTTTAACTTATTAGAATAACATTATTGTCCCCATATTATAGATGACTAGGTGGAGGGCCACAGAGTCTGGGTGACACAGGTGGTAAATGATGGGACCATTTTGAGAAATGCAGCAGAAAGCAAATTCCTCAGATACCTGAAAACACGTGACCCCAGAGTTAGTACCTTGCACCACTATTTCATTTGCTGAATGGTCCCCGACTTCTGAAATCTTCTCTCTTCACGTCTGTCTTTTTTTTTTTTTTTCAATCTTGACTTAGGATATCTGAGCATCCATCTTGTACTGAAAGCTTCTTTCTATTTTGCTAGTGAAACAAACATTATGTCTCATATTTATTTTAGAAAATGCCAAGAAATTAAGGGTATGTAGTCCCTTTCAGGGACCAAGAAGCCCAATGAGGGTTGTAGGGTGGCCCTTTTGCTTAAGGGCATAACTAGACATGTGGCTCTGGGCCAGTGAAAGTCTGACTTACAGGTTATGAGCAGGTGCACACTTTTTGACACTAGACTCTGGTGTGGGCCAACTGTAAGAACTTCTTTGTGGCACTTTTGGAGTAGCAGGAGAACTGGGTTGCTGGGGGTGGGGGGACACTAGAGCTCTCCAGAGGGGGCAGGTGAGGACTCTTCTCATTCTCTCTTTCCTTGGAGGCAGACTCCTTGCATCTTTAAAGCTGGGATAGGTACACTATCCATTTGGTAAATATATCTAATAAGTAAAAGAAATACCTTGAAATATTAAAAAAAATTTATGTACATTGGTGTGAACTAATCTTTCCTTTTTTCCTTCATTACTCCCTCTCTCCTTCCCTCCTGGCTTCTCTTTCTCTCTCCTTCTCATATTTCCTTTTTTCTTTCCTCCTCATCCTTTTATTTATTTTATTTATTTTTGAGACAGAGTATCACTATATTACCCTCAGTAGAGTGCTGTGGCATCACGGCTCACAGCAACCTCAAACTCTTGGACTTAAGGGATTCTCTTGCCTCACCCTCCCAAGTACGTGGGACTACAGCTGCCTGCCACAATGCCTGGCTATTTTTTGGTTGTAGTTGTCATTGTTTTGGGGCAGGCTCTGGTTGGATTCGAACCCACCAGCTCTGGTGTATTTGGCTGGTGCCCTAGCTGCTGAGCTACAGGCGCCGAGCCATCCTTCCTCTTTTTAATGAAAATAGTTGATCACTGTACTAGAATGAAATAAAGGTCAGATTAGATTGGGCTACATAAATAAAACATCTTTTTTTTTTTTTGTAGAGACAGAGTCTCACTTTATGGCCCTTGGTAGAGTGCCGTGGCATCACACAGCTCACGGCAACCTCCAGCTCCTGGGCTTAAGCGATTCTCCTGCCTCAGCCTCCGGAGCAGCTGGGACTACAGGCGCCCGCCACAACACCCGGCTATTTTTCTGTTGCAGCCTGGCCGGGGCTGGGTTTGAACCCGCCACCCTCGGCATATAGGGCCGGTGCCCCACTCACTGAGCCACAGGCACCGCAGATAAAACATCTTTTAATGATATAATTTTCTTTTCAGACAAGATTTCAATAGAAACACAAAACAAACTAAGGTAGGAGAAAGCACAGTGGAAAGAAAATTCCTCAGATAAGACATTTTTTCAGTAAGAGAATAAGCTAACTTCCTAGTATCGCAAGAAAAAAATCAGTCGTTAGGACCTAAGCCCTTTACTCACCACTGACCGACATTACTCAAAGACCTTTTGTCCTGGAAGGAAGGGCCAGGAAAAGACTCGAAATCTCCTGTACAAAATGTTCTCAGGAAAAAAGAAAACATATAAGAAAACTTGAAAAAACATTTTATAATTGATCTTAGGAGGGCAGGAGAACACAGTACATTAATATCATTAGGACAATCATATTTCTTCAGAATAAGTATTTTAAGCGCTCTAAATTTGAAAGTTTCTATTACTTCACTTACAGATCACTTGAAATAGGTGCCTGGCCATGCTCTACTCAAGGTACAGTCACTCTGTTTTCAAGCTCAAAACATATTGATTTTCATTTCAAACTCTAATGCCAAAATTAGCAGTGTCAGGTTGAATTAGAGGTGAATGATTCAGAGAGTTCAAAAGTGAACACGCAGCACATCCAGACTGCTTTTTCTTGGTTGTTTCTTTTTCCTTTTTCATGTTGTAAAGACAACAAAGCATGGAATACAAGATGCCCTTTGGTTTTATGGCACCCAAAGAAATATTCTGTCCCACTCCACTCATACGTCTCAGCACTTCAGTTTCTTTTAAGTGCCAGTTCAGGGGTGAATGCACCTAGTTTGAAGATTATTGCATATTGCTTTGATTTTCTTCTGCTGAACATTTTGTTTCTTATTTGAAAAACCAAAATTTGTATGCCACTTTAAATAGACAGAGCATTTCATCGGCATTGTCCCATAAGGGGAGATGGCACAGTTACTGAATGGCTCCACTGGTTGTGTGCACACATCTGGGGTTGCGCACAGGAAAATATCCACAAATCAGGGCTAGTGAGCACTTCCCTCACATGAAGCAGTTAATCAAAGGAATGGATAGAACCTCATAATAGGAATATTTGAAGCATTCATTCATTATAAGGAACAAATTCTAGCAAACCTAGTCACCTACTCCTGATCTGTCCTTAAGGAAGAGGGTCAATGCCAGAATGGTTTGGTGGGGAAGAAAAGAGGGAAAGGAAAGCATATTAATATCCTCCCAAATACTTCTGTGTTCATACAGATAATATTCTAATGTATCTGCTTTTTATTCATTTTTACTCTGATCAAAGAAGGCTTTTATTATATTTCTCCCACATGGAGGTCTATGTTTTGAGTGTGCTTGTGTAGGGGGGGGAAGGGGTGAAAGGAAAGGGAAGAGGGGGCCTGGGGAGGAAAAGGAGAGAGTGGAGAGTGATTAGGTAAATAGTAGCAGAGACAGAAGTTGGAAGTTCCTCAAATATATCCTTCCAGTATAAGAAGAGATTCAGTTAGCAAACGCCTACTGGTTTCTTCAGCTATTTTCTCCTGTACATTCTAGTTCCTCAAAGAGGGGTAGCACAGTGTGGAATCACAGAAAATATCTCAGCTGAGCAGGATCGTGGCAGCCTCTTTGTGGTCCCACAGATATGACATATACCTTTCCCATTGACTTGAAAATATGCTGTCATCTGCTTACATGTCTATATACAATTTCTTTGAGGGCAGAGGTGGTGTTTTTCATTTTATATTTCTGGATGCCAGAAAATGTCTGGCTTATGGTTATATTCAGGTCATTTGGTGAATGAAATGGTAGTGGGTGAACAGAGAACTCCTAGACATTGAGGTGGGCTGGGCATGTAATTTGGGACTTTGAGAAAGAGAACTTCACATTGATGAGCCATGGCGGCATTCTGTGTGGGTTCTCTGTTGGATGCGACGACAGCAGTTTGGTAAAGCAATAGAGAGAGGAAATGAAGAATATCTTTTCCTTCTTGCTTTAGCTGTTAAATGAAGTGAAGCTAAAGTCTGAACATAGGTCACACTATTACTTATATATATATATACGTATATATATATATTTTAGATAGTCTCACTTTGTATCCCTGGTGTTGAATGCCATGGTGTCATTGTAGCTCACAGCAACCTCAAACTCCTGGGTCCAAGCAATACTTTTGTCTCAGCCTCCCAGGTAGCTGGGACTACAGGAACCAGCTGCAATGCCCAGCTAGTGTTTCTATTTTTTTTTGGTAGAGATGGGGTCTCACTCTTCTTCAGGCTGGTCTGAACTCCTGAGCTCAAGCAATCCACCCATCTCAGCCTCCCAGAGTGTAAGGATTGTGGAAATGAGCCACTGTAACTGGCCTATTGCTTAGCTATTAATGACAGCCAAGCTTAATACGCCATACTGGAAGGCTGCTTAAACTATATCTGAGGGGAACACTGTTTGTGTCTTGAGAAATCTCAGGTCTTTCAATACACAGCAAGTACTTTTTCTCCCACCCCTTGCTGTCTTACACACTATATTAATGTTTTCAATAATTTATGCAAGAGCATAGTTGAGTATCAATGATGTGGAGTAGGTAAAGGCTAGTCAATGTTTTTAATAATATTATGTAACATTTATTATTCAGATGTTAAGCTAAAGATGGTTGTAGCTTTTTAAAAACATTTTTTTCCCTTTTGCCTTTAGTACTAGCCTCTAGCACTAAGGCAGAAGGAATAGGCATGGCTACCTCACAAGGTATTTCTCTTTTTTTCTAGAAAATGTCACAACAGGAAAGCCTATTTGCAAAGAAATACTTTGCTTTCTATATTGCGATTGGGAAGCACAGCCAGTTTGCTTTGTCTAAACTTCCAGCTAGCGATTGATGTTGAGAAAGAAACTCAGTCTCCTAGAGTGAATGGAGTTTATAGACTAGCCTTCAGCCTGTAGATCCTCTGTACCAGCTCTAGGGGAGGATAGATTTTATAAATAAAATATCTGTGAACAGCAGTAGTCACAGCATTATTACAAACTTAAAAAAAAAAAAATCAAAGGGCATGGTTACATGAAGTGAGCAACAAGTCAGCATTTGCTTCTCTGAACAATCCAGGGCTACAGCATGTAGGACTTGTTAGTATGCTCAATAAGGGATAGAGAGTTGTATTAAGAATTAGAGATGTTAAAAATATCACAAATTCCAAATATATTTAGTATTGATTCTCCAACAAACTCAACATTATGATGTTAGGTATCTGTATTTGTGAAGCAATAATGCAGTTTGAAGGTAAATGCTACATTCAAAAAATTAAAATAGTGACAATTTTTCTGTTTAGCTTGATCTTGCTATAAATATGCAAACATAGTAAAATATTGGTTGACAAGTATTTTCCAGATAATTTTAGCTTACACAAAAATACTACTTCCAGGCAATTTTTACAGTTGTATGTGTCTGATGGTAGAATTATCCACTGTGTCCCCAGATGAAAGGATGTATTTCGGGAAATGTTATGGGAACAGTTCCTCACTTCTCCAGATCTGTAGATTGGTTTGGTTTCTGCCCTGTATCTAGCATGAATGAGATGTAAATTTAGGGTTCTGGGAAAACATAAATGATGCCTGTAAGATGGCCAACCAGAAGCTCTTAGTGCTGTTTCCCCCAACATCCCCACCCCAACAATGAATAAACAAATACATTTTAACCAAAATAATTAAAGCAAAGGACTAAAGACAACAAAAACGCAGAGAAATCCTGTAGGGCACAGAAAGCCGGGATGGCTACATATAGAAGAAAAGCAAACACCTTGCCACCGCTATTTCATTCCCTGGTCAGCTTGGTAACTGGAAAGAACTTGCTCCTACTGGGAAAAGGTAAGCAAGAGGACCCCAGCAGCCTCCATCAGCACCCTAGACACCTGTAGTTTTCACTACTGAAGGCTCCTACCATCCTCAACAGCTTTGAGACCAGCTGAGGGAGCTCCCTTGGGTTCACATACTAAACTAACCCAGAGAAGAAGCTATGCCTTGAACCACCCCCCACCCCATGGCTCTCACTGCTACTGCTCTGCACCATCTTGGAACTGGAGCCACTGCTAGAGTGTGTCCTACTTCAGGGTGACTAACCATTGCATCCTTCTATCCTTGAGGCTCAGCCACCACTGCATCATAGCCACGTGACAGCACAATATCCTCAAGCAAAGCTGCTGCTACAACCTATGTCTTAGGGACAGCATACCCCATTCATCTCAGTCACTGATGTACTTCCCCTTTGGGCAAAGCTGAAGTGATGCTCAATTCCTAGAGAAATGGAATCCTTAACTATAGGGTATTTTATGTAAGTTTCCTGTTAACTACAAAACAAAAATATTCAGAAGATATACAAACAATAAAGAGAAAGGAATTAAAACTTAGCATTATAGAAAATTAGCAAATCACTTTTAGATAATCAGAATGAAAGAAAGAAACAAAAGAACTATAAAACAATAAGAAAACAACAAAGTGGCAGCAGTAAGTCTTTACCCATCAATAATAACATTGAATATAAATTTATTTAATTCTCTAATCAAGAGACATGAAGAGTCTCTTCATTATTATTAAGAAACAATATCCAATTCTTTGCTGCCTACAAAAGATTCACTTAAGTTTAGGAACACACATAGCCTGAAAGTGAAAGGACAGAGGAAGCTATTCCACATACATGGTAACAAAAAGAGAAAGGGGTGGCTACACTTATATTGAATGAAATAGACTTCAAGTAAAAAACTGCTACAAGAGACAAAGATGGTCATTAATTAATGATAAAGGTGTTAATTTATGAATAATACATAACCATTGTAAATATATATGTGTACAACATTGGAACACCTAAGTACATAAGGCAAACATTAATAAACATGAAAGGAGAATTAGGCAGCAGTACGATAATAGTAGGGGACTTCAATACTGCACTTTCTACAATGGATAGATCAACCAGACAAAAAAATTAAAAAGGAAATAGTGACTTGAGTTGAATGTTTTACCAAATGAACCTAATAGACAGATAAAGAAATTTCCATCTAACATCAGGAAATATAAATTTTTCTCTAGGACACAAGGAACATTCTTCAGGACAGGCCACAGGTTAGATCACAAAACAGTCTTAACAAATTTAAGATCACAATCATATTTAGTTGTCTACCTTCACAGATGAATTGAATTTTACCAAACGTTCAGAAAAGAATTACACCAATACTTCTTAAATTTTCTGAAAAACAGAGCTAGAGGGAGTACTTTCAAACATATTTTATGAGTATTACCTTGATACCTGAGCAAAAGACATCTCAAGGAAGAAAACTATAAGCAGATTTTTCTGATAGTTCTAAAATGTGTGTGTGTGTGTGTGTGTGTGTGTGTGTGTATATATATATGAGACAGAGTCTCACTTTATCACCCTCAGTAGAGTGCCGTGGCATCACAGCTCACAGCAACCTCCAGCTCTTGGGCTTTGGCAATTCTCTTATCTCAGCCTCCAGAGTAGCTGAGACTACAGGTGCCTGCCACAATGCCCAGCTATTTTTTTGTTGCAGTTTGGCCCGGGCTGGGTTTGAACCTGCCACCCTTGATATCTGGGGTGGGCACCCTACTCACTGAGCCACAGGCACCACCCTCAAAAATATTTTTATTAATAAAATATCAGCAAACAAATATAACAACACATCAGAAAAATTATACACAAGTAAAATGACCAAGTGGAACCTATCCCTGGCATATAAGGCAGGTTTAACATATGCAAATTAATCAATGTGATACATGATATTGAAAGAATAAAAAACATGTAATTATCTCAAGTATGTGAAAAAATGTTTGATAAAGCCCAATATCGTTTTCTGATAAAAATTTCAATAGTTTAGGTATAGAAAGAAAGTTCCTCAATAAAATAAAGGGCATTTATGAAAACACCTTAGCCAGCAGTATAATCCATAGTGGAAAACTGAAAGCTTTTCCTCTAATATCCAGTACAAGGCAAGGATGCCCATTGTTGCCACTTCTATTCAATATAATATTGGAAGTACTAATAGTTAATTACCAACAAGGGCAAACAGACAAGAAAAAGAAAAGATAGCCAATCCAGAAAGAAAGAGGTAACATGTCATTTGCAGATGACTTTTTTTTTTTTTTTCTGAGACAGAATCTCTTCCACCCTTGTTAGAACTGACTGCAACTTCAAACTCCTGGGCTCAAGTGATCCTCCCACCCCACCCTCCTGGGTAATGGGCACTACAGGTACATATCACCATGCCCAGTTAGGTTTTCTATTTTTAGTAGAATTTTGCTCTTGCTCAGGCTGGTCTTGAACTTCTGACCTCCAGTGATTCTCCTGCCTTAGCCTTCAAGAGTGCTAGGATTATAGGCATGAGCCACCCCACCTGGCCAATATGAAATTGTATGTAATAAATCCCAAGTGTCCACAAAAAAATATCTAGTGGAACTAATAAATAGATGCAGGAAAGTTTCAGGATTAAAAAATAAACATAAAAGATTAATAGTATTTTTATACACAAATAACCTAACTGAAAGAGAATTTATAGAAATCTCATTTATGATAGCATGAAAAATAGATTTCTACATGGAAAACTATAAAACAGTGATGAAAAAATTTAAGACACAAATAAATGAAAAGCTATCCCAATCTCATGGATCAGAAAAATTAATATTATTAACGTCTTTTTACTATTCAATCGATATACAGTTATGATATAATCCTTATCAAAATCCAAATGGCATTTTTCACTGAAATTGAAAAGGCAATCTTAAAATTTGTGTGGAAGCATAAAAGACCCTGAATAGCCAAAACAATTCTGAAAAAGAAAAACAAAGTTGTTGGCATCACACTTTCTTATTTAAAATTATATTACAAAGCTATAGTAATGAAAAGAATATGGTGATAGCATAGAAATGGACACATATACTGGTGAAACAGAATAAAACCGAGAAATAAATTCAAACATACAGTCAACTAATTTTTGAGAAGGGCAGCAAGAAAACCCAGTGAGGAAAGGAGAGTCTCTTTATTAAATGGTGCTGGAAAAACTGGATTTCCACCAAGAAAAAGAATGAAATTGGACCAGATTAAAAAATCAACTCAAAATGGATAAAGAACCTAAATGTAAGAGTAGACACTCCTAGCAGAGAACATAAGGGAAAAGTTCCCAGACATTGACCTTGGCAATGATTTTTTGAGTATTTCACCAAAAGCTCAGGCTATGAATGCAAAAATAAATAAATGTGACTACATCAAACTCAAAAGCTTCTGCACAGCAAATAACCAACAGAACGAAATGGCAGCCTGAACTGGGAGAAAAACATTTGGAATTAATATCCATGATTTATAAAGAATAAATGCAATTCAATAATGGAAAAATAAACAATCCAACTAAACATGAAGTAAATATCTGTATAGACCTTTCTGCAAAGAAGACATAAAAGTGCCCAACAACTATATGTAAGAGTACTCAACATCATTAATGTAAGAGTCCTCAACATCATTAATCAAAATGCAGATTAGAACAACACAATCATTAGGATGGTTATTATCAAAAAGCCAAAATATAAATGTTTAGGAGGGTGAGGAGAAAAAAGAAGTCTTGAACACTGTTGCTGGGAATGTATCATAGATTGGTACAGCCATTAGGAAAAACAGTAATAGAGGTTTCTAGAGAAATTAAGTATAAAACTACCATATGACGCAGCAATCACTCCCCTGAGCACATAGCCAAAGGAAATAAAATTGCAACCTCATAAAAATGTTTGCACTTCTCTGTTCACTGCAGCATTATTCACAATAGACAAGACATGGAAACAAACAAAGTGTCCAGGGACGTACAAAGAGATAAAGAAACTGTGGCACATGTAAGCAATGGAACGCTATTCAGCCCTAAAAAGAATTAGATCATTCTCAACCTGAATGAGTCTGTAGGACGTTATGCTAAGTGAAATAAGCCAGATACAGAAAGAAAAATGTTGCATAATCTCACTTATATGTGGAATCTAAAAAAAAATTAAATACTACAGAAAATAAAAGTGGTTGCCAGGGGCCATGGAGAAGGATGAATAGGGAGATCAGAGGACACAAAGTAGAAGATGCAAAGGACGAACAAATGAGAGATCTAATAATGAAATTATGTTCTACGTGGAATTTGTGCTGAACGAGATTTTAGGTGCTCTTTTGTCACACACACACAAAAAAAACCCCAAAGAAATGGGTAACAATGTAAGATGATGTGTGGGTTAAATTGCTTCAGTATAGTAATGTTTTTTGGCTATCTCTATATGTCCCATAACATCATGTTGTATACCTTAGATACAGGCAATAAAATTTACTTTAAAAATATTCTTAAATATTCTTAGGGTTCTGTATCACAGGTCCAAAGGTAGCAAAAAGAATGACCCAGAACCATCTACCCTATGCTAGTAGTTAGTTTGTCTCTGGAAGCTGCAATCCAATGGGACTTTTGATTTTAAAACAAACATGTAACTCCACAGTCAACCTATTATAATTTACTAAAATTCAACTCTCATGTTTAAACAGAAACAAACCCCCTGATTTTCTGTAGGAAAGTCTTTGGTGAGATTCAAATGTCTACTTATTTTATCATGCTCATGTTTTAGAAATCCTACTAAGAAGATATTACATACATGAAGTTTGAAATGATGCTACGAATGACTTTAGCCAAACCAAAAAAAAAAAAAAAATTTGTTATCTGAGATCTTACATAATTTTGTACAAAAAGCATTCTGCAGTTAGACTGTTTGATGTTTTGCAGTCTATTGAGGGAGACTTTATTGACAATAAAGGGAGAGATCTCTAACAGGACCGAGAAAAGTTGTCTCCATATGGACAAGTTGATTTTCAATACAAACTAACCATCTTCTACACCATTCCATCACAAATACAATCTTGGACGGTAGGCAGCTAACAGTGTCTCTGTCTCTTTCTATAGTCTAGGAAATATCCCTCAATTACACAAACTGGAGTAGGTCACTTAAAGAACACAAAGGCATAAAGATAATGAAGGAGCTTCTCTTGTGTCCCAAGTTACGCATGAAAAATAATTCTTCCCTCCTATTCTTTAGTAATTTGTGATATTTCTAGAACAACATTTTTTTTTTTTTATTGTTGGGGATTCATTGAGGGTACAATAAGCCAAGTTACATTGATTGCAATTGTTAGGTAAAGTCCCTCTTGCAATCATGTCTTGCCCCCATAAAGTGTGACACACACCAAGGCCCCACCCCCCTCCCTCCTTCCCTCTTTCTGTTCCCCCCCATAACCATAATTGTCATTAATTGTCCTCATATCAAAATTGAGTACATAGGATTCATGCTTCTCCATTCTTGTGATGCTTTACTAAGAATAATGTCTTCCACTTCCATCCAGGTTAATACGAAGGATGTAAAGTCTCCATTTTTTTTAATGGCTGAATAATATTCCATGGTATACATATGCCACAGCTTGTTAATCCATTCCTGGGTTGGTGGGCATTTAGGCTCTTTCCACATTTTGGCGATTGTAAATTGAGCTGCAATAAACAGTCTAGTACAAGTGTCCTTATGAAAAAAGGATTTTTTTCCTTCTGGGTAGATGCCCAGTAATGGGATTGCAGGATCAAATGGGAGGTCTAGCTTGAGTGCTTTGAGGTTTCTCCATACTTCCTTCCAGAAAGGTTGTACTAGTTTGCAGTCCCACCAGCAGTGTAAAAGTGTTCCCTTCTCTCCACATCCACGCCAGCATCTGCAGTTTTGAGATTTTGTGATGTGGGCCATTCTCACTGGGGTTAGATGATATCTCAGGGTTGTTTTGACTTGCGTTTCTCTAATATATAGAGATGATGAACATTTTTTCATGTGTTTGGTAGCCATTCGTCTGTCGTCTTTAGAGCAAGTTCTATTCATGTCTCTTGCCCATTGATATACGGGATTGTTGGCTTTTTTCATGTGGATTAATTTGAGTTCTCTATAGATCCTAGTTATCAAGCTTTTGTCTGATTGAAAATATGCAAATATCCTTTCCCATTGTGTAGGTTGTCTCTTTGCTTTGGTTATTGTCTCCTTAGCTGTACAGAAGCTTTTCAGTTTAACGAAGTCCCATTTGTTTATTTTTGGTGTTGCAATTGCCATGGCAGTCTTCTTCATGAAGACTTTCCCCAGGCCAATATCTTCCAGTGTTTTTCCTATGCTTTCTTTGAGGATTTTTATTGTTTCATTTTCATGCCTTAAATTTAAGTCCTTTATCCATTTTGAGTCAATTTTTGTGAGTGGGGAAAGGTGTGGGTCCAGTTTCAGTCTTTTACATGTAGACAACCAGTTCTCCCAACACCATTTGTTGAATAGGGAGTCTTTCCCCCAAGGTATGTTCTTGTTTGGTTTATCGAAGATTAGGTGGTTGTAAAATGTTAGTTTCATTTCTTGGTTCTCAATTCGATTCCAAGTGTCTATGTCTCTGTTTTTGTGCCAGTACCATGCTGTCTTGAGCGCTATGGCTTTGTAGTACAGACTAAAATCTGGTATGCTGATGCCCCCAGCTTTATTTTTGTTACAGAGAACTGCCTTAGCTATACGGGGTTTTTTCTGGTTCCATACAAAACACAGAATCATTTTTTCCAAATCTTGAAAGTACGATGTTGGTATTTTGATAGGAATGGCATTGAATAGATAGATTGCTTTGGGAAGTATAGACATTTTAACAATGTTGATTCTTCCCATCCATGAGCACGGTATGTTCTGCCATTTGTTAATATCCTCTGCTATTTCCTTTCTGAGGATTCCATAGTTTTCTTTATAGAGGTCCATCACCTCCTTCGTTAGGTATATTCCTAGGTATTTCATTTTCTTTGAAACTATGGTGAAGGGAGTTGTGTCCTTAATTAGCTTCTCATCTTGACTGTTATTGGTGTACACAAAGGCTACTGACTTGTGGACATTGATTTTATATCCTGAAACATTACTGTATTTTTTGATGACTTCTAGGAGTCTTGTGTTGAGTCTTTGGGGTTCTCTAAGTATAAGATCATGTTGTCAGCAAAGAGGGAGAGTTTGACCTCCTCTGCTCCCATTTGGATTCCCTTTATTTCCTTGTCTTGCCTAATTGTATTGGCTAGAACTTCCAGCACTACGTTGAATAGTAAAGGTGACAGAGGACAACCTTGTCTGGTTCCAGTTCTAAGAGGAAAAGCTTTCAGTTTTACTCTATTCAGTAAAATATTGGCTGTGGGTTTGTCATAGATAGCTTCAATCAGTTTTAGAAATGTGCCACCTATGCCTATACTCTTCAGTGTTCTAATTAGAAAAGGATGCGGGATTTTATCAAATGCTTTTTCTGCATCTATTGAGAGGATCATGTGATCTTTATTTTTGCCTCTGTTAATATGGTGGATAACGTTTATAGACTTGCGTATGTTAAACCAGCCTTGCATCCCTGGGATGAAGCCTACTTGATCATGATGAATGACTTTTTTGATGATAAGCTGTAATCTATTGGCTAGGATTTTGTTGAGAATTTCTGCGTCTATATTCATGAGTGAGATTGGTCTGAAATTCCCCTTTTTGTTTGGGTCTTTTCCTGGTTTTGGTATCAGGGTGATGTTTGCTTCATAGAATGTGTTGGGGAAGATTCCTTCTTCCTCAATTTTTTGGAATAATTTCTGCAGTACAGGAATAAGCTCTTCCTTGAAGGTTTGATAGAATTCTGGAGTGAAGCCATCTGGACCAGGGCATTTTTTGGTTGGAAGATTTTTTATTGTTTCTTTGATCTCAGTGCTTGAAATTGGTCTGTTCAGGAGCTCTATTTCTTCCTGGCTGAGTCTAGGGAGAGGGTGTGATTCCAAATATTTATCCATTTCTTTCACATTGTCAAATTTCTGGGCATAGAGTTTCTGGTAGTATTCAGAGATGATCTCTTGTATCTCTGTGGGATCAGTTGTTATTTCCCCTTTATCATTTCTGATTGAGGTTACTAGAGATTTTACTTTTCTATTCCTCGTTAGTCTGGCCAATGGTTTATCTATTTTATTTATTTTTTCAAAAACCAACTCCTTGTTTCATTAATTTTCTGAATGATTCTTTTGTTTTCAATTTCATTGATCTCTGATTTGATTTTGGATATTTCTTTTCTTCTACTGAGTTTAGGCTTAGATTGTTCTTCTTTTTCCAATTCCATAAGATCTCTTGTGAGATTGTTGATGTGCTCTCTTTCTGTTTTTTGAATGTAGGCATCTAAAGCAATGAATTTTCCTCTCAAAACTGCTTTTGCAGTATCCCACAGGTTTTGGTAGCTTGTGTCCTCATTGGTGTTATGCTCAAGGAAGTTAATGATTTCCAGTTATATTTCTTCCTGCACCCATCTGTTATTCAACAGAAGATTGTTTAATTTCCATGCCTTTGGGTGGGGTCGAGCATTTTTGTTAGAGTTGAGTTCCACCTTTAGTGCCTTATGGTCTGAGAAGATACAAGGTAAAATTTCAATTCTTTTGATTCTGTTGATATTTATTTTGTGTCCCAGGATATGATCAATTTTGGAGAATGTTCCATGGGGTGATGAGAAGAATGTATATTCTTTATGTTTGGGATGGAGTGTTCTATATGCGTCTATCAAGCACAGTTGTTCTAGGGTCTCATTTAAATCTCTTATATGCTTGTTTAATTTCTCTTTAGAGGATCTGTCCAGCTATGTAAGAGGAGTGTTAAGGTCCCTGTTATTATAGTATTATCAGATATCATATTGCTCAGACTGAGTAACGTCTGTTTCAAGAATCTGGGAGCATTTAAATTAGGTGCATAAATATTTAGAATTGAAATGTCTTCTTGTTGTATTTTTCCCTTGACCAATATAAAGTGACCATCTTTGTCTTTTTTGACTTTAGTTGCTTTAAATCCACATGTGTCTGAAAATAAGATTGCAACTCCTCTTTTCTTCTGAATTCCATTTGCCAGAAAAATTGTCTTCCAACCCTTGACTCGGAGCTTTAATTTGTCTTTTGAAGCCAGGTGTGTTTCTTGCAGACAGCAAATGGATGGCTTGTGTTTTTTAATCCAGTCAGCCAATCTATGTCTCTTCAGTGGGGAATTCAAGCCATTAACATTTATTGAGATAATTGATAAGTGTGGTAGTATTCTATTCGTCTTATTTGGTGAGAGTTCATTGCTTAGTTTTATCTTTTGCATCAGTGTGGAGGTTAGGTTCTGCCCTTTAATTTCTGAGTTCTTACTTTGCTGCTGATCCATTGTGGTGGTCAGTGGGCAGAACAGGTTGAAGTATTTCCTGTAGAGCTGGTCTTGTTGTGGCAAATTTCCTCAATGTTTGTATATCCGTAAATGATTTGATTTCTCCGTCAATTTTGAAGCTTAGCTTAGCAGGGTACAGAATTCTGGGCTGGAAATTGTTCTGTTTAAGTAGATTAAAGGTAGATGACCATTGTCTTCTTGCTTGGAAAGTTTCATTAGAGAAGTCTGCGGTCACTCTGATGGATTTGCCCCTGTAGGTGAACTGGCGCTTACTCCTGGCAGCTTGCAGAATCTTTTCTTTTGTCTTGACTTTGGACAGGTTCATCACAATGTATCTTGGAGAAGCTCGGTTAGAGTTGAGGCGACCTGGGGTCCGATAGCCCTCTGAAAGCAGTGTGTCAGAATCTTTGGTGATATTTGGGAAGTTTTCTTTTATAATATTCTCTAGTATGGCTTCCATTCCTCTGTGCATTCTTCTTCCCCTTCTGGAATTCCTATAACTCGTATGTTGGAATGCTTCATAAAGTCCCATAATTCTGACAGTGAATGTTCTGCTTTCTCTCTCTTCTTTTCTGCCTCTTTTACTATCTGAGTTATCTCGAAAACTTTGTCTTCTACCTCTGAAATTCTTTCTTCTGCATGGTCTAACCTGTTGCTGATACTTTCCATTGCATCTTTAAGTTCCCTAATTGACTGTTTCAGTTCCTTCAGCTCTGCTATATCCTTTTTATATTCTTCATATTGTTCATCTCTTATTTGATTCTGTTTTTGAATTTCCTTTTGGTTATTTTCCACTTTATTAGCAGTTTCCTTCATTGTTCCCATCATTTCTTTCATTGTTTTCAACATGTGTATTCTAAATTCCCTTTCTGTCATTCCTAACATGTCTTTATAGGTGGAATCCTCTGCAGTAGCTATCTCATGGTCCCTTGGCGGGGTTGTTCTGGACTGGTTCTTCATGTTGCCTGGAGTTTTCTGCTGATTCTTCCTCATGAGTGATTTCTTTTATCTGTTTCCTTGCCCTAATTTTCCTTTCACTTCCTCTTGCTCTCGTGCCTGTGGAGGTTGCGGGCGGGTTTAGACTGATTGAACACACGCGACCACTTGCCGGTTTTCCACTGTTTTAGTCCTCCTCTTGGGGTCCAGAAGTCTCTTGCTGACTCCCTGTATCCTCTCAGGGGTGATGATAGGCAGATCCCACCAGCCAGAGATGCCTGGAGTCCTATCTCCCCAGACTCACGATGCCCAGATGCAAGGAAGCTGTTACTCGGCTGCCATCTTGCTCCGCCCCCCAGCTTTCGCTCTCACTCTTCTAATGTGTTACCCCTATGCAATTAGGGTCAAGTAGAAAAACCAGCGGGCGGCAGGGCATGGCAAGGCCTAGAACGCGCGGCCTCCTCTGCCACCCCACGGAGGCTCCCAGCCAGGGCCAGCGGGGGGGCAGCGCCTAGGCCGCTGAAGTGTCTTATCGGGCTGCTCCTCTGTTGCCCAGAACAAACATATTGAAGTAAGCTTCCAATGGATACTTTGCACACTGCATGCATAATCAATGTTGAATAAGAACTGAATGCTGGTGAATAATATTTTTTGAGTTGGGGGGTCAAAGCTGCCTTGTATTCCACTGGGTAAGATTTGGAAGTTGCAGTAGATTTTAGTTGAGCATTATCCCTAAACAGAGTAATTTTTTTTTTTATAGGCTTGTCTCTGTTGCTCCCTTTTATTTACTCTTTCTTTAGTGTGTGGTGTAGTATACATAATTTAGGCAACCAGGGAATGGCTCTGGCTCAAAACCACCTGCTGGCTTATATTAACTAATTAATGGTGATTTATCTGAGTTACTAATTTGAGTGGGGTTGAATGCCATTAGGAATTTGGGAAGCGTTGTAAGAATTCTGATTAAACTTATGCCTTTGTGACAGTCTCCTTTAAAGGCATTAAATAAATGTTTGTTAGTAGATTAAAAAAAAACAACCCAAAATAACAAATCTGCCAAATCGACCTGGTATTGTTTCCTGGCTCAAATCATGTCTTTTTTTTTTTTTAATTGTACATGTATTTTTATTATTTTTTTTATTAAATTATAACTTTGTACATTGATGCATTTATGGGGTTCAGGGTACTACTTTGAAATACAATGTGAAATGCTTACATTGAACTAAGTAACACATCCATCACAATTATACTCATTTCTTAATAGTTTTGAAATGTACCATTGCATCGTGCACATTAGGTGAGGTCCCCCCAATACCCTCCCTCCTCCCATATCTCCCCTCCCCTACCCTCTCTCTCCTCTTCCCTTCTACTTTCTGGACTATAGTTATGTTTTGTCATTCATATGAGTGTGTAGATGGTTATATATTGGTTTCATAGTAGTATTGAGTACATTGGATACTTCCCCCTCCCATTCTTAAGATACTTTACTAAAAAGAATATGTTCCAGCTCCATCCAGGTAAACATAAAAGGTATGAAGTCTCCATCTTTTTTATGGCTGCATAGTACTCCATGGTGTCTTATGGCGGCTTTTTTGCCTTTGCTATTCAATTTTATCTCTGCTAGGCATCCTCCCATTTTGTCTCTTGTATTAGAGTTTATTTACCTAGTTTCATAGGACTTTTCTTGTAAAATAGAACTGATTTTGAATCCATAGAGCTTAATCCCTTTTATGAAAACTAATACAGTAGATTCATTTTATCCAAACTTGTATGTCAGGCTGAACCAACTCTCAGGGCCTGAAAGTGTGAATTTAATGGTATTACAACGTTTGAGGTAAGAATATAATGGAAAGCTCTCAGCAACGTATCTTTTGGACCAGTGGAATTTCTTTTTTTCTGCTGGTCTCAGTGTCTGTTAAGGCAATGTTGTCTGTGTGTGTAAAAGCTGGCTATCTCTTACTACTGTGATCTCACTACTGTGACAGTTGACAAAGAATCATCTCTTTAAAGCACGTAGTAGGCAACTGGTAAATACACACTTAGGGTTCACTGAAACAGTAATTCTATTAACTGTATCGTGTTGTATTTTGACTTTAAGAAAAGGTACAGTAATTAACACAGGATCCTTGCTTTGTTTTGGGTTTGGGAGTAGTTTACCTGGAGTAGTCACCTTTTTCCTCTTCCTCCCCTCTCCCCCTAAAACATAATTCTAGTAAAGACAAAATGCTTACAGTATTTGGCATATATATATATATATATATATTCAGTTTATACTTATTAATTCATACATATCTTTTAAGGAAGAAAGGTAGTTTTCACATACCCTCATTATTATAGTTAAAAAATTTAACCACTGAAAAATAGTTATAATAGAACTCAGTAAAATAGGAGATGAGAATTTGAGTTCCCAGTGACCTCAGACTCATGATTTGCCTGACTTGTCTGAAAATAAGGAAGGTAACTGGAGTATAATTTCCTTCCTTCCTCCCTCCCTCCCTCCCTCCCTTCCTGCCTTCCTTCCTTTGACAGACTCTCACTTTATTGTCCTCGGTAGAGTGCTGTGGTGTCAAAGCTCATAGCAACCTCAAATTCTTGAGCTCAAGCGATCCTCTTGCCTCAGCCTCTGGAGTATCTGGGACTACAGATGCTGGCGATGATACTTGGCTATTTTTAGAGATGGGTCTCACTGTTGCTCAGGCTGGTCTTAAACTCCTGAGTTCAAGCAATCCACTTGCCTTGGCCTCCTAGAGTGCTAGGATTAGAGGTGTGAGCCACTGCATCTGACCTTGATACTTTTTATCATTTCTGATCTATTTCCAGAGCATAAATATATTATATGTGCATAATTTACAATAGTTATCAAATTTAACAACCAAAACAAAACTATTTCAACTTTGAACTGTAGTTATGTAGCTAAAGTTATTTTTCGATTTGGGGCTTACTTTTAGTTCCCTAGGGATGAAGTTTTGATAGCGGTCAATTGTGTATTTTCAATAGTTCTGCTCACCTCTTTGGTTACTCAGCTAGGATGGTAGATGTTTAGAACTCCTCTCATCTTTGTGTTATTTTAATTGTGCAACTTTCACTTTCTTAGGGCTTGCAACCCTCTTTAACTGTGCTGAATTCACCCAATTATCTTCTCTGTTGCTTGTGTTCTGCTTCTGATGTTTTACTTTTTTTCTTCCCTGAAATACGACTGCATTTAATAAATGAGAGGCTCTTCTTAATCTCGTCATTAACTTTGTGTTGAAGAATCACCCCAAAAGTTTCTTGGGGTGTGAATGAAGAATTTTCCTGATTTCTACAGACTTTTGTTCCTCCTACTTCTGACTTTACTAAGTCCAAGGAATTTTGTGGATGGTAGCCCGATTCCATGTCAAGTTCACTGCATGGCAATTGCAGATCTCAGGCATCCCTGCTTTTCACCTGAAGGTAGCGTAGAGTACAGCAGAAAATAACGTCTATCCATATTCAAATTACTGTGAGGTTAAGGATTGTGAGACTGAAAAAGATTTGTAACAGGTGATGAGCAATTAAACTTATGCAGTACTCTTAAGGTAACACAATGAGAAGGTATACTTATTTAATTACTTTCATGTTGATTTTTAATGACACATTTTAAAAAAGATATTCTTTTTGTGGTTAATTGATGGAGGGAAGAGAGCATAGCAAAGTTACAAAAATAGTGATATCAGTTTTTTTTTTAATTTCACATTGTTATGGGGGTATATATGATTTGGTTACATAGCCTGCTCTTTTGTGGATAAAGTGTGAGTTTTAGGTGTGTCTTTGTCCCAGAAATTGTGCAATATACCCATGCAACGTACCCACTGGATCTAAAGAGAGCTCTGAAACTGGAAGTCATATATCATGACCTCCAAACTTGCTACACTTACAAACTTCACCAGAAAGCCTCTTCTGTTCACTGTCTACCTTATTCCTTTCTCAGATATGGTGAATTAATATTTATAGCCTGACTCCATGCAAGTTCTAAACTTTATTCTAGAGAAACGATCTCACTAAATAAGAGGGTTGATTATTGCTAGGCCAGCGGGAAGACAATGATTTCACCTACCTGAACTTGATCCTCACATTTCCCACCTGTCTTCTGTGGTAAAGCAACATCATGATCTTTCAAGAGCACAGAGTGGAAGATATACCCCCAAAGCATCTTAAGCAAACCACTTTTTGGAAGTTTAACATATGGATTTAAAATTCCTAGTGATTTCTAATGCTTAGAACTAGTTTTGCCTTAAGTATTCAATCACTGTGTGATCTGTTCCATTTCAAGAGTGGTATGGGAAGAAAATAGACTCCAATTCATAGCTATCATATTGTGCAAGATTCTTATTAAAAACAGCATATTCCTGTAGCCCAGAGGGCTGACAGCATCTTTGAAAGCAGAAGTGCTGCTCTAAGCTAACCTCAAGAGGCTATTCTTGAGAGAGATGCAGCCTTAACCCTTCTCTTTGTGGGGGCAGGGAGGAGGAGGGGGAAAGCCGTGGATAGTATCACACCCTATCACAGCTCTAAGCCTCTGTCACCCCAATAAATAACAATTCTTATGGCATTACTGACATTCAGTTCCCTGGTTAACTGGTTTATTTGTGCTTCTATAAGAATAATTATTTTAAAAAGAAGGAAAACACTTTAAAAATAGAATCAGTTCAGAGGAATACACACCCATACTTAGGCGCAGTGATGCAAGGGTTTTTCTTTTTTTAAAAATCATGTTCAAATATAGGTATCATTTGCTTCTGTTTCATCATTTCACTTGTACATGACATTTTATCTACAGGTGATCAAATAAAGGAATCACTGCCAGACTTAGGCTCTTAACAACGTTGAGTAAAGCACTGCTTGGAGATATGGTGCTGAGAAACAGAAATGTACTGAATAAATTCAGTTCAAACAGGATGATCATATCCTGAGGTCCCACTAATGTGCGTGTTTTTTCTTATTGTCTACTAAAACTGACAGCAACTGCAAAGACAGTTTGGTTTTCCCATGCTGATCATCAGTTTACTGATTTCACTATCTCACTTTTTTATATGTGCAGGCTTGTTAACTTCAAGTTTAGTAGTGAGAATTATTTATGTATTTTTATATGTGTTGCCAAAATAAATCTTCATTAACATTCTAAGTCTGACCTCAGTGTACTAACTCGTCATTTCATAGATTTAAAAAACAATTAAAAGTTTGGAAGAATTTTAGGGCTTATTTAAAAACTGTTGGTCTTGTACATCTTAAAGGCATGTACATGTAGATGTACCTTAAAAGATAATTGCTATTTTTAAGATTTAGAACAACACATCCTAAATATGAAAAAATAAAGCTACATATATTTAAGGCAAGTTCACATGAAAGAGACCATGATTTTCACAAAAAGTAATTCTTTATAATGTTATCCTTTAAATGTCCAGTCATTTTGTTAAAGAAAACCAAAAAAATCACAAGGTAATATTTAGGCAAAATGTATTCAGCTTTCAAGGTTTTAATTTCTATATGGGCTAAGTTCGAAACTAAAACTCTAATTTTTACCTTACCTACAAAAGGAGAGTATTTTATGTAATTTTTCCCCCAAAGCATCTCCATATATAAAGTACATGATCCTTGAGTGGTAACAAGGTATTGTTCCTTGTTCCTACTTAAGTACTAACACTTCCACTGAAGTTAATAAGTAATGTGGTCCCAAACCAAGTGAATTGATTAGATAGGCAACCTTCAAAAGAAAGGCAAATCTGGGCATTTATCCAGTTTTACCATTTTGAATGATGATGATATTCTATGGCTATGAAAAAAATACGAAAGAAGCTTGGTTGGGAGTGCCAATTCAAAGGATATAAATCAAATGTCAATAACATTGACTGAAATGTTTCTAAAGCCTTAATACTCTAGAGGGGACTGTTGATCAGAATATATGGTCTCTGACTTAAACACATGTAGGTCAGATGGTTGAATTTTCAAAGAGAGCAAAAAACTAAAGGCATGTTAGGGTTTCAGAAATGGACTATGTTTGGGAGCAGACAGGTCTTTAGTTAAAAAATAATATTATTCACTCAAATTCACAGTGTCTTAGTTCAGGTGTTCTCAGCTAAAGAAGGAAACCAGACTAAGCTAATCTATTCTAGTATATGAATAACAATTGACTTTACATGGATGTTGGCATTAAAAATTGGCCAACAAACATATGCAAAAATGATCAACATCACTAATCATAAGGGAGATGCAAATTAAAACCACAATGAGATCTTACTCTAATTAGAACAGCCATGATTAAAAAGTCAAAAAACAGTAGACTTGGATGTGGTGAAAAGGGACCACTTATGTACTGTTAGTTGGAATATGAATTAGTACAACCTGTATGGAAATTGGTTCTCAAGATTTCTCAAAGAACTTAAAGCAGATGTACCATTTGATACTGCAATCCCACTGCTAGGTATCCACTCAAAGGAAAAGTAATCATTATATCAAAAAGTTACCTGCACTCTTGTATTTATTGTAGAACAATTCACAATTACAAAAAATATGGAATCAACCTAAGTGTCCATCAGTTGATGAGTGGATAAAGAAAATGTGGCATATACATATACCATGGCATACTATTCAGCCATGAGAAAGAATGAAATATCATCTTTTGCAGCAATTTGAATGGAATTAGAGGTCATTATCCTAAATAAAGTACCTTAGTAATAGAAAAATAAATGCCACATGTTCTTATTGATAAGTGGGAGTTAACCTGTGGCTACACAAGAACATACAGAATGGTAGGATAGGAACTGGGGACTTAAAAAGAGACTTTGGAGGATGAAAAACTACCTGTTGGGTACAATGTACACTATTCATGTGATAGGTACACTAAACTCTGACTTCACCACTATACAATATATACATGTAACATTATTCAACTTGTACCTCCTAAACCTATTGAAATTAAAATTTGTAAAAAAAAAAAAAAGAAATTAAAATTTGTATACATAGTATGAGGCATGACAATTAAGTTCAAGAACTCATCCTAGAAAAAGTGCTGCATACCTCATTGCTGAATAGTACTATGGTCACCTTTGAAGTATTCCCCTTGGGAAGCTATGAACCAACACCAGTGCATAGTCTACCCTTTAAAGCAATTTTGGAACTTTTTTTCTGGAACAACCATTAGAACTGTCATTATACAGTACACAAAAACACACAACAATAATATATGCCACTCAACAAGATGCCACCACATGTCAACATGAAATCAGCCGTGAGACACTGATATACCAAGGTTATGAAACCTTACTGAATTGTTTGTACAGTGCTGCTCACATAAACACATGGTGGCAAACTTAATTGTCAGATCTCATATATGTATAAAATTAAAAAAACATTTCTGAGAAAGGATGAAAAAGGTTAACTTAAAATAAATAATTACTGAACCTCAAGCAGAGTAACAATATGTATGTAAGTAAATAATTCTGACACATGAGGAAAGATGCTTTTGTTCAGGCAATCATTATGTATAAGCCTGCTCTTTGGGTTGGCATCTACCACACAACAAAATCCTCCTTTTCTCTGTTAGTATATTCATAACAGGTAGATACCTATTTTCATAGCTGCTTCTTTTTCTTGACTTCTATACTAAGAAATACTCTCAAATATAACTTTTATAATTCTTTCTGACATTCTTATGGCATTGATGATTGAGGATGGCTTCGTTGTCTGTAGAGAATAGGGAGGGCTAAGGATTTCTAAATGGGTATTTTAATAATATATTTGTTGCATAAGAACTATTTATCTGATAAAAATATTGAATACGAAAATTGAATTACTATTTTTTTAAAGTGGGTTTGTGATGAAGCCATTAGTATCCTAATTGCTAAATCCACTACAGTGATTTTCAAAGCTGGGTTAAATGGCATGATGCATAGATATACTTTAGTGTTATGTTTGGTAAGATAGTCAGTGAATTTTGGAAATATAAGGTCTAATAAATTGTTAAATAAAATTTTCTAAATCACTTTGTAGCCCAAGAAGAAACTGCAGCCTCTAGTAGGTTAGAATGGATTGTTGTAGGGATTGTGAATTGGGAAGAAGCAAACAGGTAGTGAGTATAAATTAGTGTGATCAGAGCTAGACATCTATTACAGAAGTAGTTCAATGCTTAAGTGAATTGTTTAAGATGAGAAAGAGGAAGATCATTGACAAATTACCACTGGAATTCCTCAAGAACCATTCACTAAATAAGGCTGGGAACAAAACATTTAGTGCTTCATTTAGCTGTGGCTTTATCAACATGGCATTTCAGATATCCTCCAGAGCCTTCAAAGATTTCCTTCATAATATGTGTCACTTTCAGGATAAAAAAGAATATCCTCTTATGATTGTAGTACAAAGATTTCATTTTATGCCACTTTAACCATTCCCCTTGCAGTTCATCATATTTGGTATCCAGAATCAGAGAGCCCTGGTTTTAGTTCTAGTTCTATCACCTTCTGGCTGGTTCAATGGGGTCAAAATACTTAACCTCTCCAAACCTTCAGGTTCTCCATTGGAAAACAGAGCTTCCCACGTCCTCCATTTCCTTTATTCTGTTTTGACACCTGCCCTGGGTCCCTCACTGTTCTATTCTAATTGCCAATGCATCAGATCTTTCCCTACCTTTCTTCTCCCTCAAATGAAAACATATTGTTTAGTCCCATTGCTGTAGGGCTTTGCTAATGTGTTAGCTAACTAATAATTCCCCTCCTAGATAACAGAATGCCTTAATTTAGTGGAAGCAGACATTTCTTCTTGATGATAATAACTTATATTTGTATGAAGATTTGTAGTTTACTCTTTGTACACATATGTAATCTGTTACTTCACATGATTTACCTGGAGTAGGGTATTATTGTCTACACATTTAGTGGATGAGGAAACTGACAGTAACAAGAGGCCCAGTGATATCCAAGGGTAACATGCATAATTTGTAATGCAAGTTCTAGACCAGATGGCCTCAAGTCCAGGGCTTATTCCATTTCACAGCTGTAATCAATAAAGTTCTCAGGTCCTATTGAGCAATCTAGGAATTTCAGACCTGAACATGGCTGATAGTGAAACAAAACAAAACAAAAATGAAGAGATCCTGTCTTAACTCACTGTTATGTGTGTTAAGGAAATCCATTTAACATATCTGGGCCTCAGTTTCTTACATTTAAAACCCTTTAGGTCTATTTTACTTTAAATATTCTTTGATCCTATGAACATATGCATTATAGTTGCAGTTTCTACACCAATTTTCGTTTTCTTTTTGGATTATGTCAACAGTTAGACAGATAATTCAGTTATCAGGGAATACAATAGTATTTCAAAATGTGTTATGATATGTCATGTTTTTAAGAGGAAAGAAGAAAAAGTACAGAAAATTGAGTTTTACGTTTGAAGATTCAAGTGGGGGGATTATAGCTACCAATTTCTGTTGGCTGAGTAACAATTTCTGTGGGGTTGTCCTCTGTCCTCAGAAGTGCTTAGTTTCGGGAGGGATGTGCATGGAGCAGAGAAGGAGGAAGGGGACACCCCTTAGCCACCTCAGCAGCTAAATTAACTCCAGTCATCAGCAGGAAAACAGACGTGGAAATAAAATCATGACATACTCATGGATTAAATTTTTAAAAGTCATATACAAAACAATTTTAAGCCATGTAGTCAAAACTCAAGTTGCCAAGTTAAGCACAATTCTCTGTTTATTAATATAGATTGTCCAAGAAAATCTGGTGCAATTCTGTATGATAGTCTAAAAGCAACATTAAAGGAAAAGATGACATTTGGAAGGTTTTCCCCCATCCCCTCCATTAACACAACTACACTGGCTGAGCTGTGAAACCGTGATGGAAATATTGGAGCTGTTGTGCCTGAAAAAAAATGCAGTGATCATTTCATTCTTCCTGTTTTTTAATGCTCCAGGGTTTTGGAGACGAATAGGAGCAATAAGTTCACTTTGCAGAATTAATGCAGTAATTCTTTATCATAAGAGCAGAGCATTACCTCAATCTGATTTTGCTACAAAATGGTTCAAAGTCTATTTTTAATGATGGCCCTAATTTGTTAACACCTTTTAAATTATTAATCCCCTTTATATTCAAGTAGTTATTGCATGTCATAACAATGTATCCATGCAGGGAAATTTAATAGTATTTTCTAGATGTCAAGAAAAGGCTTGTTCTGCAAAATGCTATTAAAACTGATAATGAGCTAAATATTTGCCATAGCAAACACTAAAATTACTATATCAATCAGCATTGGGCACTCTTATTCAATAAACAGAAATTAACCTATTAACTATGCCCAACTTTCAGCAACAAAACGATTGCTTTCAACCATTTCTCTCCACTTCAAATCCTTCTTTGCTTAAAACCACATCTTGCCCTATAATTTGAGTTTTGAATAAAATTCTTAGTATCAGTGTTTGTGGTTGAAATCCCAAAGTACACAAGATGTAAAATTGTGAATGTTTTGCCCTAGTGGTTACCTATTTTTTACTTTTAGATAGACACTGACTTATAAGCAATAGAATACTGTATTTTACAAGAATTAACTGTCCAAATGTTTTAAAATTAGGTTTTAGAATATTTTGTGATTTCTAGGATTAAAAAAAGGATTTATCTTTTGTAATTATGGGACTTATATACACAGAGAGACAATATACAAGTGAAAGGCGCTGTAAGGTTCCACCACTGGTTAGTTACAGCTTTCAGAATAAGAATAAGGTGTATATTTTTCATGCACATCCAGAAAAAAGATGGAGATGCCTAAGCACTTTCCACATATTTAAAACAACAGAAAGTCAGTCCTGCTTTCAGCTTGTAAATTACACAGTATCAAGCAAATGGTCTGTCTGTCTTCATAAGGTGGGGTATACCCCAGATCCAATTGCCATCTTAGTTAGATGCTGGGCTGAGAATCAGTGTTACCCAAAAGTGACCCAGAATTGGGTTTGGTTCTGAGACTTTTTGTTATTCTTCAGACAGGTTTAAAAAGCAGGTACATTTTTAGTTGCTTTCATGATTTCTAAATTTCTAAAAACTGACGTGGCACACTCTAAGTCATTTAAAATAAGGCAGTAGATGATCTAATACAAGGTAGGGGTGGGGGAATGAGGGATCAGGGAGAGGGGAGGAGGGAGGGAGATTGCCGTCACAGTGTATGGCACACCTCTTGGAGGCAAGCACTACAACAGAGACTTTACCTAACAACCACAATCAGTGTAACCTAATTCTTTGTACTCTCAATGAATCCCAAACAATTAAAAAAAAAAAAAAAAGACCAATGTCAACATCAAACGATGAGCATGAAAGATTAAACATGTAGTTGAGCCCAATACAAATACTTCTATGAAATTGTAAGCTTTTTGTGTTTGTTGCAACTCCTCTCAAGTAGGTAGGTTGTATATTAAACACCTTTCATTAAGTATATGAAATACTCTTCATTAAATACTCTAATTAAACTCCATATTAAATTCTCTTCATCAAAATAGATACTAATGCAGACCTAGCAGAAGTTAGATGATTCATTCGAGGTAGTGGGGACACTGGGAAAGCAACAGACTTTGTGGCTTTCAGGTTTATAATTCCAGCAGTTCTCAGCCTTAGACACACTCACTTGGGGAACTTAAAAAAATACCCTTATCTAAATGACACTCAATTAGTGCCCCTTTAAATCCAAATCCCCTGGTGGGATGTCTCTGCACTAGTAGTTTTGAAAAGCTCACAGAGGATTCTGAAATGCAGTCAGGAGTGAGAATCTTATTAAAATGCAGATTAAAAACCAGTAGATGTGGGTGGGCCTGGGCTTCTGCATTGCTCAAAGGCTTCTGGATAATGTCCACACTGCCAGGCACTGACCACATTTTGAAAAGTGAGATCATTTTTCCTTCTTTATGTAGAAAACTACTCCCAACTTGATGGGAAAACATCTTTACTTTTTAAAAGAAATCTTTTATGTTTGAAGGGCTGCAAGCAAATATTTCCTTGAGTTGGCCTGTAATTTCTTTGACTTAAATAAATTACAAACTGCTTAACAGAAATACCCTTAACTAAATTCTGATCTTCAGGGAGTTCAAAATTAAGCATAATCTTAGAAGAGATAACATTTTCCAAGTATAGAAAATTTGGGGTCAACGACAATTAGAGCAAGGCAGTAGTTCAAAGCTTGAATTCTACCATTAAACCAACTTGAGTTCAGATTCTAGCTCTGTCACTCTACAGTGTGTCCCCTGATATCTCTAAACTCCACTTTTCTAATGTGGAAAATGGAAGCAATAATATGATAGTATTTATTCTATTTAGTCAACAGATAAATCTAAAGCCTTTGATGCCAGGCACTATTCAGCCAAAGTCCCTGGTGCCATGAAGCTGACCCATAACTAACTTACAATTTCTTTGTGAGAATAAAAGAGATACTGCATGAAAATTGCTTAGCGTAGGTCTAACATGTGAGGGCTCAACAAATGTTAATCATTATTTTATATTAGCTCTAAAGCCTTAGCTGTTATTATGTCCAATTAGCACATACTGTTTTGATATGTTGATACTCCAGTAAGAACAGGAATCATTGATTAAATATACTAATCATAATTTCGGATACAGAACAGACCTTACAGGCACATTATGTGAATATGCCTAGGAACAGAGAGCTAAGCATTAAGAAATGCTTGGACTTTAGCTGTTGGTTTTATGGTTAGTTTTTGGTCAAAGATTATATGTCATTCAGATGTTTCTAACAAAACTGATGAGTATTTCTGTAAAAGTGATCAGTAAATTCAAGTGATGGCAAGAAGACAAAAACATTTTTAACTTTCCTGGAATGTGAAATTATTGATAAAAATCCCATATCTCATCAGTTTATTATTTTTGGAAATTGTCCATTTAATCACGAAATGTTTTCTTTTCTAAGTAGATTTTCTATTTTTTATAGTTTTAAGAAATATAAAGAGATACAGTTTTAAAATATAAAATATCTCCCAGCTGCAATATTTTAAATGAGGAGAGCATAAAAAGAAATCGTTTTGCTGAAACAGTCCCTATGGATGGTGGAGAATGGGAGAACAGCAAAGGATTAAAATACAAAAATGTCAATAGTGCCCCTTTGTATCACACTTTGAGCAAGCTGGGCCATTTATACAAATCAAGACATTATAGAGGTAGAGCAGAAGTATTCTGTTCTAACATATAATGAAAAAAAAAATGCATCTTGAACCAAACTCCTGGTTTGCAATTCACAGCGTCTGCCAGCTTTTCCAAGCATGTGATTTTAGGCGCAGAGTCCTCTGCTCCCCCTATTTTGGAATCATGCCTCTCTCAGGCAGGAAATAGTTCTGCAATCACATGAAGTCTACCTTCCTCCTCACAGGAGAGAAAACTAAGGCACAGAGAGCGGTAATACCTCTGCCAACTTATCTGCCAGGTGCCAAAGCCAGGACTAGCCCCAAATTCATTTTTTACATATAACCCTGCCTTTTTATTTTTTAATTAGGAAAGAGGAGTTTATATTATTTTTGTTTGTGTGTCCTGGCTATTTCTAATTTGATCAGAGAAGTTCCAAGAAGTGAAAAAAAAAAAATGTTATCTATGTTCTAATAACTAAGATGGTATTTTAGAAGCATAAAAGAAATTTCCACATAATCTTCTTCTTTCTTTCATATTACTTTTCATTGGGCTGCTGATTACTCATTTATCTGTACTTTGCCAGTTCTCTCTTCCCCAGCTGCAGTTTTCTAAGCCTCTAATTTTTCTTTTGTCTTACCAGGCTATTACATATATTGTATGACTTCAGTACATAGAATTGTTTGTGGGCTTTCTTTACTTTAGGGAAGTTCTTGGTTATCAAATTGGTGGACAAGCCAATAGGATTTGTTCACTGATTGGATGTCTGAGAAAAGCGAAGGGAAGATGATTCCAAGGGTTTTGTCTTGAGAAACTGGAAGAGTGGATTTGCTGCTTAACTGAGAGAAGGTGCAGGACGGGTGGATGATGGTGAAAATCAGAAATTCACATTGAGTTTCAGAGGGCTATTAAATATCTCAGTGAAGATATCCAGCGGGATGTAGGCCATATGGACCTGGAATATCTTAGTGATACAAAAGTGTGGTAGTTATCAGTTATATTTTCCTTTTTGTCTTTGTGCTGTATTTCATTAATTTCTTTCCTTTCTTCCCCTCGCCCTCCTTTTTTCCTCTTCCCTTGCCCCACTCCTCTCCTCTCCTTTTCTTCCTTTTTCTTTTTTAAAAGACAGAGTCTTGCTCTGTTGCCGAGGCTGGAGTGCAGTGACATGATCATAGCTCACTGTAATCTTGAACTTCCGGTCTTAAGGGATCCTCCCGCCTCAGCCTCCGAAAGTGCTGGGGTTACAGGTGCGAGCATTTCTGTTCTTTTATTTCCCCTCTTTTACTTTCCTCAGGTTAATTCTGTTATTATAACTTCTTAATTTCCATATTTAGTCCATTAATTTTATATACTTCCTCTTTCCTAATATAAATATTTAAAGTTAAAATTCCCCCTTCAAGAGTTTACTCCATTTCATTAATTTTGATATTTTAATATTTTCATAGCTATTTAAAAATTTTCTAATTTCATTTTTGACTTTTTTCGGAAGATGCTATTTATTTGCTTTTTAAAACTTTTTCAAGCAAAGTTTCATTTAGAGCATCTCATTTTAATTGTGTCATGGACAGAGAACATGGTTTATGTGGTATCAGTCCCAAAAATTTGTCAAAGATTGTTTCAGGGCCATCAGGTTTTCAATATATTGTATCGTACTTGAAAATAATGTATATTTTCCCATTTTAGATGAAGTTTTCTCCATGTTTTATTATGTCATTTTTAAAATTTGATTGTTCGAGTCATTTGTTTACCAAGAGATTTTGTTTTTGCAGAGATTTTGATTTGCTTAATCTATCAATTAAAGAGAGAGGTATGTGAAAATCTCTCATTGTGATGGCAGATTTGAATTTCTCCATGTTTGTTCTATCAACTTTTGCTCTATACATTAAATGGCTTTTATATTGGGCACATTTACATTTAAAATCTTTTATCGTCCCAGTAAATCGAACCTTTTATTATTATATAGTGACTCTCTTCCTGCCCCTAGTACGCTTTTGCTTCTAAGGTCTATTTTATCTGGTAAGTAAAACCTTCATTGCTTTTGTTAGCATTTGCTAACAGTTTATCTTTTCCTGTTCTTTAATTTTTCAACCTTTCTGGTGTTAGGTATGTTTCTTGTAGATGTCATGTAGCTGGATTTATTTAGTCCAGTTTGATAATCTTTAACAATTCACAAGGTTGTTTGATAAGATAATTCAATTCATGTTCATTGCTATTATGAACTTATTTTTACTATATTATTTAATGCTTTTTGTTCTTATTTTTCCTGTTCTATTTTTTTCCCCACGCTTCTCTCTTTTTAGTTTGTTTCGGGCTTTTGTTCACCTCATCCTTTTCTTTTTCTCTACGGGTCTATTGCTTTTGGCTGTTACTTTAAATGTATGTATAACGAAGTTTAGAAAGTGGAAAGTGAATCAGCATGTTTAACCTTCTTCTACATAAGGACCATGAGGTCACTTCAGTCCCAGGAACTGCATATTCAGTTAGATGTAATTACTGCCCAAATATTTCCCATATTTTTACCTCTCAAATTAGATTTCATAATTTTTAAAAATAGAATCAATGATTATTTAGATTTATTTATATGTTTGCCTTTTTATCACCATCCTTTCTTGCATTTCAGACCTTGGGATTGCTTTCCTTTACACTTTAGTACAACGTCAGAATTTGCTTCAGTGCTATTCAGTAAGTAGAAGGCTTTCTTATTTGAAGATATCTTTACATTGCTTTTGTTCTTGGGAGAGGGTTTCACTGGATTTACAATTCTAGGTTGTCTGAGATTTCTCTTATTAAAGATATTATTCCACTTTTTCTTGACTCTTATTGCTATTGGATAGATAATTTAGCTATCAATTTGCCATTCACTAAAGATAATCTCTCTCTGTCTCTCTCTCAGCCACTTTTAAAATCTGTGCTTTATCTTTGGTGTATTGCAGTTTTACTCTTGCTTTCAAATTGTAGATTCTTTTTCCTTACTTTGTTTGGAGTATGCTGTACTTCTTATATCTGAACATTCATTTCTCGGCAATTCTCATCCACTGTTCCTTTGGGGATTGCCTTTTCCCCATTTTCACACTGTGTAATTCCAATTATCATATGTTAAGATATTTTTATCCTATCTTCTGTGACTCTTGACTGCTTGTCAATACTATCTTTATCATTTTCCATTAAGATGCTCTATTCTGGTATCTTCTTAGACCTAGTTTATAGTTTATCAGTTTTTCATTTAGCTGGATCTCATTCATCACTTAGGCTATCCATTGAGGTTTTTTTTTTTTCATTTATTTTATTGTTTATGATATAAATTTCTTCTTTGCATCTACCCTGAATTCCCCTCTTTTTGTGTATTAACTTGGTTAACCCAATCCTAGTTACATCTGGCTACTCTCATACTTGATGCCCAAAGAATGGCTGACCTTGGCTTGAGAGAAACCACACATGCTGACTGGCTTTTCTTTATATTCATAAACACTTAACCTCACCCATATATTGATCTAGTCCACGTACTTTCTCCCATAAAATGATTTCATGCCTTTTCTTTTCTCTGTAAACCATCTGACCCCTAGATACTGATGTGGTTTCTCATTTCATGAAGAAAACCAGCACAATCAAAAGACAACTTCAATAAACTCCGAGCACATGTACTCACGTACTCGCCTTAGGCCTGCACTCTCGTTTGATGGTGATGTGGCCATGCTGTCATCTGAGGCCAGCCCTGCTATTCTTGTAGTAGATCCAATTTTCTCTTTTCTTTTTCATTTCAGATTCATATGAGTGTACACATGGTTAGGTTACATTGTTTGCATTTGTTAGGTAAAGTCCAAGTTGTAGTTGAGCCCTTCACTCAGGAGGTGTGCTGCACATTGTGCTTGTCAGGTGAGAGTTTAGCAATCTCCCACTTCCCTGTCACTCCTCCCTCCTCCCCCCACTCGAATTTAATATTGTTTTTCTCTCGTGTGGGCATGTAGTTGTTCTTCTACTGGTTTCATATTATTATCGACTACATTGGATACTTGCTTTTCCATTCTTCTGATCCTTTACTAAGGAAAATGTTCTTCAAGTCCATTAGGTTAATACAAAAGATATAAAGCCTCCATCTTTTTTATGGCTGAATAGCATTCCGTGGTATATATATATACACCACAGTTTGTTAACCCATTTATGGGTTGAGGGGCATTTGGGTTAATTTGATGTCTTGGTGATTGTGAACTGAGATATGATGAACATTCTGGTGCAAATATCCTCTTGCCTAAACAAGAACATTGTAATTCTGTAATTTCTTCCCCCTCTACTAGATCATTCCTGTCTGACCCCAGCTTTTAACACTGAGGCTTCATATCCAATCACTTATCTCCTTTATTCCTCTTAAGCCAAACCAACTTCTCTGCTATTTCTCAAAGGTATAAGCATATATGTCTTAGGCTTCTGAGTATTTTTCTTTTTTTTATACCTAAGCCAGGTATTTTAAAAATCTTTAACATTTCCTCCCCATATGTCAGTGGATTTTGTTGTGGAAATGTTCTTCAGGAGATGTAGCTACCCATGCTCTTTCTTGCCTTTTGCCGCTAGCACCTGTTCCAGAACCCAACTTTTACTTGTAGACTGCTCTAGCTCTCAAACCTAACCATTTTTCTCTTTGTACTCTTTTGAGATTAGTTCATAAAACACTAATGGAAGCAGTAACTCTCAGATTTATACCTGGAGCCCAGCCTTCCCTTTTGAGCTCTCGACTTTCATATTCAACTCCTGTTTGAATGTTTCACTTAAGGACCTAACAAATCTTAAACATTGAAAGCATAACATTTCCAGAATACACCTTCATTTTTCCCATCCAACGTGTTCCGTTCCAGATAAAAGCATCTCTATTCAAGCTCCAAGTTGAGGAATCATGCTTTATTCCTCTCCTGTAAAAAAAATCCCGGAACATAAATCATCAACAAATCCTGTTGATACTATACACAAATGCACCACAGATCTCTCTGCTTCTCTTTATCACCACACCTGCTGATTTTCAGAGGGACAGAATTTCAGCATGTCATTTATCATTTGTTTTTTTAATTCAATTATTTTTTGGTAGAAATTAAGTTGAAAAAATCTCATTTCCACCTAGTGCGCTACATTCTGTATGCTTAAGTTCCTGCAGCTTCTCTGTGGCAGATAAATACCTATCCATGCATGCACATCGAAAAGCAACTTCCACACCCACATCTGGGCACAAACACGCCCCATGTTTGCACCTGTACATATGTTAGTACACATTTCTACACAAGGCAAGATGCACTGCATATTGAGTTGGTTTTGAGAAATGATGAACACTGAAAAGCAACTTTGTAAAAAGCAATTTTGAGATGCAATTGGAAGACTGATAGGCTGGACAACAGCTTTGAACAATGAGAAGAGAAACTTACATGAGAAGTATATTAGGTCCTAACACAGCCTGGCTGTAATCCCTTTAAAGAAAATGTATAAACATAAAATAAATGCCACATTCCAGAATTAAACTGTGTAAACTTTTGAGAAAGATATTACAATAGTCATTTATTGTCAACCTCAATGAATACTTCCTGGTTACAATTTGAGGCATTTTCTTTATGATTTGATTCCTTCCAATTCATTTCTAAATTTTTCCAAATAATTTTTAAGTTACTCAATGTTTAGGGATAGCATGAGAACATAAAAAAATAGGAGTGATACATTTTTAAAGAAGTTTACTGGAGCTGGAACATATTCTTCTTAGCAAAGTATTGCGAGAATGGAAGAAAAAGTATCCAATGTACTCAGCCCTACTATGAAACTAATTTATAGCTTTCATATGAAAGCAATAATCCAATTATAGCCTAAGAATATGGGGCAAAGGGAAAGGGAGGGGAGGGGAGGGGGGAGGATGAGTGGAGGGAGGGTGATTGGTGGGATTACACCTACTGTGCATCTTATAAGGGTACATGTGAAACTTACTAAATGTAGAATATAAATGTCTTAACGCAATAACTAAGGAAATGCCAGGAAGGCTATGTTAACCAGTGTAATGAAAATATTTCAAATTGTATATAAAACCAGCGCATGATACCCCTTGCTCGCATTAATGTACACAGCTATGATTTAATAAAAAATAAAAATAAAAAAATAAAAAGCTTAGAGGAAGCTTGGAAGTAATATTATGAATTGAAGTGGAGCAAGATATGTGAAATATTCTGAAACTAGATCCATTGGTAAAAACATTTGATATCTATCAGCAATTTTAATATCTACCTAATTAATTAATAAAGTATTTAAAATAAAATAAATGATATTATTCTGTTCTAATTTTTGTCATGAAGAGCTATCACAGCCTGGGTGTAGATCAGCTTAGAATTAGGTTAGATTAGGCTCTCTCAGCTGCGTCTGGGCATCACCACTTTCACCCCACAGTCATTGGCTTTCAGCGACTAGTGAAACTGCCAAGGGATCATTTTACTTCCCTTACATTGGCTCTGAATCTCCACTTAATGGAAGACTAACCTGGAAGCTAGTCAAAATGAGGCTGAATTTATAGGTTTTCATGTAGAATGGACCCACCTGCTATTTCCACTGCTTTTAGAGCCTCTTCTAACTAGACGGCTGAAGCGCTAGAAAGTGAATCTTAAATCCAACACTACATTCAAATAATCTTTTTGGCCGATAAGCTGTTATATTTCACCCCCTACCCCATCTTAGTAATGACATTTATAGCTACTTGGGATTCTAGACCTGCAGTGATTCTCAAGAATTGAAATATTTTACAATGCGAAAGTATTAACTATATTTTTACCTTTCTCTGAAGTGTCAAGGATAGTAAACACAATTCTAACTAAAAATTTTAGTTTTAAGAGAAAGAAAAGAACATTTAAGTGTGTATCAATTTTCAGTATGAGAGATAAAAGGAAATGATGTTTAAAACATAAAGTTACATACTTCCCTAAAATCTTCCCATTTGAAATAAATGGGACAAGCGTAGTAAAACTTAAAAGCATTTTAATTGAATATAAACAGTTCAGTAGTGCAATTAGAAAATTATACAATTTTTAGAATTAATATAGTCTTCCAAATCTGCAAAAATCTATGTTTCTCCCAAATTGAATTTAATGGAATGCTTCTTTTCCAAGTGCTTTTTGGGCAACATGTATGGATATAGATCACAATGTTCCAGGCATCTCAGTAGTACTGAGCGTTGGGCATCTTAATGAGTGTAGCATGGTCCAATCAATCATTTTATGAATGAACTTTTTAAAACTTGATATGTGTGTGTGTGTGTATGTGCGCATAGTTGTTATGAGAATCTTCACTTTCTGCAATATAAATGTTCTTATCGTTTAAAACACTTACATTGTTTACAAAGCAAAAACATGAAAAGAAGCATGTTCCATAGTCTATCTTTTGAGGCCCGCAGTCTTCCAGGGATTGTGTGTCCCATTTGGGCAAATGAGATGCAACATTCAGGCATGTATACAGTGGCACATACACACAGGAGTTTCTTTTCAATTATTAGCAACTCTTTCTTGGGCTAGTTTCAGCTCCTTACAGCTCTAAATTTGCCTTTTATGAAGGTCATTTTTTAAATTGCTGAAAAATACTTATTGAAATAAACCCGTACATGTAAAATACAACCATACCTGATTTTTTCCACAGTTAATTCTTTCAACAGTCTTGTGATCTTGGGATGATTTTCTCATATAAAAAGTGAGAAAATGGAAGCTTAGGTAGTTAATGATGGCTAGAATGGTATTAAAATCCACATCTTTTCTGTCTCGCTACAGATAACTTCTCTTGATCCCCTATGGAGGATTAAATATCCTACTTACTACAACAGCCACCAATATCATTAACTCATCTGAGGAATTACTGAGAACAAGACATTCTCCTGGCAAGCCAAGTCTCTTCTGACTTGGAAGGCAAGCCACCAAATAACTCAGTAATTCTGGAGGAGCAAAGTTCAGTCCTGTAGTAGTAAGGCTAATGTTAAACATTAAGCATTTTATGGCAGTTCCTTGAAGGATTAGTGGAGAAAAACTGCATGTATATTTTTGGAGATCATTTCCCTCACCACTCTTGAAGATCATTTCCTTGAGTACATACTCTCTTGGCACCTATGAGATCATTTCCCTGAGCACGCAGCCCCTGCATGTCTTTGCTTAGTAATCTTTCTGCCCATTATGTATCTTTTCAATAAAAGGACTCTGTGAGAAGTGCTTGGGGCTATCCTGCACCTATGGTTAGCCTCATCTCTTGCAGCGTGTACTGTCAATCCGTGTCTTGTGTGATCATTTATGTGGTGGCGACAATCTGCCCCCCGCCCCACCCAGAGAACTGAAGCTTGTGGATCTGTATGAGTCTCACTAACATCAAAATATCCTGAGAGTTTTAAACTTGAAGATTAAAATAATCAGGTAAACTTTAGTTTAACTGTTAGATATGGATATGCAACATAAAGTACACAACAAAGGCAATGATTTATAACGAAAAAGAAACTGAGAACAGACATGATTTGTTATAAAAACGCACCCTCCCTTTCTTAAAATAAGTGTATGTTCAGAAATGCACCTGTCAATATAATATCTGGAACAGAAAATGGAATGCAATAGAATTGCATAATCTATTGGATAATCCAATATTATAGGGCTTGACATCTTTCCTAATAAAATAAATAAATAAATATATATCCAGTAGAAATATTTAGATTACATCATATTGAAATGACATAAGTTTTATATTAACTTCTAGAAAAGTGATTAAAACTATCAAGCTCTGAATAGTTTTCATTCTTTTCAGCTTTCTGAGATGTTTTGAAACCACAATAAAAATATGGCCCAGCTCCAACATCTCTAAACAAATAATGGCTGAAAACACATGCGATTTTATAGTTTAAGATTAAAATCTTGAAATGCACATGACAAATTGGTAGACTATAAAGTTGGCTCAGCACAGTGTAAAGTTAATGTAAGGCCTGTATTATGAAAGATTTATTCAATAAAAGTAAGCATTATATAAAACCAACTCACTACATTTTGAGTTCAGTAGGACTTCATTATAAGTAAGGCTCACTAACATGGTATTCCAATACTGCATTATTTCAAATTATTCACCTCTATTATAAGACAACCAGAAAATGAAATTTTATCACAGTAATACTTGGAAATATTTTCCCTTTGGTATCATGAGAAAATGAAATCCACCTGGCTGTACACATGGGTTGCTACCTCTTTTGATGCATGTGTGGAGTAGTAAACAAATTCAGTGGTAGATTAGACATAGACAGAGATTCTGATAGCTAAGAGAAAACCTTGCCTTCTAACTTTCAATAAACAAAAACCTAAAATGAAAACCACAAGAAAATCTGAAGGCCAGTTTCTACCAGGAAGCAAGCAAGCAAATAAAAACCTCCCCAAATAATGCCAGCTATTAAACATGATATTACCCAGTTAAAACATGGCATCTGCCAAGACATCATTTTAGATGTCACATTCTCACTCCTAAGTGAGTCTTGAGGCACAACCATCCATTAAAAATTCTATCTTTACTTTTACTTCTATGAATGGATCTTTGATATCTGATTTAACATGCACATAAGACAACCAAAACTTCTACTTCTTTGCAGAACATTTTTTCACTCCTTCCTCTCAGCAATCTTAACTTTGACTTCTAACAGTCCCTTCTCTTATTACCTTTCAGCAGAAAGTGACCACTTTAAAAATAAGTTAGTTAATAATTTTATAGGCATTAGATTTTATGTCTTGGCCATTCCTATAGAAAATATTATTTAAAATTAATGAATTGTTGAAAGTCAATTAATTATTAAGAGAAAAGACAGAGTATTTTTAAATAACATGATAAAATGACTGTTAACTACATCCTTATAAAGTTACATAGGAAATGAAATATTTATTATGTAACAGTTTTCTGACATTACTCTATTGGAGAAATTTACAGAAGAATAAATGAGGAAATACCACATATGACCCCAAAATAGCTCATAATTTTTATTTAGTAACTAAATAAATGTTAGTGACTGCCAGTGAAAATATTTTTCATATTTCAATGTAATCTATTATTCTATGATGTCAAATGCTATCCATTATAGCGTTTTGTTGTTTTAAAAACTATTCTATAATACCGACAGGGAAATATCTACAAGAGTAGAAAATGACAAATCCAACCAATTGATTCCGTAATTATTACTTCGCTATGGATTATTATTTAAAATAGAATATGAAAGCAGGAGGGCAAATATATTGTTTTATTTAAATTGACCAAAATTTCAATCATAGGTATGCACTAAAACATCAGAAAATAAGCAGAAAACCTCAAAAGATCTAGTATATATAGAGACCCTTCTGATCTAGTGTCAGAGTTCTGTCATAGGATGGGAAATGGTTCAACAACAAAAGTAGTTCATGTATAATTCAAACTATTTACTTGCATTCTTCAGATATGATAACAATCCAATATACTATATCACAATATCCTATTTTCTTTATATAATTTATTTAAATTAACAAAATAAAGGGCTCAGCTCCCATAGCTCAGTGACTATGGGATGGCAACTGCTAAACGACAATGACAACTACAATAAAAAAAATTAGCTGGGCATTGTGGCGGGCACCTGTAGTCTTAGCTACTTTGGAGGTTGAGGCAAGAGAATTGCTTGAGCCCAAGAATTTAAGGTGCTGTGAGCTGTGACGCCATGGCCCTCTACCAAGGGTGACAAAGAAAGACTGTCTCAAAAAAAAAAATTCACAAAATAAAGATTGTATATAAATATCTTTATGGTATGCAATAATATGTTTTAATATATGTAACATTGTGGAATAATTAGCTAAATCAAGCTAATTGACATTTCCATTACTTCACATATCATTTTCTTTATTATCAAATTTCTTGACAACCCCCACAATTCCCCAACACTTATAAACCACCTCACTCTTCTCTCTTGATAGTGTCATGGTCTCTGTCTGCATTGGTTTATCTCTTTTTCATTTTATTTAAAATGCATGAAGACTTAATCTGTATGTAAATCAACTTAGCTTTCCCTCGGCCAGTGAAAATCCTTTTCCTTTGGAGAGTAAGAGGAAAGAAATTGAGCAGGTGTGGGAATGTGGGAAACCTGAAAATTCTCACATGTCAACATGCTTTGGTATGTTTTATTGTAAAATATAAATCTAATGTACTTTGCTATTCCTTAATATAATCTCCTTAACATCTATTCTTGAGACAGGCAGCCATATAAAATGTGCATTAGTGGAAGAATGAATGATTTCCACAGTTTAAAGTTTTTTTGATATTTATTTATTTATTTATTTATTATTGTTGGGGATTCGTTGAGGGTACAATAAGCCAGGTTACACTGATTGCAATTGTTAGGTAAAGTCCCTCTTGCAATCATGTCTTGCCCCCATAAAGTGTGACACACACCAAGGCCCCACCCCCCTCCCTCCGTCCCTCTTTCTGCTTTTCCTCCCCCCCATAACCTTAATTGTCATTAATTGTCCTCAAATCAAAATTGAGTACATAGGATTCATGCTTCTCCATTCTTGTGATGCTTTACTAAGAATAATGTCTTCCACTTCCATCCAGGTTAATATGAAGGATGTAAAGTCTCCATTTTTTTAAATAGCTGAATAGTATTCCATGGTATATATATACCACAGCTTGTTAATCCATTCCTGGGTTGGTGGGCATTTGGGCTGTTTCCACATTTTGGCGATTGTAAATTGAGCTGCAATAAACAGTCTAGTACAAGTGTCCTTATGATAAAAGGATTTTTTTCCTTCTGGGTAGATGCCCAGTAATGGGATTGCAGGATCAAATGGGAGGTCTAGCTTGAGTGCTTTGAGGTTTCTCCATACTTCCTTCCAGAAAGGTTGTACTAGTTTGCAGTCCCACCAGCAGTGTAAAAGTGTTCCCTTCTCTCCACATCCACGCCAGCATCTGCAGTTTTGAGATTTTGTGATGTGCGCCATTCTCACTGGGGTTAAATGATATCTCAGGGTTGTTTTGATTTGCATTTCTCTAATATATAGAGATGATGAACATTTTTTCATGTGTTTGTTAGCCATTTGTCTGTCATCTTTAGAGAAGGTTCTATTCATGTCTCTTGCCCGTTGATATATGGGATTGTTGGCTTTTTTCATGTGGATTAATTTGAGTTCTCTATAGATCCTAGTTATCAAGCTTTTGTCTGATTGAAAATCTGCAAATATCCTTTCCCATTGTGTAGGTTGTCTCTTTGCTTTGGTTATTGTCTCCTTAGCTGTACAGAAGCTTTTCAGTTTAATGAAGTCCCATTTGTTTATTTTTGTTGTTGTTGCAATTGCCATGGCAGTCTTCTTCATGAAGTCTTTCCCCAGGCCAATATCTTCCAATGTTTTTCCTATGCTTTCTTTGAGGATTTTTATTATTTCATGCCTTAAATTTAAGTCCTTTATCCATCTTGAATCAATTTTTGTGAGTGGGGAAAGGTGTGGGTCCAGTTTCAGTCTTTTACATGTAGACATCCAGTTCTCCTAACACCATTTATTGAATAGGGAGTCTTTCCCCCAAGGTATGTTCTTGTTTGGTTTATTGAAGATTAGGTGGTGAGAAAGGAGCTACTGTGTAGGATAAGGTGACTACTGACTAGAGTTGCTAATGTGGGAAGAGGTGGCATCTTATTTTAAACATTATAGGAAAGTCCCTGATGTTTCTCCTATGTTTGTGTTAAACAGCACCCGTTGTTTTTAGGATTTATCCTGATAATTTTAACCAATATTATTTTAATTATTCTCTAAAGATAAAGAGAAAAATATGGCATCCATGGATTAATGAAAATGTAAGAGCGCAATGAACCCAGGACTCAACTGTCAAGTGGTACTTCCAACTGGCAACCTAAAACTCATTTCTTTCTCGAACCTTTCTAAAGACAAGTGGAGTAGATTGTGCAGTTAATGCCGTAACTTGAACTAGTTTTCTCAATTGAGAAAGGAGCCAAATATTAGGTGTAGTATAGTACAGAAATATCAACACTGTATTTACTATACACTAAATATACACTACACTCACCATGCTGTATACCGTGTTTACTACACTATATAAAATACACTATGTGAATATAGTAAATGTAGTATTTATTTTTCATCATCTTTTGAGAAGGCCTGAGGTAAATGTTTTAGTTTGGGTGCTTAAAAACTTAAACTTATGCTAGTAAGCACCCAAACTAAAAACATTTAAAAATAATCAAATTGCTGGAAGCAACACAGTAAAATGGAAAGAGTATCTTTAAAGATATGCATTCAAGTTCTGACTCTTTCACCTACTCTGTACAGCCTTGGGTAGGTAGGTACTAAGATCTGAATGTTTATGTTATCCCCAAATTTATGTTGAAATCCTAGCCTCCAAGGTGATGATATTAGGGAGTAAGGCCTTTGAGATGTGATTAGGTCATGAGAGCAGAGCTTTATAAATGGGATTGCTGCCCTTGTAAAAAAGACCCGAGAGAGCTTGTTTGCACTTTTCACCAGAGAAAGACATAGAGAACCAGAAAGTGGGCTTTGATTTTGGACTTCCCAGCCTCTAGAACTGTGAGAAATAAATTTCTGCTGTTCATAAACTACCCAGTTAATGATATTTTGTTATAACGGCCTGGATGACTCAGACCGTAGTACACTTTGCCTTCTGTGATATTAAGTTTCTGTATCTGTAAAATGGAGGATGAACTAGAAATCTAGATGTCTTTTACATTACTGAAGTTCAGCAAAAGATTTTCCTTACGTTTTCCCTGAATTATTAAACAGGCTAAAATGAATATACTTTATGTTTCCTTGGGAGCTGAGGATCATCCATAGAAAAATAATTACGTGATCTAGTAAGAGACTATTGAATTTGTGATGTCCCTAGTTCTCACATACGATGGCCTGAGACCACTGCATGTTTGTATGAATGGCTCTGTGTGTGTGTGTACGTTCAACACGTCTTTTTATTTTCAGCTGTTGATTATTAATATCATCCCTGCGTCTCTTCATAACTTGCTGCCTTTTAAAAAGGTACTTCTTAAAGGGTAATTATAATCTCCATCAAAGTGGTTGCAATCACCTCAACAGCAACAGAAAACGTTTAGCTCCTTTGAAATCACCTAAGTTTGACTGATGGGTGAGTGAGGCATTTCTACACTCTAATCAACAAGAGAGCTCAAAATGAATCTCTAATGCTTTAATTGTAAGTACATCTTCTGCTCCATCCTCTGAGGAGGTGGAGGACAGTTTTTAAAGTATCCTTTCTTAGGGATAACTCCTTGGAGACAGTTCCAGGGTCCTTAAAGAACCTTCTTTTTCAACAGTCTAACCTTTGCTCATGTGTCACATTTTCCAAATGATGAAACTTTTTCATTGTATTTCTGTAAATCAGTGCTTTCACTTGTCTCTTGCGCTGTCTGGTTTCAAAATCAAAATTATAGTCTAACAATAAAGACTTACTATTTCTAGTAACGTTTCTGTTACTGTATCTTAAAATGATGTTAACACTTTCGATATTTGCATTTTACTAATGGCTAATCAGAAATAAGAGTTCGAATATTTAACTAAAGGTTACTAAACTTGTGGTACTGTTTAAAAATGGTACAAATGGTAAATTACATATGCATATTTTAGCTCAATAGAAATAAATTAGTGGCACTAAGGAAATCACATTCTTTCTATTAGAATTGAGTTGCTAAAGAATACATTCATAGTATATATATATAAATATACATAAAAATCTCTCTCACTTTGTCTCTGTCTTACACACACACACACACACACTCCCAATTGAAATAGTAAACTTGGTTGTTTTGGGGACACCAGAAGAATTTTCTTATAAGGTTTGATATTGGTCATTTAAGTTCTGGCTAAGAAATAAAACTTATAAGTGGGGTTGTTTTTTGAAATCAAGGTATAATTTTAAAGGAAGAAGACTCTCCGTCTCCCTCTTCCCCTAGTGAAGCATCTTTAGAGGTCACTTTCAGCTTGCAGATGTGTGGGAGGTGTAAGGCACAAGTGCTTGGTGTCTGTTCCATAAGAGTCTGGCCCTGTTAGGCAATAACATTACCTGGTAGGGCAATAATCATACCTATATTTGACATATGTACTTTAAAATGACATAGTTGAACCAATCTGTAAAATTTAATTCTTTCTACTCATACTTATTAAAAGATAATTAGATTCTGAACTTGCACGTCTTATGGGTGTGAGGATGAAATCACAGCACCATGCTCTGTTCATTTTGTCTGGCACCATTTCAATAAATTCCCCCCACTGCAGGTGCAACTCCGAAACCCCAAGGCCGTCTCATATAGCAACCTTCTAGACAATGAACTTAAACATCAGTTTCTAAAATACTCAACAGGTTCCTCAGCTATTTTCCACTTATTTTAACATAGCTTGGGGGAACGCTTTATTTTCCTTTTTATTCTATATTCAAAAATCTGTATTTGACTAATATTGTGATCAATGGCCCAGAATAGTGCACTGGAACTGAATCTCTCTTATAAAATCTGTACAAAATTTAGAAGCTGATATTTTGGCTCAGAAAAACAACAACAACAACAACAACAACTAACCTTTGTAAAGGTCACAGAACTGAAGCAAATCAAAACAACATTTTAGATATTTACTGTTTTCACATAAATATTATTTAGGTTAGAATTTGTGTCTGAGAGCCACCAAACTCACCTAGCAAGCAGAGAAATTGTTCAAAATAATATGAAAGTGATGATACATAGTGTCTTACTACATCAAGATAAACTTCCAGTAGTTTATTGTGTCGTTGAGATAAATTCCCATTTAAAAGTGGGATTAGAGCAAGAATTCTATTCAAACATCATGCTCGAAAGGTAATGCACGATAATTGTATATATCTATTATACTTTTCATATGGTATCTTAAAAATTGTGTGTGTAGAGGGTAAAATGGTGCTAGTGAGGGAGAATTTGAGTTGTTCCCTCCAAAGTGGGAAAATTAATTTAGACCATTGTTTGCTATGAAGGCTTAAGTCAGTCTAGCATGCTTAGGTTTTCACCTGTGTTTGTCAGTTTTTGACAGCTGTCAGTTTACAGATATGATCACTTTATCTAAGCCTCACCAACACTGCATTAGTATCTTCAGAAAATCTTCCACGAAAGCTGCAGTTTCACTGTCCCAAATCAATTCCTGCATTCTTAAACTTGCAGTGCATTCATTTGTGGGCACTGAGGCAGCCAGTGGGAGGGTATTGATTGGACCATAATGTCATGTGTAGCAGGAGAGCAAGATGAAAAGTGTTTTCTGCTTAATGGGTTGGTATTAAGTAGGTGGGAATGGCTTCTAATTAGCCAACAATTGCTGTGTTTCCCAGTTTCCCTCCTTTCCCTCCTCCTGTCGGTCACCAGCTGCCAATCTGCCCCCATTTTTTTTTTTTTATTTGGAGTTCATTGCTCACTGCCGTGAAAGCCTTTGTTTAAGAAAGAGGGCTCCCAGGGTCTCAGCTGCCTGGGTACAGCTTGCTGCCTACGATGAGTAGCAACTGTCAGTTTATTTTATCTCAACCTTTTCATCATGCTGCTGAAACTGATCGACTGAAACCACCTGAGAGACCTGAGGATTCAGTACCTACAAGTCATTAGCTAGGACTGCACAACCTCTCACCACATAGCAAGTCAACTGAACACTTCCTGAAATGCAGTCCACTTTAACCCCATCTTTCCCCATGAACACATAAGAATTCTGTTTCGGTTTTGTTTTTGAAGCTGAATTGATGGGAGATGGCTCCTTTGACGTATAGTCATATGTCAGAATATTTTGCTTTAGCTAAGGGATGAGGAGAATGCTCGCCAACAGGCTTTGCTATAGTTATATCACTATTGTGGAGGACATTATTCCATCCACAGTAAAAGTGAAGCTGACATTGGAAAACATTTTACAAAATGACTTTATAATATCAGGACTTAAGCTGCAAGATCAAATGTGCTAGATTAAAGCCTGATTTTGCATGTGTACAATCCACAATAAAGCTACTGTCCAGGGCTTCCTGTGTTTCATTTTATAGCCAAGTAAAGAAAAATTTCCCATACCCTTTAACTTTGAAACCCCTTTGAGAGACACTGTCTAACCTGTTGTAACCAGAATGCATCTAAATACATTACATGATGAGAAAATTCCACCTGTGCCACAGTGGAGTGTAATGTTTAGTGAAAATCAATTACACACAAAGCTTTGGAAAAGTGATGCTGTTATATGCCACTTAGAATTGTGGAGTTGTGACTATGTGCCACTAGCCACATTTCAACATGGGTAAACAGGGTTTGTGGGGAGGCGAAATTTTCAGGACATTGGGAAGGGAAAAAGAAAGATAACAAAGCATAGAAAAGTAGACTTTCTGATAAATTATGTGACATGACAAATATTGATACAGGGTTGGGATTAGGGAGGAAAAGAGTTCAAGGGACTTCTGACTTGCTTATAAAACATATTGAAAGGAAGTAAAAGATGCCGATGCACTGAATAAAAACAACGATCAGAATTGCTTCCCAAATTTCATATATGAATTTACAATAACATTTAGCACCTCTATTACTGCTAAGAACATCATCCTTTTTTAAAAATAAAATACCTGGTAGTGGTGTGATTGCTATGTGAAAAGCTGTACGTATTTAAGATATACAACTCAATGAATCTGGGGATAAGAAAACATTGGCTAAGGACCCACTAATTGAGTTTACATATTTTAGTGAAATGTCACATATTCATGAGGAAGCTAACCTTGCATTATCACCTTAAGATATTGAAAAATTTAAGAAACTTAAGATTCGATGGGTGGAGGGAGGGTAATTGGTGGGACCATACCTACAGTGCATCTTACAAGGGTACATGTGAAATTTACTAAATGTAGAATATAAATGTCTGAACAAAATAACTAACAAAATACCCTGAAGGCTATGTTAACTAGTTAGATGAAAATATTTCAAATTGTATATAAAACCAGCACATTGTACCCCAGAATTTAAAATATTTCATATGGCATATAAAACAAGCACATTGCATTAATGTATATAGCTATGATTTAATAATAACCCCCACCCAAAAGAAACTTAAGATTCTCACACATAAGAATGCGTGATAAGTTTGTTAAGAGTAGATTCTTAAGCCCTTTCATTAGAAATTCTGATTCAATAATTCCAAAGTGGGGCCCTAGATGTTATACATTTATAACAACCCAACCCCACTTGCCCCCCCCCCCCATAATTTTGATGCAGATGGTCCTTGAGTCGCACCTTGAGAAACCGTCTAAGGCTGATTGTAAAATTTAATTTTCCACAGGGCATTTTCAAATACTTACCAATATTAGAAAATGCAACAGAATATCTTGTCACCATTGAACATTTCTAACTTCAAGGCCATTTATTCCTTTTAAAAATCTTCTACTTGGGCGGCGCCTGTGGCTCAGTCGGTAAGGCGCCAGCCCCATATACCGATGGTGGCAGGTTCAAACCTGGCCCCGGCCAAACTGCAAGCAAAAAAAATAGCCGGGTGTTGTGGCGGGCGCCTGTAGTCCCAGCTACTCGGGAGGCTGAGGCAAGAGAATCGCTTAAGCCCAGGAGTTAGAGGTTGCTGTGAGCTGTGTGAGGCCACGGCACTCTACCGAGGGCCATAAAGTGAGACTGTGTCTCTACAAAAAAAATAAAATAAAATAAAAATCTTCTACTTACACTTGCTTTAAAATCACTAAAAGGTAAAACAGACTAGACTAGAATGTAACAGAAAATTTCCAGAGTGCCTCGCAAGTAGGAAGTACTGTTTTGACAGACTCTTTGTATTCAATTACATATTCTGTCACAAGGTGAAATATATTTCTTACTGTAGATAATAGTCAAAGAATCCATTGCTTTACAAAGCTACTCTCCACACAGCAGCCAAAGTGATCTTTTTGAAAAGTCAATCAGAATCTTCTTCTCAGATGTCTCTGATAATTTTCCATCACAATTGAAATGAAATCTAAAGTCATCACTATGGCTTACTAAATTACCTGGCTGCCCTTCAAACCTCAATTCTTATCTCTCTCCCACTCACTGAAGTTGTTCCAGACCTATCGGTCTTTTTCTTGTTACTCGAACAAGCCGAGCTTTTACCTGCACATCTTCCCCTCACTCTCCTAGATGTTTGCACACCTTGCTTCCTCATTTCAATCAGCTTCTTAAAACCATTGGTTTAAAATAGCCCTTCCTAAAATGCAATCACTCTCTCTTCTCTTATCTGCTTTATTTTCAATTCATAGCACTTAGTGTTATTGCTAGAAGTTGCCCACCAGCATTTAAATTGCTGTTTCCATGCTTAAGTAGTTCCCTACTGACAAATTTAGGTGGAAAGTTAAGACTTCTTCTCACTTTAGGTAATGAAAAGCCAAATATTCACCTCCCAGCCTCCCTTTTGGCTAGGACAGGATCATGTGAGCCAGCCTCCAATCAGCTGCACACATGGTAAACTTTGAGTCATAGCTGGTGATGATTAGCAGGGCAGTGCAAATTAATACGTTCCTTTTGGAAAGATGTTTAGAGAACACTTAGAGATCTAAAAATAGACCTGCCATTCAATCCTATAATTCCTCTACTAGGTATATACCCAGAAGACCAAAAACCACATTATAACAAAGATATTTGTACCAGAATGTTTATTGCAGCCCAATTCATAATTGCTAAGTCATGGAAAAAGCCCAAGTGCCCATCGATCCATGAATGGATTAATAAATTGTGGTATATGTACACCATGGAATATTATGCAGCCTCAAAGAAAGATGGAGACTTTACCTCTTTCATGTTTACATGGATGGAGCTGGAACATATTCTTCTTAGTAAAGTATCTCAAGAATGGAAGAAAAAGTATCCAATGTACTCAGCCCTACAATGAAACTAATTTATGGCTTTCATATGAAAGCTATAACCTAGTTATAACCTAAGAATATGGGGAAGGGGAAGAGGGAGGAGAAGGGGAGGATGGGCAGAGGGAGGGTGATTGGTGGGATCACACCTACAGTGCATCTTACAAGGGTACATGTGAAACTTAGTAAATTTAGAATATAAATGACTTAACACAATAACTAAGAAAATGCCAGGAAGGCTATGTTAACCAGTGTGATGAAAATATGTCAAATGGTATATGAAACCAGTGTATGGCGCCCATGATTGCATTAATGTACACAGCTATGATTTAATAATAAATAATAATAAAAAAGAAGTGTCACAGCCACCTCAATCTTCAGCAACCACCACTCTGATCAATAAGCAGCCATTAATGTCAAATCAAGACTCTTCATTAGCAAAAAGATTATGACTTGCTGAAGGCTCAGATGATCATTAGTGGTTTTTAAGCAATAAAGTTTTTTTTTAATTTTATATATATTGTTTTTTAGACATAATGCTGTTGCATACAATAGACTACATGGCTGGACAATTAAGCTTGTGAACTTACTTGCTACAGTACATTTATCTTGGTAGCACTGTATAAACATTCAGTAAGACTTTATAACCTTGGTATATCAGTGTCTCCCAGCCCTGTTCATGTCCACATGTGGCAGAGCATTGCTGCATGGTGTTCATTTTTGTTGTGTGCTTTTGTGTGCACTTGCATGAATGGTGGAACTTAAAGTAGAGCATTGAACAAATATTAAATTTCTTGTTAAACTTGACAAGAGTGGAAGTGAAGTCAGGCACATGTTAGTCCAAGTTTATAGGGATAATGCCATGAGGAAAACAGGAGTGTAAAAATGGATTAAATGTTTTTTCTAAGGGAAGAGAAAGCATCGCTGATGAGGAGATTTTAGGTGGGTCAGTAATGACCAGAACTGATGAAAACATTGCAAAAATTCATCAAATTGTGTGTCAAAATTCTCAGCTGACTTTGAGAAGCATAGCAGGCCCAGTGAACACTGATAGAGAAACAGTCAGGAAAATCTTAACTGAAAATCTCGGCATGAGAAAAATGTGGCTCTTGCATCATGACAATGTACCAGCTTGCACAGCACTGTCTGTGAGGGAGTTTTTAGCCAATACAGATTAGTGTATTGGAACATGCTCCCTAATCACCTGATCTTGCCCTTAATGACTTCTATCTTTACTTGAAGATAAAGGAAATGTTGAAAGGAAGTCATTTTGATGACATTCAGGACTTCAAGTGTAATATATTTGATGGCCATTCCAGAAAAGGAGTTCTAAAATTGCCAGTTATGATGGCCATTCCAGAAAAAGAGTTCCAAAATTGCCTGGATGGGTGGACTAGGTGCTGGTGTCAGTGTATAGCTTCCCAAGGTGAATACCTCAAAGGTGACTGATTCAGAATGAGTTCACCAACCTAATTGTCAGAACTCATAACAATAACTTTTGTATGAGATGGAGAACCAAAAATTTAATGTGACTTGCTTTATTGCAATGTTTATTTTGGTGGTCTGGAGTGGAATCTGTAATATCTCCAAAGAGTGCCTGATCTTTCTTTCTTTTCCTTCAAATCAATGTGCAAAAGAGAGTTAAGAAGAAATCTTGAAGGAAAGCAATAGGACTGTTTTGATCTACTTATCTTTATAAATTATATTTGCAGTGAGAACACTTCTCAGTATAAAGCTGATTTTTTTAAAACGAAAATTTCTATGTTAGATATAAGTAAGTGACAGTAATATGCATAATTATCTATGCAATTACACTTGCACATGCTTGAAAATTTTTAGCCAGGATGCTTAATAACATTTGCATGGTTAAATGAGACAGCAGAAACAACTGGAAGGGCCTCAGGGCATGGTCATCTATTTAAGCATCCACTTGGATTTCCAACATAATTAGTCATATAATTGTGTGCCTAAACTTAGTAGATTCATGAATGTAATTATAAATTATTAAAAAGCCATGCTTGTAATGCTTTGCCCCTATTTCCTGCCAATCAAATTACTAAAAAATATACTATATTCACATTACATCATATAAAATTTTAAATATCCCTTTAGTATAAAGCCCTGGATAAAGGTGACTGCACAGGTGAATTCATTCCAATGAGAGGTAATGTAGCTATTTGGACATGTATATTTTTAGGGAATATTCCTATGATCAGGTCATAATACCAGCCTTCTCATCTGTGCCTATGAAGATTTTTACCAACAAAAATGTTTTTTTTTTTTTTTTTTGCTTACACTGTATCCAATACAACTAGTATTTTATATTGTGTTAGAAGAAAATGAATAACTAAAGGATGGATATAATAGCTTTGCTTGCATAGTTTATTTTCCCCTTTTAATAATCTTGTTAGCTGCTGGTGGTAATAGCTTGGGCCAAATAAGTCTGTATGGCACAGTATAAATATTATACTGGTCATTACTGACCCACCTGAAATCTCCTCATCAGTGATGCTTTCTCTTCCCTCAGGATAATTATATTATACTCAAATTTTTATAATTAATGAAATGTATTAATTTAAGTAACTCAAAAATTTTTATGATAGTTATTTCTACTCAGTTCTGCCAGTTTTTTTCAACAATTCTTTTCCTGGTTATTGATTTTGTACCTTTGTTTTTCTTGTTTTTTAATATATGAATTTAAAATATATGGGGACTTGAAAATGATGTTTCACTGCCTAGTACCTAATTACCTAATAAGCAAGGCTAGAAGCTGAGAAAGGGAAGGAGGGAGGGCGCGGGGGGGTCAAGGGATTGGGTTCACCTTTTGAGGGTGGGACACAAATATAATAGGGTCCTTATCTAACAAAAGTGATCAGTGTAACCTGCTTCTGTGTACCCTCAATGAATTCCCAACAATAAAAAAAAGCAAGGCTAGAAGACCTTTGAAAGGGTTGAACTAAGCTTCTTTTGATAACAGTGCAAAATAAACCTTATTGACTGATGATACCAGGAAATTCATAGTCTTAATTCAGAAAAAAATCAGACTTATTTCACTAAGATCAACCAGTCTTTTTCTCAATTTAGGTGCCAGATGTTAGAGGTTAATGGATGCAGTCCCTCAAAGGCAGAGCACTTAAAAGAACTAACTTTAGTTTTCCCTCTTGGTTTGATGAAGTCCAACTTTGTTTACCTTCAGGGCATAATATAATGGAAGAACGTATATTTACTCAAATTTTTTCACTGAAGTTTAGAATGAAATGAAAGGAAGAAAAACCTGAGTATAGTGGATGGAACATTGGTTAATACTTTAAATATTTATTTTATTGCTAGAGCAGCTCAGAGCATTCAGAAAGTAAATGTGTTTGGATGAATTCCAAAAATATTCAAAGACTTATTTAGGAAGGTCAAGATGCTGGTCAGGATAGGCTGGCACCAAAATTAAGTAATATATTAGTATTTCTTCTCATCAGAGTCTTGCCCAATATTTAACATACTGAGCACATTGTCCATCTTTCCAGGAAACTGACGTCATCCATAGCATATTTACCCAAGTATTATTTTTCAAATTACTCATAATCATAATGCTTTAGAAATAATTTCTATAGGAATATTTGTATAAAAACATTTTACATTAATTATACTAAAGAATATACATCATAGAATATTCACTCTTGTCTGCGAGTTAAAAACTGAGGGCGGACAGATTAAAATAATATAAAGAAGAGTCAATTCTGTGTTAATAAACACAACTCTGAATCAGGAAAAGTTTAGAAAGAATTAGAAGCCAGCAAAACGTGCGCCTTCAATAAGTTCTTGTTTTAAATGCTAGCAGCATAATCACTTCTTTTATTCAGAAGAATTACTAGAATTATGCTAATGGAGTCTTACCCAAAATAAGATTATATATATAGAAGAGAACCATTTTGCCCCCAAATTCTAGCAATAGAAGAAAACTTTCAGCTGAATCAGCACAGTATTTGGACTCCATGACAAGTCAAAGGACATAACTAGAGGTAGAGGTTAGATCCCTCACTGGGAATTGACAAACAGAAATGGGTGACAACTGGGTTGTCCCAGAACTTCAAACCCTAGCCTTCTACTGATACAGCTCCAGCATCCACTCTGGTTTTGCTGTGGTTTAACCAACCAAGAAACTTTTCATAAGCTTCTTAAACTAGCAATTAAAACCAAAATTGAAATAAAATCAGACTAGAGAAATTCAGCTACATTTTTCTTGGAAGTTGTGAGTGTACATTGACTAGAAAGTTAACACTGGTAACACCACTAGCTACCAAGAACTGTGAGCAGAATCTAAAAGAAGTATAGTTTTTGTTTGAGCAATCAAGAATTCTCTTTTATTGAACCAAGTCAGCAGATAGAGATGGAGAGTCTCAGAGGGAGAAAAAAGAAAAAGGTAAAAAAAAAAAAAAAAATCTTTCAACCTGAGGGATCTAGAGCTACATTATTATTTCCCAATGAAGTAAGCATCAGTTTCTGAAAAAGTACTTTATTCTGAAGGAAGGAACTTGTCACTTGCAAAGAATATATGAAGGTAAGTGAACTATATTTGAATGAGGAAATTTGAAATTCAGGCTCAAATTCGGTTGTAGTTGTTATTTTAAAATTTGGTTACAATTAAGAATTGATTTGTCATTTTCAGTCTGTTTCCCCTTTGGTATTATTGCTTTTTCTTATCAGTTGCAGAAGTCATTGAATTCTCTAGTCTTTCTTAGTATTTGTTAGAGATCCGTTTATATAATCTATTGTGATTTAAATAAGATTAGCAGAAAAGATGAATATACTTATGATTTCTTGGACACTAGGTTGGAGCATATAGAGAAACATGTAATGTTTCATCAAACTTCTTTTTTTGTAACTAGAAATGAGAGTAAAAAACAAAGGATTTTTAGAGTCTCTGATTCTGAAAAAAGTCACAGGCAGACCCACAGCCTAAAACACCCAGTTTTAAATTGTCACACAGAGAAATAGCTGTCCCAATTCTCCCACTGGAACACCTGCTGCAGCTGTCCTGGGAACCATCATGAAGAATTTTGAAGCTTTGGGAGCTAGGGCAGACTAAATTAAGTAACAAACAACTCTGAAGACCTCATCAGTTTACCTTAAGAAAGGATTATTCTGTGTCCACACAAAGTCAGTAGCAGACATGAATGACTTTCCAGAGCACATTCTCACATGGCGATTAGGTGATCCAGGTTGCTTCCATCTCGTAGCTTTATCATTTTTAACAAGGCTTCCTCCATGATCACATTGGCAGGGAAAGAATTGGCAGCAGGGTCTCAGGTTGACTCCCTATGTCTAAGCCCTGAACTGACTTTTGCCTACAGTCCCCTGGCCAGGACTAACTACAGAGCCTGCTCAGTTGCAAGGGGCTGAGAAGTGCAATCTTCCTTGTGACCAGAAGAGAAAAATACAGACATTGTAAGCACTTGTAATTTCTACCTCCTTCCACAATGATTATTGAACCTTCTGAAATTGCAGATGGCCCTTGAACAGTTCAAGGGTTAGGAACACCAGCACTCTATGCAGTTGAAAATCCACGTATAACTTTTGACTCCCCCCAAATTTAACTACTAGTAGCTTACTGGAAGCCATATCTATCACATAAACAGTCGATTAACACATATTTTGTGTATTGTATGTATTATATACTGTATTTTTATCAAGAACTAAGCTAGAGAAAAGAAAATGTTATTAAGAAAATCAAAAAGGATTTCTCTCATAATTCATTCTGGGGTGGTTCAAGGGATCAATTGTACATGTAATGCATATTTTTCTTAAGAAATGGGAGATCTTAGCTTTTATCAGATTCATCAGACAGTGATCTTTTAAAAATTCTAATGAACTTTTTCTTCCAATAAAAGGTATAGATTCATAAAGAAAGCTGTGAATATAGGAATTGCTTACAGAAGTTGAATTTAAGGACAGATTCCCAGAATTTGTAAGACCAATTCATGTACTTGCCTCATTATCCATAATTACATTGCCTCACACTGCCTCAATGATTTTACTTATCCATTGTATCACAACTGTCCTAGGTAATTTTCTAAAATGAAAAAAAAAAAGCTGAGGCAAGAGAATCACTTGAGCCCAAGAGTTTGAGGTTGTTGTGAGCTATGATGCCACGACACTCTACCAAGTGTGACAAACTGAAACTCTGTTTCAGAAAAAAAAAAAAAGAAAGAAATGGGAAATTTATCTTATACAAAAAGAGTGGTGGTGGTAATTACAGACTTGCTTAATTTAACATACAGGAAAGTCTTTGAGTGTCTAAATTCTTTCTTTGCTTTCTTCCTGCCACCCTTAGCATTTTGATAGCTTAGTTGCAAGTTGGTTACAGTTGCTCCAGCCGTGGCATATTCATGCATCACCAGGAAAAAGGGAGTCACCTTATCTTGTGCTCTTTTTTTTGAGAACAAAGAAAAGCTTCCTAGGAATTCCTCAGAAGATTCTCTTCTCTTATATGGCTCATTAGAATTATATCACATATCCTTTGTAAAGCTGTTACTTGACAAGTATAGTGAGATCACAGTGACTTACATGGTAAATATTCAACCACTGGAGAAAGAGAGAAGCCTTACCTCCCCCTAAGGATATGGCAATTTGAAGAGCAAAAGCATATCAGGATTCTGTTACCAGGTAAGATGTTGGGCAATGACTACTGGGCTGAGCAGCCAACAGGGTATTCCACAAGGGTACATTATATCATTAGATCCTCAAGGCAACAGAAGTAAAGTTGCCCAGGTCCATCAGTTATAAGTGGTGGAGTTGGGATTCAAACAAAGTATTTGACTGACTTTGATGCCCAAATTCCTTGCTGCACAACATTTGGAGATTATTGTCAAAGAAGACTGCCCATTACTGAAATATGCTTTTTCAAATTCATAGATTTATCTGTTTTGGGTTTTCCTTAATTCTCTATGTCAGATTGTTCTCCAAAAATCCTTAAAGAAGTGTTTTGTAGAACATAACTAAGAGACTTTGAAGTAATTGTGTTTGAGATGATGTAATAATTCCTCTCATCAACTTTATCTTTTCCTTCCCCTTATTGGACTGGCTGCTATATGTATCTGTTGATGTACTTGAAATATCATGGCAAAAACAACGAGAGGAAGTTATTTTGTGGGATTTACTGTAAATCATATTGCTTTAATAATGCTTTAAAAACTCATAATAAAAACAACTCATAATAATTCTTCTGGTTTTTAAGATTTTCTTAAATTCAGTTAAGAATAAAATAAAATTTAAAAGGATAAGAATTTCCTTAGACACCTAAGAATCAGATTTAAAAAACTAAAAAGGATCGGGAGGCTGAGGCAAGAGAATCGCTTAAGCCCAGCAGTTGGAGGTTGCTGTGAGCTGTGTGAGCCCACGGCATTCTACCGAGGGCCATAAAGTGAGACTCTGTCTCTACAAAAACAAAACAAAACAAAACTAAACTAAACTAAAAAGGAATTCAGAGATCATACAATTTCTCTCCTCAAGATCAATTTTACAAATGAGAAAACTTGCCCGATGAATGTTGAGAATCTAAGTTCATAAGGATACTGGGATTAAAGGATTCAGAATACCAAATAATTTTCTTTACTTTTTTTTTTTTTTTGAGACAGAGTCTCACTATGTTGTCCTCAGAGAGTGCTGTGGCATCACAGCTCACAGAAATCTCAAACTCTTGGGCTTAAGCAATTCTCTTACCTCAGCCTCCCAAGTAGGTGGGACTATAGGCGCCCACCACAACACCTGGCTAATCAAATAATTTTCTATTTAATATATTCTACATCCCAGATACCAGAGTCTTACAGTAATAACATCAACATCAATCCCAATAATATGACTACTTTAAACAGTTCAATTTTTCTTAGACGAGATGCATATTCAGGGATATATTCCACGAGAGATAATCAAATTTCTCTGTTTTAAAGAGCTTTGGAATTTTTCCCTTCTGTGTGATTGTATGGATACATATTTAGAATCATTAGTTTTAAAATTTTCATAAGATTTTTAGGGATTACTTTTGCTTTTTCAAAATTTCCTTTTGTCAGGGTTCCTTCTAAAAATGACTGGTTCCATATCTGGATTCAAAGATGTTCACAGTAATTCTATGGCAATTTCTCACAGCAAATAGCAAGGAAGCCATTAAACTGCAGAAAGCCTGCACAAGAAACCTCCTCTGTATAGGAGGCTCATCTGATGATTTGCTGTTAAATGATATCCAAGATAAAAATACATCTGCCACCCTAAACCAGGTAATATCTCTGCAATCTTAGGGGGGAAAAACATGATGGAAATCAAAACAACAAATTCCTTTTAAAGGGACTCAACCTTTAAAACTAGACAATGAGAATATGGCTAGACAACTAGACAATGAGAATATGGCTGCAGAAACAGGGCATTCACAAAGGGGACATCAATGGGGTGAATACTGAAGAAATGTGGTCCAAATACTGAACTAAGCTGGTCTCCAAGCTGCAGCTGTCTGCCCAGCTAGAACTGAAAGTGCCTCTGCAGAACTGGATTTCTCCTTTTAATTTACATTCACTTCTACATTTGTTTGTTTTACATTCTTCAGTCTGAAGGACTTTCTTTTTTTTTTTTTTTGTTGAGGCAGAGTTCTACCCTATGCCCTGAGCAGAGGGCATTGGCGTCGGAGCTCACTGCAACCTCGCACTCCAGCTGTGGGCACCCTGCTGCCTCAGCCTCCGGGGCCGCTGGGATTACAGGCACTCGCCACTGCACCTGGCTGGGTTTTTCCATTTTTTTCACGAGTTGGGGTCTCACTCTCGCTCAGACAAGCCTCAAACTCCTGAGCTCAAGCAATCCTCCCGCCTCAGCCTCCCACAGGGCTGGGATTACAGGCGTGAGCCACTGCACAGTTCTCATAACTGGTGTGTTAGTGATCAATTCTCTCAGCTTTTGTGTGCTTGGAAAAAAATCTTAATTTTATCTATGCTTTTGGAAGATATTTTCACTGAGCATAGAATTCTAGGTTTGTTTGTGTGTTTAAGAATTCTATTTTAGATAGTTCTTTCTTGTAGTACTTAAAATATGTTGCTCCATTTTCTTCTGATTTGAATTACTTCTGCTGAGATGTCTGCTCTTATCTTCGTTCCTCTGTATATGTCCTTCCTCTCACATCTCACCTCCATCTTTGCTATTGTTAAGATGTTATTCTTTATCTTTTTTTTTTTTTTTTTATTAAATCATACCTGTGTACATTAATGCGATCATGGGGCACCATACTCTGGTTTTATAGACTGTTTGACACATTATCATCATAGTGGTTAACATAGCCTTCCTGGCATTTTCTTAGTTATTGTGTTAAGACAATTAGAGATTTTACTCTTTTTTTCCTGGTTAGGTTAGCCAAAGGTTTATCTATTTTATTGACCTTTTCAAAAAAACCAACATTTTGAATTATTAATCTGTTGTATAATTCTTTTGTTTTCGATTTCACTTAATTCTGCTCTAATTTTGGTTATTTCTTTTTCTTCTACTGTGTTTGGGGTTGGAATGTTCTTCCTTTTCCAGTTGTTGAGATGTCCCATTAAGTTAACTTCCTCTCTTTCCGTTCTCTTGAGGAAGGCTTGCAGTGCTATAAATTTCCCTCTTAGGACTGCCTTTGTGGTATCCCAGAGGTTTTGATAATTTGTATTTTCATTGTCGTTTTGTTCCAAAAATTTGGCAATTTCCTTCTTAATCTCATGCATGGCCCAGCTATCATTCAGCATAAGGTTATTTAACTTCCATGTTTTTGTATGATTATGAAGATTCATGTTGTTACTGAGTTCAACTTTTAATCCATGGGTGTCCAAGAAGATGCAAGCAATAATTTCTATTCCTTTAAATTTACTGAGGTTAGACTTGTGACCTAAGATGTGATCGATTTTGGAGTATGTTCCGTGGGCTGATGAGAAGTATGTGTATTCAGTTTTGTTGGGATGAAATGTTCTGTAGATGTCTGCTAAATCCAAATTTTGGATGGTTAGGTTTAAATCTAAAATTTCTTTGCTCAGCTTCTTATTGGAGGATCTATCCAACACTGCCAAAGGAGTGTTGGAATCTCCAACTATTATAGAGCTGGAGGAAATCAAGTTGTTCATGTCTGTTAGAGTTTGTCTTATAAATTGAGGCACATTCTGGTTGGGTGCATAAATATTAATAATTGAAATCTCATTATATTGAGTATTACCCTTAAAAAATATGAAGTGACCATTCTTATCCTTCCTTACTTTGGTTGGTTTAAAGCCTATTGTGTCTGCAAATAGAATTGCAACACCTGCTTTTTTCTGATTACCATTTGCCTGAAATATGGATGACCATCCTTTCACCATGAGTCTATATTTATCTTTTAAGGTAAGATGTGATCCTTGTATGCAGCAAATATCTGGCCTGAGTTTTTGTATTCAGTCAGCCAACCTGTGCCTCTTTAGAGGACAGTTTAAGCCGTTCACATTAATGGAGAATATTGATAAATCTGATAAAATTTTGGGTATCAAATTTTTCAAAAGTCCAGTGGACATTTTTAATCCTTTCGCTACTGTGGAAGTTGGAGTTTGATCAAAAGTTTCTGAGTGAGTTTTGTGGTAGAGGATTGGGCTGGTCATTATGGAGGATAGGTCTGAGAATATCCTAAAGAGCTGGTTTGGTTATGGCAAATTTCTTCAACATATGAATGTCATTAAAGTATTTAATTTTTCCATCATAAATGAAACTCAGTTTAGCTGGATACAGGATCCAGGGTTGAAAGTTATTTTGTTTTAAGAGATTAAAAGTTGATGACCACCCTCTTCTGGCTTGAAAAGTTTCAGCAGAGAGATCTGCAGTCATTCTAATATTTTTCCCTTTGTAGGTAATGGATTTCTTACGTCTGGCTGCTTTCAGAATTTTCTCCTTCATATTAACTTTAGTGAAGTTAATTATGATATGCTTATTTGGGTAGAGTCATGCTGGGATTCTGAAACTGTCTGCTATGTGAATTTCAGAATCCTTTTCATAATTTCATGGAGAAGGGTCTCTGTGCCTTGTGAAGCCACTTCATCGCTTCAGGGATTCCAATGAGGCAGATATTATCCTTCTTTGAATTATCCCAGAGCTCTCTGAGAGAATGATCCATTTCTGCTCTCCATTTCTCTTCCTCTTTCAGAGTTCGTTCAAAAACTTTGTCTTCAATATCAGAAATCCTTTTTTCTGCTTGCTTCACTCTGTTACTGAGGGATTCTATTGTATTTTTTCAGATCTTTGAGGGCTACAAATTCTTGCTTCAGTGCTTCAAAATATTTGGTGGTTTTGTCTTTAAACTTGTTAAATTCTTGAGACAACTTTTGAATTGCTCCTCGAATTTCTAATTCCAAATTTTCCTCCATTCTATTAATTTTTTTTGCAATCCAAATTCTGTATTTGATTTCTGACATCTTGGCCAGCTGTTTATGAATGAGATCTTCAGTTACATCTGCCATATCTTTCCTTGGGGGGGTTGATCTATTCTGGTTATTCATGTTAACAGAGGTTTCCTGCTGATTTCACCCCATGATTATTTTACACCATTTGACTTTTCCTTTGGAGCTTTGTCGAGGACCCATACAGTGCTACGGCCTGAGAAACTGGGAACCTGTTTGGTGTGGTGGGGCTAAGTGGCTCTGTCTTGTTTTCAGCTGGTCTCTGTCCGACCCTAGTGAAACAGTTACTCTGGGTTGAAGTCTCAGCTGTGAAGAAATACCAGCAATTAAGTCACCCCGCCCCCTCACAGGTAAGAATTGGAAAAGGAAAATCAAATCTTCCTACAACTACACACCCAGGGCACCACTTGGATAGTCTTCGGGTGATTGGCTCAGTTCAAAAGGTCCAAATCAATTGTCTCAGTCAGCATCTATCTCAGGTGGGAGAGTTTAAAAGGTCGCTGGCAAGTAGATCACAGGGGTCTGCTGACAACTCAAGTATGACTTACTCAGGTGCTCTGTGGAGTCAGGAGGACCCACCCAGCAAATAGATTAGTCTGGGAAGGTTTATGCCTCCTTCCCCACCTTGTACCTCTGTCATACTCAGTCACTGATAACCCCGCAGGGCTGTGACCCAGTTGCCTCCAATGAGCAGATACTCGAGGGTTTGCACCTTCCTGAATGACAAGGAAATCTATATCTGCTCAGCCAGGCTGCTGCCCTCTGCCTCTATCCAGCAGAGGGAGGTGAGTCCTGACAACCTCGGGCGCTTGATGGAGGCTGGGCGGTGTTCACTCAGTTACAGCCCCGCCCCTGATTGATGTTACTGACAGAACAGAACAACTTTGTGGGAATTTATTTCTGTCCCTGCTAAATTCCCCTGCAGAAGAAAAGCTGTTTTGAGTTCCCAGAACCTGTGCCTCAGGCCCTGTCTTTGTGCCTGCAGATTTGTATTTGCAGCACAGTTAGCTGTCAGTTCTTGCCTCCTGCCTTCCTTTGTCTATAGGCTGACGATCCCCTGAGGGCTGGGTGCATCTTAGGCTCAGTAAAGCGGTCCTCTGGGTCAGCCCCACCCTGGAAATCTTCCGGCTCTGCATGTGTGTTTTCTAGCCCCCATGCTCCACCCAGGCTGGTACCACCTGAGGCAAACCCTTTACTCACGGGACCTGCATTTCCATCCCAGATTTGTTCCGTGGTGGTTGCCACCTGAGAAGATGCCCGGCCTCCTCCGGTTGCCCAGAGAGACAGGGGGTGTGACTTCAGAATATCCAGGGGTGAGCCCTATTGTTGCCAAAAATGGCTATTGCTCTGCGCCTTGGGGCACCGCCACTCTGGCATGATTCCCTCTCAGCCAACTGTCCTCTCCTCACTCCTGTACTGCAGAATCAGCACTGACCAGCTGTAGTCCAGGCCCTGTCCATACCCCTCAAGAAATCATCCAAGAATCTGGTCTCCTGGAGGACAGGCCTCTAGACCTCAGAGTGAGAGTGGAGGGGAGTGTTGGGAGCTCAGAATTGCACATAGAGAATATATACAGTTTTATGCCTGGCAGGGGAACGCCATGGCACCCTAGTAGGGGATGTAGGTCCAATTTTTAGAGGGTCTCTCCTATGGAGTGTAGTGGGAGGAACTTTGAACTCTGCTTGTTTGTTTCTGGGGCACTCTGAGCTGTTCTCATGGGGGAGGGGACTCTCGTCCTCTTGGTGATGGATTTTGTACCTTTTGTTTGTATCCTTGGGGTTGCAGCTCGCCTCAGCAGGGTTGATGTGTGTCTTCAACCTTCTCTCTTGGTGCAGCTCTAATCCACCAGGTTACTTGCTAAATTTATGTCCTTTAATTCTCCTTGTGGATGGGAGCCTCTGTGGAAAGCTGGCTTCAGTCAGCCATCTTGTCTCCACCCCTTTATCTTTATCTTTATCATTGTCTTCAAACAGCATGATTATGATGTGCCTTGATTTAGTTTTCCTTATCTTTCTTTTGCTTAGAGGTCATTAAACTGCTTAAATCTGGATTTATAATTTTCATCAAATTTAGAAAAAGAATTGACTATTCGTTATTTTATAAGATGCTTTCTTTTCTATTGACTCTTCTTTTTTCTCTCCTTTGGAACTTCCAACTTGTGCATATACATGTAGCAGGCTTCTTGAAATTGACCCACAGTTTTCTACTATGCTTTATTTTTTAAAGTAACTTTATCGTTTGCATTTCATTTTATATAGTTTCTGTTGCTATGTCTTCAAGTTCACTAAGTTTTTCCTTTGAAGCATCTAATATGTTGCGGTTCCCATTCAGTTTATTTTTCATCTTGGGCATTTTATTTCTTACTTCTAGAAATTCAATTTCCCTTATATTATCCATGACTTTATCAGTTCAATCTTTTTACTGCCTCTTGAATAGATGTACTATAATTTTAATAACTATTTTATGTTCTTGTCTAGTAATTTTGTCATCTGTGTTATGTATGAGTCAGTTTGTATCTATCTATTCTCTTTTCAATATTAGTCATATCTTCCTGCTTCCTGGCAAATCTACGTAATTTTGATTGGATGCCAGATTTGGGAAATTTTACTTTTTTGGTTGCTAGATATTTTTCATTCCTATAAATATCCTAGTTTTGTCCTAGGACTCAGTTACTTGAAAATACTGATCCTTTAATTTTTTTTAAAGCTTTGTTAGTGGGACCAAAGTAGTTTTTCAACTAGAGCTTATTTTTCCTCTCATTATCAGAACAATGTCTTTACCTGTCTTCTTCCTGGTGCCCCTTGTTTTATGAGGTTTTCCTATTCCCAGTGGTGGGAATGCAAACTTTCCCCAACTAAGTTTAGGCTTAAGTGACTGATCTACCTGATTCTTTGGATGGTACCTTCCCAGGCCAACAGCAGTTTCTTCACATCACATACTGATCAGTATTCAGTTGAAGACTGTGCAGAACTCAGGTCTCTCTCTTTCCCTTTCCCTACCTCTTTTCTTTACATTACTCTTTGTTGTAAACTCTTGTCACTTTGGCCTCCCCGCACTTCCAATTCAGTCTTCTCAACTGAGGGAGTCTGTGGGCTCTGCCTTGGTTCCCTTCCTGTGCTGTGGCCTGGGAACTTTCCCCATTTTGTCTTTATTACTGTATGACTAGATTTCCCCAGGTCTGAAGACATTTGAAAATAAGAAGTGTGAACTAAGTAATTTCTTTTGTACTGCATGATTCAACCATTTCATGATTCTATAAAACTCAAAAAAGCCAAAATTTTAATTCATTTTCAGAAGATGGAGAGAGGTTATAGGAATAGTATCAGATTTAGGTTATAGGAAAGTACCAGAGGCAGCCACAAAATTAAATTGCATGAAGAAGGAATGATGATGAGTCAATATGCAGGCATATATTCAGGAATTAGGAACCCCAGGAACAGCAGAAATGGCAGGGGTTCAGAAAAAGCAAAAAGAAGGTAGGACATAGGGTTGAAACAGGAGGATGAGTTGAAAGTCTGCAGATTAAATACTTGATAGTTCACTTGGATCAGCAATCCCAAAAGTGCTAGCCAGGGAAAAGTAAAATTACGTAGGACGTCAGATAGCTAGAAATTTCTTTATTATGAGTTCTAGCAGAATTATGAAATACTCGCACTTGGCATTTATACAGTTATTTAATATTTAATAATAAAAACAATGATAATGATAATAATAATAAATCCCCTCAGTTGGTGCCTGTAGCTCAGCAGCTAGGGCTCCAGCCACATACACTGAAGCTGGCAGTTTCAACTCCAGCCCAGGCCTGCCAAACAACAATGACAACTACAACCAAAAAATAGCTGGGCGCTGTGGCAGGCACCTGCAGTCCTAGCTACTTGAGAGGCTGAGGCAGCAGAATCACTTAAGTCCAAGAGTTTGCGGTTGCTGTGAGCTGTGACACCATGGCACTCTACCAAAAACGACATAGTGAGACTCTGTCTCAAAAAGAAATAATAATAATAATAAATTCCCTTTTGCAGAAACCCACAGAAATAGATGTTTATGGGAGAAAAACAACAAATAAAATGTTCATGAAGATCTAGATCGCATGTTTTAAAGACTACAAAATACCGTATTTAGTTAAAAAGATATTCTTACTTAGAGATCATGGTCAGTTCCAGTGGAATGTTGTTAAAAATCTATTTTGAACCTCATATAACAGGCTAAAGAGATTGATGTGAAGTCTTTTGCTAAAAGTCACAAAACTAGTGTTCAATATTGTATTAGAATTCAGACCACTGGACTCTTGAGTTGTTACTCAAGCCTCTCTCAATGACACAAAGTTGCCAGTAGAGTAAGCTTTGATTCAGTCACATTTTTCACCAGAATCTTCTTTTTTCGTGTCATGTTTTTGAACACATTACTAGAGACAGACATTGTCTGTGATGACAGGATTGTCTGAAATCTACTTGTTGATTTTTTGACTAAATCTATAATTTTTGGGTCATTATTAGGGTTATTTAACAAATGGAAGTAACTAATCATAATAGAATATGAGGGCCTACTGGTGAATATGACTTCTTCACATTCTTCTTTTTTTTTTTTTTTTCCGTGACAGAATCTCACTATGTTGTCCTTGGTGGAGTGCCATGGCGTCACAGCTCACAGCAACCTCAAACTCTTGGGCTTAAGCGATTCTCTTGTCTCTGCCTCCCAAGTAACTGGGACTACAGGCTCCCGCCGAACACCTGGCTATTTTTTGTTGCAGTTGTCATTGTTATTGTAGCTGGCCTGGGCTGGATTCGAATCCTCCAACTTCAGTGTATATGGCTGGCGCTGTAACCACTGTGCTAAGGGCACTGAGCCGACTCTTTACATTCTTTAAAAGGGTTTTTATGAATGAAAAATGTAAGCAAGCCACAAGGTAGGAAAATATGCTTTGAACTTAAACCCAGGGCCCAACAAGCCAACGTAAACTAAGGGCTGTGATACAAAGTCATGATTCCAATTGTTTTCTTTAAGAATACTAAATGATTTCTAAGACTCGGATACTATCTTTGCCACTCAAGGAAACCTTTACATGCCAATTTGTAGAAAACAGTGTCTTCAAATGTGGACTGCCAGTGGGGTTTTCTTTTTTAAGATCTATTTCTATACTCAGAATTTGCATCCTATTTCTAATATAATTCACATTTGGCTACAATAAGCAAGTGCATTATAACCATGCCACTGATATAATTATCAATAAAGTGGTTCACAATGGTGTCATTTAAATGGCCATAATAGCATTTCTAGGTTAACACTGCTATTATGTTAAATGAGGAAATCTTTTGCTTCTGTGTTATTGTTCCACACCTGGGTCTGTGGGCTCCAAAAGGCAAGATGGATTATCTTTTCATTCAGAACAGTAAATGTCTCCTTGGTTGTAGAGATAATGGCTCTAGTAAAGAATGCAAACTATATTCTGGAGAAACCAGCAATTCATAGGCTCTTAAGCCTTCCAGAGCCAACCAATTTCAGTTGCTTCAGGCTGAATAATTTTATTGAACTGAAATACATTTGAATTCCTTCTAAATCTCTAAATTTGGGAGGAAAATCTATTATTACTTTGCTATTAGAGCAGGAAGGCAGAATATGAAATCATTACAACAACATCTAAGAAGATTAGAATAGTATGAAGGTGACTATATTTGCTGTGTTCCCTCTGAAAGGTGTAAAGCTGAGAGATGATTGCTGGTGAGTCACTGTTCTATTTCATCTAGAGACCTGAGTGCTCTCACTGCTCTATTCCCTTAGGGAATATTAAAAGAATATTGCCTGCTCTCTGAGCTAATGATTTGTTTGGAGGATGGAAATCTCAGAGGTGAAGATAACTGCACAGCTTTTAAAATGTATCTTTCAGATCTTTGATCTGCCTTTTTCTCTGAATACATGGGACCTCTCAAAAGCAAGATTAAAGATACCTCTTCATAGAAGAAAGGCAGAAGTTGAAAACTTAAAAGCTGCTCAGACTTCCAAATAATATTTTTGTATTTTTCATTTTGTCAACATCATGTTTGGTGAGTGTCATCCTTCATTCATGTGATAATTGGATGGTAATCGAAGTGCAGAGTGAATCATACATTTTCCAAGAAGATGGGGAAACACTGAATTTTGTTTTTAAAAAGTGGTTAGTGTAAACTAGTTTATGATTAGGGCGTATGTACTCATTCTGAAGTCTACTTAATTCAATACATACTTACTTGGAACTGAACAGATGTCAAACCAAACGTTGTGTTTTCTTTTGTAGAGAATACTATAAATCAGGATCTGTTTTTAAGAAATTCGTACTCTCAGTTGGGCAGTTAAGGCGATTATAGAAATGGCCACGGTAGCATGTAGAATATGCCAATGACAAGTACTTGGAGGGAATGAATAACATTCAACATAGAAACAGAGAGAAAAGACCAGGTTTAAGTGGGGGGCGGGGGAGCAGGCAAGGTTTCAGCATGTGAGAAGGACCTAGCAAGCTGAGCAAGATTTCCCTGGATGGGACTGGAGCTAGAATAAAGTGAAAATAAGGTGTGTTGCATGTGTGGGTCTAGGGGAAGGTGGAAGAAGGAAGTGGCCAAAAAGTTAAGAAGTTTATATTTAACTAGTAGGCAGTGGGGTGTCAATGAAAAATTTTAATCAGAGCGGAGATGGAAGAAGAGTTGTAGTTTAAGGGTGGCGCCTGTGGCTCAAGGGAGTAGGGCACCAGCCCCATATGCTGGAGGTGACGGGTTCAAACCCAGCCCCAGCCAAAAACTGCAAAAAAAAAAAAAAAAAAAAAAGAAAGAAAGAAAAAAAGAAATATTTCTAAGCATTTTAAAGCAGATTTCAGAGTATTTTGAACTAAAATATGTCCATGCAGGCAGGCGTGTTTGATAATGTCCTGAAAGTTTTATTTACAAAGTGACTACCCCTAAAAATGTTAAACATGTTAGTTTTATGAAAATTCTCATGTCATTGCTCATTCATGCATAGATTTCTAATCTAGATCAAATAAATAAGAGTGTGTTTTGATAACCTTATGAAGAATTCCATCTTCCCTCCTCCACCATACAAATAGGTGAGATTTTGATGCCTGAATAATACTTTGAAATGCATTTTTTGTTCTGCACCTATGTCCGTTGGAATAAAACACCCTTACAAAAAAAAAAAAACAAAACAGAAAAATAAAATAGAAAAATAAATAGCTTTATAGAATGAAGGAAAGCAAAAGAGATTTTTAAAAGCCCAAACCAGGACTGCCTCAAATAGATATGGATCTGATCAGAAGATAGCTTCTTCAAGAATATTTTGTTTTCATAATTACCATTGTGATGGTTAGAGTTTATCTGAGACAAATCTGAAAATGTGAGCGCTCAATTTATCCTCTACCAAACCTTTATCTAACATGAATCATATTTCCTCTGCTTTAGCTTCTGCCATTCTGGCCAGAAAACATAAGAGCCTAACGTATACATAACTCAAAACTACAGCACTCCTAAATGTATGATGCCAAGAGTATATCCTGAAGTAAGCGTAATACCTGTTTTGGAAGATTTCATCATTTTTCCTCTTATTGTGAATCTATTTGGAACTCTGAACCAGGGTATAGAGAATGGTAAATGGCATTCTATCGACTGAAAAGAGTCAATAAAATTCCTCTGTATCCACCTTACTATGATTTACTCTTTAGTCTATGGAGAAAATAAATAACAAAAACAGATTATTGTTTCATCTAAATGACCTAAAAATTGGGGGGAAAAATTCTAAATCAAATAGGAGACATTTCTTCAGATTACAAAAGGTTCGCCTTTTGTCATGCCAACATATCAAAAATACTGAAAATATTTTACTTGAAAAAGTTTGATTTGCATTAAATAATAAGACAAACCCAGAGGTCTGCTATAGACAGTACTGTACATTTGTTTTGTTTTGTTTTAATGTCTCATTCTAACGTTCTTACCTGGGGACAAAAGCCTAGCCAAGTTCACACACACAATTTACATCCCGTCTAGTTTTTCGTTTTTAATAACTATTTTCACTCTACTTCTTCACAACAAAAAGCATGTAGGAAAAAAGTAGAATTAAGAAAAATTACTATCAAATATTTTTAAAATTAATATTCAAATCCGAATTGTTCCAAAAGTATAGGAAAATTAACTACCAGCAGAAAAGTCACTGCATAAAACATCCATCAAAACTTTACTGTTTTTGTCAGTAAAGTATGACACTGAGCACTTTAAAAAAGCATAAACTTATTTCACATTCCTTATAACTGATCAGTACTTATTGTTGGCTATTTAGGACAACTGGAAGAAAAAAAAAAGCTGGTGTAGGAATGCTGGTTTATCAAGTACCACAAATCATTACCACTATTTTCTGCATCTCTTAAAATATCAAAGGTATAAAATAGCACAAAAGTATATGCAACCTTCATGTAGTAATGAACCAATAAAATTATCAATGAAATTAAAAGACGGCAAACCTTTTCAATGAAAATGACTTACCCATTAAGAATTACACAAAAACTAAAGTGTTTTCAAAGACCAATGCCTTACCCATAACAGGCGGAGGTTCGACGTCACTTCTGTTCTCCTTCCATGACAGCAGGTAGTCAAGGTTGGTAATATCTTCAGATTCTATACAATTGTTCATTGCCAGCATCATCTGATGGGCTTTTGCTATTCCGTAATGAACTTTTGTTTCATCCATCAGAGGCTTGTTCATTATTGCTACTGTTGTGTCAAAAGCTTGCTTAAAGTATTCTGATGCTTTGTTGTAGAGCCCCTAGAAAGGTAAGAAAAATTAACAAAAATCCTTTTTCTTAATTTTTTATTTTACCACTTCCCATGTTTGCACACCTCACTATGGCACATCCCACAGTGACCTTTAAGCAGTCATAGCGGTTCATCTTGAAGAAGAAAGGGATGGCAAACGAGCTCACTGTTGGAAGATTCTTATAAAGAGTTGTCATTACTCACTATTTATTGTCTTGAAATTAATTTAGTTGTGATTGTTCACTATTTATTGTCTTGAAATTAATTAATTGCCATTTAGTTGGAAATTGTACCTTTTTTTTTTTTTTTTGGCCGGGGCTGGGTTTGAACCCACCACCTCCGGCATATGGGACCGGCGCCCTACTCCTTGAGCCACAGGCGCCACCCTACCTTTTTGTTTTGTAATGTAAGTTACTGTGGATAAAAATGGTCTAATATTGGCAGTTTCATATGCTTGTACCTAATAAATACACAGTAGCAGAAAGAGAATGAGTAAATCAATTCTCACTGATTTAGACAGAATTTTATTACTTGTAGAGTTGAATTTACCTAATAAAATATGTTTAACTATTAATATCTTTTGTTTTTAGGCACAGCAAAGTGGTCATTGTCAGCCAAATCTTTTAATCAATAGCCAGTGAAAATAAATATATATGCTGATTCAGTTATTGCTCTTGTCTTCCCATACTATGCACCTACCATTCTTAAAAATATATATATATTTTTTAATATTATGAGTATATAATTGTTATATATACTGACAGGGTACATGAGATGTTTTCGTACAGGCATACAATTATTAATCAAATTAGGATAACTGGGGTATTCATTACCTCAAGCATTTATCATTTCTTTGTGTTAGGAACATTCTGATGGCACTCCTTTAGTTATTTGCATGTATACCCGAACTTATTGTTGGTCAGAGTCACTCTGTTGTGCCATCAGATATGGTTCATTCTATGCATCTGACTATATTTTGTACATGCCATTCTTCTCAACTAAGAATGCTGAGGTATTCAAAATTTCTAAAAAATATTATCTTGAGAACATTAGCACAAATCAAATGATCATTTAAATATCCATCTTTTCAATAAGTTCTTTTCAACATTTCAAGTTGCAAAAATTAAAATTTTTTTTCTTGTCATCGTCTCTCCTAAAAGCTATTGTCCATAGATAAATAGTGTTCACCTAGCTCTTCTGAAGCGTGGACCAAGGCTAAGTACTTCATATATATTATGTCATTCACTTTCACATATTTTCCTAAGGGGAAAATGTTATTCTTATTTTACAGATAACGAAATTGAGTCTCATAGAAGAGACCATCTTCTGCTATCCTGAAATCTTCTAAAAATCCTCACTAGAAATTCTTCCTTGTACGAGTGTATTATTTCTAGGATTGGCGTATATTAGTAAAGGATCCAGGGATCCTTTCCTGTATCCACAGACTTATGACCCTTTGGGCTCCACCATCACCACCCCCCTCCACTCACCTCCCTTCTCCCTACCTCCCAAACATACAAATAAAATCATGCATGCATGCTCTTTTGAAAAGAAACCATTGCAAGAAAGAATGTTTTACTACATGAGTTTTCAAGACACTTTCTCACAACATTTTATGAAGGAGCTGGACATGAAAACATCACAGGAACAGCTTTACAGCATACACCAGTACAAATCAAATGCATTCCCAACTCCATGAGCCTCTGTATACTCATGAAGTTCTGAGAGTAATCAAACTGAGCAAAGAAGTTGCTAGAAAGATGAGGAGGGGGAGAAATAGAGCTTGTGTTACATCCATGAGCAGCACTGTCATAGATCCACGAGGACATTTTAGGAGAACTGTTAATTCGAATGATTCATTCCAACTCAATTTATTAATTTAAACAGAGTCCCTGTATATTAGACCAATAATAATCTGTTTTTGTTGAGGTGAGCAATGATTTCTCTTATGTTGAAGCATAAAATGGACTTTATATGAGAAAAAGTTTAACTAGGAGAACATAAAACTGTATCAAAAATATTTGTATGCCAATGAAGTATACTGGGATTGACAAACAATACAAATACTGAGGATGATGAAAATAAAACTAGTTAAAATTACAGGTGGTCTGGGCAGACATCAAAGATCCCATAGGACAGATACTGCCAGTTCTCTAAGAAACAGACAAGTATAAATACTAATTATTGTTCCAGTTATACTTCTGAGATTTAGGCTATTTAATGTTTGAGGTGAGAGGAAAATTAGGGGCCATTAATAAGGGATGTATATATTTGAATTTCCCAAAGTTACTTTCTACTACTAAACTATTATGTTAAGAATAACTAATTTATTTATCAATTCATTCATTAGCCAGGTCAAATGCCAGGTTCCAGGAATGGAGTTTACAGGCAGGTTGGTGAGCTTGCCTTTAGTGGCAATAGTCATATGCCTAAAGCTTTGATTAGACCTTAAGTAACCAGTGCTTTTTTCACCCTAAAATAGAAGCACTATATTAATCATTAGGCAATTATTCTTCCCTCAGAGTGTGCTTAGTATTCTGTCCTTAGACACACACATGACTGCCATGAAGCTGGTATATTAGTTTAAAACACTACTAAGGAAATACACATTAATTCTCTTCAGATGCAAACATTCTTTTTTTTTTTTTAAATGAGATAGGAACCTGGCTTTGTTTATTTTTTCTAGATGGCTATATAGTTGCATTAAACATATTCATCGAGTAATCTCTCCTTTTTTGTTTTTCTTTCTTTGCAGTTTTTTTGGCTGGGGCCGGGTTTGAACCTGCCACCTCTGGTATATGGGGCTGGTGCCCTACTCCTTTGAGCTACAGGTGCCATCCGGATGCAAACATTTTTATACATACTGTTTTAGAATGAGATTTCACTAGTGTGTATTGTGTTGACAGATTTTTAATGTCTTAAACAATTTAATACCTAAATTTCTTTTTCAAAAGTTCAGTGTAACCTTCCACTGTTCATTTCTGTTGTCAGGTAATCCCTATTCTATTACAATATGACAAAATTCAGAAGATTCCAGTAATTAGTCCTGGCAATCTTCAAGAAGAGTTTGAGAAAGTACACTTCATAAACACTTCTGATGGGAAGAGGACCACTTAATTTAATGTTACAAATACTCTCGATAAGCAATAGATGGATAATTCTGGGGCAGAATCTTAATGACATCATAGATTTTGAAACAAATGTTGAATTATTACATTAAACAGAATTTTCACCATCATGCTGATTCTTGGTGTCTAAAATGTCACTCTATCCAATGGTCAAGCTTAAAATAAATGGACATTTTCTCAGTATGAAAAACAAGTCATTTCCTGCCCATTTTTTCCTACAATTTTAGTGTTGGAACCACAATTCTTTTAACTGTATGATTATCTCTGATCTTATTAAGGAATGAGTAGTCTTATAATGGGTTTATATGTGGTAATTTCCTCCAAAACATTCTTACTTGACCACTTTATGTTGATTACCTATTTCAACTAGCAGTCCATCAAAATATTCTATCCAGAGGGTAGAATGGGTGGCCCATCTTCTATGAATATATAGTAAAAGGTAAACTAAGAGAAAGGTCAATTAGGATAATTGTAGAAAATACACTCAATATTTTCCCAAGTGTTACAGTTTTACTTTTATAATATTCTTTGAAAATTATTGTTATGAATATAATGACATGACATGTGTACTATAAAGTCAGAATATATTAGATTTGCTTTTAGCCATTCAGGGCAACTTTTGAAATGTTAGAATACTGCACAAAAATGAAATTGAAAACATGGGATTTTCTAAGTGAAATACTACTACTCTAAGGTGGCATGAAATTGGTTGAGTAGCAGGAAGCCAAAAATGTGAAATTCTGAGCATTCCAGCCAAGGCAAGTGTCCTCAGGGAGAAAGTAGCTGACTGCTTTGAGGAACATCAGGAAATTCAGTTTGAGTCTGTTGGAGGAGATAAAAAGGAGAGTAGGAAGCAAGGAGGTCAGATTTCAGGACAGGGTGGGGGTGGGGGCTTTATGTTTACGGTCTCAGGAGAAGGGAAGTAATGGGAGTGTTTTAAGCAGGAAAGTAACATGATTTGAGTTACACTTTAAAAGGAATGCTTTGGTCTCTGTGTAGGGACTGGCTTGTGTAGGGTGAGTGCCTGAAGGGAAATAGGTTTGGGGCTTACCGCAGTAGTCCAGGTAAGGAAATAGGGTGTCCTAAACTGATGGAGTGGGAATGGCCAAAATGCACTTGACATGCATTTTCATGGCATAAAGTTCAGGGTTTGAGTCCGGACTGAATATACAGCATGGAGGAGAGAAGACTCAAAGGATATCCAGATTTTTGATTTCAGAAACTGGGTTGATGGCTAATGACTCCATTTATTAAGATGGGGAAGGCAGAAGAAGAGCAGGTCAAGGCAGGGTGAATGATGTTAAATTTGAGATATCTACTAGAAATCCAGGTGGAGATACTGAGTCAGTAGCTCCTTTACAAATCTGGAGTCTGGGGAGAGCAGGATTGGAGATGCAAATGTGGGAGTCCTTGGCTGATGGACGTATTTACAGCTGTGGGCCCGGATGGGGTCAGATATGGGAACTCAGATTGAGAAGAGAAAATTGCCTGGAAAGTGCTTGAATAATATTATGTCATGGTTGAGCCTTACGTTGGCAGAGGAATAGAATTTAGGACAAAAAATGGAAGTGGAGTTCAGTTTTTAGTAGGTTACAGTTGAAGCAATCTAAGCGGAGATGTCAAGCAGAAAGGGGATGTGAGTTTGGGGTGAAGGGGAGGCCGGAGTTTGAGAGATTAAGAAGCTAAGAGTTATGCATGCACCTAGCAGCTCTACTAGTTAACTGGACATATTTTAAAATTTCTAATCATCACATAGCTAGTCTTCAAGGTATCTTGTTACTGATGACTGAAAGATGAGGAAACCGAGAAGCAAAGAATTATCTAGCCCAAGGTCAAAGTTAATCAGTGGCGGAGATCAGTGGGCAAAACTCCTCTTTATCCTGCAATAGCTTCCTTCTTGGGAGAGCTCAATCCACAGCCCGTGGTGCAAATACCTTATGAAACTGTTTAGCCATATGACTGGAATAAAGGCAGTTAGCACACTTAGGAAACATCCATAAGCAGCTGGAAAGTGGTGACATGAGATAATTCCTTGCCAGTGTTTTCCTAGGAAATGGTTTTGTAGAATGAGAAAGAGTTTAGGTTGTCATCAAGGCTATCACTTTGTCTCAAAAAGATGAGACGGAAAAACATAAATACCATTTAGTTCTAATAAAACTACTTTATTATGGCTAATACCTTTCAAATCATATTCTCAGTAATGATATAACAACTCAGAGTTAGTCTGAGAAGTTAACAGTAGCTTTTTTGATTTGACAAAGTGTCCCCCCAAAGTCATAGTAGTGCACAAATATTGAATGCAACTTTAACAATTTAAGGAACAATTTAAGTTTTTGTGATATCATAAATCCTGTTATGGTATTATCTACTTAATACTATTTATTCTATTTATTAGTGAACATCTACTAAAGAAATCACTTGTGTATTTCGAGGTATATATATCTGAACATAGCATGAAGGCCTAGAATCCTCCAAATTTTAGTTCAGAATAGGAATAAGCTAATAAAAATCAACTTTTGGCAGTTGACACAGCATTTGGACATTATTTATTTTCTTTTCTTTTGTTTTTGAGACAGAGTCTCAAGCTGTCGCCCTTGGTAGAGTGCCATGGCGTCACAGCTCACAGCAACATCAAATCTTGGGTTTAAGCAAGTCTCTTGCCTCAGCCTCCCAAGTAGCTGGGACTACAGGCGCCCAACACAATGCCCGGCTATTTTTTTGTTGTTGCAGTTATCATTGTTTAGCTGGCCCAGGCTGGATTCGAACCCACAAGCCTCGGTATATGTGGCCGGTGCCCTACCCACCAAGCTATGGGTGCTGCCTGATTATTATTTCTTATCTCCAGCCTTCAGATATTTAGCTCTTCTCCAAGTATCAAAAATCAGAGGATAAAATGTACACTGAGATACAAACTCTAGGAAAAAAAGTTAAACTATTACTCCTCAGGAAAGTTTATTTTATTTTCCTCGTGCTTTCTGCAGTTAGGAAAACAAGTATTACTCGATGTTCTTGTTAGAGTAAAGGCTTGAGTTTTGAGTGCTGTTTGGTGGTAGGGTAAAACAATCTGTGCCTTGCACACTTCTGTTTTGAAGAACAATCCTTCCAAAAAGTGAGACCGTATCTTCTCTTTTTTGTTTTTTGTTAGGAATGTCAATACTGCTACTATAGGAGATGTTCCTTCATGAGACTGTAAGCCTCAAACTTTTGCCTTTTTTTTTTTTCTTCTTTTTAACCTCTGTATCCTGAAAAGGAAACAAAAGCCAATACAAAAATCAACAAGAGGAAAGAGTCAAGAAAGGCAAAGGCATGGGCCTGGGGCCAAGAGGCAGCAGAGGAAACACAGGACTGGCCAACCTCAGCGCAGAGGGCAGCAGGCAGAGGAGGGAGGAAGAGGCAAAGCAAAGCGGAGCAGGGGGGAGGAAGGGGAACTGGACCTGGGGGACAGGGCAAGGCCCAAAGACCAGAGCCCAGGAGGAGGGAGGCAGGGGAGAAGGGAGAGAGGTGGGCAAGGCAGGGCGAGGGAGTCCAGAGAAGAAGAGGCTTTTAGTATTTTAAGTCATAGGAGAGAGGGGAAGGCAAAGGAACCAGAAAGGAGGTGTAAGAGACAAAAGAAAAGAGATACCTTGTTTGGAAGCACTTTGCCCATGGCAGGAACTAGAGAAATATTAATTTCATTCATTCAAATTAATTGCAAACTCTACTTTCTTAAAAAAATCCTGAATCAGGGTGGCGCCTATGGCTCAAAGGAGTAGGGCACTGGCCCCATATACTGGAGGTGGCAGGTTCAAACTCAGCCCTGACCCCCCACCCCCCAAAAAAATCCTAAATCACTCTGAAAGTTAATTTTATGGAAAATAACAGAATCCTGTAGTTTTAAGAGCATGGATTTGAATGCCACTGCCGCCTAGAATCTTGGAGACCTGGGGTAAAGGTAAACTCTCTGAAGATCTGGGAAAGGGAAATTGCTTGATAAAACCAGGCGTGTAGGGAAGAATTAAAGCCAATGCTTTTACAGATAACGCTTACTTCTCCTGCTATAAAGCACTATTCTAAACGGTTTACATATATTAGCTCAACACGCACAAGGAGCTTATGAAACACCTACAAGTTTAAGTAACTTGTCCCATGTCATATATCTCGCAAGTGAAAGGGGTGGGTACTTAACCTAAGCAGTCTGGTTTTGGACTTAGTGCCGTACATCACTTCGTACACATCCTCTTAGGGATTACATAAAGTACATAAATACAGTTTAAGAACTGTGATTATCCCTAAACCAGGATGAATCTTATTCATGACCAAACAGCAATTATAACTGGAGGAACAAGCCTCTTCCTTACCATTTCTAAAGGAAAAACTGTAATAAAAAGAAAAGAGAGGAGAAAATGTATGGAAGCCCATTGTGACTGGTTAAAGTCCATTTTACCCAAACTGGCTTCTTGACTGAGATTATGTTATTGTGGACTTTCTTCCCCCTTTTTGTCTTCTTTTATGTAATCAAACTCTTGCTAATATTTGATTCCCAATTTCCTTCAGAATTATTTTTGGGATTGTCTTTTCTTCTCCTAAGGGACCTGGGTGGGGGAATGCCACAACTGGATTAATAAAACAAGAACGTGAAGTGAGAGAGAGAGAGAGGAAAGGCAGGGAAGCAGACAGAAGCCAACAGTTATAATGCACTTCCATTGAATTTAAATATTTTAATTGCTCCTCAAGTCCAAAATCACTTAGAAATCAACGGGTCAATCAGGGTTAGCAGCTTGTGAGGACTGAGCCCCAGGAGGCACTAAGATGTTGGAAGAAAAAGAGAAAGAGTCTTTGCTCCTCCCATCCTTGACTTGTGAGTTAACTACATCCTGTGGCCCCAGGCCATTCTACATAACATACTGCGAGAAGGCAAGAATCACATGAGGATAGACTTTTAAAAGTACAAATTTCTCCCTAAACACTGCAAATCTCTTCCTCAACAAGCATCATACATACTCACTTTTTCATTGTAGATATCCCCCAGCATTGTACTCGCTCTCACGATATCCAGACATTGGAAATTGTTTCTTGCAAGTTTCACAACTTTTTCCAAGTAGTTAATTGCTTCCGTGGTCTTTCCTTGGCTAGAATAAAATGGGAAATCATTGGGGTATCATCTCAATGTCTCAGTGAAGAAAAGGTATTTTGTGCCTTTGCTGTAGAAAATGCAAGTCTGTCATCAGGAGAATGAGATTTAAAGGGAGAATACCGAATTCATAAATATGACTTGTTTTGTTGGCATATACGGGGAATTAAAACCGAAACTTTTAAACTCTCCTACATTGCTGATGGAAATGTGAAACAATGCAACTGCTTTGGAAAACAAGTTTGCTGGCTCCTCAAAAACTTTTAACATAGAGCCACCACATCACCTAGCAATGTCACTCCAAAATATAATACCCAGGAGAAACAAAAACATGTCAACACAAAACCTTATACACACAGCAGCATTATTCATAGTAGACAAGGAATGGAAACCTAAAGTTATATCAGCTGATGAACAGGTGAACCAGATGTGGGTAACCACACAATGGGATATTATTCAGTCTTAAAAAGGCCTGAATTAGAGGTACATGTTACAACATGGATGAAGCTTGTAAACACGCTGAGGGAAAGCAGTCAAACACAACAGATCTCATACACATATTATAAACTTCTACTTAGGTAACATGTCCAGAATAGGAAAATCCATAAGACAGAAAGTCGGGTCATGGGTGCTAGAGGCTATGGAGTGGGGGAGTGAAGAGTGACTGATAATGAGCAGAGCAGTGATGGTTGCACAACTCTGTGAATACTAAAAACCACTGAACTGTAGGCTTTCAAAGGTTGAATTGTATGACATGTTACTTGTATCTCAATAAAGCTGTATTTTTAAAGTAGAAAATCTTTACAAAGTTATGAAAGATGAATTCTTGTTTATTCTTCCAAGTATCCCTCAGCACTGAAAGTTCAGGTGTCACTAAAGTCACATAGACACCTTATATATTCTTGCAAAATGCTCAGAAAGATGTGACATTCCCAGCAGAGGGCTTGCCGTATAGTAGGTATTTATGTACTTATGAATGGAGGAATGTGTGAAGTTTGAGAAGGGAAGGGCATAGACTGCACAGCTGAGAGTTAAGCTCCAGGTGAATCGTGTGAACCTCAATCAAGGATGTTTTAGGATATTTGGAGTCCATGCTAATAAACTCCTGACACCTGTAGACGTCAGCAACATGGAGAAAATTTGAGAGCTTTGCAAGTGTCCTAAAATATGGTAGCTGGATGGTTCCTGTCTGGAGAGTTTCACCATCAACCTGGGGAGGTAAGTGTATAAACCCCTACATGGGGTTAACCGTGATAGACACTGCAACTTGCATGCGCATGTGGTGCGTCGACGCCTGGAGCACACTCATTTCACTCTCTTCAGAAGAGCAGGTCCAGAAAGTGTTGGGTAAATTTGGTCTTACAAGGCAGCCATGTAGTCAATTTAATGGTGATCTCAAAGAGTTTATATAAATTTGAAAAGTAGTACATTCTGTGGACAACATCAGAGCTGTATCAGATGAGTGCCTGTGCCTGCGATTCACAGGCACCTGCTCCAGACCATGTTCCTTCCTTCCTACCTTCACTCAGCTCTTCCACACACAGGTTGGGACCATCCTTTCTTTCTCCAAATGCTTTTCCCTCTCCAGTGTCTAGAATACTCAGCCATTCTCTATTGGCTGATTTTTTCTGCATCTCTGATTTTTTTTCCCCCCAGATCGCTCAAGGTCAGTGAGGTCTATGCCCACCCAGAGTTAGCTCTTCCAAAAGTTCCATCCGGGGCCTTCCTCTCCTCTCCACTGAATGCATACTGGAAAGTTTCCTACTATAGCAGGACCTAACTACTATAGCACATATGGAAAATCTATATTTCTTTTTTTTTCTAATATTTATTTATTTTTTTTTTACCTTTCTAAAATTTTGATTTATTTAGAGGTACGAGTGGTTTTGGGTTACATGACTTGTACAGGGGTTGGTGATGTCTTGATGTCTGGGTTTTTAGTGTACCTGCACCCAATAGGTAGTTTCTCTTCTCAGCCCTCCTTCTGAATCTCCAGGGTCCACTGTACCATTCGGTATGCCCCTGCACATAGCTCCTACTCACACTTAGCAACTTAGCTCCCACTTACACATGAAATATACAGTACTGGTTTTCTATCCCTGTGTTATTTCACTTAGGATTATGACCTCAAGTTCCACTCAAGTTGCTGCAAAAGATCTTATTTCATTCTTTTATATGGCTGAGTAGTATTCCATAGTGTATATACACTAGATTTTCTTTATCCACTCAGTGGATGGACACTTAGGTTGATTCCATATCTTTGCAATTGTGAATTGTGTTGTAGTAAACATACAATTGTCTTTTTGATATTGTCTTTGAAAAAGACTTCTTTTCTTTTAGGCAAATGCCCAGTAGTGGAATTATTAGATCAAATGGTAGATCTACTTTTAGTTCTCTGTCAAATCTCCATACTGTTATAAAATCTATATTTTGAGCCTTGATTTTAACAGAAAAATCTGTATTTTTTCCCTCTATACTTTAGACCCATCTTTCCATTTCATTGCCTAGAAATACTGAGCAACAGATGACAGCTCCCTCCAAGTGCTCATCTTTAAAGATGTCATTTAATGACGGAGCTGGTGGCATTTTTGGATACTTCTTTAGAGAATGCCTTCATAGTGTACTATAAAGCATTCATATATAATTTAATGAATTTTGTCCAGGCATTGAGTTTCTTACTATGTTTTCTAAATTTGACTCCAAATTCTTTCAGCTGTTGCTAAAGACAAAACCCATCTCTCGGACAATGATGCTCAGCAATCGGTGCTATTCAAAAGAATATATCACAAGCCCAGAGAGCATTTTCAAAGATGTTTATGTTAAACAGGAATTGGCAGGATTAGAAGTATCTCCTCACATGATCTTTCAAGATTTGGATAACATCCAGTTTCACAGGTAAAAATTATTGTAAAAATAATTTATTGCTTGTAAAAATTATTTGGATTACTTGAAAGTCACAATGTGTTGTGGATATCAGAAAGATCTGGGCTTGAATGGAGGTTCAGCCTCTTAGATGAACAACTTTGAACATATGAAAGTTATAAAACTGGGTGGTGCTTATAGCTCAGTACGTAGGGAGGGTGACAACCACATATACCAGGGCTGGCGGGATCAAACCCGGCCTGGGCCAGCTAAAACACCAATGACAACTGCAACAACAACCAAAAAAATAGCTGGGTATTGTGGCGGGTGCCTGTAGTCCCAGCTGCTTGGGAGGCTGAGGCAAGAGAATCGCTTGAGCTCTAGAGTTTGAGGTTGCTGTGAACTATGACACAATGGCACTCTAACTAAGGGTGACATAGTGTGACTCTGTCTCAAAAAAAAAATTATAAAACTGAAGGAAACTTCAGTTTCTTCATTCTTAAAATAGTCACAAATTGCTGTGAAAATAAAAATTGTGTAAATGTGTAGCCTGGCACATAGTAGGGGTTTAATAAATGGCCCGAGTGTTATCGAGTGTTATTATCTGCTAATGCAATAAATAGTTACCACATTCACAGATCTCTACCATGAGCTGAGAAGAAAATTCTATTCAGCTAAGCATTACTTTTTGGAAACCTTTCACCATACAAGGCATTAAATACTATAATTTGAAGATATGTTCTGCAAAACGATCAGCCACCTAAAGTTCTGGTGTATATTTTTCTTTTTTTCAGGGGGTGGGGGTAGGGGTGGGCAGGATCAAAAAACTAACAGTTTTTATTTACTTGAATATCAGGTACTATCCCAAATATTCTTTTTTCATTATTATTGCTAAAAGAATGCTCCATCAAAAATAGAACAGAATTTTGCATTCCTGAAACTGTAAATATTGCGTTTTATCATTCTTTCCTCATTTTTTCATAACAGAACTATGACTAATGAATGTTCCACAGTTAAGCATAGGCCAATTCTTTATAAAAATTATGAACTGTTTAGGAATTTTTCAAGCACAAGCATACAGTAAAATATAATGAAAGGTTTACCCATTGTTTTATTTAAATTTTTGTTCTGTGAAATAACTAAAATGTATCAAGAGAGCTCAAAAGATAATATATCAATAAAAAGTATAATATGTAGAATTTTGAGCAAACTTGTGGATTTCTAGGGCTAACAATGTTTTATCTGATTGTTGTTAAATTTTCCAATCTCTTTCCTAGAAAAAATAAATCAGGAAAAAAGTGATTATTCCTTTGTATATCACTTTAAAACCTTACTGAAAATTATTGATATTATTTAGCTAAAATAGACTCACTGAAGCATATTTATAATCATGCTCCTGAAAGCCGATATATTTTTGATAGAAGTACATTTCAGATTAGGTTATGCCTGCTAAGGATTGTTAAATCAAAATATACACAAATAAATTAAAAAACAAGTTTGGAAAAGCAAAAGCACAAAATAGCATAAACACTGGGTATATGAAGTTGTTGGGTAATTTAAGTTGTTTTTCTCCCAAAGGAGCTAAAGGTCTCCAAAACATTCAAAATTAATCTGGAGCATGCTCTAACAAATAATGCTAGAGGAAAAAAAAAAATCTTTCTATTATAAATCATGTTTCATTCATTCTATAGACAGAAAAGTTGTTAACATAGCATCTCAAATATTAATATTATATGTTAGTTAAAGGGTTTTCAAATTTAAAAGTTAAGAATATATTTAGAAACCATCCTTTCTTGGGAAGAGGAAAATATCAACTATTTTCTCAAAGAAAGGCTACAGATTATTTTGTATAAGTTAAAGGACAAGGTTACAATGTTAGACTAATATTAATTCCAGTTTTCTATATGCAGTGCACAGGTGCAACTTGAACAGCATATTATATGGTATAATCATTAAATTCATTCAACCAGACCTCAGAGAGTTAAAAACATATATCCTGAGGAACAGGACTCTTTGGTCCAAAGAATGAGAATGAAACAGGGCAGAATATTTGTGTATCAAGGTGATTCCAGTTTCCAACTGGGAAAACAGGACTGTTAACACCCACGTCCCCTGACAACTGTCCAATTATGTATATCACACTTGGCCTACTGTTTGCAGTAGAAGTAATCAATAAAGGATGTGGTTGAGTGAACATAGATTTTGGTTGAACCAATGCATGAAAACTTAATCATTTACTCAGAGAGAAGAAATCAAATAGAGCAGAGATGAAACAGCCACTAAGGGGTTTGTTGATTGTGCCACCAAGTTTGTGGGCCACAGATGAAAGTAATAAGGCAAATGGGATCAGTGATAGGAGAAAATGTAAAAAGCTATTCTTAATTTCATGAATTAATAGAAATGTTTTGATGTATTTTTGGGGGGCCATTTTTAGGAAATGTCGCGTCAAAGCCTGGATGTTCCATTTTAAAGAAAATATGAAAATTACTAGGGCGTGTCATTTCTCTCAAGCAAGAAGAAATTAATTTTCAGCTATGACAGAAAGGTAATTTTCACACTTGAAACTTTTTACTGATTGATTTAAAGATCTCCATTGTGGAAAGTTTTCTAGGAAATAATTTAACTCGTGTTTGCAAGAAAATTTACAATTGGTATGGAATAAACCCAGAGATGGGCTAGTTGTGACCAATGTATTTTGAACACAGTTTTGTGACTTTTTCCTTTAGAGTCTTTTGAATAGTCAGCCTGATTATGTTGTAAAATTGTGGCATTTCAGTAAATGGGCTACTTTAGTAAAGGAGGCACATATATATATATATCCCATAAAGAAAATTGAGTATTTTCCCTTTCCATATTTATTCAAACTGTCTGTCTATAGAGTAATGATTTTTACTTGTCAGTTTCTCAATTCACTTTCTTTTTGTTTTACGAACCTTAATTCTGGCTTTATAGTAGTGTCTTAAGACAATTGTTATCATTTTAAAGTATCAATTCTTTTCTTCACTATTATTTGAAGTAGGGGAAAAATAACATTATACATGCTTATTTTCTTTTGTACTGCTTAAACTCTTGTGCAATTACTATTATTCAGATCAATAGTAAACATAACAAAACTTGTTCACCATTAAAACCTTCTTCTATAACTTTAACAGTAGGTCTGGCGCTATCATCACCAAATGGGCAACACTGTATTACCAAATCCTCAGCCTTGAGGAATTGTGGTGTGTTTTTCAATCGAAGGCGCAGTATAAATTATTATAACCATTTTAGAAGCTCCCAGCTTTAGTGACTATTCACCTTTCCTGCATGTTTAGCTGATGGCTGTAGACACACACTTATCCCAGACATGACTATCCTCTTCCATTTCCTTTAAAGAGATAAAATATGTTTATAGAGAGAGGGCTACCATTAGTGAAACTTGTGCAATTGCACAGGTTAGGAAAAAAGAGATTTAGAGATGATGCTAAGCTTCATATGCAACTTGATTTATTTCTCAGCTGCCACCTCCATAATTTCCCCCACTTTGGCCGTGCTCCATTTCCTGCATGTTGTTGCTAACCTGAGAAGGACAGTTTAGGACTATGAAAGGCGTGATACATATAGATGTGTGTTTGCATGGGAGGGCACACGTGCTTGTTTATAGAAGTACATCAAGCAAAATTTTATAAAAATGACCACAAAATTGATACCAAAGCATTTATACTGTGAGTGGACTGGATTTAACAAGACTTCTTGGATATCCAGGGTGCTTTTGTCTACCTGTATAGAAATTTAGGTTTTGAAACATCTGCCTGTGTACTCAGATTATTTTGCACAGATATTGGAATACTCTGCTGAGGCATGCACTCCTGAGCACTCCTGTTACCATCAACAGTGCTGCAAAATGGCAGATTTGGATCAGAAAGCTTGCTGTGGCCCTGGGACGCTTTATCCTTAGGACCTCAGAAAAAGTAGCCCTGGAACTCTCTTGTGTGCTGTATAATGTTATAAAAATAAGAATCCGTGTCTTCCATACAAATTGTTGATAGCTTTATTGTACTTTAGTAGGTGGAGATTCTTATGAGTGGAATTAATTTCATTTGGTATAAAAGAGCAATGGGGATAAATCTTGCTCCTCTGTATGTTTGCCCTGAGGCAAAGGTGCTGGGCTACAGAGAATGTTGGAATAAATTTGTTCCCAGTCCTACCAAAACCAAACTCAGTTTCGTGACATATCAAATATAGATGTATCCTTTCCCACTACTTAAACCCCAAATAAAATACTGAAGTAGCCAAATTAAAACATTAGATTGCCCATTATTGCCAAAATTCATCAGATAACTGCTGAGCTCTCCACTTAGCTCTGACCATATAGACCAGGAACACAAATCCCAAGGTGCAGATACAAGATGAGAAATATTTGAGGACAACTTCAGGTCTTCAGAAGTTTCAAAAATAATTATAGAGACCATCAGTAATCAAAGGGGCATTCCAATACTTTTCCCACATTTAGCTAATGTTCAGTTAATGTTGATAAAATATTTTTTCCCTAGAGTTTTATCTTTTTAGCTTTGTTAAGACATAAGTGTGGTACATTTGTATGACTATGCAGGATTAAGTCAGGTTTGCTACTACAAAGCAAGGCAAATAATCTAACCACTTTCTGCTGATTTGGGGAGCAGTCAAGTAATTTAATAGTCAAGATGAACTGGAAACAAAAGCATGGAGTTGGTTTGCTCCAAGTAGACATTAAATTGAGTCTTTACCAGTCTCTTCTTTGTATTCAATCATCTGCTTCTTCTAGGTTGTTACGTGGAAATTAAACATTGTAAGAGATAGCTGGGTTGGTCTTCTATGGACTAGTTATCAATCGTTATTTGCAGAGACCACAACACTCACGAGTTTCTTACCTTACCCATGGCTGGCCCTGTCTTTCTTGAGAAAATTTCTATTCTCTCCTTATAAATGTCTGTGTTCCTAACCCATTTATCCAGTGACAACCAAATTTTATTTGGTATTTTGTAGAGTACTTCTCAATTCATTGGTACTGGTATTGTAAGCAATAGTACTTATACATTGATGATCGCGATTTCAGTTTACTAGGTATTTAATGTTTCAAATGCCTTTCAGATAACAATTTTACCTTGGAAAGCATGACCTTGTGTGTGTGTACAACTGAAATACAAATGAGAAGAAATTAGAACTTAATGCAATCTATTACCATTACTATTATGACCACCACCACCACTACTATTATTAGTAAAAAGTTGTATCTTGGATATAAGACAACATACCAAAAAACAAGGCCTTATCCTTGATAACTTTTGTTGTTATTCTATCTTGGCTTCAGTCATCATGCTTAAATATATAATGTAATGGTTAAATCAAGTACATACGGATCACATTACAATGAGTGAAGGGCAAATCATATCCCTTCCATGGAAAAAATGTGTATCACAAGTTGTTCATGCATTTCAAATTTTCTGTTACAAACGAAATATTGGGAATATTGGTTTTGCACTCAATTGCTTATCCAGATTTGCTCGAAGGGGAAATGTCTTAATGAAAAAGAATGACAGAAGCATAAATGGAAACTTTCCTCCAAGAAGAGATCTGGAAAGGTTATGGTGAACCACAGTTACTGAAGCGTACTACATATTCTGTGCTCTTTGCTTTCTTAACCTGTGAGATGTAACCTGATATTTTTTTCTCTTTTCTTCAAGGTCATCACTAAACTTACAGAAAACCAAGAAGAAAATAATACAACGGAGGGATAGACAAAGAAGAGTTTAGATATGTATTTTAAAATACCACATTGGTTTAAAATAACTTATGATGAAAGGGTCACTTAAGAAGGGCACCGCTTAAAATTTAAGCGGGCAGTAATGGAAAGTGACAGACCTCAAACAATTTAAGTCTTTCACAGTTGAGTGAATTCACAGTGACAGCAAGACAAGGATGTGCTAACTTACCTCTGCAGGACCTTGGCTATTGCTTCATAGGCTCTCCCCAAGCTGAGATCATCATCTAGTTCTGTAGAGATTTGACTGTAAGTGTTAAGGACCTATTGGGAAGACAGCTACATATTAAACATACAGCACAGCCAGATATGCTGAAGTTTCATTTCATAACAGAAAAGGTTAGAATTAATAGTTATTTTAAATGTCTTTACAGAAATTTTTGTTCATTAAAAATTCATGTTGGTGTGGTTTATTTTTATCTGTAGTATAACTTTTTTCATGACAATCTCTTGAAGCCATGACAGTGAGGTCTTACTTCTGTAAAAATAATTCTTTTCTTACATGATCCCCAATCTTCCTATTTATATAACTTAGGTATGAATAAATAATTGAATGGTTAACAAGATTATTTTAAAATATGGGACTTTTATCTAAGGTAATATAAGACAGATTATAATATTCTATACCATGGTAGCTTCAAATCACTTTTATTTCTATAAGTAATTACTTGAAACACATAGATTTAGGTGCTGGGCAATTTCTAAAGCTATCATTTTATGAGATGCTTATCTCACAGTCTGCACATGTATACAACATACACTAAAGCATTTCTTACAAATGTACTTCATTACCAACAAGCTCTTCAATAATCAAAAGATTATAGCTGCCATAGCCAAACATATAATTTAATTAAACTTAACGATGACATTGTATGCATGGTATAATTTTCCCTTTTCCCCTTTTTTCCCCTTTCAGTGGCCAGGAGAAAAATACATAAAATGAAATCCCCACTCTTTCTTTTTCCCTCCTTGTTACTTGACCCAACCTATTATACACATGAGGACACAGGAAATCTCCAAAGACCTCTATGGAGATCCTTTTTTCACATTTTCAAAGAAAGAATTAGTGAAAGTCATTTGATGACATTTGAGAGAGAAATTCCACATAAGAGGGATGTAAGTATACCTGCGTACTGTGGTAGCACACACAATGAGATGAAATCGATGGCGTAGAAGATTTAAGTATTAGAGGTGGGGTTGATATCTGTATTTACTTTTTAAAGTTAATATTTAAGAAATAATTTCAGTGAGGCTCTTGCGATAGCTCATAAAATTTGGGCTTCACGTAGTATGCAAATGACTGCTTGACATAAGGCTGATGTTAAAACACATGGATATATACTGACCCAGGGTTATAATTCCTGCTAAATCTGTCAAGTTCAAAATTTTGTTTCTTATTTTCTTATACTTTAAAAAATTAATTTATTTTAAATTGAAAAATAATAACATGCATCACTTTACTGACTTACCGTATTTTTTGTGGTGAAAACATTAAAAATTTATTCTTTTAGTAGTTTTGAAATATACCGTACATTGTTTTAACCTTGATTCTTATTTTTGAGACTCTTGATAAGCCATGTGGAAATCTGAGGATATTTTTTTCACTGTGTCTTGCATAACAGACAATGCCTAGATTTAATCTGATATGACTTGACATAGACCTTTCCAAGTTAAGGAGCAGAACCTCTAGATTTTGTGAATTTTTAAAATATCTTTTTGAATCCAAATATCAAAATATTTAAGAGGAGACTTTCTAGTGTCTTTTTTTTGTTTTTTGGTACAGATTTTTTTTGTCCCTATGTTTTTATGATATATGGCATTCTAGAATATTAAAGATTAAATATTATTCTATTTTGGGGCCCAAATAGTTCATTTGTTTTTTTCAGCAAATACAGTTACTGTGTCCCAGGTGCTATATTAGACCACAAGAAATCTTAAGTAGATGAGAATTCGCTCGCAACCCTGAAGGCATTTGTAGCCCAGTGCTACAGATTTTGGACTGATGCAACAAGGTGAATTAGCAATGACTGAAGACAGGGCTTTTATTGTGCATATACTGCACAACTCTCTCCTAAAGCACATGGTAACTTCCAGAGATGCCCAATTTTATCTGAATGGTGTGACTCTTTAGTCCCTGGGTAGGAGGGTGGGTGTCCAAGAAATTATAGGTAGATCCATCAGTGTTGATGGCTTTTATCCCACATCAGTGCATCAGCTTTTATCCCACTTCTAGAGAGTAGTGGGGGCAATAATCAACTCAGTCTGGGCTCTCAGCTTTGGCCCAGACTATAGCAGCTTACTCGTGGAAATAGACATGGTCTACTGAAATGAACGCTAACTGTAGGGTAAGAATATTTCCAAGCAAGTCATAGCTCTTCTGCCCAACAAATTAGAGCCAGGAAAGGGCCTTGAGTTTAATTTCCTCAGAAGCAAAAGAGAAAACCTACTTCTGTGAGTTGTTGTGAAGTTACTATGAGACAGTGTCAAGTGCTATGTAAACCTTAGGTTGAGAATTCTTTGGGAATCTGTTAGCTACTGGTGAACAGTTCCTAGGGGGAGTTTATCCCCTCAGAGTAAAAGCAACACATCATATTTGTGGCTTGAGAGAGTGGGAGTTTCCTTAAACAATTTACCTAAAAGTAGGAAATACCTAGGAAGTAGGAAGAATATAGTCTTTATTGCCAAACAGAGAAACAGTCAATCACACAAAATCCATATTGAGGACCTTGCAGAGGAGAGGCTCTAAGTCAAAGGCAGAGGCTCTGCTGTTTGGCAATGTAAGCTGTGATGGGAGAGAAGGGAGCACATAGCTGAAATAATAGGGAGACTATAACGCAAAACCCAGAAGATGGTGAATTGTGTATTTGAAACTAAAGGAAGTAGAAAGGTCTTAATTAAAAAAGAAACATAGGGCGGCGCCTGTGGCTCAGTGAGTAGGGCGCCGGCCCCATATGCCGAGGGTGGCGGGTTCAAACCCAGCCCCGGCCAAACTGCAACAAAAAAAAAAATAGCCGGGCGTTGTGGCGGGCGCCTGTAGTCCCAGCTGCTCGGGAGGCTGAGGCAAGAGAATCTCGTAAGCCCAGGAGTTGGAGGTTGCTGTGAGCCGTGTGACGCCACGGCACTCTACCGAGGGCGGTACACTGAGACTCTGTCTCTACAAAAAAAAAAAAAAAAAAAAAACGAAACATAAAAACGAATGGAAAAATAACATGAGATTATGAATTCTGTAAAAGAAAAGCATGTTTCATACTGGTTTATGGTTAAGTTACCTTACCTTACTTAAAAAGAAGGTAGAATTAGTAAATTTTATCAACTTGAATCATAGGCAAATATCTAGAACTTTTTTTTACAAAGAATACATAAAGTAAGAAAATAAATGATACACCATGGAAATCAGAGGCATCCTCTGAACTTTATTGACTATTTCTGTGGCATGCAATATGTTACAAACAAATCCACGATCTGGATGGTTAAAATCTATCACTGCAAATCAAAGATAGGCAAGACTAAAGAATCCCCCAGGTACAAAATATTTTGTTTAATTGAAAACATATACCTTTAAAGTTTATGGTGAATGAATTTAGTCAACCTTCATTAAAAGTCAGGGGCAAAAACAATGGTTTAGTATGCTATTGTGTAAATTTCAATGAACACCAAACTGTGCATGGATAATAAGATTACCAAAGTTGGAAAAATCAGTTCCTATACCTAATACAAAATGATGGCTGCTTCATCCAATTGCTCCAATAATTTCAAAAAATTTTTCAAATAAAAGTCAAGTTCCTAAAATAAAATAATTGTTATTGGTCACGCAAAGATAAAACTAGTAGAATGTTTAGTCTAAAAAAATGAGAGCATACCCAAAATAATGTTGGACATGTGCTACAAAACTTCTGAAGAATTGTTTGGTGTAAAATCAGTAATTCCCTAGGGGAACAAAGGATTTAAGTCAAATATCGTCAACTGTTCTCTGAAAGGAAGTAGTAAAGTATCCTTCATCTTCTCAAAAGACCAAGAATTTAAAATTTATAGGAATAGACTCTCAGGTCAGCGGTGGCAGCAGCAGCAGCTGACCTTCCAGGTCTCCTTAGCCGTGCCTTGGTGCTCCTGCCACCTCAGTCCAGTGGCCACAAGGCCCAGCACCCTGGTTCTGCGCTCCCTGGCCAGGTGGCCGCAGCCATGTCTTGGGGGCCGGAGGAGGTGAACCGGCTCACGGAGACCTCCTACCAGCTCCTCTCACAGCACACCAGTTGAAAATCACTGCTCTAGCCAGCGGCCCACAATCGGCACCCGCCGGACCTCCAGACGAGCTGCACCGCAACCCGTGACCCACCATCAGCACCTGCCTGGACCCCGGTAAGCGCTGCACCTCGACCCAACGCGACCCGTGACCCACGCCTGCCTGGACTTCCGTACAGGCGGCGCCATGACCTGCAACTTGCTCACGCCCTGACCAGGCACTCCGGGACCCACGCAACCCTGCATCCTCCCTCCTGTACTCTCCCTGCCTCCACACAGGCCCGCTCATCAGGCCAGGGACTCTGGTAACCGTGTTCCCTCTGGAGCCCTCCCTGCCTCTGCACAGAGCCCTTCTCCTGGACAGAGACTGCTGGAGCCTTGGGCCCTCTGTGCCAAAGTCACTGGGCACCAGGCACTCCCAGAACCATGTGCACCACCCCCGCCCTCTTGCTGGATCTGGGTGTGTCACACTTGAGCTGCTCCCACAACCAGAACTCCCTGACTGGGGCAGCCCCAGAGAAGCTACAAAGGGTCACTCCCTACAAAGATCCAGCAACAATAGAGAGTGATCTCACTGGGATCTAATCTTGGAGAGACACCTCTCCAACTCTGAGGACAGCCAGAGGCAATGGTGAAAAACAATCATGAGGTGTAATTAGCGGAAATACTCTGGCATATGAATAATCAGAGTAGATCGACTCCCCCAAGGAACAATGGGGCAGACACAGAACAAAATCCCATGTACAAACAAATAGCTGAGATGTCAGAAATCGAATTCAGAATCTGGATAGCAAATAAGATCGAATTAGAATTCCAAGCAGTAACCCAAAAGATGTTTCAAGAATTCAGTGAATTCAAACACCAAATGACCAAAGATTTTTGACACAATGAGACAAGAAGTTGCAGCCCTCAAAGATCAGAGTAACACAGTAGAATCCCTCAGTAATAAAATGGAACAAGCAGAAGAAAGGATTTCTGACATTGAAGACAAAGCTTTCAAATGCCCCCAAACTCTTAAAGAGGAAGAGAAATGGAGGGCAAAAAAAGATCACACTCTCAGACAGCTCTGGAATAATCTGAAGAAAACCAACATTCATCTTATAGGGATCCCCGAAAGCGATGAAGTGGCTACACAAGGCACAGAGTCTCTTCTCCATGAGACTATGAAAGAGAACTTTCCAGACATGCCAAGAGATTCTGAAATTCAGATAGCAGACAGTTTCAGAACTCCAGCATGAATCAAACCTAATAAAACATCTCCCAGACACATCATAATCAATTTCACTAAAGTTAATATGAAGGAGAAAATTCTGAAAGCTGTCAGACGAAAGAAAACCATTACCTACAAGGGGAAGAATATCAGAATAACTGCAGATCTTACTGCTGAAACCTTTCAAGCTAGAAGAGGATGGTCATCGAATTTTAATCTCCTAAAACAAAATAACTTTCAACCCAGGATCCTGTGCCCAGCTAAACTGAGTTTCATTTATGATGGAGAAATTAAATACTTTAATGACATTCACATGTTGAAGAAATTTGCCATAACTAAACCAGCTCTCCAGGATATTCTCAGACCTATCCTCCATAAAGACCAGTGTAATCCTCCACCACAAAAGTAAACCCACCCAGAAAACTTGGATTAAATTCCAAATTCCACAAGCGCAAAAGAATTAAAAATGTCCACCGGACTCTCGAAAAACTTATCAATATTTTCAATTAATGTGAATGGTTTAAATTGTCCTTTAAAGAGGCACAGGTTGGCTGACTGGATACAAAAACTCAAGCCAGATATCTGCTACATACAAGAATCTCACCATACATTAAAAGACAAATATAGACTCAAAGTGAAGGGATGGTCATCTATACTCCAGGCAAATGGAAAGCAGAAAAAAGCAGGTGTTTCAATCCTATTCGCAGATGCAATAGGCTTTAAACAAAACAAATAAGGAAGGATAAGGATGGACACTTCATTTTTGTTAAAGGTAATACTCAATACGATGAGATTTCAATTATTAATATTTATGCACCCGACAAGAATGCACCTCAATTTATAAAAGAAACTTTAACAGACATGAGCAACTTGATTTCCTCCAGTTCCATAGTAGTTGGAGATTTTAACACCCCTTTAGCAGTGCTGGATAGATCTTCCAAAAAGAAGCTAAGCAAAGAAATTTTAGATTTAAACTTAACCATTCAACATCTGGACTTAACAGACATCTACAGAACCTTTCATCCCAACAAAACTGAATACACATTATTCTCATCAGCCCATGGAACATACTCCAAAATCAACCACATTCTAGGCCACAAATCTAACCTCAGCAAATTTAAAAAAATAGAAATCATTCCTTGCATCTTCTCAGACCCTCATGGAATAAAAGTTGAACTCAATAACAACAGGAACGTGCATACCCATACAAGAACATGGAAGCTAAATAACCTTATGCTGAAGGATAGATGGGTTATAGCCGAGATTAAGAAGGAAATCACCAAATTTTTGGAACAAAACAACAATCAAGACATGAACTATCAGAACCTCTGGGATACTGCAAAGGCAGTCCTACAAGGGAAATTTATAGCACTGCAAACCTTCCTCAAGAAAACGGAAAGAGAGGAAGTTAATAACTTAATGGGACATCTCAAGCAACTGGAGAAGGAAGAACATTCCAACCCCAAACCCAGTAGAAAAAATGAAATAACCAAAATCAAAGCAGAGCTAAATGAAATTGAAAACAAAAGAATTATACAACAGATCAATAAATCAAAAAGTTGGTATTTTGAAAGGTCAATAAAATAGATAAACCTTTGGCCAACCTAACCAGGAAAAAAAAGAGTAAAAATTTCTAATTTCATCAATCAGAAATGGTAAAGATGAAATAACAACAGACCCCTCAGGAATTCAAAAAATCCTTAACGAATATTACAAGAAACTTTACTCTCAGAAATATGAAAATCTGAAAGAAATCGACCAATACTTGGAAGTACGCCACCTACCAAGACTTAGCCAGAACGAAGTGGAAATGTTGAACAGGCCTATATCAAGTCCTGAAATAGCATCAACTATACAAAATCTCCCTAAAAAGAAAAGCCCAGGACCAGATGGCTTTACATCAGAATTCTACTGAACCTTTAAAGAAGAACTAGTACCTATACTACTAAACCTCTTCCAAAATATAGAAAAAGAAGGAATACTGCCCAACACATTCTGTGAAGCAAACATCACCTTGATTCCTAAACCAGGTAAAGACCCAACAAGAAAAGAAAATTATAGACCAATATCACTAATGAACATTGATGCTAAAATACTCAGTAAGATCCTAACAAACAGAATCCAACAACACATCAAAAAAATTATACAACATGACCAAGTGGGATTGAACCCAGGGTCTCAAGACTGGTTCTATATACATAAATCTATAAATGTTATTCAGCACATAAACAAACTAAAAAATAAAGACCATATGATTCTCTCAATTTATGCAGAAAAAGCTTTTGACAATATCCAGCATCCCTTCATGATTAGAACACTTAAGAAAATTGGTATAGAAGGGACATTTCTTAAACTAATAGAGGCCATCTACAGCAAACCCACAGCCAATATCGTATTGAATGGAGTGAAATTGAAATCATTTCCACTCAGATCAGGAACCAGGCAAGGTTGCCCATTGTCTCCATTGCTCTTTAACATTGTAATGGAAGATTTAGCCATTTCAATTAGGGAAGAAAAGGCGATCAAGGGTATCCACATAGGGTCAGAAGAGATCAAACTTTCACTCTTCGCAGATGATATGATCGTATATCTGGAAAACACTAGGGATTCTACTACAAAACTTTTAGAAGTGATCAAGGAATACAGCAATGTTTCAGGCTACAAAATCAACACCCATAAATCTGTAGCCTTTATATATACCAACAATAGCCAAGCCGAAAAAACAGTCAAGGACTCTATTCCTTTCACAGTAGTGCCAAAGAAGATGAAATATTTGGGAGTTTATCTAACAAAGGATGTGAAAGATCTCTATAAAGAGAACTATGAAACTCTAAGAAAAGAAATAGCTGAAGATGGTCCCAGCTTCTCGGGAGGCTGAGGCAGGAGAATCGCCTAAGCCCAGGAGTTGGAGGTTGCTGTGAGCTGTGTGATGCCACGGCACTCTACCGAGGGCAATAAAGTGAAACTCTGTCTCTACAAAAAAAAAAAAAAAAAAAAAAGAAATAGCTGAAGATGTTAACAAATGGAAAAACATACCATGCTCATGGCTGCGCAGAATCAACATTGTTAAAATGTCTATACTACCCAAAGCAATATATAATTTTAATGCAATGTCTATTAAAGCTCCATTGTCATATTTTAAAAATCTTGAAAAAATACTTTGTTTTATATGGAATCAGAAAAAAACTCAAATAGCCAAAACATTACTCAGAAATAAAAACAAAGCAGGAGGAATCATGATACCAGACCTGAGACTGTACTATAAATTGATAGTGATCAAAACAGCATGGTACTGGCACAAAAACAGAGAAGTAGATGTCTGGAACAGAATAGTGAGCCAAGAGATGAATCCAGCTACTTACTGTTATTTGATCTTTGACAAGCCAAATAAAAACATTCAGTGGGGAAAAGATTACCTATTTAACAAATGGTGCTGTGTGAACTAGCTGGCAATCTGTAAAAGACTGAAACTGGACCCACACCTTTCACCATTAACTAAGATAGACTCTCACTAAATCAAAGATTTAAATTTAAGACATGAAACTATAAAAATACTTGAAGAAAGTGCAGGGAAAACTCTTGAAGGAATCGGCCTGGGTGAATATTTTATGAGGAGGACTCCCCAGGCAATTGAAGCAATATGAAAAATACACTACTGGGACCTGAGCAAACTAAAAAGCTTCAGCACAGCCAAGAACATAGTAAGTAAAGCAAGCAGACAGCCCTCAGAATGGGAGAAAATATTTGCAGGTTATACCTCCAATAAAGTTTTAATAACCAGAATCCACATGGAACTCAAAAGTATTAGCAAGAAAAGAACAAGTGATCCCATCTGAGGGTTAGCAAAGGTCTTGAAGAGAAACTTCTCTAAAGAAGACTGAAGCATGATCTACAGACACATGAAAAAAAAGCTTTAATCAGAGAAATGCAAATCAAAACTACACTGAGATATCACCTAACCCCAGTAAGAGTAGCCCACATAACAAAATCCCCAAACCAGAGATGTTGGTGTGGATGTGGAGAAAAGGGCACACTTCTGCACTGCTGGTGGGAATGCACCCTAATATGTTCCTTTTGGAAGGATGTTTGGAGAACACTTAGAGATCTAAAAATAGACCTGCCATTCGATCCTATAATTCCTTTACTAGGTTTATACCCAGAAGACCAAAAATCACAATATAACAAAGGTATCTGTACCAGAATGTTTATTGCAGCCCAATTTATAATTGCTAAGTCATGGAAGAAACCCAAGTGCCCATCGACCAATGAATGGAGTAGCAAATTGTGGTACATGTATACCATGGAATATTATGCAGCCTTAAAGAAAGATGGAGACTTTACCTCTTTCATGTTTACATGGATGGAGCTATAACATATTCTTCTTAGCAAAGTATCTCAAGAATGGAAGAAAAAGTATCCAATGTACTCAGCCTTACTATGAAGCTAATTTATAGCTTTCACATGAAGGCTATAACCCAACTATAGCACAAGAATATGAGGAGAGGGCCAAGGGAGGGGAAGGGAGGGGGGGAGGTTAGGGTGGAGGGAGGGTAATGGGTGGGGCCACACCTACGGTGTACCTTAGAACGGGTACAGGCGAAACCTACTAAATGCAGAATACAAATGTCTACATACAATAACTAAGAAAATGCCATGAAGGCTACATTGAACAGTTTGATGAGAATATTTCAGATTGTATATGAAACCAGCACATTGTACCCCTTGATTGCACTAATGTACACAGCTATGATTTAACAATAAAAAAATTAAATAAAAAGAAAAAAAAGCAAAATTTATAGGAATAAATTTTAGGCCCAAGCTTTGGGAACTTTGAGACATAGGAAGAGGTTATTAGATCTCATGGCGTCAAGCATGTAATTGTCTTCTTTCCTTTCCTTGTTTACACTATCAGTTGAGGGTAATTTAAGCAGAAGAAAATGAACTACAAATGGCCTTCGAGCAACACAGGTGTTAACTGCACATCCACTTATATACGGAGCAAAAATACAGTATTCGCAGGACTGGAATGCCATTTATAGGCCCATTGCTTGTGATCTTGACTACGTGTGGCTAATCCATGGGTGCTCCTGAACCCCCCCCCAACGTGTGTGGAGGGATGACTGTACATGGTCTCCTTCTTGCCTTCTTCTGTTTTCCTATTTTTTACCTGACCGCGATTCCTCTCTTAAATGCCCTTTATTTTAGATTACATTAAAACACCAAAAGTTCTATCAATTATGGCCACAATGGCCCTACTTTCACAACTGAATCTTTACTTTGATGACTGCTATGATGACTACCCTCACATCACTTCAGACCCAACTTTTCCCAATTAAATAGAACTATTTCCCCCACTCCTCTGCCCAGCCAGCTTTTATAATACAAGACTCAGTTCATTTATTTTAAAAACTTTTTTAAGGTAATTGTAAAGTTACATATAGTTGTAGGAGATAATACAGAGAGATCCTATACATCCTTTATCCAATTTCCCAATGACAACTTCTTGTGCAATTATAGTATGATATTATAACCAGGGTACTGATATTGATAAAATCCACTAGCCTTATACATTCCCATATGCTAACCAAATCATTACTAGTATTTAATAGCACAGCAGGGAAATTATAATGAATAATAATTTATTGTATAATTGAAAATAGCTAAAAAGAGAAAAATTGTAATGTTACCAAGAAACAGAAAAAGATATTTGAGGTGATGGACATCCTAATTACTCTGATTTGATCCTTACTCATTGTATGAAGGTATCAAAATATTAAATGTACTCCTAAAATATATACAACTATTACATATCAATAAAAATATAATAGGAATAATCCACTGGCCTCTTTCAGATTTTACTGATTTTACGTAAAATTTGGGTGTGTGTATGAGAGAGAGAGAGAAAGAGAGAGAAAGTTTTATGCTATTTTATCACGTGAATATATTCAGGTACCCACCACCACAAGCAAGGCACAGGAAAAATCCCATCATTACAAGGATTCTTCTGACACCTTCTCCCAATTCATCTGTTCCCTGCTTGGAAGAGAAAGAATAGAATGGTACAAGAAAATATTTTTTTCCTCTTTTCCTTGGGTGAAAGTCTTTCTTGAAAAACTTCTGAAATAAATCGGCACCTGGCCTCTACTCTTTTGGTACACCTCCTTCAACTTGGGTGTACGTGCACCTCGGGACACTTTTCGCTACTAAGTACGGCAGAAAAGTAGTTGATAAACTAATTCATACTTAGTTAGGAATGGATCTCTAACTCTGCCAGAGGAAGTTGTAGTTTTAAAAAGAAAATGTTAGCCCTAAACCATTTCTATTGGGTGGCGTTTTATGCAGTTCAGCAAAGAGCCATGAAATGATTCAGACAGGGTGTGGTGGGACAATCTGGGGGCAAAAGTTGAAAAAAAAAAAAAGCTTGTTTTGAAATCTGACCTTTGATATGATCTTTTCAGCAGGTACCGATTTTTATCTTGGGCATCTTCCGTGTCTTCAGGTTTCCTAGAATGCCTACGTGCGTTTCCACAATGCTTTGTATCACAAGTAGTATGGAAGAGATGGCAAAAGGGAAGTGGGAAAAGCGCAGCAGCACAAGTGCTACCTGGAAAGGGAACTCTGTGCTGTTTCCATTCCCTCTTGCTATCACTTTCTTCAGATTACCCAACCTTCAGAACCGGCGATTCATGCAAAAAAAACTCTTGCAGTACATCCCATTAGATGAGACTGAGAGATATAAAATTATATGCCTGCTCTTAAATATCTGTCTATAAGGGAATAAGACTTACAGACATTGAAATTATATGGGAATGCTACTAGCAGCTGGTGGATCAAGGCCAGAGTTGCCGCTAAACACACTGTAATGCACACCATCGCCCCCGGTAATACAGAAGCATCCAGCCCAAACGTGAATGCTGCCACGGTTCAGAAGTCACCATCTAGCCTTTGCTTGAACAATTTTCATGATTGGAAACTATTCTGTTGGAAGGCTAGCCACTCAATCACTGGAGAATCACCTGAGAAAACTATTGGTTCAGTTGAGGCAAAATCTGAGCCTCCCACCTGCCAGCCACAGCTATGCTTTGTGAGACAAGGTATATCCATTCCTCTTCATGTGACAAGCTTTCCAATAGTGCAAGGTGGCCATTTTCTCTCTCCCCAAACCCCAAACTTATAGAGAATCATGTAGGATGTTCTGAAATAAATGAGCATGAAACCTCTACAATTTGGCCACATTTGAATGTCTTATTTCTAGTTTTGTCTACAGTCTAAAAAGTACTAGGAGAGTTTAAACAAACTCACCTAGAACAAAATTTGTCTGTAAAACTGTAAAGGACAGTCAACAGATTTGTCTATAAACAAGAAGTTATGAGTCCATTGCCTTGGGTGCATTTTTTTTTTTTTTTACCTCTTTCTTCCTTGCCCACAATAAAAAGGCAGCATAACTGACACTTTGTTATACATCCCTTACACAAACCCCAAATTGTGCCATTTTATAACAAAAGTTTAGCACTGCTCTCAACGCACTGCATTACCTTCGAGGAAAAAAGGCAATGATACAGCTTTATGTGTGTGCAATGAGAAACACAGAAATAAAAAATCAAGTTAGCCATCTTGAGCTTGAAATCATTGTCAAATCTTATTGGAAATACATTTATTCTGATTTCTGGCAATCTAACCCCCTTTAGCCATTTCACAGTTGGTGAGCAGAGAGGATGCTTCTGCCTCATTTGCAGTGTCTGAACATGATTCAGACAATCAACTGCAACATTAGTCAAAGAAATCAGCGGCTAATGATTTCTGACAGGCACTGCAGTAACAGGCTAAGGACCAGACTGGGCGGCAACAGCATTCAGGGGTCTATTTTACCAGAGCCAGCGGTAGGCACTGGGGGGAGATAGTTAAACATGAAGGCAAACAGAACTAGTCTCACGTCGCGGAAAGGCTTTTTCAAACTTTATGAAAAGGCACAGTATTTGACAGGCAATAAATACAGCAATTCTCTTCTGCAAATATGTTATCTTGAGTGGACACTGAGGACAGTTGGGTGTGTATCTTTGTAAACTGTAATACACAAAAGTATTATAATTAAATCTCCTGCATTCTGCAGAAACTATATTCTTCAGATGAGAGTTGTCCGGCCTTCCTATCATTAATATTGATCATTCAGAGTACTCTTTCTCCCTGAAAATCCATTACTCATCATTTAGAGTACATGCCACCCCTTGACTGCTTACCATTGCCCAACCCCTACAGAAGAGGCTGTCTGGCCCAGGCGGGAAGACTTGGAGTTACAAGGCTGAGTTCTAGCTTTTTTTACCTTCTGCCATGAGCTGGTTGTCTGACTTTGGGCAAGTGACTTGGTTACCTTAGGCTTCACGTTACAAATGTGCAAGATGAAGGGGTTGGGTCAAATGGTCTAAAAATCTATCTTCCAAAAGTGTCATTTAGATTTTATGACTCTACACTGATATATTTAGTAATTTAACATATTCCCTGTTGTGAAAGAGATGAATGAGAGATGAGATGAATTATCTTGAGTTATCTTATAAAAGAGATGAAGCTTGCCTCGGTGCCCATAGCACAGTGGTTATAGTGCCAGCCACATACACCAAGGCTGGCAGGTTCGGGCCCGGCCCGGGCCAGCTAAAACAACGATGACAACTGCAACAAAAATTAGCCAGGCATTGTAACAGGTGCCTTGTAGTCCTAGCTACTTGGGAGGCTGAGGCAAGAGAATTGCTTAACCCCAAGAGTTGGAGGTTGCTGTAAGCTGTGACACCACTGCACTCTACCAAGGGTGACATAATGAGACTCTGTCTCAAAAAAAAAAAAAGAAAAAGAGATGAAGCACTTCATTTGACTTAAATTTTATTTTCATATTTTTTCCTCATTTGATAAATCTAGCAAACTTTTAAAAAACTGCTTTTGAAAATGTCCCTCAATTGGGATAGATGACAATGAAGTGAGCTGAATTTACAGTGCTCTTCGGTTAATAGTAGATGGCAATTCAAGGTAATGATCAGTACCGTATAAAATAAATTGTTTTACAGTCAGAAATTTAAACAATTTGATGAAATTCAAGATTACCCTTAAATTTCAGAGTCTGAAGTAGAATTGTCAATCTTTTACATGCTAGGGGTTTATTTCATATTTTTAAAAGCTATATGGATAGAAATGTACCAGAAAATTTCCTATAATCTAAATTCACCTAAAACTCTCTTTATACATACAATATATAGATGATTTTCAAACCTCAAAATAATGACACGTAGAAATAAAATTTTTCCTCAATAGAGACCTATTACACAAAATTGGGATGTATCATTTAAAACTGCCATTTCCTAAATTGGTCATTATATTAATAGTTTTGTACTATGTTAACAAGATGCATTGATGCGCACAATGTGAGGGTGGACAGCGCATCCCCTAGATGAAGGGCTCAACTTCAACTTGAACTTTACCATAGAAATGCAAACAATATAACCTAATCATTGTAACTTCATATTAATCTGAATAAAACAAACACCACCACCCCCCGACAAAAAGAGAGAGAGAGATACACACACACATTTTGAAGAGTATTTATTCTAATTCTTAATTGTTACTTACTATACTTAAATCAGAAAGCATGGATATATTTATCCTGTACAGTTTAATCATAGTCTGTGTTATAATTACAGCTCCTTGAAAAGACAAATTTCCTAGTTTTTACCCTTTTGCTAAAGAAATCCACTGAAGATTTTGTTTTACATTTTGCTAGGAAGTCCTTGGCCAAAGATAGTCATTTTATAGGCAGTTCAGCAATTAATGAAGTAGTCTGATGTAAGAAGTTTCATTCAGTGGGAGATTATAGTGGTTAGTTAGTTTAAACATGTCCTCTTAAGAAATACAGACCAGTTGGGTGGTTAGTGATGGCAGAGGTGAGGGTGTGCACCAGTGTAAAGGAACACCAGGGGACCTGACAAATCACACCAGTGGATTGAATCAGCTGGCTGCTGCTGCATAGGAAAAACTAGAAAAGTCAGCTTCTGATCTTCCAGGGCTAGAGGGGAAGGCCAGCAGACACAGTTTATACATAAGGATCGGTGATTCCCTTGTCAGAAAAGATATGAAAAAAAGTTTTTAGTGTATTTTTTAACATAGAAATTCTCAAACTTGATTTGATTATGTTTCTGTGATGAAAAGTGAATGAGACAAACCATTCTACCTGTGATAACATCACCAGTAATGTCAGTCTGTGTTATTTATGGAAACTGAAGATGGTGGTGGCAAGCAGAATCAAATGAAGGGCCGGTTAAATCTAATTTGACCAAACATGTATTTTCATCCACTTGGCTAATGCAGAAATGTCAATATTTGTAACTTGCTGCAATGTGCAGGACTCTAGGAACCTCCCTCCAGCCACCCACTGTCAGCAGGGAGCTCAGCTCTCTCTGCCTTCAGGCCCTTGTTATCTGCAGGTCCCTCTGCCCACATTGATTTTTCTCATTTCACTTTCAACTCTTGCAGGGCTTGTACACACAGGACACATGCACACGCACACCACACACACACACATGCACGTGCACACACACGTGCACACACACACACACACATACCACTTGTTCGAATGCCTCCATCTAGAGCTCCAATGCACTCTCCACTATGCCTCGGAGCCTGGTCACACCACTTCTTCATGCTATTGTAGCACTTGCCACACTGTCACACTTATTCACTTACTATCTGTCTGTCTCCAGTTAGGTTGTCAGAGTTCTGAGGACAGGACCATGTCTGTTTTGCTCTCCACTGTACCTGTAACTCTTAGCCTTGTGCTAACCCTGAATGTTGCCGAGCCCTTGGAAGGAACTCATGCTGAAGCCTGTGGTAGAAACCTTTATGTAGACAGAATGAGCTGTTGTATGTATTGCCTTCTGCACTCCACCTCACTCACTAAAAGAAACAATATGATACTTTTTGACTATGGCAAATGGAAAACATGTGAAAATTTTAAGGGAGCATTTGGTTCTGGAGAACAAGTATCAGCAAACAAACAACCGTTGAAACTTCACCATGAGTGGCCCGAGTTCCCCCATCTGAAGGTTCGCTTGTTTTGTCTACTCATATTCTCGAACATTCTCCCATTACAAACCCAAGTAGCAACACGTGGATCAGAGACTGGACTACATTAGCTTAGTCATTATAAGGTACAAATATTATTTATACGCTAGAATAATGAGGGACAAACACCGTTCCCATCTTTGTAGGCAACAGCCTGAGGCAGAGAGGTCGTCTGTGAGAAGTGAGTAGGATGGTGACAAACTACGTCCCTCATTCCTCCCCACAGTCACTTCACCTCCTTCCCTTTGGCCACCTGGAACAAGATGAGCTGTGTCTCCCCAGGAAAGGATCAGGGAGCATTCTATATTCATGAACGATTATCTAGAAGGTTTTAATAAACACTGGTGCTATGAAAATTTCTATGCTTCTGCAGGAACTGATTAGCATGAGGTGATTTGTCACTCTCCCAGTGGCAAAGCTACCATCTAGTCAAAATCCCTCTTACTAGATTTCTTTCTCACTTAAGGCAGGATTTCAATAAAATTTCATTTTGGCTTCCCTTTCTCAAAAAAATCCATGAAAACCTTGAAAACCATTTTGAGCATATTCTCTGTGTACAATCTGATATCCTTTCCACCTCAGGCCGTTATTCTGGTCAACTCAGTCAACCCTGATTTAGATCCACCGTGTAATGCTTTCACATCAGGCTGCACACACACATTTCTTTAAAATAAAACATGGTAGAAAAGTCTTCCTCTGAACGCTTTCACACAGGAGACGCTTCCTCTGTTACCCTTTCATGGTGACGGAGGAGACAAGGAAACTATGAGTCATTTCCATTCTGACAGAAGTGACAACCACTAGAAATGGAATGCCTGCCAAGAGCTTTAATCAAGTAGGTTATAACTAGTAACAAGTGTAAATAATAAATGCCTGGGTTCTTAGGGGAGACAGTGGCCACAGGAAATGATTTGGGGTACTTCAGATGGGGCTGCTCCACTTGGAATACCCTGGCTTCCCAGTAGAGTTTTGGCCTGACAATAAACAGCAGTTTAGTACTTTATCTAATCCCAGCCAGGAGGTGAGTTCAACAGCAAGCTTTTGCAGATGTTCACATCCAATAATCTATCCATAATTGATGAAACAGGGAGGTCAGATGTAACGGCTGCTACTATTCCAGCAACAAATAAATGCTTATTGACAAAACAAGCCAGTGTGGGGCAGGGCGCTGAGCAGTGACAGGCAGGACACGAAGCTGGGGCACGGGCAGGGAAGACGCCACGGCTCTTCATCTGGAGAATTTTTTCAGCAAGCGGCATGGCAGAAGGGCCACACTGACACGTTAGCAGATGGAGGTGACTTGTAAGGGAACTTACTAAAGTCCAAAGAAAAAAGATGAAGACAGCCTGCCCGGGTGGAGAAGAAAATGCCAAGTGAGCCCTGGCCAAGGCAGGGGAGCCAGGTGAATACAAATGCGTCGACAGTTCCGAAATGCCTTTGAATGCTTGTGCTGTGATCCAGATGTCTGAGTCACTTTTCTCATGCAGCAAGTCCTTGCTCATATACCTGGCTGCCAAACTGTGCAGCCCGGGCAACCCCGACACCAAGGCAATGCGCTGGATGCCTCGATACCCACACCTGCCCGCAGAGAAACACTCATTGATATTAACACCGCGGACTGTGCATACCTCTACTGTATTTAAAAAAAAAAAACAAACCTCTAAGTCACTTGTTCAATTGTACTAATATTTTCAGATAAACCAAAAATGCCAAATTACGAAGCTAGGAAATTGCTGCAGACTAGAGCTAACCTTGAAATACATGCTGCTTAGGATTAAATTTACAGTAAAGGAAAGTGAGTGGAAGGCAAAGTTTTCCTTAATAACAATAAAAGAAACTGTTCTTTATTCACTTCAACCTATGCAAAGAATATAATATGGCGTTACTTGAGTGTACTTTTATTGACTGAATAAAATTCAAGATATTTAAACATAAATAAGCAGCTGAAAACCTACACTTCTGTTCCAATGCTAAAAAATAATGTTTTTTACACAGTTTACTATGTAATATTATAAGATGAAGAATGGTAGAATGAAATGGTAGTTATTATTGCTATAGGTAGTCATAAAGAGGCTTGGGACAGAGAAATTTTAAATATTAATATTCCTAAAATCAGTTAAATCAATTTAACACTCTTTAGAGGTTTATTTAGATGTGTGATTTATTTTATTCTTTGCAACTGATGCCTTTGATCAGCTCTGAAATAACATACAAGCAGAAAATAAAATGGCAAAACAAACTGCTGCTAACATTCTTACAGAAAGCTTTAGGTTTTATAGCATACACTAGAAAATCACCATTATATTTGGCACTTTCCAATGACTTATCAATACTTAGACATTGAGATTTACGGAGCCCAGAAGAACAGGAGAGAGGACATAACCACACAGTGGAGCTCGCCGGGTGCCCTGCTCCTCAGCTCCGCCCACCTCCAGGTTCTCCATTTGGTAATTGAGACCTGCCGCAGTCCCTGGGACCATTCCTGTTTCTGGTCTGCCAGGGCAGAAGCTTGACGTCCAGTTAGTTTTCCATGGACTGACTGGGCTTTTGCTCTGTCCCTTGAGACCAAGCCCCCAGCATGTAGCCATCTGGTGGACCCATGGTGCGGGCTGTTGTTGTGGCCTGATGCTTAGTTATGGTGCTGCCTGGTAAGGTTTCTACCTTGTTGCCCTCAGTATACATGAGTTGAAAGTCCCACCCTTGGCCCCAGCCCCTGGGGCTTGGTGCTAGCCGCTTACAAAGGCAGTCACTACCATTTATTGTGTAGAAATTACACATGTAGAGGGTTTAATATTCATGATTCATTTAACCTTCATAAAGCCCTGAGATATATATTAATATTCCCATTGGACAAAGGAGAGAAAAAAGCGCAGAGAGGGTGCGTGCCTGGCTATAGGATACACAGTGAAATGGTGGAGGAGAAAGGATTTGAACCAGGTCTACTGGACTTTGAAGCCCAGGTTCTCAAGCATGTGAGGTGCCTGTGGGCTGGATCATCCTGTACATGGTTTTGCTGACCTTGTCCTTCACTTCAGCTCACTGCCTCCTGCCCCAGCTGCCAGAAGCCATTCTCTTCTGCAGGACATCCACTGCAGCCCAGCGTCTGACCTTCTAGACATCAGCTTCGTGCTCGCCTGGTCACATTTGCCGATTAGCATTTGCTATCTTTTCATCACACAGCTTAATGATAATGGGTAATAATAACCAATACTAACTATTTTTATATCATTCCGTTGCCAGTAGTGAACTCCTTTTCACTAAGAAAAAGAAAATGCTTTGCTTGAAAAGAGTCTCCGAGGCCAGCTGTGGGCTTACTCCTTATCTCCCCTCTTCTCCCTTTTGCTTCTCTCCAGCGTCACGGACCCCAAAGTCCCAGCACATCGCCACTGTAGGGCTTTTGCCTTGGTCATTATGCCTGCCTGGAATGCACTTCCCTCAGATGCCTGCGTGGCTCATTCCTTCACCTGCTTCCAGTCTTTCCTCAAAGGTCAACCTCTGGTCACCTATTCATAATTCCTCCATCACACCACTTGCAAGGGCACTCCTGAATCAGCCCTTTGTTGCATTTTTTTCCTATAGTGCTCATCACTGTCTACTGTGCCATCTCATTCACTTGTTTATTATGTTTAATCTTCCTTGTCCATTTTCCCCCAGTGCGATGGAAGCTCAGTGAGGACAACATCTTTGTCTGTTTTGTTATTCCTGTATCCCAAGTGCCTGAAACAGGGGTTGGCAATAGGAGCTCCAAAACTATTTGCTGGATGAATAAGTCACAGATTGTTCTTAAGAGTATACATATTTACTAACTTACCCTTCTCAACAACCCTTGAGTGGGCATTGTTTTTACTATTGTCCTCCCACCGCCTTTTTTTTTGAGATGGATTCTCACTCTGTTGCCCTGGTTGGAGTGCCCACAGAGTCAGCCTAACTCATGGCAACCTCAAACCCCTGGGTTTCAGCGATCCTCCTGCCTCAGCCTCCTAAGTAGCTGAGACTTCAGTTGCTCACTATAAAGTCTTGCAAATTTTTCTATTTTTTATTAGATACTGGGTCTCACTGTTGCTCAAGCTGGTCTCAAACTCCTGACCTCAAGCAATCCTCCCACCTCAGCCTCCCAGAGTGCTAGGATTACAGGTGTGAGCCACTGCACCCAGCCTATTGTCTGTATTCAAAGGTGAGGAGATTGAGGCATATAGAGATGAATTAGGCCATTAGGCCAAGGCCATACAACCAATAAGTGGCGAAGAAAGGATTTGAACCCAGGCTATCTGATTTCAGAGACAGCACTCTTGTCTGGCCCTATCTCTCACTTCATTATCAAGATCCTGCTTGACAATGCCACCGGATAGGCTGGGCTCCAAGTTCTGGATCTTTTGGTGCAAGCTGTCTTATTGTCAACCAAGGTTATAACAATGTAGCCATGTCATTCACAGACTTGTCCAAGGCCAAAGAGCTTGGTGGTAAAGAGACAATGAGAACCTTAGACATCTGACTCCCAATTTGGTGGTCTTTCTGGTACTTTCAAAACTGATACTGAAGATTGTAATGATTGCCTGGATGGTACTTTTCCATTCCCACATAATCTATTACAATAAACAATTAAAAAGTAATTTTGCCTTTGAAACCTTGTGATGAATATTAATGTTTATTTACATAATATTTTAAAAGGGAAATATTTATTTTTAATATCTATGATATTATAAACATAAAATGTAGATAATAAACACTCTGCTGTAAGCTAATATAAGTTCATAGGGAAAATGAATATGTTTAATTAAATTTAGGAAAAATGTATAGTTAAATCATTTGCAGTATAATAATAAGGACCAATAAACCATTATCTCTTTACTATTCCATTGGAATTTTCATCAATGTGCTATATTAATAAATGTCATTTTCATTTTACAAAGCAGGGGGTGCTTGTCTGTGATCTGTTAAGTCAGTGGTGGCAGTGAGAATAGCATAATCCTCACATTAACCAAGCAAATCATACTTCCGTTCTGTAACATTCACTAGCATTTGTTGGGGAAGTCCCATATGCCAGACACAGTTCTTAGTGCCTTCTGTATCCAACTCATTCAATCCTCACAATCACATTATACTTTAAGTACCAAGTGCAATCTTCATGCTGCAAGTGAGGAAACCCAGGAATGAAAGAGGTTAAATAACTAAATAACTCACCCAAGATCATGGGATTAGAAACAGCTGGACCAGAAATTTGAGTCAGGCACTGTGATTCTGGGGGCTAAGCTCTTCACCATGACATCATACTGTGATAACGGTTGAGATGGCAACAGATAAAATTAAGATCTCCAGCAGTGTTTTTCCACCTTTTTTATCTCACAGCTCACTTGAACCTATAGTTCAACTCCTATGGCACACTTAAATTATGTTAATAAAAAAAAAAGAGTAAGAGGGCAGTGCCTGTGGCTCAAAGGAGAAGGGTGCCGGACCCATATGCCGGAGGTGGCAGGTTCAAACCCAGCACCGGCCAAAAACCGCAAAAAAAAAAAAAGAAAGTAAGTAAAGAATATACTTACTGTGCTTTGAACTTCTTTTGAAAATAATTTAATTAATGATCTTTTAAAACTTTTGCACCACACCTAAGATGCTCTCACGGCATGCCATGGCACACTGGTTGAAAATCACTCATCTACAGGAAGGACCAGGTCTTTCTCTCCTATTTCACTTTACCTCAAATTCTAAGCATTCTTCCCTACTGGATTTTTTAAATTTCAAGTGTTATTCAACAATAATTTCTACTGGACAAGAATAATAAAATGTTATTTATGCCAATGGGTAGTTCATTAAGTAGAACAGATGAGAATGCTACTAAAAATATATGTGGGAGATTTGTGATGAGACTCAACAAACGAGTTCAAAATCATCCTACTGAGGACTCGGCCAACTGCAGCAATGTTGGTGGCATGGGCTTCGGTCCAGCTCTGCACTTGCTGCCTTTGTGACCGTGGGCAGGTTGTTTAATCTAAGTCTCTGCATTCTTTTCTACCAGCAGCATTTCTCCCAACATCCCCACCAGGAACAACCCCCATTTCTCAACTCAACGTTTCCCCTGAAGAGAGGCTGGAATATATTTTTGCCCTCTCAGGCCTTTCCTTTTGCTGCTTCCTCTCCATGGAGGGGACAGCTACCGCTCTTCTTGCAAAGTTCAATGCAGACGCTATCCTCTCAAGCTCCAAATAAAACGAAGCTTTCCTCTTGCCTCTCTAGCTCTTGGCCCTTATCACAGGATGGTGTAAGTATTTGTCAGACGTGTCTGTTTCTCCTGTGGACCCTCCAGTCTTGCAGTGTAGGATGTAGGAAGAATCTATCTGAGCAGAAAGAAATTGCCCAGACTTATTCAACAATGTGCACCAAACTGAAGTTTAAAAGAAGTAACAGCCCATCATCAACATAGTTAGTTACTACTACTCTTGATCACATGGACTTTAGACAAAATTATTCAGGACATCTAAAGCAACAGGGCTATATTTTTCTCCCTATTTAATTGTTTTTGCTTTATAATTTATATAAATATCTTTCACTTTATGAATTCATCTTTTAATTCTTTTACTACCTGTTAGGACTTCAATAATTTTCTTAAATGTTTTGGGTTGAGATGAGCTGTTGAAATGACTAACTGCTATGATCAAGGCTATGCTGAAGATTTTTACTATGAATAGTCTATATAAAACCTATTGAAAACATTAATTAAATGTTTCCATTACAATTTAATGGAATGAAGAGAAGTAATAGTTTTCTTTTAAAATAGTTGTTTTTTTAATTATAAAATTACTTATTTGTAGAAAATGTTGGGAGAATACAGATTCTATCTTTTTTGCCCTCCTCCCCAAATAGAAAAAGTAATTTATTGTTTCAACGTCCTCAGATGACCAGCAAAAATAACTGAGTGCTTCTAGGATTTTCCTATGTTATTTATGCAAACAAGTAAATAAGCAAGCGGGGTCATAATGTACATTGTCTTATAAGCCTATTTATTTGTTTTACATATTAATAATACTTTTATTGTTATAAAATATGTATTATGTAATTTTTACTGGCTGCATTGTATTTCAGCACAGGATACTTAACCATGATTTAATCAACACGGAATTGTTTTACATTTGTTTTTCTGGATTTTTCTTTTCTTTTTTTTATATATATTTTTTTTCAATATTTTATTTAACAAAGTGTATTATTAAACATTTTGCTTTTTGCAAATCTGTTGGGTGAAAGTGTTATCTCTCTTTTTTTCTTTAATTGTTGGGGATTCATTGAGGGTACAATAAGCCAGGTTACACTGATTGCAATTGTTAGGTAAAGTCCCTCTTGCAATCATGTCTTGCCCCCATAAAGTGTGACACACACCAAGGCCCCATCCCCCTCCCTCCGTCCCTTTTTCTGCTTTCCTCCCCTCCCCATAACCTTAATTGTCATTAATTGTCCTCATATCAAAATTGAGTACATAGGATTCATGCTTCTCCATTCTTGTGATGCTTTACTAAGAATAATGTCTTCCACTTCCATCCAGGTTAATACGAAGGATGTAAAGTCTCCATTTTTTTTAATAGCTGAATAGTTTTTCTGGATTTTTCATCATTATGAACAGGGCTCATAGCATTGCAACAACGGTTTTACTAAATCTCTAACTATATTAATAACGACTATGTGAACAAATAGCTAAATATTTGTATGTATCCATTATTATTTGGGATTTCATACATTTCAAATGAGTAATTCGTTTCAAAGGCATGCAAAATTGCATACCTCCCTAAAACAAAAGAGAACTAAAATTTATTGAATGCTTATTAAATGCTAGGCACATTACTTCTTTATCTTATTTATTTGCCATAGTAATTTTACCATCCATGTTTTACAGGTACAGAAAAGGAAGCCGGGAAGTCAAAAGTGCTTTGCTATCTGTCAGTGTCCCCTCGTCAGCTCTGAGCCCAAGTGCTGCTCATGCCAGCATCTGGGATGTTCTGTCTGATGTCTGGTAAACTGGAATTCCAGAGAAGTTTAGTGTTTTGGGAAGGAACTCTCAACCAACAAATGATGGGAATTGGTGGATAAATGCACCGGTTCCCTTATCTCTCCACTCAGATAACTGGTTTCTCCACTGTTTCTTGGAGCGTTCCCGCAGAACTTTGCTCCCTTTGCCATGTGGTAACTGGCTTGGCAACACACTTTTTGTTGGCTTCCTCCTTTTGCCTGGCTCCCCTGCTGGTAGAATTCCTCCCAAACCAACCACTTGCACTCAAATCCTTGTCTCAAAGTCAGCTTCTGGGGAAACCCAAACCAAGACGTCAAGGTTGTTAGTTCAACAGTGCAAAAGCGTGCATCTGCCATGGCCCACGCTTTTATAGAAACTGAAGAAAATGCCTTGTAAGTTTTTATAAAATGTCTAAAAATGTGTATTTGAGCAAGAACCAGGAAACATATTTAGGTTGCAATCAAAATATTTTGTGACTGGGTTATTTTACATTATTTATTTTGAAAATCTAGACATGGAACCGAATTTGTCACACTCTCTAGAGCAGGGCACTGTTATCATTGGTCTATCTGTGCTCTCTCAATTGTTTTTAATAATTTTTTCTCCTTCATCCTTCCTCCCTACTCTTACTACCTTTCCCCTCCATAAGCTCTCTCTATTGGATCCCTGAGGAGTTTCTATGGGGCAGATACACACAGGGGTAGCAATCAGGGTAATTACCCACTGGGTTTCACTCACGCCATCACTCTTGCGATGTCTATACATTGTACCAGCCTTAGTTCCTAACTGCAATTACTGTCATGTTGCATCCTTGCCAAGCTTTGATACTACTTGACTTTCCATTCTTTGCATTCTTATACAAAAGTATATTAAACTTCCCCTTTGAAATGCTCACAAAAGAAACCAGGCATACACCTCTATGTAATCAATCCTTGATTATTCAGGAACCAATTGTTGTTTTGTGAACTGGCTGGTTTCTTCACTATCTTCCTTCTGTTTCTCTATATCCAGCCATCCTCATTGTTAAAAAAAAGTGAGGGTCAATAGTGTATATTCATGAGGAAAAAGCGACTTACTTTTAAACAAGTTCACTTCATTAGTTATTAATTAAACTTATGTACTTATTAAGAGAGAAAGTTGAAATGATTGGATAAAAACGTTTTTCCACAAGTATATGAATTGAGTATTAGGAATATAGTATTAATGCTATTTTCAAACACTAGTATCTGTTATTTTTATTGAGCCCTAATTATACTGAATAATCTTTAAAGTCAACATTGTTGATAGCTGACAATCAAGTGATTGCCCATTCTACAGACACATTTGAAAATATTTTGGATTAAGTGTTAAGATGTTCAATTACGTTTCACTTTGTGAAGTTACTCCTTTCATCTCTTAGAGGAAAAAATGTATAATTTGGTGAAATTTGTAATGATGAAGTATGACCCCAACACTAATTCCCATTTAACACATCGAACCCCATAATCACCACCGGGCTCCTCCAGGTGCGATGCCTCTTCTTCTTTCGCGGTCTCTAGATCAACACGCTCTAACAGCTGTGCCATTGCCTCTAGGCTTGTCATACAATTAGTCTTGTGATGAACTATACAGGTTGCTTTATTGCTCCAGAGAACATTTTCATATGCTAGGCCTTGAACTTTAAGGAGAATACATACGTCATGTTCCATATGTCCCTATTTTCATCGTTGATTAGAGTACTCCATTTTCAGATTCTTGGAGCTCATCCTCTTAAGGATGAACCAAATAAAAATTATTATCCTTCACTTCCTATCATGATGAATACCAAGAATTTTTAAACTGTTTCTTAAAATGTGAATACCTGGAAACAAACATGTCAGCAGCTTTGTAAAGAGTTATGGTAGCAGCAGTTTCTTTTTTAATAAATAGGTAAATTAATCATCAAGTTTCAGTGCAAACGTTATTCAGATCTCAAGAAAATCTAAAACTGACTTGCACATTTAAAAAAGCAATACATTTTATTACTTGAAAATTAGCATTTATATTAATTTAGGCCACAATTTTTTTTCCTAATGCAAAACATCTCCTCATTTCCATGAGAATCTGTGAAGTGTAAATGTTTATTTTACAGATTCTTATTTTTTAAAATGCATATTTTTATTTTTTCTTAAGCTTGCTGGTTTTCTATAATGCTCTTGGCACTTAAGTAAGTTCTGGCACTTATGACAAATACTATAATGTATTCATCATTTAAAAAGTAGAAAAAAATCCATATGCTCTTTTCCTAAGATGTAGTATTATAAAGAAAAATAACCATTAGAGAAATTTTTTAAAATTAAATCAAAAAGTATTTGAAGGGAGTTAAAACTCCCAATTGATGAGGAAATTTTAGAAATTGATCTAATTTGCTAAGATTTTATTCTGAAATCTTTGCCACAGAAACTTAAATTATTACTATAAAGTTACCTGTTTTAATGTGGGAAGGTCATAACTTTAAATAGAAAGGTAACAGCAGCAAAATTATTAGTCAACATTTTATCCTTTTCTTAATTCTCAAATTATGAAAATGCATTTTCTATAAACTACTTAGGCTATTTTCCAAGTAAGGCTACTGTTCAAAAGGAATTAAATAAGATCAGACGTGGAATTCGTGCCTATTCTGTGACTTAAATTATTGCTGACTGATTCTGAGTAATATGATTTCTATGCAGTTTGAAAATAAATCCCTTTTGAAAATGATTTTTTTCTAAAACATGATTACTAGGAAATACTACTGTTTTCTTTATATGTATATTTTAAAATTCTCTTTTTTGCTTGTCAGATATTGGGTATTTTGAACATTACTTAGCAAAGCATATGAAATGAAAATGAAATAAGTGATATTTGTGTAAATGGTGGGTGTCTGTGTGTTAGTGTGTGTCGGGGGTAATGCTGGAGAGGAAGATGTCTGGGTAGCAACGATTGGGGAAACTGGGATCTGTAACAACTGTTCCTTGTAGATTCCCCGAGAAGGAGACTGCCTGAGGTGGGCCATGGGATGCAAGGATGAAGCAGATGAGAACTCTGATGTAAAGCAGGAAAATGACTACCGAGACCCCTGAGCTTGCACCTGAATCATCTCAGGCTGAATGGCGAGTTCTCTTTAGCATGCTTCAGAAGCTGGTGATGAACTACACACGACCAGGAGGCAAACTGGCTGCAAGCAGGCTTGTCTGCATGTTCTATATAATAATAATCAGCCGCCCTCTGGGAGGAGGGCCCATGATTTCCTCTCTGGCAGCATCTGAGTGCCCCTCAGATACTGGGACCATTAAACCAAGAAGAGAAGGATACATTTTAGTAAGGGCTTCTAATTGGCAAGTAAAGATGACTTCTATTTAAGGGGTAGTGAATAGCTCTGATGTTTAAATAACTGAAATTCCTCTTTTTAAAAAATTAAATGTGATTTTTTTCTCAAAGAAAAGTTATTAATATATTAATAATAAAAACTTTTCTAGTTTGCACCCTTTTATCAATCTGATTTTTTTTAAAAAATGTTTTACTTTTAATTTAGATTGCTGGATATTTTTTTCTTTTAATATATCATCACACCACATAGGAGCCATGGAGAACTCAAGTTTATTTGTGTTGCATAATGGGTTAAGAGGTAGATAAAATATCTCCTCACTTATTAGACCTAAAAGGAAACTTCTATGTATGTTTGACTGTGACATCTGCCAAGGCATCTATATATCAGCTACATTATCTGATTTAAGAGTCCACTGCCATAAATAATGGGATAACTGTCAAAAAAGAGGTAAACTACATAGAGAAACTAAATGGGAACAACTGTAGGAATTATCTCTCCCAAAACTTTGTCAGCTAAACATTATAAATCATTCATTTTTTGTTAGAAGTGACTTCTTATACAGCATGGCTCTATCTTTGTTATATCTATTGTGTTTAAAGAATAAATAAAATTTCATCATGATTGCTTAGTGAAACTCTTAAGAATGTATTATTTTACAAACACGATATGTATCCTCCATTATTAATAGATATATATCAAATAAATCATAAATTGCTGAAATACTAATTTAAGTATTTTTTCTGATAAAGTAGTTTTCCCTTATCTGTGGAAAACATGTTTCAAAACCCACCTAAGACTGTGGATAATACTGAACCCTATATTTACTATGCCTTTTCCTATGCAGTCATGAGCAGGTAGTGAGTACAGCATGCATACTCCGGACAAAGGGTTGATTCATGTTCCAAGTGGGATGGAATGAGACAGCATGAGATTTCATAGTGCTACTTAGAACAGTGCACAATTTAAAAATTATAAATTATTTCTGGAATTTCTTATTTAGTATTTTCAGAATGTATTTAACTATAGGGGACAAATCATGGAAAGTGAAACAGCAGATGAGAGGAGACCACTGTGGGTTATTTATCTGCGTTCTACTATGAGATGCTACTGGTGGGATTTGAGGTCAAACTCATATCTAAGATAATGATAATGTTAGAAACATTGTAAGCTACTCTAAAGATGCTAACATGTATGTAAACATGGGGATAGCTACTGTTTTGTATATGGAATAATGAAATAATAGTACAGGTGATAAAAATTGACTGTAAGATTAAATGAAATATGAAACTGATGAATTTTGTTTTCATACCAAAATTTTTTTTTCTTTTTTCTCTTAATAAAGTCATATATACATAGATAATGAATACATTTATGCTTTGTGGGATTCAATGTGTTGATTATTTGTACAAATTGGAGTGCTTACCTCCTACTAATTAACATAGCATTCACCTCATTTACTTAATCACAGTGTTAAGACATTTGTGTTCTATTCTTGGTAGATTTGACTTGCACCCTTGCAATATGCTCCATAGGTGTGGTCCTACCATTAACCCTCCCTCTATTAAACCACCCCCCTCCACTCCTATTCCCCACCCCTTCCATCCTTCATTCTAGGCTATAGTTGTGATTCATCTTTCATATGAAAGTGTGAGTGATTATAAATTGGTTTTATAGTAGTACTGAGTACATTAAATTTTTTTTCCATTCCTGAGATACTTTACTAAGAAGAATATTTTCCAGCTCCATCCATGTAAACATAAAAGAGGTAAAGTCCCCATCTTTTTTTAATGCTGCATAGTATTCCATGGTATACATATACCATAATTTATTAATACATTCATGGGTTGATGGGCACTTGGTCTTCTTCCATGACTTGGTGATTATGAATTGAGCTGCAATGAACAATCTGGTGCAAATATCTTTGTTGCCAAGTGACTTTTGGTCTATTGCATATATACCTAGTAGAGGAATTGCAGGATCAAATGGCAGGTCCACATTTAGATCCCTGAGTGTTCTCCAAACTTCCTTCCAAAAGGAACGTACTAGCTTGCATTCCCAACAGCAGTGCAGAAGTGTTCCCTTTTCTCCACATCCATGCCAACATCTGTAGTTTTGGGATTTTGTGATGTGGGCCACTCTTACTGGAGTTAGATGATATCTCAAAGTGGTTTTGGTTTGCATTTCTCTGATGATTAAAGATGATGAGCATTTTTTTCATGTGTCTGTAGACCATGTGCCTATCTTCTTCAGAGAAGATTCTGTTCATGTCTCTTGCCCACAATGAAAGAGAATCACTTGTTCTTTTCTTATTAATAAGTTTGAGTTCTCTATGGATTCTGGTTATTAGACCTTTGTCAGAAATACAACCTGCAAAAATCCTCTCCCATTCTGAGGGCTGTCTACTTGCTTTACTTACTGTGTTCTTGGCAGCACAAGAAGCTTTTTAGTTTAATCAGATCCCAGTAATGTATTTTTGATGATGTTTCAATTTCCCGGGGGTGGTGGTGGTGGTGGTCCTCCTTATAAAGTATTCTCCCAGGCCAATTTTTGTAAGTGTTTCCCCCTGCACTTTCTCCAAGATTTTTTATAGTTTTGTGTCTTAAGTTTAAATCCTTTAACCGGTGAGAGTCCATTTTGTTAGAGGAGAAAGGTGTGGGTCCATTTTCAGTCTTCTACAAATCACCAGCCAATTTACCCAGCACCATTTGTTAACTAGGGAATCTTTCCCCCAATTCATATTTTTGATAGACTTATCAAAGATAAAATGATGATAAGTGTCTGGGTTCATCTCTTGGTTTCAATTCTGTTCCATACATCTACCTCTCTATGTTTGGGCCAGTACCATGTTGTTTTGATCACGATAGAGTTATAGTATAGTCTGAAGTCTGGTTCCTTGATTTGTTTTTATTTCTGAGTAATGTCTTGGCTATTTGAGGTTTTTTTCTGTTTCCATATAAAATGAAGTACTAATTTTTCCAGATCTTTAAAGTATGACAGAGGTGCTTTAATAGGGATTGCATTAAACCTGTAGATTGCTTTGGGGCAGTATAGACATTTTAACAATGTTGATTCATCCCAGACAAGAGCATGTTATATTTTTCCATTTGTTAACATCTTCAATATTTATTTTCTCAGAGTTTCATAGTTCTCTTTATAGAGATCTTTCACGTCCTTTGATAGGTCCACTCCCAGATATTTCATCTTCTTTGGCACTATTGTAAAGGGAATAGAGTCCTTGATTGGTTTTTCACCTTGACTATTGTTGGTATATATAAAGGCTACAGACTTGAGAGTACAGATTTTAGGAGTTTTGTAGTTCAGTCCCTGGGGTTTTCCAAATATACAATCATATCAACTGTGAAGAGTGACAGTTTGATCTCCTCTGATCCTATTTGGATACCCTTGATTGCCTTCTCTTGCCTGATTGCAATGGCTAAGACTTTCATTACAATCTTAAAAAGCAGTGGAGACAATGGGCAACTTTGCCTGGTTCCTGATCTGAGTGGAAATGATTTCAATTTTACTCCATTCAATATGATATTGGCTGTGGGTTTGCTGTAGATGGCCTCTATCCATTTAAGAAATGTTCCTCCTATACCTATTTTCTTAAACATTCTGATAAAGAAAGGATTCTGGATATTACCAAAAACTTTTTCTGCATCAATTGAGAGAATCATACAGTCTTTGTTTCTTATTTTGTTTATGTGGTGAATTATATTTATAGGTTTACGTATATTGAACCATCCTTGGGTCCCTGGGATGAAACCCACCTGTTCGTGATGTGTGGTTTGATGTGTCGCTGGATTCTGTTTGCTAGGATCTCATTGAATATTTTTGCATCAATATTCATTAGAGATACTGGTCTATAATTTTCTTTTCTTATTGAGTCTTTTCCTGGTTTGGGGATCAGTGTGATATTTGCTTCATAGAATGTGTTGGGAAGTATTCCTTCTTTTTCTATGTTTTGGAAAATGTTAAGTAATATAGGTACTAGTTCCTCTTTAAAGGTTTGATAAAATTCTGATGTGAAGCCATCTGGTACCAGGCTTTTCATTTTGGGGCAATTTCTTATAGTTGATACTATTTTAGAACTTGATATAGGCTTGTTCAACATTTCCACTTCTTACTGCCTAAGTCTAGGAAGGTGGCATGTTTCCAAGTGTTGGTCTATTTCCTTCAGATTTTCATACTTCTGATAGAGTTTTTTGTAATATTCATTAAGGATTTTTTGAATTTGTGAGGAGTCTGTTGTTATTTGGCCTTTATCATTTCTGATTGATAAAATTAGGGATTTTACTCTTTTATTTCCGGTAAGGTTAGCCAAAGGTTTATCTATTTTATTGACTTTTTCAAAAAACCAACTTTTTGGTTGATTGATCTGTTGTATAACATTTTTGTTTTCAATTTCATTTACTTCTGCTCTAAGTTTAGTTATTTTTTTCTTCTGCTGGGTTTGGGCTTAGAATTTTCTTCCTTTTCCAGTTGTTTGAGATGTTGACTTCCTCTCTTTCTGTTCTCTTGAGGAAGACTTGCAATGCAATAAATTTCCCTGTTAGGACAGCCTTTGCGGTATCCCAGAGATTCTGGTAATTCATGTCTTCACTGTCATTTTGTTCCAAAAATTTGGTAATTTTTTTATTAATTTCATCTATGACCCCACTGTCATTCAGCATGAGGTTATTTAGTTTCCATAATTTTGTATGAGTATGTAGATTCCTCTTGTTACTGAGTTCAACTTTTATTCCATAATGGTCTGAGATAATACAAGGAATAATTTCTATTCTTTTAAATATTCTGAGGTTAAACTTGTGACCTAAGATGTGATCAATTTTGAAGTATGTTCCATAGGTTGATGAGAAGAATGTGTATTCAGTTTTGTTAGGATGGAATGTCTGTAGATGTCTGCTAAATCCAATTGTTGAATGGTTAAGTTTAAATCTAAAATTTCTTTGTTTAGTTTCCTATTGGAGGATCTATCCAACACTGCCAAAGGGGTATTAAAATCTCTGACTATTATGGTACTAGAGGAAATCAAGTTGCTCGTATCTGTTAAAGTCTCTTATAAATTGAGGTGTATTCTGGTTGGGTGTATAGATGTTATAATTAAAACCTCATCATGTTGAGTATTACCCTGAACAAATGTGAAGTGACTATCCTTATCTTTCCTTACTTTTGTTGGTTTAAAGCCTCTTGTATTTGCGAATAGAATCGCAACACCTGCTTTTTTTCTGATTTCCATTTGCCTGAAATATAGATGACCATCCCTTCACCCTGAATCTATATTTATCTTTTGAGATAAGATGACATTTTTGTATTCAGCAGATATATGGCCTGAGTTTTTGTATCCAATCAGCCAGCCTGTGCCTCTTTAGAGGACAATTTAAGTCATTCACATTAATTTAGGGTATTGATAAGCCTGGTAGTATTTTAGGTATTGAGTTTTTCAAAAGTCCAGTGGACATTTTTAATCCTTTCTCCACTGTGGAAGTTGGAGCTTGATCAAAAGTTTCTGAGTTTATTTTGGTGGTAGAGGATTATGCTTGTCATTGTGGAGGATGGGCCTGAGAATATCCTAGAGAGCTGGTTTAATTATGGCAAATTTCTTCAACATGTGAATGTCATTAAAGTATTTATTTCTCCATCATAAATGAAACTCGGTTTAGCTGGATACAGGATCGTGGGTTGAAAGTTATTTTGTTCTAGGAGGGTTAAAGGTCTATTACCATCCTCTTCTAGCTTGAAAAGTTTCAGCAGAGTGATCTCCAGTCATTCTAATATTCTTCTCCTTGTAGGTTATGGTTTTGTTACGTCTGGCTGCTTTCAGAATTTTCTCCTTCATATTAACTTTGGCAAAGTTAATTATAATGTGTCTAGGAGATGTTTTCTTTGGATTGAGTCATGCTGGGATTCTGAAACTGTCTGCTATCTGGATTTCAGAATCTCTTGCCATGTTTGGGAAGTTCTCCTCTATTATCTCTTGGAGTAGAGCATCTGGGCCTTTCAAAGCAACCTCTTCTCCTTCAGGGATTCCTATAAGGTGAATGTTTGCTCTTTTGGAGTGTTCCCACAATTCTCTCAGGGAATGGTCCAGTTTTGCTCTCTACTTCTCTTCCTCTTTGAGCTTTTGGGAGCATTCAAAACCTTTGTCTTCAATGTCAGAGATCCTTTCTTCTGCTGCTCCATTCTGTTACTGAGGGATTCTACTGTATTTTTCAGTTCTTTGAGGGCTGCAAGTTCTTGCCTTAATGTGCCTCAATGTGCCAAAATCTTTGGTGATTTTGTCTTTGAATTCATTGAATTCTTAAGACATCTTTTGAATTACTCCTTGAAATTCTAATCCCATCTTTTCCTCCATTCTGTTGATCTTATTTGCCATCCAAATTCTGAACTCGATTTCTGACATCTCAGCCATTTATTTATGAATGTGATCATCTGTTGCATCTCCTTTGTCATTTCTTGGGGGAGTTGATCCACTTTGATTATTCATGTTGCCAGAGTTTTTCTACTGATTCTGCCCCATGATTATTTTTCACTGTTTGGCTAGATAGGCAGGTAAGGTGAAATTGGATTGGAGGCTCCTGGAGTTGTGGTTAACCAGCCCTTTGCCAAGGATCTTGGACTGTGTGACTGAGGCTTTTTACCTTACAGTTTTGCCAAGGACCCATACCATATTACAGTCTGAGGCTCTGGGGGCCTGCTTGGTGTGGTGGGGTTAAGTGGCTCTGTCTTGTATTCAGCTGGTCTTTGTTTGATCCTAGTGGATCAGTGGCTCTGGGTTGAAGTCTCAGCTGTGGGGAAATACAAGCAACTAAGACACTCCACCCCCCACGGGCAAGTGGAAAATCAACCCTTCCCATTGCTACACAACCAGAGTACCACCTGAGAGGGTCCTCGGGGATTGGCCCAGGTTAGGAATTCCAAACCAATTGACCCAGTTAGTACCAACTCTCAAGTGGGAGAGTTTAAAAGGCCTCCAGGAACTAGATAGCAGAGGTCTACTGGCTGCTCAAATGTGGGTCACTCCAGTACTTTGTGGAGTCAGAAAGGCCCACCCTGTAGCAGAGTTGGACCAGGGGGCTGGTATCTCTTTCCCCATCTTTTTCACACCCAGTCACTGGTAACCCCACGGGGCTGTGGTCTTGCTCCCTCCAATACGCAGATGTGCTAGGGCTTTGCACCTGCCAGAGTCAAAGACAATGCCCCCTCGGCCTGGCCACCACCCTCTGCCACCAGCAAGCTGGGAAAGCTTAGGCATGCCTGTCTTGGGTACTCAATGGCAACTGGGGAGTGTTCCACCTGAGCTCAGTCTGAACCTGAGGATAACAAGTCAGGAAATGATTTTCTCCCTCAGCCACTGTGCCTTTGTCCCAGCTGCTCTACAGCACTGGTATCCCTATAGGGCAAAGTTGGGCTTTCTCTGGCAGTCCTCAGAGTTGGGGAGGTGTCTCTCCAAGATTGGACCTCAGTGAATCACTCTGCTGTTGCTGAATCTTTGTGGGAGATGTCCCTGCGCAGCTCCTAGGTGGCTCCCATGGCCAGGGAGGTGGCTGTAGCAGCGGCTCCAGGAGCGTGGGCCATACAGCTCCATACAGCAGTGCGTAGCTCTGGCAGGGTGGGTGCATGGTGGCTCCAGCAGGGCAGGGCGTGCAGCTCTGGCTGGGCTGATCATGGGATGTGACACTCTGGCATGGTGGGGCATGGGGCACTCAGTTCTGGCAGAGCAGGGGCATGGCTTGCAAGCCTCCTCTTGCAGCTGGTTTGCACTTTCACAGAGTCAAGCCTGAGAGCCTCTCCCCCTTTGTCTGCACTACTGCTAGGCTCACTGTTACAGTACAGCTTTTCTACCATGGCCCTTGCAGTGCCCACACCTGGCAATGAACTGCAGACATTCTGGTCTCTGCAGGGGTTAGGCTTCTAGACCATCAGGAAAGGGGGGAAGGGTAGACTGGAAGTTCTAAATGGCAGGGAAAATGTTAGTTCAACTTTCATGCCTGGCAAGAGAGTGGTCAGGGTCACAGCAGAGTCTCTCTGGAGAAGTAGTCTGCAACTGTCTCCTGTGGGGGTGAGACAAGAGGTCCTCAGTTCACTGCTCACTTGTAGAAAACTTACAGTGAGAAAAAAAAAAAAAAACCTCTCTTGGGGGAGCGGATGGACACTTTTTCTTTGGGATGAGTTTTGCACCTGAAATTTGCTTTCTTGGAGTCGCATTTTGCCTCAGCAGTGGTAACATGCAGTTATCACTCTTCTCTCTCAGCTTGGCTCCCAGTCTTCGGCTTTATTGGATACTTTCTAGTCATTATCCTTCCCTCTGGATGGGAGCTTTTGTTGAAAGCTGGCTCCAGTTGGCCATCTTGCCTGTCCTCCCCCTGGGCATGAGTATCATACTATAATTTTTGATGTAATATTTCTGCTAAATAATAGAGAACAAATAGTTCACTGAATGTGCCACATACTAACGATTAAGTAAAATAGGTATTTCCAGAATTATTAGGTGGAAATATGCAGGGAGGAAGGAAATTCATACATTAAAGTAAAGTACTAAGGGAGGCCTTTCCTTTTCTTAAAATAACTTCCTACTTGGAATATGGCTTAGATGTGATTTTGTAGTAAAATATTTTCCTCTTTCAAATCTTAGGACTTCATAAGGTATCTTCTAAAGTTGGAAATTTGTTCTACTGGGAACATTTATAGGACTAACTTGATGATGGCCGAAGGGAATTATCATTTCTTTTCTCAGCACCTGACATATGAAGGCAGCATTTTCCTCTTTAAATGTCAGGGTCTCCATGACCTCTTGTTCCGGTTTATTAATGTAACTATTAATTTCCTCCACCAAATACTCTTCCTTATTAGTAGATATTTCAGCCCTAAATAAATTTACTATGTGTTTTTAGTTTAGCTCTCTTCTGTCATTAGCAAAGAGCCCTTTATTAGCAAGGAATAGATCACCAAACCTTTATGCATATGTTTGACAGCACATTCTTCTATTACATGGATTATGGTTTATTAATAATCAAAGCCTTTAAATTAAGATACATTAGCAAAATTTCTTCTATTTCAGATCAATAGATCTACTAATCAGGAATATTTACTTATGACAGATTTGTCTAAGCCAAGTTTCCTTGGGGAAAAAAATGTAAAAATCCTTAAACAGATGAATAGTATTTTTGGAAGGGAAAACTTTGTGAGAAGTAGCAGTTGAACTGAGAGACAAGATACTGGAAATTTGAAAGTACAGTACAACCTCCATAGTTGACCACCTCCACTATACTGACCTCCTCCTTAAGTTGACCTAATTTTCAAAGACTGGTCATGTACCACATTTAGGTATAAGTCAGTAGGCCTAGTTCCTTATGTTGACCACCTCCATACGTTGACCAATTTGTTACAGTCCCTTGGGTGGTCAACTTACAGAGGTTCTACTGTATTTCAACTTACAAATTTAAAATACAAGTGAGTGACTAAAACAGTGTATTGAATTAATGACATGAATTAAAGATAGACTGAATATTAAAAGGGAAGAGAAATCCTAAATCCAACCATATACCATTTCACACTAGCTGTAACATGACAAAGCTGATTTCTGGGAATTCTTACTCCTTTCCCCACTATAACAAAAAAACTGCCAACGTTTGAAAACAGATGAAGATAATGTCAGTAATGAGAAGAGACACTGAGAAAAGGGCTTCAAGGGGGGAGAGGGTATAGGAAAAAAAACCTGGCCTACTCAACCAGGAAGTCTGGAGGGCCTGTAAGAATGTGGGTGTTAGGTAACCTAGGTAACCAATGACCAAAAGAAAGACACAAACAATGACCAATCGAAAAGAGTAACACTGCCTGGAGGTGTAGATAAGCCAATGAAAGACTTGGAACCAACTTTAAACAGAGAGAGGCCTTGGCCTCTTGTCTCCTTTCTCTCTCACCTTTTCTTCTTCATGACAGGGACCCACTTCCAACTCTCTTTGGAAGTGCCCTAATCTTTATCTTTGTTCTTTCTAAATTAAATGTGTCTTGGTTACACTGAGATTTGTGCAGATTACTCTTGCCTTTTATTCACATTGCCTGTCCTGCTCTGGTTTTATTTCTGGTTTCCATTCATTTTTTTACTTGCAATTACCACTATGCCTGGGTTGAACTTTCTGGCTCAGCCCAATAATTGAACCACATCAACTGGGTTTGGGGAACTAGGACCCCAACCTCCAACAGGTAACACTGTGCAGGGTAGATAAGAGAGGGCACAAGAGGATCTTAAACATTCTTTGTTCATACAGTGAATATTTACTTTATGATTAGATAATTTGCCAGATCTCCTATAAATCAGGGACTCAATCCTACTTATTTATTTATTTCTATTCTATTTTATCGTTGTCTTTATTTTTTACAATATGTTCATTAAATGAGGCACTCTCTGTCCTATTATAGATTTCTAACAGACATAGCGTAAACTATAAGCAGTCATTAGAAAAGAGACTGCAGATAGAAAGACATGATATAATATTCTGACATACAAAATAAAATTAAATTAAAAAAAGAAAAACATACTATAATTTGCAAACAGATAATATCTCACTTATGTGACATGTTTTACCTTCACCAGGTCCAAAACCTCAAAAGTTAAAGGGGATTCAAACAAAAATCTAAAGAATGTCTTTTTATCTCTCAGAGAAAATAGAAAAGTGTTTTCTGTTAAGATAATCAGGGAGAAGAAAAGACCATGGCTTCACATCTGAAATCACAGCACAGCTCTGTGTAAATGTCATGTTTGGCTTCTGTAAGTCCTCAACTCTGGCTGAGCTGTGTCCAAGAAAGCAACGGTATCCAGCCAAAGCATATCTTGGGAAGAAAGCCCCTGCTTTTCTCCAGCAGGCTAGTCTTGATGGTAGCCATGAGGCCTGGGGCTGAATATGACCTTCGCTGATTTCCCAAAGCTTCCATTCTGTCTGAAGAACTCAATGACAAACATTAGCTAACCCTAACTCTAACCCAGGTATGTGCCTGGGGGGTTGGGGTGGAGTTCTGACCAGAAGTGTCTGCATAGAGCTCTCTCATTCCAGCTCAAATCCTTGTGGGGGAGGAGGGGAGGAAGAAGGAGTTTGCCCAGTTTTTTAGAAACACCTGGTTGCCTTGTTTACATGAAATCATCTGTTCTGCTTCCTGGCAACTCATGTGTAGTCTCCTTTGTCCCTCCCTCCTTCACCTAGGAGGGAGACCTTTTTCTTCCATCACTATTAACTCCGGGTCAGAAATCTCATCTACTCTGCAGTTTCAATTTGCATAAAACATACAAATTTATACAGTATGTTAGGCAGGATATATACCAAATCTCTTCTAATCACCCCATGTACGAGTTTCCTAAGGCCAATGCAACACATTGTCACAAACTACATGTCTTAAAAAAAAAGAAATGTATTCACTTATCCTTTGTATGGTTTCTCCTATAAACGTATGTATATGTAAAGAAATTTATAATAAGGATTTGGCTCACATGATTATGAAGCCTGAGAAATCCACTACCTGCTGTGTGTAAGTTGAGGTATGGCTTAAAGTTCTGAGAACTGCAGAGACTTCAGTCTGGGTCTAAAGACCTGAGCACCATTAGTGCTAAGAGCAGAAGATCCATGTCCTTGCTCAAACTGGCAGAGTAAAGTTTCTCTTCCTTTGCCTTTTTTGTTCTACTCAAGCCCTCAATGATGCCCACCTGCCCTGGGAAGGGCCATCTGCTTTACTAAGTCCACCAAGTCAAATGACGATCCTCCAGAAGCACCTTCACAGACACTGCCTGAGATAATGTTATCTGGGCATCTCATGACCCGCCACATTGACACACAAAACTAACCACCACACATCCTATCTCCATCCTAGAGTTCCTCTTGAACTCTAGATACACATAGTTAACTGTCCTTTGAGCTCTTGGGACCCCTCAAATTCAACATATCCAAAACTGAACTCCCCATTTCCTGCCAAGCCTTGAATCACCCCTACTTCAGTAAGTGATACCAGCATCCATCCAGTTCCACAGCTAGGAACTTAGGGCCTACCCTGAGACCTCTGTCTCCCTCCCTTCTTCCAAGTCCTTCATAATTTTCAAATTTGTCTAGTTCCATCTGTCTCTATTATTATTACTCCAGTCCAGAGACCTAGATGAGTGCAAAAATGATAAAAGTTAATAATTATTGAAGGTTTATTATATACTAGGCAGACACTCTTTTAAAATTTTACATAAATTGGCTCTTCTAATAACCCTATGCATTAGTTCCCTGAGGCTGACATAAAATTTACCACAAACCAGAAATAACAGAATCATATTCTTCCCTAGCTTTGAAGGCTAGAAGTCTGAAATCAAGGCATGGGCAGGGTTGTGATCCCTCTCAAGGCTCTAGAAGAGGATCTTTCCTTGCTTCTTCCATTTCTGACTTGAATTCCTTGATCTGCAGCCGTGTCACTGCAATCACTGCCCTTGTCTTCCATAGTCTTTTCCTCTGTGTGTGGTTTCTTGTCTTCAGTTTCAAACTTCCTTTAGACTCTATTTCTAGAAGGGTGCTTGTCTTTGGATTTAAAGTCCAAGCAGATAATCCAGATGATCATCGTATTGCAAGATTCTCAATTATATCTCAGGTTTCCGGAATTAGGAAGTGGACCTTGTTGGGTATCATTTAACATACTAGACTCAATAAAGTAAATATAGTTACTATCCCATTGGACAGAGGAGGGAACTGAGACTCAGAGAGTTTATAGAACTTGCCCAAGGTCACATGGCTAAAGGGTTGTGGATGTGAGACTCACATTTGCTCCCAGAAAACCAATTTCAATGTTTTTCTGAAAGGAGTAACAGATCAAGAAATACATCACTTGGATGTCAAATATTGCTTCTTCAGTCTGTTCATTGCTAGACAATTACAATATAGGATACATCAGCATTTCCACCTCCAGGAATCTGTTCTATGGTTAAATTTCTCACATTTGACAAAGCTATTTGCTGCTATATTCTTTGCATTAAAAAATTACTGGAAACATCCTTAATGCCCACCAATAGATGGTTAAACCCACCATGTCATGGCCATATAAAGGAATATACTGAAGCCTTTTTAAAATAAAGCATGTTTATAGTTAATAATAATGTGCTATATACTTGAGATTTACTAAGAGAGTAGATTTTAAGTGTTCCTGCACACACAGAAAGGGCAAATATGCGAGGTGATAATAGGTCAATTAGCTTGACTAGATGAATCATTTCCTAATGTATGTGTATGTCAAAATATGTTGTATGTCTTAAATAAATATGTGTTTTATTTATCAATCACACCTCAATAAACCTGGAAAAAAATAAAATGAGGCCTGTCTATATGCATTAGTATGGGAGAAGTTAACTCAAGGTGTAGAGCAGTGTGTACAGAATGCTACCATTTTATAAATAACCAAAAGGACACACACAATATGCACTTATATACTATGACTATATAGAATATTTTGGAAAGATAAGCCAGAAATGAATAATTGTATTTGTCTTTGAGAAAAGAACTGTGAGAACGAGTACAGGAATGGAAAAGAGATTTATTTTTTATTGCACATTATAGTATCATTGAATTTATTTGGACATGTGCTCACATAGAAAGAGAGAGAGAATCTCTAAGTTATTTTTCGCCTAATTTTCCAACTTGACCGCCTACTAATTTCATTTCTCACTTGAAAATGCATTGTTTCCCAAACACACTGGGTATGTCCATGTAGATCGTCTGCTTGTGTGCACTTGTCTAACGTTCTATCTCCCTGGACTCTCATGCTTTCTACCTGTAGGAATCCTGCCTCTCTCAAAAGCTCTCCTATGTAATCTCCTGATTTTTACTGTTGGAACTAACTGCTATTCCCGCGGCACTCAGAACACCCTCCTCCCCCACCCACCCCCATTCTGAATGATAGCTAAGTTTATAAGTTGGTCACTATCATTAAATTAGTCCCTCATAAAATCAGAGAAGCATGCATCTTGATTTCCACATTCCCCAAAGTACCCAGAGTAGAGTTTTGCCGAATCTCTATAATTAACTGAAAAATATATTAAGCAGAAAGTCATATAGGGAAACCTAAGTTTTCCATGATGACCAGTTGGAAGAGTGCTAGATAACCCAAATACAGGAATCCTATCTAGCATTAATATCTAAAGGGACAATTAAGATCCTTGAAGCTAAAAATTGAGTCAATGCTGTATATCAGATAGGATTACTAAAAAAGAAGTAAATGAAATAAAATAGGAAGCTACACTTTAAATACAGTAGAGGCAAAAGAAGAAGAAAATAAAAATAATTTCAGTTATTATTCAGAAGGGATAGCTGTTGATATTTTTATTTCTTTTTTTTTTTTTCATTGTTATTATTTTTTTGCCAGACAAAGCTTGGTCACAGAGCAGGAAAATACTTACTTGATCATGAAGTAGGATACTACTTCTCAGATAGGGAAACCACAGCCTACCCTCACCCCCAACTTCATACATACTAAAGATTTATATATGTCAACACAAATTATTCTACTACTTAATAACCACATTCTTTTTGATGCAATTTTTCAAAAGTATATTATCAAATTACAGTAATTTATTTCTTACTATTTATTTTTTGCTGTCATATCCCATTTCCTCTTAAAGACAAGAGGTGAACATGGGAGTATAGACAGTCACATTACTTTATGTGTTTTATTTTCATATATTCTAAAGCACTTCATAGTGATTGGCTCCATAGTACTGTACCTTCTACAGACAATAAAGCCATGTTGTTGTGTGCCTGTAACGTATTGCTGTTCTGCTGTAGTCTCTGTAAATTGGCATTTTGACATCCGGCCTGACCTATTTCTGTTGGCTTTATAATAATATATAATAAAATAAGATAAATATTATAAAAATTACAAGTGGAAATGATTGAAAGTTTGCTTTAACTTACTGTTAGGGCTGTCTCATATTCTCCAGCAGACATGTATGCTAAGCCCAAGTAGTAACAAGCTTCTCCTTCCATCTTTTTGTCATTTCCTAAAGTGAAGATGTAGAAATATTACCATGGTATTAAAGAAACCAATTTATTACAACAAGCAGAATCCTTGTTTTTCAAGATAGTAGAATATTATTATTTAAAAAGTGAACAGATTTATCAATGATCTCCAAAACCTAGTTGTGTATTGAAAAGAAAAAAGGCTTAGTTACATACAATTTTCCTGGATCACAGATATCAGCTCAAGGTACTTTATCAATATAATAATGAGGGGTTTCCCTGTATGTACTCAGCTGAATATTATAATTTTGGCATTCATATGTACTTTTTATATTGGTCCACCATGTAAAGACCTGTAGCTGTCTAGTATAACTATTACTACTTATGTCAAACAACTGATAAAGGGTAACAGCCTTAAATGATGTGCAAATACTTAAATTTAACAATGTGAACTGATGTTCTGTCACATCTCATTCCTGACACCACTTGTCAGGGCCCAAGACTGGCCAGGTCTCAGGCCCGGCTTAACTAGGTTCTGGACGCGGACCACTAAGTTACCTTGCTCAGGTCTGTTAGGTGCCTGAGGGCTTAACTACTTTAGCTGGACAGAGAGAGAGACAGTAAAGTAGTCTTCTTAGAAAGATAGATCTTAGACTTTAGCAGAGCTTGGTAATCTTCAGCAGAGATGCCGTGCTGGCGTTCTGCAGGCAGGAGAGGAGACAGAGTCAGAGTAAGCGAGTCCATGATAGAATGCGCATGCTCCCGACTGCCTTCTCCTCCAGCCTAATATAAGGCTGATCTCATGCCTCTCAACACCACAGGTGTAGAGACTGCCAATTCACCACTGCTCTCATCTTGTGAGCTCTCATGCTTGTTAGAGCTAAATCCCTCTCTCCATGCCCTTTTCACTAAGGTGTTCCATTGAGCTATACAGGTATTTCTTATAATTCTCACTCCTCCTAGCCATAGGCTATATGGGCTGCTACAATGTTCAGCTAAGTTTCTAACAGTGTGGATAATTAAAAAAGTAAGCAATTATTATTTTTGAAGGAAATCATAGATGACACAAACAGATGGAAAAATACCCCACACTCATGGATTGGAAGAATCAATATTGTTAAAATGATCACACTGGTGAAAGCAATTTACAGATTCAATGCAGTTCCTATCAAAATGCCAATGCCATTTTTCACAGAAATAGACAATAATCCTAAAATTTCTATGAAGACAAAAAAAGAGAACAAATGGTCAAAACAATATTAAGCAAGAAGAACAAAGGTGAAGGTATCACATTATTTGACAAAAAATTATACTTTAAGGATAGAGTAAAACAGTTTAATACTGGTATAAAAATAGACATGTAGACCAGGGGAACAGAATAGAGAACCCCAAAATAAAGCCATATACCTAAAAACTACTGATATGTGACAAAGTAGACAAAAACATACACTAGGGTAAGCAAACCCTATTCAATAAATGGTTTTAGGAAAGTTAGGTAGTCATATACAGAAGAAAGAAATTGGACCCCTATCTCTCACCATATTCAAAAATTAACTTCAGATGAATTAAAAACTTAAATGTAAGACTGACCCTACAAAAACTGTAGAATAAAATCTGGGCAATACATTTGGATCTTGACCTAGGCCAATAATTGATTTCTAAGACCCCAAAAATAAATGGAATAAAACTACAAAGCTTCTGTTCAGCAAAAGAAATAATCAACAGAGTATATAGACAACCTACATAGTATAAGAGAAAATATTCACAAATTATGCATCTGACAAAGGACTAATATTTAGATTCTATAAGGAACTAAAACAACTCAATAAGGAAAAAAAAAGACAACCCATTAAAAGGTGGGCAAACACAAAATGAAAAAACACTTTCCAAAAGAAGACATATAAATGACCAAAAAACATATGAAAAACTGCTCAATATTACTAATCATCATAGAAATGAAAATTAAACTATGATGAGATATCAAATACTGTCTCGTCTTGCTTATAAGTGGGAGCTAAACAGTGGACACCCATGTTCATACAGAGTGGAATAATAGATATTGGAGACTTCAAAAGGTGGGAGGGAGGGAAGGTGATAAGGGATGAAAAGTTGCCTATTGGGCACAATGTGCAATATTCAGGTAATGGGTACACTAAAAGCCCAGACCTTCACCACTACAAAATAAATCTACGTAAGAAAACTGCACTTTTACTCCCAACTCTATAAAAATAAAATTAATAAAACCAAAATAACATTCTCAAAAAAGGAAGTTATCATTTTGTTAAAGTTTGATTGGGTGAGAATGACTGACAGAGATTGGTTTCTTCCTGAAAAATCCCATGCACACAGTAGAACCTCCATAGTTGACCACCTCCCTACATTAACCACATCCTTAAGTTGATCTAATTTTCTAGTTCCTTATATTGACCACCTCTGAATGTTGACCAGTTTGTTACAGTTCCATGGGTGGTCAATTACAGAGGTTATATTATTTCAAAATCCAGTTTTCTTTGCTAATCACTATTGATGCTTTTCATCATCTTTTTGCAAGAACATCTTTCTAACTTCTGTTATATTTTACTATTTTTATTCCAGGAATTACCTCATTCTTTCTAAAAGCAAAATACATAAAGATACGTTGTTCAACAAGAAACATGAATAGCTTCTTTACATTTATATAGCTTATTTACATTTAATACAGTAAATGTAACATATTTATTTAATACATTTACAAGAACCATTAAATTTTTTTATTTTTTATTTTTATTTATTTTTTTTTACAAAAAGACGCAACAATTTTATTTTTATTGTAAACCAACAATTCATAATTGTATAAACTTATGGAGTACACAGTGATGTTATAATCTATGAATACAATGAGGAATAAATAAATCAAAGTAGTCAGTATATCCACCACCTCAAATACTTAACATTTTTGTGGTAAGAACATTTCAAATTTACTCTCTTAGCAATTTTGAAATGTATATTACTCTAATATTAACTATAATTACCACATTCTGCAACAGGACTCAAAAAAGAATAAAGCATTCTTCATAAGATTTTGCATCTTTGACCATCAATGAGATAAAATATCATTTCCAAAATAGCATCCAAACGGGAGTGTATTTACCCATATCATCCAGGTTATAATAGAGCAAGCAGGTGAACAGAGTAATAATTCATGGTATTTCATGTTTAACAAATTATTAACAGAGAAAGTTGGTTGAAGAAAGGCATAGGAACATTGTCCTAGAATTAGAACCGAGGGGCTCTATAATCATCTGGCATCCGTTCAATATTGTATCTGTGGTTAGAAATATACATGATGGGAACTCCAGGGATTTTTCGGATTCTTCGTTTAAGGTCTTGGTCAACTGTGGCCACAATGTAACACTTGTGCTGAGTTACTCTCTGTACTAAGCAGTCATCTGCATAGGTTCCTTTGTGTGTGCATGGTAATTGTTCAAATCTTGGATCCTTGGCAATCCTGAGGGCCACTCGATACTTCTGCCCCAATTTCTCAATTTCAGCCATTACACAGTCAGTTATATAAGGAATGCACTTGGCATACAGACAGTCCATCATTGACTGCACTAAGTTCAGTTTGGCTTTAATGGAAAAGTTGATAAAGTTGGTATCAACCAAGATGTGGTAAGGTGGGCCCAGCTATGTATTATATTGGAAGAATAAGCAGGAAGTGTGCTGGGGGACTTCTCTTTCCTTTAATGTGCTGGGATCTTTCTTTTCTTTCTTTTTAGGTTTCAATCTGTCCTTTTCTTTAAGCCTCTGATCCCTGAGACTAAGCATTCGCTTCATGATTGCATACTTCCTTGTTTTCTTTTGCTTCCCCATGCTCACGCCACGCCCTTGTTTCTCAAAGTTTTTTATTTTTTAAAAAGATTACTATCCTACTATTGGAAGATACTGGCTTCCAATGTCACTAGTTCCTGTATAACACAAATTTCCTTTGTTTTTAGTCTTTGGAACGAACGTAAGTGTTTTTAGATTCCTGAACCCTGCCTTCCAACCATGAAGAATTTCAGCAGGAACAATTTTCTATGCTGCCTTCCCTCTCACCACTCTGTAAATTACCACTCCAAAGCAGTCATTCTTTGAAAACTTCTAGAAAACAAGACAGCAAATGCCAGTGACAGTATTTTTTTCTTCTCTAGCTCTTTCATGATTGAAGAGAATAACATCCCCAAGATCTCACTTTATAGGGTTGATGATGCCAGTGATCCAAGCTGGGGAGTTTTAACTCTTATAGTTCATCTGGGCACTAACTTTTTCTCTACAATAGCTTTGAAGGTGCTAGGGATAGGGGTGGGAACAGGGAAGGGAAAGAAGGAACAGAAGGAAGACGCTGTGACGGGAAGTTACTTCTTGAATAGTTGAAAGTTGACTGTGTGTAGTTTCTACTTGCTTGTAATTGCGTTAAAGCACCAGCAACCGCCTAGACTGGTACAGCACGACCATTTGCTTCTAATTGTATGTGAGGGGAAGTTCAACAATCAAGAGGGAAGAAAGAAAAATCTACCTCTGCTGACAGAGAGATTTTTGAGGCAGCCAAATATTAGTTTTAAAATAGCATTTAAACTTTAGGATTTTTCTGATTACTAATAGAGTCAACATTTACTAAAAGTAATAAAATAACAGAGAAAAATATCAGTAGGAACAGGATCAACAACAACAATGACAAAGTTACATCTGGAACCTTGACACTATTAAAACTGAGTGACAATACACCAAAACTCATATTTTACTAAATAGAGACAGACAGAAAAAAGACAAAAAATTAACCAAAAACACAATATGTTTGTATGGTGATAAGTATCCTGGGAGAAAATTTCTTTGCAAAATACCTTACAATTTAGCAAATAAGCAATATAAAATACCTTTGCCTAATTGATAAATCCTTTTACATTGAAATTCCATCTAACTTTCCATGTGACTAAAGTTTGCTGCTGAAATTGACCTGAGAACAACTAATTGTGTCAGTGTTTTCCCCTTTGGGGAAGGCACTCGGCAGCCATATATTCCAAAGCAGTTCACTTAATGAGATATATCTTTTAATGTGGGTGATTTTCTATGAGTATTTCAACTAGCATTATTTTAAAAAGTAACAGTGAGAATAAGCTAACATGTTTACTTTTACTCTTTAGTAAATTAAAATCACACCCAGGAAATCAGTTCTGCATACTCCAAATAAATCATCTATTATTTAATAAACCATCAATTAAATATACCCATGAGCTAATAAACTTTAGTTCAAGAGCATAACTTCTATCTTTTTCTCCTTCATGAAAAGGTTCCTCTATTAATAAATTACTATATGGTAATAAAATATCCTTGCATTTCGTAAGTTAAAAGCTTATAAGGATAAGCTCCAAATTTTTTCTTTATATTTTACACATACACAAATGATATAGAATATGAAAGATCCCATCAGCTCTCAGAGAAGCATTTTCTCTGCTTTAAATGTGCAGTTGAATCAGTGGGTTGAGTTTTACTTGCTATCTGGCAGGTTCTGATCCAGTGGTCTGGGGAAGGCCTGACATCTTCCTTTTATCACAAGCTTTTCTTTTGATGCTGATGTGCTGGTCCAAAGGCCACATTTTGAGAAACAAGGGTCTAAAATATATTAGTCTCCTTTTCCTGTTTCTCATAACTAAATATTTACCATACTTTCTCTATTACCTGACAATAGGGAATTTACAAACAATGAAACGTCTCTCAAATTGCAAGAAATATACAAGCTTACACAGACACACACGCCCCTTTAACTTTTGCAGATGGCCTTTTCTTCTGACAGGGGGTTTCTTGTTTTACAACACTACCCCCAGTGGATTGTAATTTTGGAGATAAAGCTTTCCAGAAACTAATGGATTTCTTGTTGTCAGCACTAAGGCAGCTCTGTTTTACAGTGAAATTTGAAAGTATATTGATGGCATTTGTCTTTGCATTTCATAGGAAATAATCACCCTAACACTTGACGATTTTTACTTCACCCTGGGGAGAGCCAGTGTCTACCCATTAAAGAAAGCAATGTGAGAGTATTCTTTTCCACCCACCTTCTTTGGCTATTTCAGAAGCTTTTATTAGAATTTTGATGGCCTGTTTGTATTCTTTATTTTCCAGCATTTTGTCTGAGAGTAATCTGTAAGTCCTCAGGAGACTCTCGCAGGCCAACAAGTTGAGAAAGGAGCCTGTCTCATCCGTCCATATCCGCCCCTGCGTCAATTGATGGAATGCTTCATAATGCTCAGCAGCTTCCAGAAGCTGACCTGAAGAATAAAAGCCATTCATAAATATAAACCAGAGGCTAGAACATATTTTCAAATATTTTGTGTACATCTTAGCTTACTATTAAAGGGGAAAACGACATGGAGTACAGTGAAGGATTTCTGAGGCTGAAGAGGAATTAGACTGGGAAAGGAGTTATCTCTAATTGGACCTCAGTTTCAGCATTAATTTTGGACAGACACCTGCAAGAGAGATGGTCTTCAGCTACAAGAAATTGTCAGGGATTGCCTATGTTTAGAGAGAGTGTGAAAGTCCAGTAATTATTAATAGTAGCAATCCTATCAGCTAACATTTATTTAAGACTATTATGCAAGGCACTGTGCTATGTACTTTACAGGCATTGCTCATTTAGTCCCCCAAACAATCTATGGAGTGGAGTGTTATGATTCCATTTTACAGAACAGAGAGCTGAGAATTTTGCCTATGGTTGTGTGCCACAGTGGGTGGGAGATTCAGGAAATCTAACTCTAGAGCTGAAGTTGTCAACCACAGAAATGTACAATGTGAGTTATTTTAAAAGTAATGTCCAATCCCTTTTTCCACTTTGATACAAATACCCAAGGTTGAAGTTCACTGCTCTAATCTATCTTTACTTACAACTACAATTCTTTCTTACTTCCCACAAATGCAGGCATAGTTTTTCATCTCTCTCCTCTAGCACCTCTCGCCAGAAACACCTTGCTCCAAATACCCATGACCCTCATTTTTTTAAATGAGAATGGAGCATTGACATATATGTGTGTTATGTCTCCTCTGTTAACTATATTTCTCTGCCTGTGAGGTATAGCTCCAGGTATCCCTTGAAAGATGTATACAAGAGTTCTTTTTATTTTTTTCATTCAGTATCCATCTATTCATAAAGTGTAGATAGATATTTCTTTCTGGCCATGTGAATAGGAAATGGTGGATGCAGGAAACCAAGTAAACCAAATGGTTCCAGAAAAGATAGAAACTATAAAGGAGACGAAGCTTTGGATAACCCAATAAATTAGAATTGGATGCAAACAAGGGGTATTGATGTAAATAGTGAATGAGAACTCATATCCACGTCCAACATTTGATCTCCAACATTTGGGAGAGGAAGGGAGGGAAGGGGAGGATTGAAGTCGGGGAAGGAGAGGTGGAGGAAATGTTCAGGGAATTGAAGGTGGGGGTGAGTGGAGAAGAGGTGAGGCTGTGCCCTTGTATTCCATACAAGCCAGACTTCCTTCCCTCTGTTACTGAGTCCTGGGTTGCTACAAGTATCCAGGAAAGTCTGTTAAAGGAGGAATGAAGTGACGGTGGTTCTTGGGATACTGGTTTCAGTTGGTTACTATGGAATGTAACCTTGGGATAATTAGAAATAAATACAATCATCTTTTCAGCTGAATTTGATTTTTGCTGGAGCTTTGGGGGCTAGTATCAGTGTGTTACTTAGTACATGATTGTGACCAAGGCTCAACTCTCAGGAGGGTCCACGTGAGGTCTCCCATGAGGAAGAAGCCTGAGATGCCAGATAAAAGAGAACAGGGAGCCACTCTTTCCTGAAGGCCTGCTAGGTGCTGGTCAAAATGTCAGGTTCTTCCCCCTGTGCATTAAATCCTTATGCAACCTTCCACAAACTGGTGAAGTAAATACATTTACTGTTTTTTCACAAAAGAGGAAACTGAGGCTCACAAAGTTAAAATAACTCAAATATGTAATCCAGACTTACGATAAAATAACTCAAATATGTAATCCAGACTTACGATAACTGATGATTAGGATTTAAAGCCAAGCTCACCAAAACCCCATACAACTGGAGGCCCAAATACAATGCTAACCCACAAACTAAAAGTCAGGAAACAGGGGGAATAAGTTCAGTTCTCTGGATAGAAATTTCTTGTGTTATAAGGGCGGCGCCTGTGGCTCAGTGAGTAGGGCGCCGGCCCCATATGCCGAGGGTGGCGGGTTCAAACCCAGCCCCGGCCAAATTGCAACAAAAAAATAGCCGGGCGTTGTGGCAGGCACCTGTAGTCCCAGCTGCTTGGGAGGCTGAGGCAAGAGAATCATGTAAGCCCAAGAGTTAGAGGTTGCTGTGAGCTGTGTGATGCCACGGCACTCTACCTGAGGGCGGTATGTGAGACTCTGTCTCTACAAAAAAAAAAAAAAAAAAGAAATTTCTTGTGTTAAAAAAAATGCTCAAGTCACATTATTTCTCATCTCTTCCAGTTCTATAATTCTAGGACTCTTCTCAGACCACCACAGGTAACCTCTATCAAAAGTACAGATATTAGGGCAGTGCCTGTGGCTCAAAGGAGTAAGGCGCCGGCCCCATATGCTGGAGGTGGCAGGTTCAAACCCAGCCCCAGCCAAAAACTGCAAAAAACGTACAGATATTAGCCCCTGAGGTATTTGTGATTGGTCTTCCAGAGGAATCAATGTATTACTGGTACATCTATCCAAATTCCCTGTTTTCCCCTGAACCACGTTGTGACATCGTGGGAGCCCTGGAATTCCATGGGTGCCCCAGACTTTGCCACCTGTGGCCTCATCCTGCTGTTCATGTTTTCCTCTTCCCTCCTTTACCACTCCGCCACAGATGAGGGCACTGGGGTCCTGATGACACTTTTAAATGAAGGTGTCTACACAGCAGCAGAGTTTCCCCGGGGTTCTTGTACGCAGAGATTGATTTCTGAAAGTAGTTGGTGGCAGTAAATAAGCCAGCAAGAAAATCAGCCATGGAGGATTTATCCAAACAATGATATGCACAAAAATGACTTGACTCTAATTTCTAAAGGTTGGTCAGAATTTGAAAGCACATATTGTGATATAGCATAATATTTGATTCTAAAATATTAAAAGATATATCTATGCTATGAAGAGAGCATAGTAATTTAAATACACAAGTATTTCTCTTTCAGCATGATTAATAATGATATGATATCCATCCAGTTTCTATTTCCAACTGTGAAAAGGATTTTAAAAATTATCTTACTTTTTCAGTAAAGGCTCTGCTATTAATGAAGGCTAGACACAATAATTCACAGTGCTTTTATCTGAACATTTTAAATTCAATGTACCTGAGAGAAATATTGTATCAATATAGTGATCATTTTGACAATGCTAAATATAAATATCAGTGTAGATAATGAATCATATTTTCTAATTTGTCTCCTTTTATAACTTTTTCCAGGTGTTCATAGATAGTTTATTCTTGGGTATTAAATAAACTATACCAATTTCAGAACCAGCTGAAATTTCTAGATCCCACTATCAATCTGTTAGAAGGACAAGGACAAGTGGTTAGTCCAAGTGTCCAAGTACTATTTCCCTCTGAACTTATCAGGTGTAACATGATTTCTCATTGAGGAAGAGGGACAGAGAAAAGAGGAATGATTACTCCAAAGTATCACAAAAATAAATGCTAACAGAAAATAGGACGGAAAAGAGAAGGCCTGGGGAATATGCATGGGTGGTAAAGTTATCCTGAGGGAAAGTGAGTTTTATCATGTTGCACCAGGAATCACCAGAAAGCTCCCTCATCACAATGAATAACTAAGATCACAGAATAAATTTCAATAAGAAAGACACACTAACTACTGCTAAATTAAATGCCTGACATGCATGGTGGTGGGGAACCTACAGCTTCTTAATTTCAAGGGTTTTTTTTTTTTTTTTTTTTTTGTAGAGACAGAGTCTCACTTTATGGCCCTCGGTAGAGTGCCATGGCATCACACAGCTCACAGCAACCTCCAACTCCTGCGCCTAAGGGATTCTCTTGCCTCAGCCTCCCGAGTAGCTGGGACTACAGGCACCCGCCACAATGCCCAGCTATCAAGGGTTTTTTTCAAGCACAAAAAGAAGTAAGAAAACCATGTTTCTCTTCTGCACCCCTTTAAAAGAAAGGATTTGCTCTGTAAAATTTGGATTCAGTCAAAAGGCTACACTTAAGGACTTAGGCTACACGAGGCCTTAAGAACACAGGTTTCCCACCCCATTTTAGAATACTGTTACTATCTGTGTAAAATAAGAGTATCCAGGCATATATATAAGTAGTTTTTTAGCTCTTTGAGGATTCATCATACTTCTTTTCAAAAAGGCTGAATTGATTTGAAGTCCCATCAACAGTGTCTAAGTGTTCCCTTCTCACTGCACCCACACCAACATCTATAGCTTTGGGAATTTTCGATGTGGGGTGTTTTCATTGGGGTTTGGTGATATTCATTCTCCTTAGTTAAGTAACTCAAGAATAAAAAAATAAGCATCCTATGTACTCAATACTCATTTGAAGCTAGTAAATGAACTACAGGCCAACACAAGAGGAAAAATACAATTAAATTTAAGAGGGGACCAGCCACGGTGGCTCACACCTGTAATGCTAGCACTCTGGGAGGCCAAGGCAGGCGGATTGCCTGAGCTCACAGGTTTGAGACCAGCCTGAGCCAGAGCAAGACCTCATCTCTAAAAAAAATAGCTGTGAGTTGTGGTGGGTACCTGTGTTCCCAGCTGTTCAGAAGGCTGAGGCAAGAGAATCACTTGAGCCCAAGAGTTGCTGTGAGCTGTGACACCACAGCACTCTACCAAGGGCAATAAGCTGAAACTCTGTCTTAGGAAAAAACAAAAGAAGGGTGGAGGGGGAAAGAGGGAAGGGGCTCAGTAGGCTCCTACCTGATGGATATAGTGTAGGGTATATGGCACACTTCTGTGGTGGAGGCCCAAATACAACTTAGACTTGCTAACAAACACAAACAACATAACCTAATCATATGTACCCTGACATTAATCCAAACTGAAAGAAAAAAGTAGTCTTGGTCTCAATTTTGCTTTGTTATATTTTTCTGGCTATTACATTACATCTACATAAACAATAAGGAGTCTGCCATGCATTTATGGTTTTTTACCTAAAAGAAAGAGCACTCTTAAAATAAAACTACTCCAAGGGAGTTTTACTTTCTCTAAAGCCCACACAAAAAAGAAATACATCCAATTTATTTAAAAATACAAACAAAACCCAAACACCGTTGTAAACAGCAAAATGCTTGGTTGGATGTTAAGACAAACACAAGGTAGAGAAAATAAGATTTTATATACGTGGGTATTATCCAAATTGTTGCTTACCCCTCTTCCCTGCACAACATCTCTGAAAGTTTATAGATATTTGTTGTATCACAGCAGATGTCTAGAACAAATATTAAGCAAAGGAGAATGTATATGATCTCTCCCATTTTAGTTTTTTTTTAAAGTAGGAAGATTGACTAGATATTAACACAAATGGGTTTAAATGTGAAGCTGCCATAAAAGCAGGAACATAAATGTAATTCTCCCAGCCGCTATTTTGATGCACATTTTTGATTCCATGAATATTTTATGAAATGGCCCAAACTAAAGCCATATAACATTCCTGCATTACTGATGCTTGCGCCCGTAAGCTACGAACATTAGAGGCATGATTGAGTGCATTAAAATGAACTCATTCAGCAGTGCATTGATTATTTGAAGGGGGAGGGAAATGAAAAAAGAAAAGAAAAAGAAGTTGCTCCACTTAAGAAAACAGCACACAAATCTGAAGTTTGCAATATAATAAGAGTGAAAGTAAGTTGTAATAAAATGATGTTTTATAAATAAAGCGTGACTCTGTCCAGAGCTGACATTAATTAGGCTAGGTGTTAATTATGCTCTAAGATGGCTGCTGGTATTGTTCAGGTAATTTAAAATGTCACAATCTCTAAGATGCATAGACTGGCCTGGGTTAGCTCCATGCATCAGCAATTCTGAAAGTGGCTAATTATTTCCTTTTCTATCAACTTGTACATTCGCCAGTAAAAATAATGCTCCAGAAACAATTGCAACAAAATAATTTGACGGGTCCATAAGGCCCATTTCTTCAGTAGTACTGGTATAAGTCTTCAGCAAATTTATTAAATAGTTCTAAATTGTGTGCATTTGTTGAGGACTTTAGGGAAATATTCCACTTTAGTTTAAAACAACAACCTAAAGGAACAATAAAGCTTTATGTATATTATATTACGTTTTAATCTGGAGCTACTGGACATCTTTGGCATAAATTACTATTCTGTACAACACAGAGATAAAATCTGCTAGAAGCAATATTGAACAGTAGCAGAAAGAGAAAAATGTTATTGCTCTTTTGTAAAAACAAAAGACATTGCTTTCCATTTCAGCTTAACAATTTATATTATCTTTAGGATTTTACATTCAATTATGGTAATTATAACAGCGCTATTCACGCTGAAATAGTTAAGGGCCTGCCACACTTCCAACGGAAACTATCACTTTCAAGGGTTTATCTCCTGTCAGTAGAGATTTGTTGTGCTCTATAACACACGGCACACCATTGCAAAATGGAATGCTGGATAACAAAGATTTTGTTCTGTAACTCAATAGCATCCGTAATAAACAGAGAAGAAAATGTGCCCATAACTTCTGGGTAGCTACTTTAGGATTGTTTAGAAGAAATTTAAGGTGCTGTTTTAAAACAGCATCTTCCCTTTATCATTTTGAGCACAGATTTCAAGCAGACATTATAGGAATGCTACTACATACCAGTTAAGGAACATTGGTCACTAAACCAGACAATGAAAAGGATCCCGTGCAGACAGGAAGACATTCCCCAACGACTCTGCAATTTTCCAGAATCCAAAAATAATTGCCTAAGCCTCCAAAATATTGTAGATGAATTGTTATTAATTTTGGCGTTTATAATTTTAGATAGTTGAATTGCGTCCATCACATAAGTTTGACTGCTTCAGCCAATAAACCTCAGGCAGTTGTTTTCACCGAACTTTTGCCATTTTTAAAGATTTTGCATTAGGTAGCTTCACTCTTAAAAGTGAAGGTACCAAAATCACTCAAAAAGTTAAATTTTTAAAAAATATAAAATAATGGTATGATGAGTAAACAATAAGAAATTAATGCTAGCCATTATAAACCTTACAGAGTTCGTAGCGTTTACTATTTTCCTCATATAATGTATTGTTTTACTTTAATGTTTCTACCTGTCTTAGAATCCTAAGTTAAAAGGGTGGACAAGCATAAAAGTCTGAGAAAAAATAAAGTCCACATTGACACTGGATCAACTAATGAGTTACATTTACTTAGGACTTAATAATATAATTCTTGCTGGAATTGTACTTTGCTCATGATATCACATAAACCATAATCTGCCTGATGTGTATATGTTTATATGTGCAACAAGAAAGATAGGGAAGGCTGTACGTCACAGAGTCAGTGTGGATTGTCATAAAGATGGCGAAAGGGAGGGAGGCGAGTTAAATTCTGCCTTTACGAACAATAAACGTGTTATTTTAGATGTTACAAGAAAACTCACAAACAAAAATTAATCTATTTAGATGAGCATGGAGGGAGGGAAATAACATTGGTTGAACACTTAATATTCACTGGGCACAATACTAGTTGCTATCTGTGCGTGTGTGTGTGTGTGTGTATGTGTGTGTTACCTTATTTCACCCTCAGGTGTTAGTATCTTTGTTTTTGAGATGAGGAAACTGAGCCTCTGAAATTGTCTGGCTTAAATTCACATACTAAATAGGTGACAGCGCCCATGGCCAAAGCCCATGGTGGCTTTACTTCCCGAGAGGACTCCTCTTTTAGAAAAAGTATCAAGAGTTTGACTTCAAGGTAGAGACCAAGGTTTGATCCTTACCACCAGTGTTTCCTTGGACTATTCACACACTGCTGCTAAGCTTCCTTTCTTCAAGGGTTCTGAAGTAAGAATAACAATGGTAAGCTCAAAGAGTGGTTGCAGCGGGGCTAGAACAGCCCCATCAGCAACATGCTGAGTGCCTGGTGCTTCACAGACACCCACTAACTTTTCATGCAGTGTTATCTATTTTTTTTTTTTAAGTTTGCCATTTGGAGTGGATCTGGATAGGCCTGTTATATGGAGGGTCTTTAAACCTAAATATTATGAAACAGTCTCACTTATTCAGATTAAATTCCAGTTGAGGCCCTGGTTGGATACAGCATACTTCATCTAACTCCCCCGCAATGTTCCTTTCACTTCTGGCCAGTTGTGCCTCTGAAGAGATATTTCTGGGGAAGTGCCTTGTCTCAGGCGGTCAAAGGAAATACTGCCTCCAGAACAGTCTATTCAGGGTAGTAAGAACTGTAAGCTTGGTGCAGCTGCTCAAGATCCCCTTTGCAAAGCTTTGAAAAAGGAAAACCTGCTGCAGAGCAGGCACCTTTGAATGAAGCTTCCTCTCAGTGCTCCTCGTTAAGCAGTAAATAATTAAAACACCCTGAAAAAGACAGGTAAAATACAAGCAGCAATGTCAGTAACACAGACATGAAAGAGAAGGGGAAGAAAATGAATTAAAAAAAAAGATGCAATGAAATAATTCATTTGAAGCTCTAATAAAGTTTCATTTGCAGCCTTGTTTAAAGATATATCAGACTTTAGGGATGTAACCTAATTACATTTTTATTCTAAGTTCCATTCAAAGATCTTGGACTTTGATTCTTTAACACAGATCAAACATGGTATAATTTTCTTGTGGCTATCAATACTTAAAAAGGATCTCTTCATTAAATGCTATAAGGTCTTATGAACATGTACACATGGTAGATGGAGAATAAACTGACATGCCCTCCAAAAGTGACAATTAATTTATATAGAAATAGCAATGTTAATCCATTTCTTTAAAAAAAAGTTTTTAACTATTAAATTCACTGTTATTCAAGTAAGTAGTGACTCAGTTTCTGATATACGTCTAGTCTGATGCACCTTAAAAAATGTATACTAGGGCTCACTTTTTTTTTCTTTTCTTTTCTTTTTTTTTTTTGCAGTTTTTGGCCTGGGCCAGGTTTGAACCCACCACCTCTGGTATATGGGGCTGGCATCCTACTCCTTTGAGCCACAGGCGCCGCCCTCACTTTTTAAATCCATTCTTAGAATTTACTTCTAAAAATGAAGTGTGGGAAGTTGTGGGCAATAGTTAGCCTTGCAATCACACAGAGACGAAAGGGGAGGTGCTTTCAACAGAGCTGTAGTTTGTGTCTTAGCGACAGGTACTTTGGAGTCATCAGTGTTTACTCTTAGACACCTGTGTGACTGGCTCTATTCCATGTTGCTACTAGGAATAATGCATTGCCTTGCAGAGAATCTTTTTAGAAAAAAGATTCCTCCAAAGGGACTATTAAGATGTAAATCTCCAAGCGTTTTATAAATAGGGTGAATCGAATAAGTAGGATTTATTTTTTAACTATGAAGAGGAAAAAATGTTCCCAATGAACTTGCTTACTTGAAATTAAAAGCTGGGGAAAAGTTCAGTAGGATTTAAACACCCAACAGGGGAACCTACAGAAAGCTGGGTGAGGACTCAACAGCAGCCATTGGGCATTTCTGCTGGAGTGGTTTGTTCTGTGTTTTTACCCCTCCAAATATCCATGGTGCCCAGCAGTGAATTTAATTTTCAAGGCGAAACATTTAGTAAGATGTCCTTTTTCCATTTAAGTACCATTTTTTTTGCAACAGACTTTATGTAAAGGAGGTTTTTTTTTTTTTTTTTTTTGGCCAGGGCTGGGTTTGAACCCACCACCTCCAGCATGTGGGACTGGCGCCCTACTCCTTGAGCCACAGGCGCCTCCCGTAAAGGAGGTTTTATTGTTAAAATTTTTTAAATATGGTAGTGATTTAAATAGAAATAATAGTCATTTAAGCCTCTCCAAAACAATCCCATATAATGCTTGTCAAAATCTATTACTAGCAAATAAGAAAGATGTGATTATGTCACTATTGATGGTGCATGAGTAAAATACAGGGCTTAGAAAGACACAAGAAATTATAATATTCACTCTAGTTAGGTTAGCCTGCTCATCCAACTTTATGCAGACTTTCCTGGTTCTAGCACCAAAAAGTGTGAGTTGGGAACCTCCTTAGTCTCGGGCATGACAGGATGATATAGTCCACGACTGACCCAAATTACAAAAGAACTTTGAAAATGTCATTCGGTGAAGCAAAAACAAAAAAAAAAATAGTGAAGATGTATACTTATATTAAGGGCAAAAATACATCAGCATGAATGAAACACAGGGAAAAACCTTCAATACTTATAACAATGATGGCATCAATCATCTAAATGTACTTATTTATTTTGGTCTAGTTTTATTTTATTCCTTTCTATATTCATGCATAATTTTTACACAGTTATAAAAAGTTGAATATATAATTTTCTACTTATCTACATTGTTTTATTAGAGTAACTATCCACACTATATCTTTTTAAAACCTCATTTTTGAAGTTGGCAAAATATTTTTTTTGGGGGGTGCATACTTTAATCATCTGTCCAGTGCTTGTGTATTTAGATCATTTCTCCACTTTAAGTAGTGTTTTGATTAACACTACCTTTAAAAAAAAAACCCATAGGTTTCTAAAATTTAGAAAAAAAAAAACCCATAGGTTTCTAGATTTAGTTGATAAAGGGGCAAATTTTATGGTTTCTACATAAACTATATTACTTTCCTTAATGATTAAGTAATTCACATAATTATGAGCATATAGTGTTATTTTAATAAACCATGATTTTTTATTGCTATTTTAAAAAGTGTTAAATGCTCTTTAATAATCATTCAATTTAATTTTTAAGAAGCTTGTTATTTTCTTATGTATTCATAATTTGTTTTATTTCCTATTTGGTGTATTGTCTGTATCCTTTTTCTATTAGAGTTGCCCAGATTTTTCTTACCAATGGTGTTTATTTTACATAGAATATAGTTACTAATTCTTTGTTATATGTATACACTGCATTTAAAGTTAATTTTCCTCTTTTTTTCTTACTCCCTGGCCTATATCTGAATACTGATGTTGTTTCCCTTGCTATAATATCTGGAAGTCATCCTTACTTTCCATTTATTCAGCCAATATTCCAGTCAATCCTCCTCACCAGTCTTAATGCTCCATAATTTTCCCTCTGTTTCTTATTTCCCTGGTTGCAGGGTGTCCCACTCATAATTAAGGAACAGCCTAATTCACACTTGGATTTCAACACATGACAAGACCTACCGATTCCTACTGACTCAGTTTGCTAATCTTTTTCTCTTCAAATTGGCTTTCCATATCTGTTCCACGTATAGATCATGTTAAGCATCTCCTATAGGGCAGGTCTAGTGGTGACAAATTCTCTTAGTGTTTGCTTGTCTAGGAAAAACTTTATTTCTCCTTCATTTATGAAAGTTGGTTTTGCAGGTTACAAAATTCTTGACTGATAATATTTCTGGTTAAGAAGACTAAAAATGAGACCCTAATCCCTTCTGGCCTGTAAAAAAAAAAGTCTCTGCTGAGAAATCTGGTGTTAATCTAATATATTGTCCTTTGTAAATTAGCTGTTACTTCCATCTTATGGCTTGTAGGATATTTTCCTTCACTTTGTCTTTGGCCAGACTGATGAATATGTGTCCTGATAATCTTCACCTAAATCTTCTAGATGTTCAAAGACCATCTTGAACTTGTATATCCAAATATCTAGTGATACCAGGGAAATTTTCCTCAATTATTCCCTCAAATAGGTTTTCCACACTTTTTGTTTATTTTTCTTCTTTTTCAAAGATACCTAATGATTATCATGTTAGCTCATTTTATGTAGCACCTTATTTCTCTGAGTGACTGCTCATTCTTCTTCAGTCTTTTCCCCACATTTTTGGCTGACTGGGTTAATTCAAAATCCTTGTCTTTGAGATCCAAATTTTTTTCTTCTGCTTGGTCTAATTTGTCATTAAATCTTTCTGTTATATTTTGAAATTCCCTAAATTACTTTTTAAGTTGTTGTATCTTTCCATTGGCATCTGTTTCTTTAGAAATATTTTTACTTATGTCCTGAAAATTTTTTTTTTAGTTTCTTTGTGTTGCTTTTCAATTTTATGTTATTTGCCATCCATGCTCTAAATTTCATATTTGACATTTCAACAGTTTTCTATGAGTTGAAGTCTATTGCTGGAGACTTGTTGCAATCCTTTGTTGTCAAAATAGCTTGTTTTTTTTTTTCATGTTACCAGAGTTTTTATGCTGGAACCTTCTCATTTGAAGTCACTTTCTTCAACTCAAGGCAGATAAAAGTTTGGGGTGTACCTGTGCTCTGCTAAGAATTCTTCTACTTGGTGAAAAGGAGGAGAGGTCCTTGCATGGTGTACTTATGACCTGGCAGGGAAGGAGTGGATTCACTGACAGCCTGTGGAAAGCTATTTGCTATTCTCCTATATCATTCTTCTCTCCTGTGGTTTTCACAGCCCAAGATAGCACTGGGAGATATTCATGCAGAGTGGTGTGTTTGCTCCCAGGTTGCTGTTAGTAGCTTCAGTAGGGGGCTACTGAAGCGTGAGACCCTTTCCAAGGAGGTGGGTGGCATAGGAGTTTTCTCTGTCAGGATCTCCCTTGCCACAGTGGTGGCAGGGGTGGCTGGGTGAAGAAGCCACTTAGATGGTGGCCATGAGTGTCAGGGCTGTGGGCATTTTCTTTGTCCAGGTTCAGGAGCCATGATGACACATGGTGTGGGGCTTGCAGAGAGGTGGTCTGCAGTGGTATAAAGAGGGACATGTTGCAGCAGCCAGGGGGTGTGCAGCTCACCACAGGAAGCCATGGTGGCTGGAGCTCTCTCTCTGACCAGGTCTGGCTGCTGGAGCTGCTGTGGTGCTACTCAGATGGTGGCAACAGTGCTATTCATGTGCAGTTGACAGATGCTGGGGGCCATGTGCATCTGCTCTGATCCCCCAGTGGTCAGAGGGAGCACGGCACCTGATCACTGTATGTGTGAGAGCAGTTGTCCTCTCTGATCTCTCCCTGACCCATCAGGGGAAATGGAGAAGTGGCTGCAGTGGAGCCAATCCCTGGGTAGACCAGTCACTTCGGGCTCAAGAACTCAGAACGACATCTGTTCCATCGACCTGGGATTGGTATCCAGTGGGTCCCCACTCTGCCTGCTGTCTGGTGCGATGATGAGGCGCAGTCTCCAGTCAGCTCCCTGATAAGTTTGGAAGACTGCTGTGGTGGAGAGGGGCTCCCTCCAAGCTTGGGTTGCAGTATTTGTAGGAGGACTAGAGCCCCAGGTTTCCTCCTCTGATCCTTTCCCATGTGTGGGTTCTTTCTTCATGTATCTTCCAATCTTGCCAAGTGGATCACCATGTATCCCTCTCCCTCACTTTGAGAGTCTTCATTCACTTCTCTCATGATTCACAATGCTCTCTCTAGGGGAGTCCATATATAATGAATGTCTATTTGAAACTTGTGATCCTCTTCTTGAGAGCAGTATATGCGGGCTATTTCTAGTCCATCATCTTCAAAATCACGCTTTGATAAAAATAAATTAAGACAAAATGAACTCAGAAATTCAACTTTGTGAGGTCTTTGCTGAGCAAATCTTTGAATGAGGAGGTAGAGTTAGGTAGTGGAAAGCACATGGAATATTTAAGATATGAAGACACAGGTTTCCATCCTGGCTCTGACATGACTTAGCTGTCATTTAATAACATTCAGCCTTTAAAAAGAAGGGCATTCTGTAATATAGAAGGGCACAGAAGGACAAATACTGCATGACTCCACTTACACGATGTATCTAAACTAGTCAAACTCACGAAGCAAAGAGTAGAATGGTGGTTGCTACAGGCAGGAGGGAGGAAGAAATGGGGAAGTTGGTTATCAATTTGTTTAAAATTTCAAGCAAGAGACATCAGTTCCAGAGATCCTCTGTACAACATTATGACCATAGATTGCAATACTTAAAAATGTGTTAAAAGGGTAGATCTCATGTCAAGCACTCTGACCACAATAAAATAAAATAAATCTAAAAAAGAAAAAATAATCTCTCTGAATCCTAGCTGCTATATCTTTAAAATAAGGATAATGTGCATGGGTGAGAAAGACTACTTTATATCCACAGAGGGTGCCAAAAAAATGTATACACATTTTAAGAAAGGAAAAAAAAACTATTAAAATTGTAATACTCAATATATACTGATAATGTTTGCAATTTTGCATATTGTATCTTGCATTTCAGAATTATGTGTGACTTGAGTATTACAATTCTAATACAGTTTTTTTTCCTTTCTTAAAATCTGCATACCATAGTACTGTCTAAACATTATTGGTAAATTAGTTTGAAGAACCACGTATATAGGCAGTTTGTGTTTATTTGTGCTAAGTATGGCAGAGAGAATGGAAATGGAACCAAAATGGATATTATGAGAAGCTCTGCATGCAAATCTAGCATCTGATACCAATAAATGTCATGGCTATGGTAAAATTCTTTAATTACTCAGTTCAGATTACTCATCCATCAAATATACTCATCTAAAAGAATTGAACAATCAAAGTCCCAATTCAGTTTTAAACAATTGAGGATTATTTTACAATTTGCTACATCCATCTCCATTTTTTATTCTATGGAAGTGAGTTTTTCCTGATCCTGAGTGCTGCCCTTAACCCATCTTTTCTTGGACTTTTTTAGGGATCCTGAAAAGATATATATATATATATATAAAATTAACCACCAGAGAACCATTCTTCTTTCTTCTATTTCCCATCCAAGCTACTATTTTTCAGAGTGTTACCTTATTTGTATGAAGTATAGCAGCATCAAAGTGGAACAATAGGGACATGCAGAAAAGCCTTCATGCTCTTTGAGACAAAGACAATATGCTTCAAGTAAGCACTGCACACACAAAATGAGCCCGCCATTTGCAAAGGTGATGGGGAGGATATTCGTACAGCAAAGCTTCCCCTGTCTAAAATTGCTTAATGTTTTGAGGAAAAAGATAAAATAGTCATGAACACAGGTAGAGCAGGTGGTATTGCTTCTTAATAAGAAACACAAGCACAAAGAAGTAGAGATTAAAAAGAAGTTCTCTGAAATTGCTTTGTGGTCGCCCTGCATCCTCCATGTAGACATACAGAGAAAACTCAGGGGGCATAAATAGCGAAGCAGAGGACTGAGACAAAATGCTGAGAGTTCAAAGGAAGAATAAGATGACATGAGAAGAGATGGCCATGAAAGGAGAGAGCAGCAGACCCCAGTTCACCAGCAAAGCCCCCTTCTCACTCCTGTTGCCTCGTCATCCTACACTGGCCTCCCTGAGGACTTTCTTTAGTTTAAAATGAGCAGTCACCTTGGTGTGTGCCATACCTTTTGGGGGCAAGACGCGATTGCAAGAGGGAGTTTACCTAACAAATGCAATCAGTGTAACCTGGCTTATTGTACCCTCAATGAATCCCCAACAATAAAAAAATAAAAAAAATTTTTTTAAATTTAAAATAAATAAATAAATAAAATGAGCAGTCAGTGGAATTGCTGCTTGTCTTCCCAGCCCTACCTTAAGTGACACGCACACCCTGGAAGTGAAAAGAGAAAGTAGCATGTGCTAAAAGCCCATGTGTCTAGGAAAACTTCAGACACTTCACTTACTGTATCTACCTTCAAAATAATTCTGAGGAACTAGGATTATCTTCTTCAATAATAACTAGAGGAACATGGAAGCTAATATTAGGCTCCTTCTCTGCTTTTTTTCCTGACATTTTCCTCTCCCTAATTAGTAAATAAGTTGACACACAGAGTTTTAATGACTGATCTTTCAATAGCCATTTGAGGAGCCGTAAAAATCAGAACTGGAGGTGAACCGAGAGCAGAAAAAATCAGTGCCAACTCCCTCATTTTAGAAACAAGGAAAGCAAAATCCAGAATGATTAAATAATTCACCTAGATTCACGAAGTTAATTAGAAACGGCAGTGCCAAAAAAGCATCTAAGTTTACCCAGTCCAATCCTTTTTATCACTGCTAGACTTCATCTCTAGCAGAATTGGGCTTCCTTTCCTGCCTGAAGACCACTCAGTACATGCCCTTAGTTAATATCCTCCACTCACCCACACACACTTCTCTACTCCATAAATAGTGTTGTGATTGGACCTATATAATAGTTCTTTTGTCTTCACAACTATCTCTTGCTAACTGTAAAAACCTTCTGTTCTTTTCAAAAGAAAAGAATTGCAATTCAGTGGGATTTTAAAAATTATCTAGTTTTAAAAAATAATAGTGAAATACTTTAAAATTATAATTAAAAGATAATACATGCACAAAGTAACCAACTCTAACAGTATAAAAGGGGAAAAAAGGTCTCTCCATCATTTTGTATCATCAATACCCCTCTCCAGAGGCCATCGCAGTTGAGATTTTGTGTATTTGATGGGTTTTAAATCCTCTCAACAGCACTTACATCTCTATTAATTTTTAATAAAATGAAAGAGAAAAGAAAATTAAACACTGAATACTGATATATCCTTTGCAATTCTTTTAGTTATTAAGGCTGTTTTTCTAATAAACTGGCAAAAGTTATTCCATGACATAAAAAATTAGAACTTCTATCAGTTTTGATGTAGAACTCTTGATTATGTTAAATTACTATATTTTTACCTGTAAAATACTGTAATAATCAACCTCACTTCAAATGACAAAGAATAAAAATAAAGGTAGTTTGATAATGGAATACAAAATAAAGTAAAAAGCCAAACCTCTAGGAAAAGAGTGTTTATATGAGAGACAGTTTCAGAAAATCATCTTAGGCTATTTTAGGCAGTAGTCAATGGATCACCACTCACATAATTGTTTTATATGTGTAGGACGTAAATAAAGATTATATGCTGAATCATATCATTCCACGATTGGTATATTTCTTTTTTGCCTGAAATAGCATCCTTTGTTACTAAACATTGACCCCATATTGAAGATTATGTGAGTTTCCCGGGGTTGTCAAAACAAAACACCACAAAGTAAGTGGCTTAAATAACTGAAATTTATGGTTTCACAGTTCTGGACACTGGAAGTTTGAAATCCGGGTGTCAGCAGGTTTTATTCCTTCTGACGGCTGTGAGGTAGAATCTGTTCCACACCTCTTTCCTAGCCTCTGGTAGCCTCAGGCATTCCTTGGTTTGCAAACAGCAGTCTCCCTGTGTCTTCACATCACCTTCCTTCTGTACACCAGGTCTGTTTCTGTGTCCAAATTCCCCCTTCCTCTAGGAGCACAGTCATATTGGATTAGGTCTCCCTCAATGACCTCATCTTCACTTAATCATTTGCAAAGGCCTTATTTTCAGATATGGTCACATTCATAGGTACTGAGGATTAAAATTTTAACATATTATAGGGGTTCACAATTCAACCCGGAACAAATATGACCGAAAAAGTTCTCTAAAATGAGAAAACAAAAGTACCACCAATGTGTCTAGTAGTAATCCTGTCTCAGAAGTGCAGTTACAAGAGCTGTCAGCACCAGCACTAGAGCAGAGGAGGCAAAGCAGGGGCAGCATTTGAGACACAGGGGGCTGGATGTAAGAAGGCTCACCCCACCCAGAAAAGAGATAACTAGGTAACACCCATAAAGGTAATGACCACATTGCTGAGCGTTCCTCTCCCACATACAGGGCTCGAGCTATGTAGAGTAGAATCACTAGGAAAGCCATCATAAGAAAAGGGGTTTGCTCCAGGAGCCAGAATATTTTCTGGTTTATACACACTTTGGCCTCATTTCCCTAGGCCAATGGGAATGGAATTCAGCTCAGGTGGTTGATTTTCAAGGTCCCCTTCAACTACTGAGGATCCACTGGAAGAGGGTCTGGTCAAAGATGGGGTCTGCTGATCTCACAGATGATGAATTCATGGGTATGGAGCATATGTAGAGAGATACAGAGGGGGAGTGAGGGGGAAGGAAACCAGATGGATGAAGGCAATGATGATGAAAAGTCATCATTAGTTTATTAGACAAACTTCTGGATGGATCTGTAGAGCACAGCAAGAAACTGTGCCCTAAACTACTAGTTATTTATGGCTGTCCTGAGGCCCAGATGTGTGGTCCTGATCAGTTCTGAAATGTGTTGCAAATAATCTTTTATAACAACAAACAATGTTTTTGGATGATTTACTTTTTAAAATATATGAGCTCAAACAATTAAGTTTTTGAACTCATCCTAGAAAAAGTGCTACATACCGCATTGCTGAATATCACTATGGTCACCTGTGAAGTATTTCCCTTGACCGTCTAATGACCATAGTGATATTCAGCAATGAGACATGTGCACTTTTTCCAGGACAAGTTCACAAACATAATTGTCAAACGTCATACAATGACAGCTCCAGTGGCCCTTCCAGAAAAAGAACTCCAGATTGCTTTGAAGGGTGAACTAGGTGCTGGCATAAGAGCAGAGTTTCCCAAGGAGAGTACCTGGAAGGTGACCATAGTAAAAAAGTGCCTGAGGTATAGCACTTTTTCTTGGATTATTTTGTGAACTTAATTGTCTGGCCTCCTATAATGTTTTGATTTGTCATTACCCATTGCTTTCTAGATGGGAGAGAAAGACTGTAGAACTATAGGTAGTACACAACCTTCAGTCTGTTTTACTTTGACCACATCTTGTAATTAGCAGTACTGTTTAGTTCTTCTGCCTTGCGGGTTGGAGTGGGAGGGCTTGTTTAAATCTCAGTCATCTCAGTCATTGCTAACAATCATATTTGCTGCTGTGAGAAAGAATGTTGGGAACCATCACCAACAGTACAACCTCAAGGCCGTGATGCTGGGGAAATTGGGGAGGGGGGCTGTAAAACACAAAGAAACAGAAGCGTATGGAAAGTGGGTGGTGAGCAGGATTAAGATGTTCAGGCTATTCCTTGGCTGGGTATATACTAGCATGGTTGAGGCCTCCGTGCATTTCTTCAGACAGAGCAATGCTATGGCACAGACACAGCCAGGGCACCAGGGTCTGTGTGCTCATAGTAGGGACGTGCAGGTAACAAGTCTATCTAAAGCTGTTCTTCAGCAATGGGAGCCTGTTTGGAGAATATCCACAGAGATTTGGAAGACTCTTCTAGTTGCAAGAATTATTGCCTAACATATGGTTCAAGTGGAACCAGCTGAGAGAAAGACTTTCAGGGTGGATTATCTTGGCAATAGTAGACCAGTCACACCTGATTTCAAGGTGGATTCTGTAAGGAAAGTGTTAAGTATCTTCCTTTGATTGAGTTTCTAAGATGTTTATATGTAATGTGCAATGTTGACAACCACACCACTATGTTCACTCTTTGATGACTTTGTCCTCATGGGAAGCTCTTCTTCTATACTGGGTTACTGAGTTAGCCTGAAGGGAGCCAACAAGACACTTGAATTCAGGAAATTAGGAGTTCAGGACTGAGTTGGAGAGCTCAAGATTTTAGTAGTGAGTCCAATTCCAAGAGTCCTGATCAGGTACTGACTCTCTGATCCAGACAGAAACACGGGAGACTGGGTTTAGTATCCAGTAGTAATAATCATGGTATCCTTAAATAGTTTAGTACCTTATTTTTAGTAGGCAAAACACAATTGTGAACTTTTTTTCTTTGAGACATAGTCTCATTATGTTGCCCTTAGTAGAGTGCTGTGGTGTCACAGCTCACAGCAACCTCAAACTCTTGGGCTTAAGTGATCCTCTGGCCTCAGCCTCCCATGTAGCTGTGACTACAGGCATCTGCCACAATGCCCGGCTATTTTTTTTTTTTTTTTGTAGTTGTCATTGTTGTTTAGCAGGCCCGGGCCGGGTTTGAACCCGCCAGCCTCGGTGTATGTGGCTGGCGCCGTAACCACTATGCTATTTGGGTGCTGAGCCAATTGTGAACTTTTGATGGAGGCATTCTACTTCAGCTAACTTTAAAAAGTTGTGTATTGTACTGTTATTTTTTTATCATAAATATGTTGCATGTCTACTCCAATGAGACAACAGAAACATGTAAAGAAAGATATAAAATTCATCTATTTTTTCTATATTAAACAAATACAAATGGAGTTTTTGGAAGACTAAGTTATATCAGCAAGATGAGGGATTTGGTGCCTCTAAAAATGTTAAAATGGAAGTTTTTAGGGAAGTACAAGATAATATATATCATATCCTGAAGGGAAGCTTTAGACCACTGTGTCAAATTTTGAAAGAAAGAAATAAGACATATTAACAGAACTGTTAAAATCTCTCCTTCACAATAAGGGCATGTAAGTGTTGGTAGTTGTATTAGTCAAGGTCGGATTTACTACTGTGGTAGTAAAGACCCTGAAATCCCAGGGGCTTAGACAAACTTTTTTTGCTCACATTAAGCCCACTGAGGGTGGGGTGACTCTCTGGGGCAGCTCCCCTCCAAATGGTCATTCAAAAACACAAAGTCTTTCTGTCTGGTGGTTTAATCATCTCAACATATGTCCTCCATGGCTGCCATGGCAAAAACACAGACAGCAGGGAGAACTCACATTTACTCCTCCATGCTTCAGCCTGGAAGTGACTGCTTATAACCTATTGGCCAGAAATAACATTTTTATAATGCAGGCCCAGAGCACTCAAATGGTGGCTATTCTCATTATAGTTACTAGAAAAGAGTTTGTCATATGTAATTACCACAGTTAATTAACTATTACCTTAGTGTAGGGCATTTCTATTGTATCCTTTTGTCACTATTATAAATAATGCACATATGTTGGTCATTAAGAAAGTTTTGAGATACACCAAAATCAAGAAATATAAAATGTGCACTGACAGAAACAACGGATGGCCTCGCAGCAACACTGATAAGCCAAGCAAGTTAAAGCTTGCACGGATGGGCTTGGTACTGTGCCTCACACCTGTAATCTTAGCACTGTGGGAGACTCAGGTAGGTGGATTGCTTGAGCTCAGGAGTTGGAGACCAGCCTGAGCAAGACACCTGAGACCCCATTTCTACTAAAAATAGAAAAACTAAACCTAGCTGGGCATTGTAGCAGGCTTCTGTAGGGAGGTTGATGCAAGAGGATAGCTTGAGCCCAAGACTTTGAGGTGGTTGTTGGTTATGATGCCAGGACACTTAACCCAGGGCTCAAAAAAAACAACAACCAAAAAACAAACAAACAAAAAACTTGCATGAATGAATCAGAAAAGACACTGTTGACTGTGTTTCTTGGAAGTGAAAATAATGGACCCTAACACAGTCTATCTCAAAACTTTCATAGCTACTCACATATAAAATGCATATACATATATACATGTTTATGTAAATCCTTATTTCCAAATATGATTATTTCTTAGAAGTGGAAATAGCAGGGGGAGGGACATGGACATGGTTTTTAAACTCTTAAGACCTATTTCCAAATTGTGTGCTAGAAATGTATGGTAAATGTATCATATCCCCAGCAATGGAAGTAACATGCTTAACTTACCAAGCCTTTCCAAGCATTCAATGCTATATTAAACAAATAAATAAACAACTTTGATTCCTCTACATGTGAATTTGGTTCATTCTGTATCTATCTTACCAGTACATTTACTCAGACTATTGTAATTATCAGAGAACTGACTTGCCTTTTCCATTAAAATGTAAGCTCCCGATCAAGACGCCATTACTATCTCTTTCAGCCAAGCATTCCCAGCACTTTCCCCAGTGCCTTGCATATGGGAGGAAGACAATAAATATTTGTCAAAAAATTATGGGTAAAAGGTAGTGTATCTTTAGTGCTTTAATTTCTGCTTTTCAGTATTAATATTCGCTTTTTCCCATGTTTCTTTCCCAGTTGGATTTTATTTGAATTGTCCTCTTAGTTCTTTTACTCATTTTTCTACTGGTATTATCAGTGTTTTTTCTCACCAATTTGTAAATGTCCTATGTATTATAATGATATCAATAAATAATCATGTTTGTTTCAAATATTGCCCAGTTTGTATTTATTTGAAATCTTTAACAAACATTTTTTGAAAGATACATGTCAAATCTGTCAATTTTTGTCTCTGACAGTGGGAATTCTATTCCCTTAGCCTCATGTTTCCATGAGGGGACTTCTTCTCCCCTTCCTTCTGCACTTTTCATTAAGGGAGGAGGCAGGACGTATCTAATTGGTGAAATTCTGAACTTGAATCTTCTCTGGACTTGGTTCTTGAGAGGTATGATCTCTGAATTCCATGATGAAGCTGGCAAGAGCAGGCTTTGAACCTGAGAAGAGTCTGCCACTACCCAGGTGGCTAAAATTAATTCTGGCCAAAAATAGAGAACTGGATTAGAACAGATGAGAATCTGTTCTCCAATCAGTCTTAACAATTTATGTTTATCGGCTGCTGCTGTTTCTTCTGAATTGGGTTTATACTGGGAGTAGAGAGAGAATGTAATTCCCTCTCAATAAACCCCATCATTTTCCTTTGTGCTTCTTCCAATTGTTTTTATGTTTCAAAGATCTTTTTCATTTAAGATTGAATAAATATTTATCCATATTTTCTACTTGTTTTTTCATTTATAAATAAAATTTAATTTTGAAATAAGATAAAGTAGTCAACATTACTGCAAAATTTTTGGTAAATATGGAAAACTGTAAAGAGAAAAATTAAAATTGTGCTTAAATTTTTTTTTTTTTTTTGAGACAGAGCCTCAAGCTCTCGCCCTGGGTAGAGTGCTGTGACGTCACAGCTCACAGCAACCTCCAACTGCCGGGCTTAGGCGATTCTCTTGCCTCAGCCTCCCAAGTAGCTACAGGTGCTGGCCACAACACCTGACTATTTTGGGGGTGTAGTTCTCATTGTTGTTTGGCGGGCCTGGGCTGGATTCGAACCTGCCAGCTCTGGTGTATGTGGCTGGCACCTTAGCCGCTTGAGCCACAGGAGCTGAGCCTGCTTAATTTTTATACTGTGTTTCTTCTACTTCCAAAATTAGTGACATGCATTTTTTGTAAACTTAACTTGGTTTAATGAGTTTAAGTATTTACCATTACTTTTATGTCAGGGTATCTATGCTTGAATTTTTAATTTTGTCTTATCCCTCGTTGGGCTCCAGAATGCAGAATACATGGAAAGCATACTCATAGTGTCCTATCTGAAGCTGCCGTGTCTAGGACTGTTTTCCTTGTGCTTCATACTTAGCTCTGTAGCATACTTTCAATCCTAACTTTACACATTTCACTCTCTTTCCTCTCCTTGCCATCTACATTTTAATGGAAGAGGCAAGTGAGCCCTCTGATAATTACAAACTCCACAGACTCTTACTTTTTTTGTCTGTGACATTTATTGTTGCAAAGGAAAAAAATTGAGTCCTGTCTAATATTAGCTCCTATGGAGGTGATCTGTGTTTTCCTTTTGGACACAGGTAGAAATTTGTCCTTATCTGAGTATTCAAAAAAGTCCCAAGTACTATTAATTTTGACTAGAGAATAAACAGCTGTTTTAATGTGTACACTGAGATTTGGGGGCTGTTGGAGAATCAAGAAAGCTTTCTTGAAACAATCTTTGATCATTGCCTTTATTTTAATTGTGCATTTTTTCTCAGGAACTTCCATGTTGTCATTTGCTCTCATTGTTTTCATTTCTGTCTTTTCCCTGAAATTTGGGACTGTTATTAAAATGTGTCCCCAGTATTACTAATTCAATTTTCCATTGTGTCAACTCCACTTTTTTTTTTACTTTTTCTATGCTGTATTTTAATTCTTCCAACACATTTTATCGAAAGCCTTTCCTATTTCATCTGGTGCTCATTCTCAAGTCATCCGATTCTATCTTCATGCATTTGTCTTCTATCCCTGCCTTTCTGAAGATACTAAGCATTTTTTTCTAGAGTTACCGTTTCTATAGGTTTGTTCTTTACCTTCAGGTTAGTCCTCTTTAAGTAAATGCTTCGTTTTTCCTTGATTTCCTCCAAGCAACCCTCCTGCCTCCGCCTCCTGAGTAGCTGAGACTATAGGTACCTGCCACAATGCCCAGCTAAGTTTTTCCATTTTTAGTAGAGATGGGGTCTCTTGCACATGCTGGTTTCTAACTCAAGCTCAAGGGAACCTCCTTCTCTGTCCTCCCAGAGTACTACGATTACAGGCATGAGCCACTGTGCTGGGCTCAACCTCCCCCCCCCCCCTTTCTTATATTGTAGACATGAAATCTCACTATCTTGCTCAGGCTGATCTCAAACTCCTGGCCTCAAGTAATCCTCCCATCTCAGCCTCCCACTTAGATTCCCAAAGTGCTGGAATTGCTGGTGTGAGCCACTGTGCCTGGCCTCTAAATCTTTCTTACAGTGGTCTCCCTTGCCTGTCACCAGTGAATATTCTGAGTACTCTGGGGTTGTCACCAGCTAATCATCCTCCTGGTCTCTCACAGAAAACACTCAAAGCTAATGGGTTCAAATGGAAGGGGCTGCAGATGGAGTAGGAGATAATACTTAGAAGTCATCCACTGAAACTGGAGGAGGAGGAACAGCATGAAAAGGTAGGCTGAAATGAAGGGCTACCTTGTCCACTACTGATCCTTCCAGTATAGCCTCTGCAAGGCTCCATGGAAACTGTCTAAGTAATTAGTGTTTAAGACCATCAATTTGATCAAAAGCAAGGCTAGTTCCTAAATCACTGGAGGAAGGGGGGAGGACAAACTGTTGGTGCTTCCCAACTATTGAATGCTGATGTGGTGGATATGCTGCTAGTTTGTGTGCCCCCCCGACCCCCACCAATAAGGCTGCAGCTTCAAGGTGTGGAACCCCCTGCCCCCTTCATGCCAGGGCAGGGCCAGGGCTGCACCCAAGCACTAATGCTGACCTTTCAGAACAGGATTGGAGTGGAGGCTCTGCCTCAACACCTTGCTATTACTCCCCAGCCTCAGATCATACCAGAGGAAGAGTTGGTTCTTCCCTAATTCACATCGTTTAAAATGTCCCCAATCTCCTGGCGTCTGACATCTGGCACTGCTGGACCTCTGTGTGCTGCTCTAGAATGAATGGGTACATCTCACAGGGTCTATGAGCTTACTCCAAAGTTCCACAGATGAGGTCTGAGTACCTCTTGCCCATCTGTCCTGTTTGCACAATAAAATCCTTATAAACAAGGTCACAATCTGAAAGAAGACACAGCCACTGATTTGCTCCAAATGTTTGCCAGTCCATGACTACTTGACTGCTTCATGCCTGCTACCCCAGCTCTAGGTCTGGTGAATGAGACTTCCAGCCCTTGAGCCGAGGAGAACCAGGGTACACCGTATACCAGGACCCCATTTTGGCAGCAGTAGGAACGTGATCCTGTTGGCTCTGGTTGACTCTGACCAGGGAGTTCTGGAGGAGGCTCTGGGTACACGGGTGCCAGTGGGCTAAACATCACTCCTGAGTGCAACCAAGTGCCCAGTCTCTGGGAGTATGACTTCTGCTTGTGTTCCTAATTTGCTCTACAGTTCCCGAACAGTGCTGGAACCCTGCCCTGGACTATAGCCTGCCTGTTTGGGCCCTGACAATCTGCCTGCTGCCATCTGCCACCCAATGTCCTATTTTAACCTGAATGGGGGCACCCCAGGAATCAGGATGCTGCCACCTGCCTCCATCTGCTTGTCCTGACCAATCAGATCAGATGTGCAGAAGCCATGCCCCTGGTCATCATTTCAGGGGGAAGCCTACAGCCAGGTGACCACACTCTGTTCTAGCCACACATTCATGATGCTGCCACTTCATTTTTCTATTAAAGATTCTACTTCAGATTACAAAAGCTTTACAGATAATTTTTTGCCATTGCTAAGTATGTCAAACATTCAAAGTCAATATCTAGAATTTTCATCAACATTGACTCAGATGCTTTATCCCTCAGGCAATAAAACATGGTCCAAGGGCCTCTGAACTGCTTAAGAGCAGAGAAAAATATTTTAGATCTGACAAAAAGTAGCTTCAAAACAAAATAACACACACAAATTTTAAAATAATTTCAAGAGAAAAAGTCTTCAGAATTCTTTATAGCTGGATGCAGTGGAGCACCCCTGTAGTTCCAGCTATTTGAGAGGCTACAGCAAGAGTGTCACTTGAGCATAGGAGTTTGAGACAAGCCTGGACAGCACAGTGAGAGCCCCATCTCTAAAATAATTTTCAAAAATTTTCATAGTTAAAAACTTCTATTTATTAAGAAATACAAGTGGTGTTTTATCATGGTATTGGGTGGAGCAATCTAAATGAGAGCAAGCCGCGTGCCTGAGAATGCTATTTGATGGCAGCCCCAGCCTGATCACATTTCCCAGACTCATCCTTGCTTGCAGTCACTGTGGGGCAGTTTAAAATGACAGGGGCAGCTGTGGTGCCAGGGGTGCTAACCATAGGGCTAGTGGGCACTCCAATATTTGTGGACTACATAAATGAATAAATTAATTAAACAATGTATAAATCCTCTAATAAAAATGAATTTTGAGATTTTTTAAAATCAGAAATGGAGGGAAATGAAGAGTTGTTTAATGGATACAGATTCCACTTTAGCAAGATATAAAAGTTTTGGAGATTGGTTTTTCGACAATATGAATGTACTTAACACTACTAAACCATAACCTTAGCAATGGTTATGATGATTAGAGTTTTATGTTACATATTTCGATTCCCATAGTAAAAAAATGTTTTTTAAATCGAACCAAATTTTAAAAGATCAAAAGTAAGACAAACAGAAAATGTTAGCATACACCTATGATAGCTCCGTAAGTCTCACTATAGCTGCTCTTCAATTTTCTTCAGTGTGGCCTTGATTTGTCCAGTCATATGCTCACATATTATTTATTATTTATTCTGTGACTCCTTATGGGGGGCAGCAATTGGCAGTCAAATTGTTTGATTTCACTTTGCAAATAGGCTAAAAGTTTTAACAAACAATTTCTCAAGTTAGAGCAAGTCTTATTCTTCAGTGCATAATTTTATAATCACCTATCATCTCCACACTGATAAATAACCACTGTTAACTTGTTGGTGTGGGGTATAAATGCAATTACATTTTACATCATGTTTTATATCTCATTTTTTTACTTGATGTATCATGAGCATTTTCTCAAATCAATACATATTTTGGGTTTCCTGTACAATTTAGAATAATACCCAAAGTCCTCACCTTGGCTTACAAGCCCCAAAGTGATCTAGCTCAAGCCTCCCTGTATAACTTCTTCCACTTCCCACCGTATTCCCTGAGCTCCAGCCACATGGGCCTTCTTGCTGGTCCCTGGGTATTACCTCAGGGCCTTTGCACTTACTGCATTCTCCTTCTGGAACCCATTTCTTCAGACTTTCACCAACTTCACTCCCTCATTTCATTCATGTCTCACCTTCTAGCAGGTGAGCACCTTGTACAAAGACATATCCACCATCTGTCCCCTTGCTCTGCTTTTTTGTTTATCACAGCACTTACCACTACCTAATGCTATGTTGTGTAGTGAGTCACTGCTGGGGTCTGCTTTTCCCAGAAGAATGTAAGTTCCCCAAGGACAGGGACTTTGTCTTGTTCACTGTTTTATTCCCTGGCATTAGGTTCTAAATCTGTATTTATTGAGTGAATGAATGAATTTTGCTCTAATCTGTATTTGATGATTGCACAGAACTCTGTTGCAGAGATGTTGTTTCATATGCTTATTTAAATATAATATATTTAATAGGCTAAGCTAATCCTCTGTTCTGGGATGCTACCAACTGCGCTGCAATGAAATACTTAAATATGTTCTCTTAAATACAGTACTTTTTAACTGTTTCTTCCAAGTTAAATGAAGTGTAGCAGCTTCCAGACCATGTCCCCTTTCTCTTTTCTCTCTACCACATAGTGTGAGTCACAGACAGATTTTATTACAGTAGAACCTCCATAGCCGACCACCTCCTTAAGTTGAGCTAATTTTCATAGACCAGACATGCACTACATGTATGTATCATCACAGGAGGCCTAGCTGCTTATGTTGAGCACCCTGTATGTTGACCAGTTTGTTGCAGCCCCGGGGGTGGTCACTGTACAGAGGTTCTACTGCACAGCATGCTCCTTGCCTTGCTCTGAATGCAGGGAAGCTCAAGTCCAAATCCAGAATGCTGATGTGTTCGTATTTTACCTCACCACTGTGATTTGCCAACACTGTTTAGAAATACACTTTCTACCTGGTGCACGTTGTCCCTGCTATCAGTTCCTCTCAGCACATTTTGCTTTAAGCCATTGTCTGTCACAGAATCCATTCCTATTTCTTTACTTGCCTAAAATCCATCCATCTTCAAAGTCCTTCAACCCACCCTCCTCCTGATTCCATCGTGCCCTCCTCGAATCTAGTCTGTGTGACCTTTTTCTGGCACTCACTGCATCTGTCACACAAGATAGCTCCTCACTGTATTTTGGTGGTTCCCAGAATGCTTTAGTTACAAGCACATTAACTGCAACTTCCTGAAGTGTAAAAACAATTTTTCTTTTTCAAAGTCCTATACTGTCCTAGCCACAAAATAATAATTATTTTTAAATTTAACTATTCACCAAAGTGATAACCTTTATGGAAAATAAGACAGTTTTTAAGGGAAGAAATACCAATATTCATGAAAAGACATTTTGATCATCCCTGTTTTCTTTGCATATTATCTGCAAACTATCTCGCCATAAAGAATTTTAAGTCTTAATTCTTATTTTCAGTCCTTGATCAACCACCATACAAAGAGCTACTCTGACAATTTTGTTGTTGTTCTAGGCTTTGGCTTGTCTTAAGATAACATTATTAAGTACATTTAAAAGAGCATTTCCTTCAGAGATTATTATAATTTCTCTGAATTGTACAGATGTGGGGGGAGGTTTATATTACATATAGGAAAATCACGATGTGTATCTTTCCTTTTTTCCAAACATGTTCCTACATGAAAAATCAAGATGAAATAAACAAAGAGGGCTGTCATGAAAGAAAAAAAAATTCAAGTCAGTGCAGCATGTGGCCTGAGGGATGTGTGTGGAGAGGTGGGGAGGAAGCTTTCTTTCCTTTAGGATGCTGCTGGGAACTTGGGGCTGAGTGCTCAGGCAAGAGCTTGGGCAAGTAATTCTGCAAGAAATATTCTGCAAGCAATACTGAAGCGGGGTCCACAAGTCACATGCTTTGGCTTTTATTTTTAATGTTTTCCATTATTCAATATACAAATATCCATTGTATACCATTAACAATTGGAGAATTAAAGTTAACCAGACAACACAAAATATGAAATACATAGAAATAATTCTACGTATTAGAATTTTTAAAGTTCAATATACAAATATCCATTGTATACCATTAACAATTGGAGAATTAAATTAACCAGACAACACAAAATATGAAATACATAGAAAAATTCTATGTATTAGAATTTTTAAAGTTCAATATACAAATATCCATTGTATACTATTAACAATTGGAGAATTAAAGTTAACCAGACAACACAAAATATGAAATACATAGAAATAATTCTTCAGAAATATATCCTATATATTTCTGATAGAGAAATTATATATATAGTAGAGAAATTATATATATATATGTACAGTATAAAACTGCAGATGCTGGCGTGGATGTGGAGGAAGGGAACATTTTTACACTGTTGGTGGGACTGCAAACTAATACAACCTTTTTGGAAGGAAGTATGGAAGAACTCTAACTAGACCTCCCATTTGATTCTGCAATTCCATTACTGGGCATCTACCCACAAGAAAAAAAAAATTCTTTTACCAAAGGACACCTGCACTAGACTGTTTATTGCAGCTCAATTTACAATTGCCAAAATGTGGAAGCAGCCTAAATGCCCACCAACCCAGGAATGGATTAACGAGCCATGGACTACTATTTAGCCCTTAAAAAAGATGGAGACTTTACATCTTTCATATTTACCTGGATGGAAGTGGAACACATTATTCTTAGTAAAGCATCACGAGAATGGAGAAACAAGAATCCTATGTACTCAATTCTGATATGAGGACAATTAATGACCTAGTACATGGTGGGGGGTGGGGTAGGGGAGAATAGAGAGAGGGAAGGAGGGTGGGGTTTGGGGGGGTAATGATGTGTGAAATACCTTTTAGGGGTAGGACACAATTATAAGAAGGACTTTACCTAACAAATGCAAACAATGTAACCTGGTTCAAAAAACTAAAAAAAAAAAGAAAAGGTTACTCACCCTATAAAATACTATATCACAGGACCCCTTCCATTTTAAGAAATTTACCAAGGACTCTGAGAAAATGGGAAGAAACAAAGCTTATTAACTTACTAACCAACTAATGTCACTGGGAAAATAATGAAAAAAAGATTCCAGAACGGGTAAATGATAGATATCCTGTTAGTTTATCACCCCTAGTCCATCCTTACTGTCCAGAGAACCAGATGTGGATTAAAGACTGGAGCCTGAGCCCACTGAATTATGGTGAAAAGCCTCCTACTTGGTGATCCTGTCCACACCAACAGCAGTGAAGGCGAATGGCATCCCTACTTGGATACGTCACTTAGTGTGAAACCAGCCAGTGATGGGGAGTGGACGGTCCCATAACACCCAGAGCATCCCTACCATCTTACCTTGAAAAAACAGACTACAGCCCTGCCCCAGTCACATACCAGGATCTGACTGGTCTACACACGGCAGAAGCTTGAGGATGAGCAGCAGCGGTGTGCGACCCATTACTGATTCTTTGCTTTGGACTTTTTTACCTCCCTTCTTTAATCTTAGGTGTAAGACATGATGAAGGTGTGAAAAATGTATCCAAAAGGTAACCCAAACTAGACAAACTGTCAAAATTGTGTTATTGATTTACTCATTATGAATAGACAGGAAAGCATGAGGGTACTTGCATATATAATAACACCCAATATCAGATATGTGTGCCCCGCAGGGGGCCAGCTGTTTGCTATAACCCCTCTGAAGTCCCAGAGAAAAATGAATTTGCTACGTGGTACACTGATATCTCTAGAAAGACAATAACTTGAATTATAACATAAGGAATGCCTAAACAAATAAAAAAGACATTAATAACAATTTTGCAATATATACAGACGTGTCTTTTTATATTTTCAATAATAACTAGAAGTTTTCCATGTAGAAACGCTTCGGCTTTTTGATCTCAATAATTCACATTATCATGCTGAAATCTCCTGTCTTCTCAACCCCCATGTGCTTTCTGGTTTCCTGATCTCAGAATCTCCCAAAGCTCACCCAGGACAGCCTGGGGAAAAGGCCCACTCACCATCTTCCTCGTAGAGAAGACCCATGTGCGCATGCGCCTCAGCTTCTTTCTTTCCACCGTCAATTTTGATGAGTTGAGCGACCTTAAAGCAGCGTTCATAGAAGTGGTTCCTTACCCACTTGTCTTCAGAATTATCAAAGCAACAGGCCAGAGTATACAAGTTTTTATAGACATCTTCAAAGTATCCTTCAAAGAAAGAAAAACATCATAAACTGCAGTGGAAAGATGTCTCATGGTACATCCTTTTGAATGGCAAACCAATATCATGATATTTGTCACATTTTCTAAAGAATGTGATTATTTAAAAAATCAAATCTAAATGAAAATTTTATCTATTTAACTATTAACACGATGACATTAATTAAAGAATGTGAAGATGAATAAAGCCACAAAAATCTGTCAGAAAACTTAGGTCATGTGAGAAATTGACACACTATTTGGGTGAAACAGGAAACTTCATATAAGACAGGGCAGGACAATTCCTATTAGCACCATGCTCAGTCAGCTCGGAAGAAAGGGGTATGGGAGCGTGTGGTATGATAGAGTACTTTTCTCATTGGACGTTTGAGAAGTATTCAGAGATTCCAGAAAAAGTAATGTTTCTTAACCATGGCAAAAGGGAATGTAAATGAAGAAGGGAGACAGGATATGAAAATACAAAGTGTTTTCACATGGAAGGGGAAAAAGTCATGGGGCCAATATAAGAAATGATGATTAGGATAACCCTATAAACTCCATAATTTCTCTCGCAATGTTTCTAGCCATATAAGTTTTTAGCAACATTAAAAAAGGGTAGATGTTTTTATTTTCCATGAGTATTTTTTTCTGCTGAAAATGCATAAATACTAGTCATCCTTTCACTCAGATTACGTATTACACATGTATTAGGTGCTCATATATATTTCTATATATGAAATGTATTCATAAATTGTCAATCAGTCTTTTAAACTCTACTGTAATAGTAATCTTGAACAAAAATGTGTGCTAATTAGCTGTGCCTCAGTCCTGTTAAACTTCATTTTTCTAATGGTGAATATGAACAAATCCATACTCTTTATGTCTTTTTTGCATTTATGCTGAAAGTACAGCTGCAAATATGTGGTACACGTCCAAGAATTGTTTAATAACTATCATTATCAGAATTCACTTATAATATAATAATTACTTGATACTGCCAGAAGAATCAATCCATATATTCATGAAAAGATTATTATTATTATTAAAAATATTTCTCACTAATATATCTATCAGGTTAAAATAAAAAGGCTCAGAGAAATGAAACAGGTTGAGTACAATATGGCTTTCAAGAACTGTAAATAAGTCACACCAACATTTCAAAAGAAATTTCTAAAACCTATGCCTTTACATATATTTCTTCATAATTCCATAAGAAATTATGATTTATCTCAAAATAAATTTTATACTTAGGAAACAAAGTAAAAACCAAAAAAGGTCACCCCACACTTGAAGGGACTGGGAATTCTGGTGAGGGGTTCTGCTTTTTAAGGGCACTACAGTAGGTTACAGCTTAGATGAAAAGGAGAAAGTAACCTGAGTTAATTGTTTAAAACAAGTACTTTCACCTCAGAAACTTCTTTGCTTTATCATTCCATTATGAACCAACCTCCTACCTAGTATGAAAAGAGCACTGACATTTGTTTTGTAATACTTTATATCCTTGATCATATATACTGATTAGAGACTTATTGCTTACAGAAGCCAATAAGTAAATCATTACATACCCTCAATTTTAATAAAAGCATATATAGTATTTTTTAAAAATATACAGTCCTGAAATAATTTTTCTATTTTCAGTAATTAGCTATAATATAAAAATATTCCTAATATTTCATGTAGGGTTATTTTTTAGGAAGGGGTTACATAAGCTAATAATATTCCATATTTAAACATTAATTGTCAGCTAAGCTTTTTCTACCAAAAAAATGGAGATTTTTTTCAGAATATTAAGTATAAAGAAATATACTCCAGTTTTGATCTTTGGACAATATGGCATGTACTGTTTACATTTTAAGCAGTCTTTCCTCCTTGCTTGTAGACCGCTTCCTTGATTTGTCAGTAGGACTGGAAGATGAAAATCAATTTTATTGTGAAATTTATTGTTACTTAGACCAGCATTCATTATGCTTCTTAAAAGGAAAATTTCATGCTGAAATAAATGTGAGAAATGTTTTTGCTAATATTTCTCTTTCAGTGAACTAAGAAATATATACTAGCATGTTAAAGGCTCTGATAAGTCCTGAAATAAATCGACCTGCTTAATTTCCATGTTAATTCACCTGCTTTATTTTCTCAAACTTATTTCCCCAGAAATTTATTTTTGTTTTGCTTTGCATAAAATCTATAAATACCTGTGAAACTTTTCTTGAGTAGAATATATTTATTGTATCTTATACAAATGTTACTACAAAAAAATTGTTGCTCAACCTTTGACAATAATTTAAAAGTCAGGTGTAAATAATGTTTGAATTATCTATTGATTTGGTTACCCATTACCATCATTGCCATCTCTTCTACAGCCCCATGGGCTTAAGGCTCTAATCATAATGTTACAGATGGCACAGCAATGATTTACAATAATGGGTAATATAAGAAATGTATCAGGAATAAACTTTAATAAATGAAAAATAATTAAATGTATCAGGAAACACTTTAATAAATGAAAAATAATCCAAAAAGAACTGACTGGCTTACTTTAAACACACTTTTGTTACAGAACAGCAAGTGATGTTTTGTAAAGTAATTTAAATAACTCTAGGTTACTGCTCTAGAGTAAGTCTCTAGAGTAAGTCTCTAGAGACAGGGCTGACCTGAGATGACTATCGTTAGTGCCATAGCTTTGATTAAATGAACTTCATTGTGACCCTAGAGTGATGGTCTTTCCAATGAGAAGCAATGAGGATGCTCAGAGAGATGCTATTTCAGGATAATTGTATCTAATACCATGATCATATGGGATCAAACCTTGAGACACTCTTAGGAGATTTCTGTATTTTAGACTTTCATGTACATACATGTTTAAGATTTAGGATTAATTCAAGTTACTAAGAGTGAATGTACATATCCCATTTTCTAGGACATTCCTAATTCAAATCACAAATTTTCCCCAATAAGTTCACATGTTAAACATGAAGAACAGTATTTAAATTTTTGATAAAAGACAATACAAAAGTTAATGTCCTTCAGCTGAAGAATTTCCAATAATATTTTTTGCAATAATTTTAATTCTCTATATTTCAACCAGGCAAAAGCCATGAGCATTTTGTAGGAAATAACCCTACAAAAGTGTTATTCTGAGCTATAGGTGAGTTTGTTCCATTTAACAAATGTGATTTTATTTATCATGAATATACGATAAATTACTCTGTGAAGAAAAATAACTTTTTTTTTTTATTAAATCATAACTGTATACAATGATATGATTATGGGGCATCATACACTCACTTCATAAACCATTTGACACATTTTTATCACAGTGGTTAACATAGCCTTTCCGGCGTTATCTCAGTTACTGTGCCAAAACATTTACATTCTACATTTACCAAGTTTCGCAAATACCCCTGTAATATGCACCACAGGTGTGATCCCACCGATTCCCCTCCCTCTACCCACCCACCCCCTTTCCCACTTCCCCCTATTGTTAAGTTGTAGCTGGGTTATAGCTTTCATGTGAGAGTCCCAAATTAGTTTCATAGTAGGGCTGTGTACATTGGGTATTTTTTCTTCCATTCTTGGGATACTTTACTAAGAAGAATATGTTCCAGCTCCATCCATGTAAACATGAAAGAGGTAAAGTCTCCATCTTTCTTTAAGGCTGCATAGTATTCCATGGTATACATATACCACAATTTATTAATCCATTCGTGGATCGATGGGCACTTGGGCTTTTTCCATGACTTAGCTATTATGAATTGGGCTGCAATAAACATTCTGGTACAAATATCTTTGTTATGTTGTGATTTTTGGTCTTCTGGGTATATGCCCAGCAGAGGAATTACAGGATTGAATGGCAGATCTATTTTTAGATCTCTGAGTGTTCTCCATATATCTTTCCAAAAGGAATGTATTAATTTGCATTCCCACCAGCAGTGCAGAAGTGTTCCCTTTTCTCCGCATCCACGCCAACATCTCTGGTCTTGAGATTTTGTGATATAGGCTAGTCTCATTGGAGTTAGATGATATCTCAAAGTAGTTTTGATTTGCATTTCTCTGATGATTAAAGATGATGAGCATTTTTTCATATGTCTGAAGGCCGTGCGCCTGTCTTCTTCAGAGAAGTTTCTCTTCAAATCCCCTGCCCAGCCTGCGATGGGATCCCTTGTTTTTTTCTTGCTGATGCGTTTGAGTTCTCTGTGGATTCTGGTTATTAAACCTTTGTCAGAGATATACCCTGCAAATATCTTCTCCCATTCTGAGGGCTGTCTGCTTGCTCTGCTTACTGTGTTTTTAGCTGTGCAGAAGCTTTTTAGCTTGATCAAGTCCCAGTAGTGTATTTTTGAAGCTGCTTCAATTGCCCGGGGGGTTCTCCTCATGAAATACTCACCCAGACCAATTTCTTCAAGGGTTTTCCCTGCATTCTCCTCTAGTATTTTTATAGTTTCATGTCTTAAGTTTAAATCTTTAATCCAATGAGAGTCTATCTTAGTTAATGGTGAAAGGTGTGGGTCCAATTTCAGTCTTCTGCAGGTTGCCAGCCAGTTCACCCAGCACCATTTGTTAAATAGGGAATCTTTTCCCCACTGAATGTTTTTAATTGGCTTGTCAAAAATCAAATAGCGGTAAGTAGCTGGATTCATCTCTTGGTTCTCTATTCTGTTCCAGATATCTACTTCTCTGTTTTTGTGCCAATACCATGCTGTTTTGATCACTATCGATTTGTAGTAAAGTCTGAGGTCTGGTAGTGTGATTCCTCCTGTTTTGTTTTTGTTTCTGAGTAATGTCTTGTCTATTCGAGGTTTTTTCTGATTCCATATAAAACGAAGTAATGTTTTTTCAAGATCTTTAAAATATGACAGTGGAGCTTTAATAGGGAGTGCGTTGAAATTATATATTGCTTTGGGTAGTATGGACATTTTGATAATGTTGATTCTTCCTAGCCATGAGCATGGTATGTTTTTCCATTTGTTAACATTTTCAGCTATTTCTTTTCTTAGAGTTTCATAGTTCTCTTTATAGAGATCTTTCACGTCTTTTGTTAGGTAAATTCCCAAATATTTCATCTTCTTTGGCACTACTGTGAATGGGATAGAGTCCTTAACTGCTTTTTCAATTTGACTGTTGTTGGTGTATATAAAGGCTACCGATTTATGAATGTTGATTTTGTAACCTGAGACGCTGCTGTATTCCTTGATCACTTCTAGGAGTTTTGTAGTAGAGTCCCTAGTGTTTTCCAGATACACAATCATATCATCTGTGAAGAGCGAGAGTTTGATCTCTTCTGACCCTATATGGATACCCTTGATCGCCTTTTCTTCCCTAATTGCGGTGGCTAAAACTTCCATTACAATGTTGAAAAGCAATGGAGACAATGGGCAGCCTTGTCTGGTTCCTGATCTGAGTGGAAATGATTCCAATTTAACTCCATTCAATATGATATTGGCTGTGGGTTTGCTGTAGATAGCCTCTATCAGTTTAAGAAAAGTCCCTTCTAGACCAATTTTCTTGAGTGTTCTGATCATGAAGGGATGCTGGATATTATCAAAAGCTTTTTCTGCATCAATTGAGAGAATCATATGGTCTTTGTTTTTTAATTTGTTTATGTGCTGAATTACATTTATAGATTTACGTATATTGAACCAGCCTTGCGACCCTGGGATAAAACTGATTTGGTCATGATGTATAATTTGTTTGATGTGTTGCTGGATTCTGTTTGTTAGGATCTTGTTGAATATTTTTGCATCTATATTCATTAGTGATATTGGTCTATAATTTTCTTTTCTTGTTGGGTCTTTTCCTGGTTTGGGGATCAGGGTGATGTTTGCTTCATAGAACGTGTTGGGTAGTCTTCCTTCTTTTTCTACATTTTGGAACAGGTTGAGTAATATAGGTACTAATTCCTCTTTAAAGGTTTGGTAGAATTCTGACATGAAACCATCTGGTCCCGGGCTTTTCTTTTTAGGGAGGTTTTGTATAGTTGATGCTATTTCTGAACTTGATATGGGTCTGTTCAACATTTCCACTTGATTCTGGTTAAGTCTTGGAAGGTGGCGTGCTTCCAAGTATCGGTCTATTTCCTTCAGATTTTCATATTTCTGAGAATAAAGTTTCTTGTAATATTCATTAAGGATTTTTTGGATTTCTGATGAGTCTGTGGTTATTTCGTCTTTGTTGTTTCTGATTGATGATATTAGAGATTTTACTCTTTTTTTCCTGATTAGGTTGGCCAGAGGTTTATCTATTTTATTGACCTTTTCAAAAAACCAGCTTTTTGATTTATTGATCCGTTGTATTATTCTTTTGTTTTCAATTTCATTTAATTCTGCTCTAATTTTGGTTATTTCTTTTCTTCTACTGGGTTTGGGGTTGGAATGTTCTTCCTTTTCCAGTTGCGTGAGATGTCCCATTAAGTTGTTAACTTCCTCTCTTTCCGTTCTCTTGAGGAAGGCTTGCAGTGCTATAAATTTCCCTCTTAGAACTGCCTTTGCAGTGTCCCAGAGGTTCTGATAGTTTGTGTCTTCATTGTCGTTTTGTTCCAAAAAATTGGTGATTTCTTTCTTAATCTCATCTCTGACCCAGCTATCATTCAGCATAAGGTTATTTAACTTCCATGTTTTTGTATGGGTATGCAGATTCCTGTTGTTACTCAATTCAAGTTTTATTCCATGATGGTCCGAGAAGATGCATGGAATAATTTCTATTCCTTTAAATTTACTGAGGTTAGACTTGTGACCTAAAATGTGATCAATTTTGGAGTAAGTTCCGTGGGCTGATGAGAAGTATGTGTATTCAGTTTTGTTGGGATGAAATGTTCTGTAGATGTCTGCTAAATCTAAATATTGGATGGTTAGGTTTAAATCTAAGATTTCTTTGCTCAGCTTTTTTCTGGAGGATCGCCAAGGGAGTGTTGAAATCTCCCAATGATTATGGAGCTGGAGGAAATCAAGTTACTCATGTCTGTTAGAGTTTCTCTTATAAATTGCGGTGCATTCTGGTTGGGTGCATAGATATTAATAATTGAGATCTCATCATGAAAAATAACTTCTTTTAGGATTCTTACCACACATGTAAGACATTGGATATTTGGATTTTGTTAATTTTTGGAATTGGAGAAACATTTTTACTCATACATACAGTAATTTTTCATTAATAAAGATTGTAAATTAAATAATTTATAATGTTTTTTACCTTCAACAGTTTAGTTTCCATATAGTTAAAAATTCTTTATGACAAATTGGCTCACATTTATGACACTTTATGACAAGTGACATATTTGGCTCATATATATATATACATATATATACTATCTCAAATGAAAGCTTCTATTTAAAATAGTGCATATAATATTCCACTTAAAAAAATGACTAATGTGGCTCAGCACCTGTAGCTCAGTGAGTAGGGCACCAGCCACATAAACCGAGGCTGTCAGGTTTGAGCCCAGCCTGGGCCTGCTAAACAACAATAACAACTGCAACCAAAAAATAGATGGGCATTGTGTGGCAGGTGTCTGTAGTCCCAGCTACTTGGGACTATTAGAAATAAAAAATGGCATTATAAAAAACCTACAGTGTTGTATCAGCCACAAATTCTACAAATTTATTCATTACTCATTTTTTTTTTTGAGACAGAGTCTCACTATGTCATCCTCTGTAGAGTGCTGTGGCGTCACAACTCACAGCAACCTCAAATTCTTGGGCTCAAGCGATTCTCTTGCCTCAGCCTCCCAAGTGTTTTTTCACAACATAAAGAACCACCTCCCATCTCACTCCTTATCCCTTGACACACACATACACACCCTAGTTCACTTATTTTGTTGTTCAAAATTTTATATATCTCATATTCTTAAGTCAGGTCATAACCTAATGGAAAATATGCATTGACCCCACTATAGAGCCCCTCTCATGTTGTTTTCATTAATTTTTTATTAATTTTCTTCTGGCAGCATTATATAACAAAAAGTTGTCAATACTCTATTTTCTCAAACAAAAGCCAGAAATGAAATATAGACATTGTCATAATGGGGTCTGAACTTTTGAATCTTGTAGTATTTTCACCCAAAAAGTTGGAGAAAAAAATATTTTAGAACACCAAATTTTAGCATTTTCATTTTTTCTTTGATTATATATGACCAATCCCCAGTATGTACCTAAGAAACACTTACGACAATAATATCAATCTAATTTTTACAGGGATTAAAATATTTTCTTCAAGATTTGATGCATATATTAAACTTTGTGGAAAATTTTAGAATACGAAGAAAGGAATTTATTTGAAATGATATCATTGAAAATATAAAATCAACAACTTTATGCACAATTGTAACTGACAGGCTTTTCATGTCTTTTTACTATTCCCTAAGATGAATTTTCTTTTTTTTTTTTTTTTATTGTTGGGGATTCATTGAGGGTACAATAAGCCAGTTACACTGATTGCAATTGTTAGGTAAAGTCCCTCTTGCAATCATGTCTTGCCCCCATAAAATGTGACACACACTAAGGCCCCACCCTCCTCCCTCCATCCTTCTTTTCTGATTCAGAGTAGTAGGACTTCTTGATAAAACTTTCATAGTCCACTACATAAATGCAAGGAAATCAGTGTAATTTTTAGATGTATCACTCTTTAAAAGTTATCTCCTCAGTGAAGGTCAATTTTCAGATTTTAATGTAAAGAAAAACTATGGAAATAGTTTAAACAATGTTATGAAAGATTTTAACTCCCTGTAAAGTTCTGGAGATGTTATTAGGTGCTGAGTGGGGGTTAGAATAACTAATTAGATCGGGCTAGGATGCCCCTTTTCTGGGCAGCCTTGCATTGCAGTGTTTCTTATCATTCATTCCCTGAATGACTTAGTTGATGAGGTTGAACTGGGCTAAGTTATCTTAATGCTCCAAATTCATACATAAACACATCTGGAATCTTCCCTCAGGCGCTGGCCGGTCCAGAGTCCCTATGCACTGTTCACAGTCCCATCACTCACCTTCCCTCTCAGCGGCCTCGGCCCTGGTCAGGTAGTGGTAGAAGTGATCCAGTTTATCAGGCTGCTCCTCTAGGGGCTTCTGCAACCAGCTGAGGGACCTGAGTCTTGCAGCCTCTCTCAGCTCATCCCACTGTTCCATCAGAGCGAAGAGCTCGGTGAAGGACTTGTGATAACCATCTCGCAGCATGTCCACACAGATGTTCTTCTTGTACGAGTTCCTGTAACTGGGAAAAAGAATCAGAACACTCAAACCTTTATTTTAATCCTTGCAGTCTTCATGGTGTATTCATTCTCTCATAATTAAAGATTGAATCGTGTTGCCTTTTTTCCCCTCAGTGGTAGTGCTGAAAACTATCAAGAGATCTTCGCCCAAACACTTATAATTGAACAACTTCAGTTTAATGAAAGATGCCCAGAGCTATCTAAATACAATAATTTTAATGAAATTGCATTATAAACATATCAGTTCTAGATGTGTGCTTCCTTTGATAAGGACAAATAAGCTAGTTGACAGACAATACTCAAAAATACTGACACCAGCCTCTCACTAAAAAAACTCCAAAAACCCAAACAAAAAAACCCCAACAAGCCAAGCAAAAACCAAACATGCCACTTAATACGAAAAAACAATGTACTCTTTGTATTAGGTAGTTTTACTGCATGTTATGGAAATTCATCATTTGTTAATTCACACAGAAAATGTTGATCATAGTCTATCACTAAATATGTTTTAAACATAAGCTTCAGTTAGAATTAAGTTAATGGTTTGTTAGATTAATAATTCTCTTCTAACTTCAATCAAATGCAAGGAGATAAAGTGGCAAATGAATATTCACTCAACAAACAGCTATTGAGCTTCTTAGTAAATGTCAGGCACTTAAACCAAATAGGTTCAATGCTTTTGTGAAGTTTGTATTCTAACAGGAGAAAACAACCAACAAATAAACAATTGATAAATAATTACAAATGATGAAAACTTGTATACAGATAATAAACGGGATTATGGGATAAAAGCTGTGTGGTGGCCATTACTATGCAAAACAAACAATTACATGCCAAAAGATATAGCTTTATATTAATTATGTTATATTTCATTTTTTTTTTTTTTTTTGTAGAGACAGAGTCTCACTTTATGGCCCTCGGTAGAGTGCCGTGGCCTCACACAGCTCACAGTAATCTCCAACTCCTGGGCTTAAGCGATTCTCTTGCCTCAGCCTCCTGAGTAGCTGGGACTACAGGCGCCCGCTATTTTTTGGTTGCAGTGTGGCCGGGGCCAGATTTGAACCTGTCACCCTCGGTATATGGGGCCGGCGCCCTACCGACTGAGCCACAGGCGCCGCCCTATATTTCATTTTTTAAAAAGGAGACAATTATATACTTAAAACAACTGACATGATATGATACTACTGGCAATAAAAATTTAGTGTGGGGTGGAAACAGCCCAGAACTAGTCAGAATATCTGAGCTTCAGCCCAGATTTACCTAATCTCCCTGGAACTAATTTCTTCTCATCTGTAAAATATATGTATTAATATATGCTGTACCTACATCACGAGATTCTTCTAGGAACCAAATGAAATTATGTATGTAACAACTCTGGGAAATGTAAGATCCTGCACTTCTGGTTTTCAACTCTTAGCTATGCATTAGATTTACATAACAAGTTTAAAAAACAAGCAAAAGATAAAGCAAAACTGAACTAAAATGCCCAAATTCCATCTGCCAAGAGTTTCTCATCCAGTGAATTAGCTTAGGTGTAGAAGAAAATAAATTAAAAGCAGTGAGCAGGAGAGTGGTGAGGGATGAAATTTGAAACAAACAAACAAAAAATGCAGGGCTCAGATCATGAAGAGACCTCATGGAAAAGAAGTGGTGAGAAGTCTGGACTCCAAGCTAGGAGGGAGATAGAGCCAATGGACAGTTAAGAGTTGGGGAACTGACACAATGAAACCGCACTTCAGAAAACCATCTGCAAGGAGTGTCCCAGCCAAACTGCAACCTTCCCCCATCCCGCAGCCAGACTGTCACAGGACTAGCTCAAAACAAAAATCAAGAAATTCCTAGGTCAAAAAATTAAAAGCCACTATTTAGTATGAGAGGAAGAAATATTTGAAACAGGGAAGAGAAAAGGAATAGCAGTTTTCACTCATCCTTGCCCTCCAGTTGAGACAGAGGAGGGGAGTGTGGAGAACAAGGCAGCTAGAAGCCGTGTGAGGCCATATCCTCAGCCCCTCCCCTCTCCAGTCAAATGCCGGAGGAGGGCAGGGAGGAGAACAAGAACCACCATCCTGTGCAATCCGGGGGGATCCATCAGCAGGAACATTTGTGTCTAGCTTCCATCTGTAATTGCTGAAAGCAGGAGGATGACCAGTATCTCCCTCCTCACCTCCCCTGCACAGGGCATGGAAAGGGCCAAAAGTCACTGAGTAGGCTTTCTAGGCAGAAAGGATCAGAATTAGCCCTGTAATTTCCCACAGCCCTTGAATGCCACAATATTCCAGTGGGCTCCATGTGTGACCCAAAAGTTGCTGTAAAGAGAGGGCTGATACACATCTGTCACAATGTCACCTCGGTATGGCAAGGGGATGTGTGTTAAAGGCTGTCATGGGCTGCCTGCTGAAGGGCGAAGGGGGATGCAGCTCCGACTCTGAGATGAGCAGCACTGGGAAGCCCCTGATGGGGGCAGGCCAGCACATCCCCAGAGCTGGCAGAATAAAGATGGATCAAGTGCATGAGAGATTCACTAGGAGAAAAAGTGCTTCACAGTGCCATGAAAAGACAGAGGTTTCTATATGTTTCCTAAAGGTAGGCACCTGAGGACCTTGGTTTAGTGGCCTGGTAAGTTCAAGACCCACATCTCTGGGATCGTCTTGACCTTTTCCCCTGCTGTACCCCTGTTGGTAGCTACAAGGCTGCCACAGCTCTAGCCATCATGTCCACATTCAAGGAAAGAAGAAAGGGCAAAGTGGGATGGCATTGGCTGTGTCTTGCTCTCTTTGGGGAAAAAACAAAAATATTCCTGCAACTACTAGTGGGTTTCTGCTTTCCCACTGGCCAGAACTGTGTTTCATGCCCTACCCTCCTTTCTGCAAGGAATCTGGTAAAACAAACAGCCGTCCTCCCCTTGGGCACATTACTGCCCAAAACAAAACTGGAGTTATGTTAGCAAAGAAGAGGGAGTAATGGATATTGGATAGGCAAACACAGTGACAACTTACAAGATCCCAGTTCAAGATCTCAAAGTAAATGCTGCTGTCTGCCCACCCCAGGGTTGTCAGATAAAATGCAAGATGCCCAGTTAAATTTGAATGTCAGATAAACAGCTAAGAGTCTTTTAGTATTAGCAAGTCACAGATGTTGCATGGAACATACCTTATATTGTTAATTTTTAAGTTTCTTATTTTTGAACCTCAGATTGAACTGTATGTCTTATATTTTTATTTGTTGAATCTAGTAACTCCACTCCCCTGCAGCACCCCCACCGGTGTGATGCTGTCTCTACAGAGGACAAGAGGGTAAGGGGAAGAGGCTTTAAAAACTTGAATAACCTGAAAACTTGCCGAATTGGACTGACTTTAACTGAGAGTGACAAGACTAGATTTTTACACTAGGGAGGATCAAGGCTCAGGGCCAGGAATTAAAATGAAGTTATAAAAAAAATAAAGACTTTCAATTTAGTATTCTTGAGTCTGTGACTCTGAAATTCATACCTGATCCAAGAGGGGGGATGGGAGGAGGGCGAACCTGGAAGCAGAGGGAAGAGATGGAGACTCTGGTGGTCATGGAGAGGGGAGGTATCTGGGCCAGGAACAGGGCAGCAGGGCGAGAGTAGGACAATAGAAGTGGATGGATTCAAACATCATTAGGAAATTAGAAAAAAAAAACAAACTATGACCAGGTGATTCGATGGATGCCAAGGGTGAAGGAGATGGAGGAAGGAGGATGACGACCAGGTTTGGGGGTCGGGTAATTGGTAATTTGTTAAAGAGGAGAACACCAAAAGCTGAACAGGTTAGGGAAGATCACGAATTGAGTTGGGATAACTTCAGGTTGAGGAGCCTGAGGGGACATCCAAGTGGTAGCGTAGAAGGCAGCTGGGCGGCTGGCGCAGGGGCCTCGGAGGACAAGGGGCTGGAAATCTATCCTGGCCACCTTTGTGTGTTTATGCCTTGGCTGCCTGCATGTCTTCCTATCAGTGAAAAAGGCATGCTAGGGCAAAAATCAAGACAATGATAAATAGATACAAATGAAAACATGGACTTTAAAGAATTAAAGTCAACGCTAGGTAGGGTAGGTAGGAGGCAGTCTCAGCTCCAGTGCAACTGGGACAGAAATTCAGAAAATCACTCTCTGGACATTATCTGTCCACACAGCGTCTAGCTCCACTTTTATGGGGGTGGGGTGGGGTGGGCAGTACCCCCAAAATACTTTTGGAAATTATCAATCCCATGTTGTGTGTAGTCTTGGTGCAACCAGAATTCACTAGCCAGGACTCCCTTGCCATTGGGTGGAATAGTGACCCAAATTAAGCCAACTGGTCTCTCCCAGCATTTTGATACCCGGAGGCCAGCAACACAAGGGCATGGTAGCAAGTTGCTGAAGTTCCAATCATCTGGCAGCAAGGTCTTGACAAGACTCTCAAGTTGTTTTTCCTACCCGTGTACGTATGTTCTAGCGGCCAGGGTCTGGCTTTTTTCTTCTGCTCTAGGTTATCCTCTAAATTCCCCTAGCTACCTAAAATCCTTTCAATAAAATCATTTCCATTTAATTTAGTCAGAATCAGTTTCTGCTGCTTGGGATCATAGAACACTAAGTGATTCAGAAAGGGCTGGACCAAAATTATTTCCAAGATATCTTTCAGGCTCACAGCACCCATGAAATATAACTAATATCATTTTTTTAAATTTCTAGTAATTTTTTAAAAGATCATTCTTTACAGAAGATATTACCCATAGAAATGTATTTAAATATGCACGTGTAATGATGATGACATTCTATTTTATTCACATACTTGTGTGCACACACATGCATACAAGCTATGCCCTCACTACAGTGTCACTACTAATATTTGAGGGAATAAAAGAACAATTGCAGCAATTACTAAATAGATTCCCATTTAACTTCTCATAGATAATGTGAGTTATTTCTTTTAACAAGAAAATCTTCATTTATTAAAAAGAACTGGCTATCTAGAAATAAAAATATACATCAATTGCTACCACTGCATTTTAATTTCTCAGGTTTATGTCTCATAACAGAGGACCATGGGTCAAGTTCACTTACTTTATGGAACGGAGTATTTTTAAAACACACATAGAAATAGAAGCAAAACAAAATCCATTATTTCATTTGGCCATAAAATGTTTAGTCTTTGGTTTAATTTGCACATTATGACACTTATGAATATCAGTCCAGATTAAAAAATACTGTTTTCATGCATCGGAAGAAGTGTCTTGACTTGAAGCCACTACAGTGTATGAAAATTGAGAATTCTGGTAAAACTTACGGAGAGATTTAATATAATGGAAACTGAGGTAGTTTGCCTGACCCCCCCCGACCCCCAAAACAAAAATGCCATTCACAAAGGCAAAAGTTGTGACATTCATGGACATACGAAATATCTGTAAATCTGAATCCTAGGGGACCTTTGCTTCAGCAGATATCTGAGGCCGTAGTGGGATAAGGGATGCATCTTGAGAAGAATGAATTTAAGAATGTAATTAAGTAGTCGTACATTTCATATGGGTTTTATTGACATTTAAAGTTATTATTTAATGGAGATTTTGTTCAATTTACCTTTATGTCAAAATCTCCCCCCAAAATTAGAGATTAAAAAAAAAAAAACAACTAGAAACTGACAGTAAAACTGAACAACGATTTGACATGACTCCTTCGGAGCTGGATGCGTGGTGATGCCGAGAAAGGGGAATTTACTGCTAAACAGCCAGGGACATAGTATATCGTTTTAAAATTCTACCTTAAACTATTTAGAATAGCTACTATTTATAGAGCATCCACAATGTGTCAGGCACTATGTAGACATCATTTTGAACTGGCACAATACCTCTATAAAGTACTACTTCCATTTTTACAAATAAAAAGAAAACTCTTTTCAGTGAGGTTGTGAATTGCCCACAGCCATACAAATTAATAAGGGGCAGAGTTGGAATCCACGCCCAGCTCTCTCCGGTTGCAAATTTTGAATTCTTTCCTCTTCCCCACGCTGTCTCTTACCATAGCACGGTCTGTTGCTTTTTCTTGTCCTTCTCCACACAATGTTCTGTTTGTTTGCACTGATTGTTTAGGGATTTGTCATAATTTGACAATTACAATGTAACTCTGGTTTGGGAGTCGTTCTCTCCTGGTAATCCAGGTTTATGTTGGATTGGCAAAGAGATTAGTATCATTCTGTGGCCGCCCCAGAGAATCCATCTCCTTAAATTAGGGAGCAGACAGCCAGGAGCATCCACGAAAAGCAAATTAAACACAAACGGTGCCAAGAAAATGTATACATATTTTAAGAAAGGAAAAAACTGTATTAAAATTGTAACAGTATACGCCAATAACATTAAGTTGTATATTGTATCCTGAACCTCCTGCAATTGCAGAAGTCAAATGCGACTTGCTTATTATAATTTTAATACCGTTTTTTCCTTTCTTAAAATGTGTATACTTTTTTCTGTCACCCTTTGCAGATGTGATTCCCTCTCAAGGCATAAAGTATAACAGGAAAAACACTGATGAAAGCAAACATTTAACAGGATAAAAAGATGAATAGATGGAATGAATAAATATGATAACTTATTTTGCTCTCTTGGCATCTAAACTAATATATCTAATGACTAATATAAATGTCCTTTGGCAGGTCTTTATGTTAATTATTAGGTGAACTTTAGAAGTAAAGGCATTACCACCTATTCAAATATGTGATTAATATATTTAACATATTTTTTCATAGGATGAACTGAAATTATGATACCAAGAGGAAGTTTCAAATTCACTAAAATATTTCAAAAGCAGTTCAATGAAAATAAAATATGATCATAAGATTATTTAATATGGCAAAGATAAACTCGAGACATACATAATATTGAATCAAAAGTAATGATAATACTTTTATTTTATTAAGTTAATATTTATAAGTCACTAGTGGCTTATCTACGTGTCAGTTATAGCAGTCCCACATTCATATTGTAGGGATAAATGTTATTGGAATCACCTACGGGATAATTACATTGACTTAAATTAATACTTAAGTAGCCTCAGCTAATATAATTTCCTTGGAATAAAATGAAGCACTATCTTTACCCACACTTTCCAGTGTAGGCAGATATTATGTAAACTTTAATTAAATGGAAAAAAGTCTTTCTTGACATACACATACTAACTGATAAAAATCATATAAGTTACTTGAATATGCTTTCTAGTTTTTTGTAAAGAGGGTAATTTTTTCCCCCAAAAGCTAACATAATAAACAGCATTTCTCTAGTCACATAAGTGTATAACGAGAGAGAAGTTAGAAAAAAGAAAAAGGTGCTTCAAATGACTTTACTTTAAAAATGTAATTACAATGAAAACTAAAAACATTTTTCTTAATTTTACACATTTAGGTTTTTAACAATTATTAGTCATAATGTTGATTAATAATGATTAAGAATTACACTGTCATTACTCATACATATATGTGTATAGTAATGAACATTGGAGAGTTAAGAATTTTGGAATTCTTTATTTCCTATGTACTTCAAAATGAATCAAGGAAAAAAAAATCAAGGAAAAAAGTTTCAATATGAAAAGGCCTTTTTAAATTTAAAGGATTTCCAATGAGTTGACTGGTCTCTGGGGGCATCTACTGGAAATTTAGCAAACTGCAGTTACATCATGTAAATTTGATAACTTGCATTATCCATCCTAATATAGATATTATTTTAATTGATATGCAAATAAGTTGACACTCAAAGAAGATAAATGTAAAGTTATGCACGGTATTCTATCTCATCCATCTGGTAACAACAAAACATGTAGCCGTCTATGAGATCAATTAGCAAATATTCAACTGTTAAAAATGTAAATAGGGCAGGTGGTGTATCAGAAATTAACATTTTTCTAATCACCAAATTTTCATAGTTGGGAAAATGAGAAAGATATTTTAGAGGTAAACACACATACATTTAATGAATAATTGTTATTAATCCAAGTAATATGCATATAAATCTACTTTTAAATTATGATGTTTTCTCTAATACAAATTTATTTTGCATTGCAGTAAGCCACCAATCATAAATAACTGGATTATTATTGTTTATTTTCTATATCACATAATTTAACCATTACAAGGTATCTCAAAAAAGAGAATTTATTATACTTAGATCAAGAGAATCTATCTTATTATAATTAGTCATTAAAATGAACATTATTATCTATTTCTCCTAAACATTTCAGAAACTCCTTAAAGAATAATCAGCATATAATGAATATAATACAATAATTGCAGCTTATGTACAGCATAACATACATTTTAATAAAAAAGCTCTCCTTACAATATGATTGCAGTTATGACTAATCATTTTAGTAAGAATTTTAATATCATAACCATTACAACAATCTTGATATTCTTTGCAAAATGTCTAAGTTATATTTGCTTCAAGAGAAAATAAAATAATTTTGAAAGTATAAATATTATGCTATATTTATATTGTACCCTTACATGCTTTAGATATTACTACAATTTTATTTAAGACTCTTCTTACAAAGATTGAAATATGTTACATTTTAATTTCCTGGAGAAACACAATAATGCATGCATTGTGTTTAATGAAAATTTCATTAAAATTGCTATTCAGATAATTGTGATATCACCTTTAATAGTATAAATTCAAAAAAGTAATCAAGATAAAAATGTTACCAATAAATCAGAATATAAATATTAATCTAGTAGGATTGTGTTGTTTCAGTTTAGATTTAGATTCAGTTTAGACAGTGGGACTAAACTGATAATTTAAAAATAAATAAAACCTACCCTCTAGGATAGTATGGAATAGAATTTTTATGCAATTATCTAAACAGCTATAAGTTTACTAATTTTGCATCTTTAGCAAAAACTGTAACATGTGCTAAGTTTTGGTGTATATTTTTGAAAAATGCAAATTTTATTATCTAATAATAAAAGTTGGAAAGCATAGTCAGACTTTTAACATTTTAAAAGCATGTATATATATGTATGTATACGTGTGTGAGCATATATATAGTACATAAATTGAAAAAATAGCATTTATTTAACCCAAGCTCAACCTTTAATTCTTTTTAAAAAATCGAATAATAATAACAATTAAGCAATAAAGTTTACCTCACAGTATTTTATAAATAGTACTATTACTAATACAACTCTTTCAATGAATATTTAAAATACTTAAAATTTGATCAGCAAAAATTCTCTTTTTTTTTTTTTTTTTTTTTTTTATTGTTGGGGATTCATTGAGGGTACAATAAGCCAGGTTACACTGATTGCAATTGTTAGGTAAAGTCCCTCTTGCAATCATGTCTTGCCCCCATAAAGTGTGACACACACCAAGGCCCCACCCACCTCCCTCCTTCCCTCTTTCTGTTTCCCCCCCCATAACCATAATTGTCATTAATTGTCCTCATATCAAAATTGAGTACATAGGATTCATGCTTCTCCATTCTTGTGATGCTTTACTAAGAATAATATCTTCCACGTCCATCCAGGTTAATACGAAGGATGTAAAGTCTACGGCCATACCACCCTGAACGCGCCCGATCTCGTCTGATCTCGGAAGCTAAGCAGGGTCGGGCCTGGTTAGTACTTGGATGGGAGCAAAAATTCTCTTAATGCAATAAGAATTCATTTCAACACGGGTGATTTTTATCTTAAGATATATGAAATATTTGTGTAGAATGTCACAAAAATTATTTCATAGATTCAGTTTTTTTGAACCAATGTTTTGCATTAAAGGCAGTCATTTTTTCTCTGATCAACAAATGTTTATAAATTAAGTAGAATTTTTACTGATGATTCTTACCAGATAACACAGAAAAGCATGGTTATTTAGCAGACAGTACAGGACTATAACCCTTACAATAACTTTAAATAATTTCCTCAATAATATCAAGGCATTTTTTATGTGTAACACTCTATTAAAAATGACTTACTCAAGCAATTCCAATTTAATCAAATATTTGAAGTATAGCTATTAACATCAATCAGCAATGAATATGCAGTTCATCAGACAATATAAAATTTAACCAAAAAATATTTACTCACATAGCTGTCACATAGCATTTTAGTATCATTCATTTTCTTTATTAATAAAATCTCAAACCTAAACGTATTTTTAAAAATTTTTTCTGCAGAAGAAAATCTTCTCATATGACATTAATTACAATTAAAAATTTTATGAAGCCTTCTTATTTTCAAACTCCTTGTGGATATTTCAAACATTTTTGCAAATAAAAATGTTTTAAGCCAAACAGTAGACATGAAAAGATATGACATTGAGTGTCATTGTTAAGAAAGAATTTTTCAGGGGAAGTATTTCAACACTTGAGTCCAAATACCTTCGATTAAATGAGGCAATCAAATGGCTTCTAGTTCTTCTTTTTCAAATTACACTGAACTTTCAACTATCAGAAAACTGAAAATTCAAGCCTGAAAATAATCTTAGTTTTTAAATTGAGTTATAATAATAAAGAAATTTGAATAAGTAATATATTCTGATATAGTCTGTTCCCTAAAATAATACGAAACCTAACAAAAGGACAAAAAAACAAAAAAATGAACTTCATAACATGTACCTACGAATGAATTCCAAACACATGTTAACATGATCACACTAGCTCATTAACTGAATACTTTTGCCTAAATTCATATTTATAATTTTTACTGACATAAAATGCCATAGAATATAAATTCACTCTGCTTTTTTGAGACATAATTCAGCGATATCCTCCAAATTTACTGAAATTCTGTAATTTAGCAATTTTTGCCTCAAATAGTATCGTTTACATTTTTTCTTTCAGTTCTCTGTATATCACATAAATAAAAGAATTATCAATTTTCCTTATAAATTTAGTGAAATATCACATTTCAAACTTTTAGTAAAAATGGAAAGCTGGAAAATATAAAGACCAAACTTAATAAAAACAAGTTGTATTATAAAGAAAACTTCAGCTCACTGTGTTCTTTTTTTACTCAAGTATGTCATACATTTTATCTTTGCAAGAGTTTGACGAGTTTTGCAAGTAAAATTCTGTTTCCTCTACACTTGCTAATAGTCATGAGAATCTGTAGTTTGCACCTTCCCATTAAAAATGTATTGTATTTTTTTGAAATTATTCACCCCGCCTTTTATCCAGATCATGTCTTTGAAAGGAGGAAGTAGATAATAAATGGAATAATTCATGATTTCCCATTAAATATGAAACTTTCTTTTGCAGAGTTTAGAAAATGAAGTTCTACATAATGTACAAAAGTTGATTAGAACTTTTTTTAACCTTTTCAAGAAGAAAACCTACCACATTAAACAACTGTACAAGAAGCTTTCTTTGGGAAAAGTCAAACAATTGATTCTTACACCTATAGCTTTGTGATACATGTTCTAATGTTCCCGCCAAACAATATATCCACTTATAATATTTAAGATGTATTAAAATTATGGCAATAAAAATAGCATACATTGAAATATATACAGGACAAGTACTTAAGAGAAATGTCACATGTTTAAAATACAAGGGAAAAATCATGTAAATTAAAAATGAAAACATTATTCATGCTCTTTTCAGCAATGGAACAGGAAAGAATGTAAAGGTAAATAACAAAAACTGCATGTATATTTCTCTTATTGTGACATTTCTTCTAGTGAGGTAATGATATTTTGTCGTAAGAAAAAGACTGCACACTTACAAAGCTTCTCTTTTATAAAACATTCATTGGTACTCACTTAACTACACTCTTATCCTCCCTTTCTTTTGTATAAAATTAAAAATAATTAAAACCAAATGATTCTTAGGTTCATTCCAGCTCTATATCTATATATGTAAATATTCTATCTTTCTTAGGTGAGAAATCTGTATGATTTACCTTAAAAGAACCGTCACGTTCTGTTTAAGGGCAGTAGTTGATCTCATTTCATCTTTGGGTTTTTATAGTTCATCATTTCACTAAACATATTTTAATCTTTCCTATATCAAAAAAGTAAGAATATATTTTCTCCTATCCATCTTGATTGCTTAAAAAATAACTACCAAACTATAAGTGATGTAAGGACTCTTTCCTATCGTAGGCTCTTTAACGGCTGTTACTAAAAAGGTGTGCACTGCACATACGAACAGTGAAGCCAGAATTTCTCACAGACTATTTGTATGCCATAATCAAACTTTCAGACTGTAAAAACTAAACGAATAAAACAAAAAGTAAATTGATCATTCTGATGCTTTGGGCAGACAACACCTGTATATAAATCTATGTATAAATACCTTGTCTTTCAGGATATCATATCAATTTTATTGCAACTCTCTGAAATATTTGAGTAACTACTAGTTATAGTTAAGAACATAGGATTAGAAAATCAAGTATGTGCTTTAATAAGGATATGGTAAGAACAAAAGGAAGTATTTGTGGGAAGATGATATAAAAAAAGAATAGATACATAGTAGGCAGAGAGGATTTGTCATGATTTTGTAGTCTTATATAGTAGTGCAAATGCCAACAGATGGAAAGCTTGCATAACACCACTAATATTAGCCAAGATACAATTCAGGCAGAATAAATTAAAGGCAATAAGAATATCAGAGATTCATAAATAGGCTAATCTACTGAAAAAGATAGCAGATAGGAAAATATGCACCTAACATAGCTTTAAAATATATAAATTTAACAGAATAGTGAGAAATTGATTTTAAATTTTTTTTCAGGACTTTACAGATAAAGTAAAAGGAAAATATTTGAATAACAACAGCCTAGCTGTTGTTAACAACAGCTAATTTTTATTATTATATGCTTGATTGAAATAGCAGGCTCAAGCTAATTATTTGATTCTGGTAGGTTTTTCTGTATAGAATTAATTGCCAAACAAATAGAAAATATATGAGTATGCTTATTTTTCAGACATAGAAGGGATATTTATAAAATTTGACCAATCACTAGCCATATCAGAAATTTCACAAATAGATATCACACAGGGCACATTCACTAAGCGTTAGTAAAGATTCACTCCCCAACCCTGCATCACCCTCTCAAAGGAAAAAAAAAAATATTTACCTGGAAATTTACAAATGTATTTCTATTTTATTCATTGCCTGAAGGCGAAACCACTATGAAAATACTTACACATTTAGACTTGAAAGATAAAAAATGCCTACTTATCAAGTCCTGGGAGAAGAAGTCATCATGGTATTGAAAAGGAAGCTGATGAATTTAAGTGCATTTGTTGAAAAACAACAGCAAGTGTTACATGTGAAGAAGCTAGCTTTCAACTTGGGTTGTTGGTGGAAAAATCCTAACAAAATCAACATAATGAAATAAACTCAAATAAAAAAAACAGGTAAGAAAATATCCAAGGTAAATTCATAAAATAATAAGTCAAAGGACAAAAAAAAAAACATAAAACAAACAAACAAAAAAAACCTGGTTACATGAAAAGACAAAAATATTTGAAAGTATAATCAAGAAAAACAAAACAGATGTCACCAAAAACAGTACCAGAAATGAAAAAGTCTTCTATTATAATTACAGCAACAGCTAACTTTTATTATTATATGCTTAATGATGTGTGAGACGCTGTTCTCTATACTTCACAATTATTCTACTTAACCTTTACATTTCTTATGAGATAGATACTGTTATTGTTATCTACATTTTATAGAGAAGGAAACTGTGGATTAAGAATTTAATTAACATGGCAAAGATCACACACCTGTGAGTAAGAGAGCTGCACTACCCATCCAGGCAGTCTAATTCTAGAGACCTTATTATTACCCATCATTATATTTACTCCCAGATATATATAAAATATTTCAATAGATATGGAAGAGATTTAAACCTTCTTAGAAAATGTCACATTAAAATTTTATTGCAATAAATATAAAATTCTAAATAATCACTTACTAAAATAATACCAGTTATCAAAACAGGCTGTGTAAGATTGAGGAGACCAGTTGTAATAGATGGCCTACTTCTACTCCCTTTGCCCTGAGCCTCACTCCCACCAAAGGAGAAAAGCAACTTGGTTTTCCAAGGACTTCTACCAAACTTTGACTAATAAGAAATTTCCATCTCATCCAAACTATTACAGACCACTGAGAAAGGTACAAATGGTTTCATTTTATAAAATCACAAAGTACAGAACAAGAAAATAAAAATCACAGCTTAATACCATGAGGATTTAGGTGCAAAATCCATGCATGCGCGCACACGCACACACAAACACCAGGAAAAAAAAAACTTAACAAAAATCGTAATGATGAAGTAGCTTTAACTCAGAATTGCAATAATAGTTCAAAATAAGAAAATCTAATAACTTTATAATAATCTTAGTAGATGCTAGAAAATTATTTAATAAAGTTCGCAAGGCATTCGTGATTAAGGAAAGTAGAAACTAAAAAAAAATAAAAATTCTATATCTTGGTAATGTGAATATAACAAAAACCTATGGCGAGAAGTTTTCTGATTGGGATACTTGAGAACTGTTTCCCCTAAGGTCAGGAAAGAGAAGGGACGCTGCTGTCACTGCTATTATTTAACACCATCGAAACCGGAGGTTCTTGTTACGGTGAGACTCAATATTTTAACAATACCAATTCTCCTAAAATAATGTATAAACTCAGTGTAATTCCAATTAAAAAAAAACACAATGATATTTTCCCAACTCCTGACAATTCTAAATTTCATACAAAACAGTTAATATACAAGGAAAACTTGATTGGGAGAAGGAAGGAGACTATTAGACATACAAATGTATTTTTTAACCATATTAATAAAAAGAGTTGTGATGCTTATACAGGAAAAGGCAAATAAATCAATAAAACCAAATATATATTTGGAATTTAAATAAAAATGGCATTTTAATTGAGGGGAAAGCTTTTAGGACAGGTGATTTACAAATATTGTTATTTTTTTCCTATTAATACTTTTATATAATACAGGGAAAATAGGTATATAGCATATGCTATACACCTATTTTACATTACCTTTCTACATTTAATAGTATACTTAAATGCATTTAATTATCAGTTTCCTAATCATTTCCTTAACGCTAATACGTGTGATTAATTTATATTAACATTATCATAAAGATCTTTCATCTGCTTAATCATATTTTACCATGCCAATTTTGTGGACATTTACTTTGGACTTCTGGGTTTCTCTTGATAAGCCAATTTTTTTTGTCATTATGAAGTGTCACAATTTATCCATAGCGATATTCTGCTTTCTAAAAGCACATTTCTGAAAATTTTGAGTTCTCCAATTTTTTTCCCCTCCTTTCTCATCATGCTAAAATGTATGACTTTTTGTACTTCTGTACTGTCATTTCAAACATGGAAAGGACATAGCTTTAGCCATTCAGCTTTGTCTTGACCTTGAAGCGGAAAAACCTTCAGCCAAACTAACCTGCAGACAATTCCCTCTCTTATCCAACAATATTTCTTTCGCTACTTCATTATAGAATAAGATACTGTTTCACACAAGCTTAAGGAGGAAGATTTCATGGAAATCTGAATCAGGATTTTAGAACTGAATCCTTATAGCTGCAAAGTTGGGGGAAAGTTCCAGATCCAGGCAGTCCTGGCAATTCTGGAGGAATCTGAAAATGGATCTCTAATGTATGTCACCCGTTTTCTTCTAGCTTATTCACTCCATCCTCTGTCTGAGCTATGTTTTCTACCTCATTGTTTCTCTTTCTTTATAACAAAAGATTATGTTGGTCAAAGTACTTACCCTCTTTAGCCTTGGTCTCTGGGAGTAATAACATGGGCTATTGCTCACAGGACTATTGTGAGGATCACATAAAACAGAGAAGAGCACATGGCATTCATTTATTTTACCTGTTGCTATCATGCTTAAAATAAAACTTGGTCAAGAAATGTAACATTTATAATAAGCTGTCTAAATAATGATTTTATTGTTCACTAAGTGTTCAAAGGTCTATTATAATGCCCCATTTTTCTTGTATAAGGTCATATGATAAATTTCTTTTGGAATTTAGTATCAGGGAAATAGCCAGTCTCTCTTGAAGAACTAATGTAGGTTTTGTCATTAGGTCGTGAGAATTCCATGGTTCATTATAATTTCTTTTTGCCTAGTCTGCCCAGAAGTTGATGGTGAAACAACATGCTCTCATGGCAACTTTCTTTCTAGTAATTCTAGTGGAATTTACTTCTTTTTTATTTGCCTTTCATTTCTATTTATAATCTGACAGCTGTGCAGTACAAAGTATTAACTTTAAGTTTCTCTAATCCATTCTACAAAGAAAGTAAGCACGAAAAAGAGTGTTATTTCATGTTAAGGTGAATAAAACACAGGCCCTGCTTTCAAAGACTCCCTGTCTAGAGCAAAGTCCATTCCTTATGGTAACTCACAGCATGACATTTATGTTGCCATTCAACACACACATGCACGCACACATACGCACACAACGAATATATCTAAATATATGAAATGAAAGTTTAAAAGCTCCAACATGCACAATGTTTCAGTCTCTTTAGAAATATTAAATCAATTAATTCTCATAACCATTCTAAGAAACTAGCCCTGTTATTATTATCCCTATTTTTTCAGATGAGGAAACTGAGGGACAGGACGGTGAAGTAACATATCCACAGTTAATCAGTTACTTTGTTAGTGTGTGCAAAGCTGAGATTTGAGTCCAGGGAGTCTGGTTTTCAAAGCCATGCTCTATGCCATTATACCTGGCAGTTTCCCAGTAGTCAGCCTTCCTCTGTGCAATGCACTCTTTTCTATTCTATTTTTACGAGACTCTGTTTCCACTTTTTAAATGCTGGCCATGATCCCAAAACTAGTAGGTCACAATCACCACCTACTAATGACTCGCAACCTATATTTCACTAAACGTAATAAAGAGGGGAAAATAAAACACTTGGACATGATTGTAAATGGTTGTTAAGAGAGAATTCAAACAGAAGCTCTGAACTCTACCACGTGGGTGAAGATGGATCAAAAGAGGCCTCACAGAGTGAGAAATAATTAAACAGACCTTGGAAGAGAAATAAAAACTTACCAAGTACACAAGCAGAGCATATGTACAAGACTAAGAGCATATGTACAAGACTAAGGAAGAATAAAAGATCACGAGTGCTCATTCTTTGATCTGCCCACACTGTGGGCTAAGCACTTCCTGAGTATCAGGGAGGCACATATGAGCAAAGCAGCCATGGCCTGAGCTCTCTTGAAGCTTATAGTCTGGTAGAGAAAACAATTAAACTAGCGATGACAGTGAAGTGCTGTGAGTGCCATGATGGGAGGAATACTGGATATTATAGGAGGTTAGCAAGTTTATGTAACATAGTTGAGCCATTTAAAATGAGTAAGAATTAGCCATGAAAGAGTAAGGGGAAGACTAACTCTAGGCCAAGAGACTGGATATGCCCTAAGGCTGAGAGATGAAAAAGAAATAGTTCCCATAGGTCGACCTGAGTAACTTCAGAGGCCAAATGAAATATGGTTCAAGGATGGGTCCTAGACAGACTGGCTGAAGTCCCCTTGAGCTCTTCTACTTGACCTTGGGAAAGTTAGTTAATGCCCCGATGTATCAGTTCTTAGCTATAAAAAGAACTATTAAAGATTTTCCTAGGATTAAATTAATTAGTATGTATAAGTCACTGAAACAGTAAATGGTCAAGAAATATTAGCCATGATTATTATTTTTGCAAATAATAAATTTCAAAGTGGGACGGGAAGACATTAAACTGGAGAAGGTAGGTATAGGCCGGGGTGTGTTTGGCCTTAATGAATAGCAATTACTGAGCGCTTTGTATCTTCTGGACATGTTAGAGGTGCTGGAGACTCAGCAGTGAGCACGACATTCCCTTAGTTGCTTGGGTCAGTCCAGAGGTGTCATCTTTCCTTTCACCCTTTACTCATTTCTCACATTCCTTCTGTTGGTAAGGTCTGATTCCCCTATCACCCGAATATATCCTAAATTAGACCGCTTCTCATCATCTCCATTACATCTACCCTGCTCAAGCCACCACCATCTCTCACTCAGACTGTTGTCCAGGCAAATGCTCACAAAGCAGAGCAGCCTTAAGCAATCCTTTTAAAATGAAGTCACATTATCTCATTTCCCTGCTTAAAGAAAGAGCCAAAGTTTTCCCAACATACTTACAATATTTAGGCTTCTTAGAAATTACTCTGACCGAACACCTTCTAAGGCTTCTAAAGCTTAGAGACAATGTGAAGAGAATTTTTTTTTTTTTTTTTTTTTGAGACAGAGTCTCACTTTGTCACCCTCGGTAAAATGCCATAGTGTCACAGCTCACAGCAACCTCCAGCTCTTGGGCTTAGGTGATTCTCTTGCTTCAACCTCCCAAGTAGCTGGACTACAGGCCCTCACCACAACACCTGGCTATTTTTTGTTGCAGTTTGGCTGGGTCCGGGTTCGAGCTCTCCACCCTTGTTATATGAGGCCAGCGCCCTGCTCACTGAACCACCCGAAAATTTTTAAAAAATAAAAAAAGTGCCACCTGAGAATTTTTAAAAAATAAAAAAAGCACAAAAGAAATTTGGAAAGATTCTTTCTTATAGATCAAGAGTTTTGAAAGATATGATATTAATCAAAATATTAATAAATTGATACATAATCAATTTTAACTTTTTTAAGGACGGAGGCAATTAACATTAGTGAATTTCCAAACAACCAAAAATCTTTAAACATAAAGCCCTAGAATACATAAAATTTAATAAATCAAAACATATGAATAAAACTTTTCTAAAATATATTAGTCATTTGTCCCCCATATGAAACAGTAATGTGACCAAAATAATGCTTTGTTACCAAATCCTAATTATTTAATTCTGACACAATGTAAACATCTTGAAACCCTTGGCTGCAGGACCCAGTCATTATTTGCCTTTCTAAAGTATATCCCCAGAGAGTCTGGCCTTTGAGTAGTGGCCAATTCTCTTGTCTTCCCCATATCTGCTGGCATTTCAGTATTTGAGCTTCTTCCTCACAAATGTAACCTACCTAGGGTAGGAAAAATGGAAGCTTTCCATGGAAAACAATATGGACTAGCCACCTAAATCAGAAAATTTAATTTTATATATGTTTTTAAGTCAACAGGGTTGGCCTAAGGGGGGCTCCATCCCCTTCCTTATAGTACAACGTGTAGGCTATTTTTCTAGAGCTTTTTCTCATAATGTGTCAGGGATTTCACACATTTGCTGATGTTGGTTAACCTATATCTGCACAATATCCCTGATATTCTTCTTATAAAGAGACTGTCAAGTTTTGGCTGGGGTGTGTGAATTTGGGGGAATAAGAGGATACGTTCTGTGCCTGCATTTTCTGGCTATAAATAATCTGTGAGGTGCAATAAAGTAAAATGTAATGAAAGAAAGTATATTCATATTTAACTTGGCTTAACAACTTCAGCTTGAAGAAAAGTGTTTAAAATATACTGAAAGATTTTTATACAGTAATATGTAATATGTAGGAAACTGTATTGTATAGTAATATATGGAAAACAGACTAATAGTTAAAAGTATGGAATCTGAAAGTATATCTACACAGTAAATATACATGCATACATAAAAATGTGCACACATGAAATACATATGTAAAAGACATGCTTACATATATGTCTATGTGTTATTGTATGTATATATCTGGATAAGTTGCCTTCCTAGATCAAAGAGAACATGGAACGTTTAAAATGGTCTCACAGAGTCATCCCAGTACAAACACATAGTTTTAAAAGTTCCTGCAATCTAATTAAAACTATCAAGGAAAATTATCTCCTACAAATTTATATTATCTTTTATATTTCTTATACCTAGACATTTAGAAGTTTTACTTCAAAAGAGAACAGTAGTATTATACTCTTCTAATGTAGAGGTAGGCACTACCTAATGCTTACCAGAAAGGACCCTGATCCGGTAATATCTGTAAAAACTCTAGGGAAGAAAAAGAGTTCTTGCAAGCCCATAATTTGGGTTTACCTTAAGTACTGAGATAATATCATTGGTTATTATAACGTCTTCAATTTCCAACAGGATGTGGTTATAGGCCAGAGTAGGATATTTACATACTTGTAGTAACATCAGTAGTTTTAAGGATTTTTTGTAACCATAATGGAACACTGAAAAAGGTTTAAATAGTTTTGAATCTTCCCTGTTTTCCTATACAGGCAGAATATAATATTAAAGACAAAACTCAACATAATAAAACTATCTTGCCCCACAAATTGAGAGCGATGTTCATCCAGCTGACTGATAGTTCTGACTGATTCATTTGCTACCTGGTTGCTCGTCCATGTTTACCATTTTTTTATCTATCACTTTGTCCCATAATGCTGAAAAAGGAATTTCCCAAATAGTTTCTAAATAGAAGAGTGCATTGTGCAATTATGAGTATACACATAGAAACTCTTGTAAGAAGAACCACATTCTCTGGCTATGTTCTGTGTTTTTCTAAAACTGTGTGTTTAATTTTAAAGCAATGTTATACTGATAAGGAATTTAAAGGGTTTACAGAAAAATTTCAGATGTGATTATATTATTAGGATATACAAATTTTGTTGCTTCATACGGTATAGGTCAGTTTCTGAAGTTTTCAATATGAGTTGAAGTTTTATAAAGTTATTCCCTCATTTATAGCATTATAAATATGAAATACAGCTCTTATTTAAAGCCCTGTATTTAGAACATGATGAAAATGACACCCAGTACAAGGCAAAAGGTGTAGCCAAACATATTTAAAGAAAATGATAAATTATTATCTAAATAAACACATAAAATCGATGTTATTTATATCCTTAATAAGTACTATAAAAGCCAAAGAAAAATGATCAATGACAGTTAACGATAATAGATAGTCTGCACTGAGTATTGTCCACCTGTGTTTCATGTAGAGAATCTCATTTAACTCCCATGAGAATTTCCATTATTATTACATTCTCCAAATAGTTGTGGAAATCAAAGATTAGAGAAATTTGGTAACCTGCTCAAGATTACACAAGTTTATGTAGCAAAGCCAAGTTTCCAATTGGGGAAGAAATCAGATCCTATAATAGCCAGAGCCATAAGTAATAATTCTTCTGTTTATCCCTTAGAAATATTTTTTTGTTTGTTTTTAAGAAACATGTTAATTTATATTTTTAAGAAACATGTTAATTTATATTTTTAAATGTCTATTAGAGCTGCTAAGCTTAGGTACCACATGTGAAAATAATTTTAAAGCAAGTCTTTAAAGGAGAAAAAGACATAAATGCCTAAGAAATTGGCATTTCTATGGCCTATTGACATTTGAAATGGTTTCTTTTATGCGTAGATTTTATTTCTGAAAATCTGAGATCTTTTTTGTTCCCAGTGAATATTATTATTTTGCTCTCATTTGTTTTGGGTTAAAAAAAAAAAAAAAGCTCCTTCAAACTACAGTTCTTAAATTCTAAAATTTTAACCAAGATTGACTTTGTTGATTTCAAACTCTTATCTCCTCCTCCTCTCTCCTCTCCTTCTTCTCTGTCCTTCTCTCCTTCTTCTCCCTCCTTCTCCTCTTCTTGTCATCCTCACCTCTTTTTTTTTTTTCCTCTTCTTTTAAATCATGGCTCAAAAAGTCATCTCATTCCTGATTTCACATCCTAGAGATCTGATGTAGGAGACAATGAGAAAATGTAGTCTCAAAAAAGAAGTGATTCTCCTCTTCTTTTCCTGCCTGCCCTGTTTTTTTAAATATTCAGGAGAGGGTAAGGCATTGTCTCTCCATTTGGAACTCCAAAAATCACTTTTTGTTGAATCAGGAAGATCTTAAAATCCAACTTGCTAAGTAGAAGGTAAGAGGGGAGCTTCCTTTCCTTCTTTTCCCAAGATCATAGTCACATAGCCCTTTACTTTGCAACTGGCTTATTTAGAAAGTTTAATTTGCAAACTACTGTAGAGAAGTTAACTTATAGTTTTACAAAAGAACAAAATGTTTTGAAGAGAAAAACAACACAGCTTTATAAAATTTTTCAAAAGCAAATGATGATAAATAAAGTAGAGGAAGAATATACCTGAAGGGATCTGAATTCTTATAAATTTATGATAAAATAGTATGTGCTGAATAAACGACTTCATTTTGTTTCATATATTAGAATGTTTGGCTATCAAGGAGATCAGAGTGTTAGATTTGCAAATAGCAAGTGTATCAGTAGTTTCCAAAAAGCACCTTTAGAGGATAATTTTGAAATTCAAGATGAAAACTTAGATAGGCAAAATGCTGATTTTGCCTCAAAATGAGGTGAGAGAAAAGGGCTTTCAAAGATATGAAAATAAACAATTCTTTGTTTCTTTCCTTTTTTTTTGAGACAGTCTCATTTTGTCGCCCTCTGTAGAGTGAGTGACGTCAAAGCTCACAGCACCCTCCAACTCCTGGGCTTAAGCAATTCTATTGCCTCAGCCTCCCAAGTAGCTGGGACTACAGGCGGCCCACCACAGTGCCCAGCTATTTTTGTTGTTGTTGTTGCAGTTGCCACTTCTAGTTTAGCTGGCAAGGGCTGGATTCGAACCTGCCACCCTTGGTATATGGGGCAAGCGCCCTACCCACTGAGCCACAGGTGCCACCCAATTCTTTGTTTCTTTACAGCACAGACTCACTTAATATGGTAACTGATTGTCCTGACACTCACTCAATGAACATCAACTGATGGATGCTGAAAGACATCTAAAAGTCAGATTTTAGAGATGCACACAATTTTAAACCAAATCCATCCTTCCACATAACAGAGCTTGATATGTGAAGCAGAAAATAATATTGAGGAGATTAACATTCTCTCTCCCCAGATGATTTTGTTTATTTGTATCTTCATATGCATAGCTAAAGATGTAAAAACTGCCTCCCCAAAATTTCATTTCCATCTATAAATGACACTTTTGCTTCTTAGCTACTCAAAGTACTTATGATAATAAGTGATATTTTAAATTATTTCAAAAAACAATAATGCATTCTGATAATATTATACAGAATTTAAAATGTAGAAACATTTCTAACATGACTTTAATTGTTAAAAATCAGCTAAACAGTATCAGTGACCCATTTGACCATTTATATAATAAAGTAAAATCATCTTTGTCAAATATAAAACATGAATACAATACATTTGATTCCATTCAGGTGCTATATTCCTGTAAGTCACAGTAATAATCTCGTCACTTAAAAAGTAATGAACCATACTGAAATCCCTTTCACAAAAGTAGATGAAAACCAGAAGCCCTTTGACTTTGAGCAGTTCTACCCATTCCAAAGTAAAATGATCCCATCTCACTTGGATTTGGCCATTCCTGTACCAGCTACATTAGCTTGTCCTGCTCAATTACTCATTTAAATCTTATCCTGAGGTCAAGGAATGGGGAGGTCAGTGGGGAAGTCAAATTCAAGGTGGCCCCTGCCTGGTAAGGAGTGTCAGCATGAGCCCACACGGGGAGAAAGGATGGTGGAGACAATGAGATGAGTCTAAAGTTTGGCTAAGTCCACACCATACACAGCTTCAGGCCAGGTGAGGAGGTTAGATTATTATTATTATTATTATTAATTATTTTACCTATTTCAGTAGATTACAGGGCACAACTAGTTTTTGTTACCTGGATAAATTATAGTGGCAAAATCAGGGCTTTTAGTCTACCCATACTCAAATAGTGTCCCAAACAAGGAGTGTGGAGTTTGTTACAATACATCGTACCAAATGGGGAGTTTAGATTTTATCACAAGAGCAACAGGGAAGCTCTTGAAGGGTTTTTAGCAGAGGATTAAAGGGATCTAACTTTTCAAAATATCACTTTGGCAGCTGGATTTTATTGAAGTTAGAGTGAATGTGGGAAGAGCAGTTAGGAGACTATCTGAGTAATTTTGGTAAGACAGTGTAATGAAGAAAAGTGAATGAACACAGGATATATTTTGGGGTTATACCTGCTAGAGCATAATGATGGGTTAGACGGGAGTAGTGGTGAGCAAGGCAAGACTGAAGGATGCCTTGGTGCTATTTGCTCCTGCAAGAAGAATACTGGATAATACTGGGGAAGGAGGAAGGGTTGGGGTGAAGCAAGAGTCCAATTTGGGGTTATATTAATGTTGGAACGTTTGTTATATTTCCAAGTATATATGTCAAGAAAGCAGTTGTATCTAAAAATGTGGAATGGGGATGGGGAGGACAGTGCTGGTTTACAAACTTCGTAGTCATCAAAATTTGTAATTGCTAATGTTTAATAAGACTGGGGTCCAGGTTGAGAGTGTAGCTGAAGTAGAAAGCCTAGGACTCGGCCTTTGGACTCCTCACTACTTGAAAAAAGAAAGGCAGTTAGCAAAGGAGACTGAGGCAGTACAGTTTGGAGGAAAACCACAGAACTTGGTCTCCTGGAGGTCACAAGGACAGAATGTTCTAGATGAGAGTGTTCAACTTGGTCAACCGCTGAGAAGACATCAAGCAAGATGAAAACAGAAATACAACCAGTGGAGGGCAGTGCCTGTGGCTCAGTGGGTAGGGCGCTGGCCCCATATACTGAGGGTGGTGGGTTCAAACCCGGCCTTGGCCAAACTGGAACAAAATAATGGCCAGGCATTGTAATAGGCACCTGTGGTCCCAAGCTGCTCAGGAGGCTGAGGCAAGAGAATTGCCTGGACCCAGGAGTGAGGTTGCTGTGAGCTGTGTGGTGCCACGGCACTCTACTGAGGGTGATAGAATAAAACTCTGCCTCTCTAAAAAAAAGAAAGAAATACAACCAGTGGAGGTGATATAAATGGAGGCCCATTGGTGACACTGAACAAAGAGATTTCACTGGGCACTGGCATTGGAAACCTATTTAGCATCAACTGAGGCAAGGCTGGGCTGTGAAAATACCAAGATAATGCGTCTGCTTTGTGGAAGAGTAGAGAAAAATGGGTAGAACTTGGAGGGAAATAAGAAGTTGAGGGAAACACTTCAGTAGACATGAATAGTAGTGAGATCGATCCAATGGAAAAGGAGACATGGATTATGTAAAAAGAAAACATGTTTAACTGCAGGAGAAAGTCTTGGAGCAGTTGAGAGGGAATGGGATCCAGAGCACACAGAGGGAGTATCCTTCAAGAATAGCAACTCACCACCCATCGCAGGAGGAGGAAAGCCACAGTGTGTCAGTTTACACATAAGTAAGTTGGCATATTTGGGGGTAGATGACAAGGTACTGTTTTGGGTTAGATAAGGAGTATGTGCATATTATGAGATATTGACCTAGTATACATCAGTTGTATTACTATATATAAGCATATATAAATAAATCTATTCCCATGTTAAAGAAGAATAAGGCAGTAGAGAGAGGGATTTGAAGACACGTCTTAGATGTTGTTTTTGTCCGATAGAAAATTTAGTTCTTCAGTTTCTACCCATTTCATCTCTATATACTGAATATCTATGACTTAACTATAGATCATTTTATCATGCTAGCAGACAGGGAGCCAAATTCAAAATCTGTCTTCCTGGACAAGTTTTAACCTACCATCTCGGTCCTCTTTGTTTTTTTTTTCTCAACCTTGAGGCTGCCCCTCACAGGACAATCAGCTCTCAGTCATTCCTTGTTTGTCTCCTGCTCATTGGTCTCATTGTCTCAAATAGATGTTAAGTTTCCAGGATGGGGCCAAGCATTTTACAATAAAATATCATTGTGTCTCCCATGGTGAAAAACCTAGTATTAGATATAAAGTAAGTGCTTAATTGGTGCTTGTTGATCGATTTATCTTTTTAAAGTTGAATGGCTAATAAAAAGTTTTATGCAGCAATTCCTTGGCTAAAAGAATGTGCATAATTCTTCATGGCACCTGCTGGGCATTGCTGGGAGATACTGAAATCATTCATCAATTTCTTCCTTTTTATGTATTCAATTAGTTTGTCTGGGGCAAAGTCTAGAATGTGTATCAATCAAAAACATAATAAAGAGCTGTCCACAAGCTATCTTCATACAAATGATTTGCATCTGCTATCTTATGGAAAGGGCTTTGGTTTAAGAAAGCATTCAAGTGCAAGAAGCTTTAAAGAGAATGTAATAGTAAGGCATGAGAACTACCCAGGCTTGCAGTTACTTGTGGCATAATGATGAATTTGAAATCAATTTGGTAATATCTTCAGTGGAAAAATAATATTAAGTGAACATTCATCACCATAGCCTATTTTGCATTCTTAGATAAAATTATTCTTTTTAGTCTGCACTGAAAGAATTTTTTAATAAGAATTTCTATTTTGTTAAATTATGTGAAGCATGTTTAGTTTCTAATTCAATTCTTAAGCCAATTAAAGCTATTTCAATATAATATTTAAATCAGGATGCAAACATTGCTCACGTATATTTTTATTTAAGAAGTAACTGTGCTATCACATAATATTGATTTAATCTTATCCACCAGATTACTGTAGAAAGTTAAAGAATTAACAATCAGAATAATATTTAGCTAAAAATTACAGATACTACACAAGGCAGTCTATACTGCTCTGCAAAAGTGAGTGATTACAGTTACTATGAAATTTTGTCATTCTATGAAGTAGCTATTGATAGAATTAACTATTTTGTTTTTCCCTGTTAAATGTAACTTAACAAATATAATTACAAGGAATATATCAGAAGACTCAGGATTTTAGAATATATGAAACCTACATCAAAAGAGGAAAACTTCTGCAGCAAAATCCGTAGTATTAGACATCACTAAAAAAAGAGAATCTTTCTGAAATATTTGCTGAATAAAATATTTCAATTGAAACTTATTGAATTTCATAAAATGAAATGTATTTGCATTTAGAAGAGTTTCATTTTTCAATACTTAACATTTAAAGATATGACGGTAACAGAGCCACTAGGTTTCTATTCATTTCTCACTAACCTACATTAATTTTTAGACTATTTTTATTCATCCCATAAATTACATTCTAACTTGTGGCAAAATGACGAAGTTTACATTGTTCCTTTAAAACATAAATCTAGATAATTTAAAAATATCTTTAAATTAACCAATAAATGATGGTCCATTGATTCTTTGTGTGAGTTCTTGGGAGGGAAACGAAGATACATAGGGTTTTGGGGGGGTTTTATTTTTGTCGTTGTTTATTTTCTGTTTTGTTTTCACCAGGAAAAAAGGATATATGAACCTTTTTTCTTAAAGATGTTCTTCCCCCACCCCCCATGGAGGCAACACACCTTAAAATAGAAGTTAACATGCAATTAATGGCACAGACTTAACTAAACATTGCAAATGTGCTAGTATAAAATTGTGGTAAATATGGGAATTTTGAGAGCCATAAAATTAAAGACTTTGATATGTGTAAGATCAATAGACATAACTTATCACTATTTAATATGACCTTTAATTTTTAAATGCCATGTTCCAATGAAAAAGTATATTGCACAAGAAAATTGAAATTTCAATAAAGAATCAAGACAAAAGAAACAAACTTCATATGAAAGTACCTTTAAGAGGTTGTACTTACGCAGCAACCTCCTCTTTTGACAATCCTTTGAAATTCACCTCCAGATAATGATCTATGTCATCTTTTTCTTTGATCAACTGAGACCTAAATGAAATGGAAAGAAATAAGAAAGCACTGACTTATCAAGTTGAAAAGCTACCAAACATATAAAATGCCACCAGGAGAACAGAAATATTCAGGGTATAAGACATGTTCTACAACAGCTATGGAGTTAAGCTGTTGATTGATAGTTTCAAAATTTTAATTTTCCTGAATGGAAAAGAGTAGAGAAGAATATTAAACCCAGTGCATAAGTGAATAAAATACCAACACATTGAAATAATTCACATTCTTAAATACGTGAAGCTTTTTCTTCAAAGCTTCTGAGGGTTTCCATTTGGCTCACGTTTTTTCACAGTATTGTTTTTCAACTGCTAAAATCGTATTTTGTTTGGCACAGAATCTTGAGTCAAGAACATCTGTTTGGTAAAAATGTGCGAAACTTATTTGTCCCAAACATTACTAAATCTTGCCCTGAACTTCTGTTTTTTGGGGTTATTTATTTTTTATTTTTTAGTTTTTTACAGCTTTTGGCTGGGGCTGGGTTTGAACCCGCCACCTCCAGCATATGGGGCCGGCGCCTTACTCCTTTGAGCCATAGGCACCTCCCAAACTCAAGTTATTGTTAAAGGGTCAAAGTGCAAAATGATTTTAAAGAAGACTTTATTGAGAAAATAGTGTGTCCCCTTTCACACCTTCTTTTATCTTTAAAAATAAGCATGCTATCAATCTCTCATAACCATGGGGACGTCAGACAAAACAAATAACTGTGTTTTTTGGGTTTTTTTATTAAATCATAGGTGTGTACATTAATGTGATCATGGAGGCACCATACACTAGTTTCATAGACCGTTTCAGAAGCTATTAAAAAATGTTTATATAAACTTTGCCTTGAATGGTCATGATAAAAATATTTTACTTCAACAAGAGAAATGCAAGTTTTGTTTTTTTTTTTTTTTTTTGTAGAGACAGAGTCTCACTTTACTGCCCTTGGTAGAGTGCCATGGCGTCACACGGCTCACAGCAACCTCCAGCTCTTGGGCTTATGTGATTCTCTTGTCTCAGCCTCCTGAGCAGCTGGGACTACAGGCGCCCCCCACAACGCCAGGCTATTTTTTTGTTGTTGAAGTTTGGCCGGGACTGGGTTTGAACCCACCACCCTCGGCATATGGGGCCGGCGCCCTACTCACTAAGCCACAGGCGCCTCCCTGTTTTCTTTTTTTTTTTTTTTTGAGACAGAATGTCAAGCTGTCACCCTGGGTAGAGTGCCCTGGTGTGCATCACAGCTCACAGCAACCTCAAACTCCTGGGCTTAAGTGATTCTCTTGCCTCAGCCTCCCAAGTAGCTGGGACTACAGGCATCAGCCACAAAGCCCGGCTATTTTTTTTGTTTGTTGGTTTTGTTGCCATTGTCATTGTTGTTTTAGCTGGCCTGGGCTGGGTTCCGACCCAAAAGCCTCGGTGTATGTGGCTGGCGCCCTACCAACTGAGCTACAGACGCCACCAAGAAAAAGTTTTCCTTTAAATCCAGTTTATCTTAAGAGTGGGAGATGGGGCTGTGTTTTTGTTTTTGTTCATCTTGAAAACAAAATGTAATCATAATCACTAAAAAAGAAAGAATAAGATTTTTCAGGCTTTACAAATATTTCACATTTTTCAAAAGTAAAAAAATGAGAACATGTATATGTAGTATGCACATGAATTACGCGTCTATTGAAAGATTTCTCAGCTCTAGGAAAAGGAAATTCTGATTTGCTTTTTTAAAAAAAAATCTTTGTGTTAGTTAAGCTGAATATATTTATTTTGGTTCAAGGACTTTGGTCTTTCCCAGAAATACTAAAAATGAAGTTGAGAATAAAGAAGTCTTATAAAACTTTGATCATTATGCCTTATAGGAATTGAAAAGTAGCATACAAAGAAAATAATCAAACCTACATATGCAAAATATTTCTGTTGATAAATAATATGTGTATCACTAAAAGTCAATAAAGTTACAAAGGGCAATTTCAAAGTAGCCCAATCTCAGTTAATAGTCATAATTATGCAAAAAATGCATTGAGTTTTCTGCTCTGCATTTTCTTAGCAACAACTCCAGTAGCTCAGCAGCCTTTCATGGGCAGTGATTTGATGATGCATTTTCAGCTGGAGCATCATTTCATGAACTAATTCATACCTGCACTCGACCGTAGAAGCAAGGCAGCACCCTCCTTCCTCCGAAACAGAAGTCAGCACTTGGAGCCTTGAGTATTAAAAGCAATCGCCTTTTGTCCCTAAAACTTCTGCTTTCTATTCTTTGCATATATTTTTAAAATATGACTTATCTCCAAAACTCTATTGGAGGCATGATACCACATATAATTGTGATAGGAAAAAAACAATCAAATAACCACCAGTTTGATAAATAAATATATTTTTAGCATTTGAATGAGGTTCACCAATCCTTTAAAATAGCAAATTTTAATACTCTTTTAGCAATTTTATTTTCTAGATATGCTATTGATATTGCTTACTATAGAAAATTCATTCTTCAGGAAAAGAAGTGGAAACTTGGGCACATACCTTGGAATTGTTCCAGGGGAGCATGGCAGCTTCTGTCTGGCTAGGGCTGTAAGCTTTGGGCGTGTCATGGGCAGTGGGGGTAAGGTGGTCATTTTGGACTACAAAAAAAATAAGCAGAAATGATGGTTTAAAGCACTGAGTTTTCAAAGGATCCTTTAAGACGTTATTAGAGAGCCACAGTCTGTCATCTTTGCTGAGAATGTCTCTGCATGTAGAGCTACCGTTCTCTTTTTCAGAAATGCTACTCAGTGAGGGTAGTCTGCAGGTTGCTTCTTTTATTATTTTCTTTCATTGTCTGCCTTTTGGCCAATTTGTTTCTTGCCTCTATCTCCAACACAATATCATAATGATAAAACCCAATAAATGCACTGATGATTCAGATAATCATCGGGTTTCATAAGAATTTTGTAAAGGGACATGATTGAAATTAAAGAATGAAGATTTTTAGAATAGCTATGGATTTCCAATGTTTGTACTTTGCTTTCCTGTTATAATCAATGATTGAAAATTGCTCATACTTTGTCGTTTTCTAAAAGCCTTATCACTCTCAAAGGCTTTCTTTTCAAGGTGATAGACACTAAGAATAATTCTTAAAAAGGAGACGACTCTCCTGAGAAATCACACAGCTCTAACTGTATAATGAATCACTTTAAAATGTATTGGTTTAAAAAAGTGGCTTTAAACAATGTTATTTCTCACACTTCTGGGTCAAGAATTAGGATAAGCCATGATAGGACAGCTTTTTCTCTGCTCCATGATGACTGAGGTCTATACTGAGGAGATTCAGAAGCTGGGGTAACCCAGTGGTGGGGCATAGGAATCATTTGTAAGTGTCTTCACTCAGGTATCCGGTGGTTGATGCTGACTATTAGCTGGTAATCACCTGGGGTTGTCTGCCAGAACACATACATGAGGTTTCCTGTCATGGCTTGGGCTTCCCAACTGCATGGCAACTTCAGACTTCTGATATAGTAGGTCAGGGCTCCAAAGGCAAGTATCCCAAAGAAAAGTGAGGTGGAAGCTGTATCCCCATTTAGGGTCTAGGCTTGGAAATTGCATAGCATCTTTCTATCGTGATAACAAGCCTGCCCAGTTTCATGGCAAATGAACACAAAACTACCCATTGATGAAAGACTATCAAGGTCACATTGTTAAGAAGAGAATTTAGCATTGGAGACACTGTGGCAGCCCTTGTTTTGAAAATGCAATATGTCACAGTGATGAGGAATAAGAAATGCAGGTCTATAAAATGAAGTTATCTAAACCTTGCCCCAAAGAGAAAGAAGTCCATGATGTCTGTGGACTTAGAATAGAAAAACTGTCACATGTTGCCAGGGCTCTCAAATGTAAAAGAACTGAAATAGAGAGGCATCCAGAAGGCCAGAGGCTCCTGATCTCACTCCTACTATGTCCACCAGCTGGACTCTACCCTTAGCATCATCAAGCAACTAGAAAGCTTGTTTCAGGCTTTAAATCACTTATCACCAGCAGAGGTGACCTGTGTGACCTAGGGTAAATCATAATCAATCTGGGCCTTGACTACATTCAACAGCAATTTACTGAGCTACTACTTGATGCCAGGCACTATCCTAGGTGTTGAAGATACAGCAGTGAACATAAAGACAAAAATATCTAACATCACAGAATTTACATTGTGGGGTAAATACGGAGAAAGAAAATACACAAACAAGCAAAATATATAGCACATCAGATGATAAGATTTTACAATGAAAAATAAAGTAGGGAACTAAAAACTATCCAAATGCTCACTGATAGAGAAGGGATAAATAAGAGAAGTGGATGAGGCCAAGGAAGTTAATGAGAATTTTGGTAGGGTCCAATATTTTAGGCTTTTGAAGTTTTGAACACTGCGGACAGTGGATTTTATGGTGATGGAGGTAAGAAGCCGTTGGAAGAGCTATAGCGTACAGGTGACACAATCTGACTTTCACCTGCTAGGATCACTCTGAATTCCCTTTTGAGGTTAGATGGTAAGGGGAGGAAGAGCAATGTCAGAGAGACCGGCTGGGCAGGGTCTATGAAGTCTGAGTGAGAGATTGTGTTGTTTAGATAGGAGTGGCGGTGGAGAGAGGTAGCCAAACCTGAGGCAGAGCTGCCTGTGCTTGGCTGAGACATGATATTCCTCTAGTGCTACAAAGCCATGGTGGGGCCAGACATGGAACGGCATTAAGACTTGAGGAAAAATATTTTGAAATTCATTGTAAAAATGGGCAGTCTTGTTTCTGGGGAAAAAATTAATCTGGTCTAAAAATAATTTTTTACAATTAAAGAGAATTCTAATGCAGACCCGTGTTTTATTTTAGATATAATAAGTCCTATATACTACCTATATAGTAAGGTATGGTAGGATTTATGAAAACTTATTTTTATACAGTTACAGCTTTAAAGTGCACAGTCTAAACAGAACAAACATTAGAAAACATCTTATAGTGTTATACTTTATTATAACATAATAATATAATGACTTCATTATTTTTTAAACAAAAAAAATCTATTTTTCTGACTAGATGTTATATTAGTTACTTGAGTTCCTTGGATAACCAGAATTTACAAAAGGGCAACATCATGCAGAAAATGGGGTAAAGTCATGATCAATTGAGGGTTAAATCACATGTATGGGTTTAAAGGGACACAGAAGACTCCCCGAACCCACCTCACATGACCCTACTCTGAGAAGCTGTGAAGACTGTCTTCCACAGTTTTCCGATGTTATGGGAAACATTAGTTCTTAACCCCCTGGCCTGTCTAGCCCTAACAGATTTCAAAAGAGAGAGAGAGAGAGAAAAAAAAACAAAAAACTCTGTTTGCTTCAGTTGGGGTATTCCACCCTCTGTGAGTTAATACCTATTAAGAGCCCCACTTGGCTCATCAAGGCACTGAGGCCCGGGTAATCTCTGCATAACTGCAGCATTCTTTGAAGGGTTCACCAAGGAGCTTCAAAATGAGGAAACTTGTGATTCCCCCAACACTAGGAAGATTTCCCTAACGCATCCCATCAAGGTACATTTAACCCCCCACAAAAGTTGGCCTCACCAGTATGTTATATAAAGTTTATTCTTTTTGATGTTTACTTGAGTGAGATGATCCACGTTAGACAATATAAGCATCTAAGGAATTCACATGCAAATAATATACATGGAGAGGAATATGTCTCCTTTGTCATACAGATCAACCACAGTCTTTTTTTTTTTTCTTTCAAATTCTCAGTCAACGTTTCCTACCATTAAAGTTTCAGATCCAGTTCCTTCATTTTGCTTTCCTCTGATCTGAGAACATTAGCAGCAGGAACACCTTTACTCTTAAATTTAGTTTAGTGTAAGTAGCAAGCCCTGCTGGCAAGCCTCAAGGCACAAACTCCGAATAGGGGGTGGTCAGAGCTGAATGATAAAGTGGGCAAAAAGTTATTAACTGCCTGTTGGAAAAAAATACAGCATACCTCAACCAATGTATGTTGGAAAGTTTAAACCAGAGTTAGGGTGGAAGCTGAGCAGGCTCCCTCCTTGCTTCTAAACACCACATCCCACCTTGCCTATCCCTGTTGAGAAAGGGCATTTTGTTGCTCACAATCAATACTCAGCCACCGAAGGTATTTTATTTTATATAACATATAATATGTGAACTGAATTTTATGACACAAATAATACATGATATACACCAAATATTGAAAGGGATCCTATATCAAATTATTTTCTTATCTAAGTAATCACCATGTCTTTTGTGCCTGATAAGTTCCATCTTATGCTGAATTTTCAAGAAGGAAGTAGCTGTATTCTAGCATGCAGCCAATGGGAAAATAAGTGGAAAAAAATGCTAGCATGTTTAGGGAAATAGCATTTGAGGCTTAAAGTATATCTGTAAAGCAAAGAAAGCCTTTTGCTCTTTGTTAATATGAGTTGCATCATTTTGCTGATGTTGGCCAGATGGTGTTCTCAACTCTTAGGTAAGTTCCAACCTAGACTCGAGGAGGAGGAAGGGAACTAGTGCTATGGGGTGAGTGAAAGTGGAACACATTACCATTAGTTACGGCACTTCATCAGGCTTCCCTGAACACCACAGATAAAAACATGTAACATAGGTGTGACTACAGGAAGGGAAATTGCTCAGGTTCAAGTCAGTAAGGGAGAAGGTGAATGAAAGGTACCTCTCTGGCTAAAACCAAAAGGAGCTCAGCCCAGGAGCCCAAGCTGCAGCAGGATGCTGGGAGGACCCAGAGGCAGCTCCCCCAGTGCTAGCAAGTGGGCAGTGCTACTTGTGGCACCACTGGTGCTGAGACAAAGATCAAAATGCTGCCTGAAGCCACTCCACTGTTGGTATTCAGAAGAGAATTGGTGCACTCTTTGATCTGCTGGTTGGCTCTTGTACCACAGTTACAGTCTAAATTTGGCCCCCACATGCAAAGACAAATGAGAATTGAGAAATATAGGATGAAAGGGTTGAGAGCGCTGGGTCAGGCCAAATGTGTCCCAGGGTATGAGTTTAAGTTCCTGGCCCCCAAGTAAAATTCTTCAAAGAGTAACCCTGCTGTCCTCTATCCCCAGAGATGCCTTCATCAGGAAACACAAAAGAGGGGAGGCCTAGACTGTGTAGACAAGAGGCTACGTAGGGAGGGACTATGTCTGAGGCTGACCAGTGTCTCCAGGGCTCAGTCACCTTGGGGTAAAAACTGAGATGAGAGAAATAAAGCTCATAAACCACAGTAAGAAAACTTACTAGACATCAGCAAGAAAGTTCACAATAAATGTGATTTTACTCAAAATGCTTCATAAAAATTAAAAGTTTCACACCATCACCACAAGCTCTTTACTATGAAAGTTTAAAGAAAATTATGGAAGAAATATCACTAAATATGCTCCTTAGAAAAGTAAAAAATAACTCACTTCTAGCACCCCGTGGTGGGTAATTAGATAGGTTGTTAAATAAAATAAGTAGAAAGTATACATTTTCTACCAAATGACATCTATTGGATGGTTAAATGAAAATATAAAGCAGGAAAGGTATCTGAAGGCAAGCCACATTTTACTTCACTTACATTTGCAGATTATTGCTGAAGGTCTCTCCAGGCTTGCAAACTTCAGCCTGAGAATCAAGAAGCAAAGAAAGATAGCAAAGGAGTGAAGAAACAAAGTTCAAATCAGTTAATAGAATAACTCCTCTCTTCACCCCAAGTCTGGGAGTAAGATTCATTCATACAACAAATACTAAGTACTTACTACCCAAGATTAGATGAACTCTTTTTAAAAATCCCAAAGTGTATTGGATCCTATGAGAGAAACTAATCACTAATTCAGTGAAATGCCCAAATTGAAATATGTACATGTATTGATAAATTTCAATACAAATATAATATTAAGGATAACCACTTGTTATTTTAAATTTATAAGCTGGAGTTATCTTTACCCAAAACGAAAGCATCTCAGTTCTCCTTCTGTTTCCACCTATTTCTAAATAAATAGAACCAATTGCCTTATTTTTCACTGCCCCCGGGGGCGGGGAGGTGGTTAACCGGGAGCTCCTTTCCCTACTCCTCTTTCGTTCCCTGAGGTAAATGGCAAGGGCCTGGGACTCAGAAAGCCTGAAAAAGACCCAGGGAGGAAGGTCTATCGGGGTCAGGAGGGGACCGCCTGGAGGAACAGCCCGCCTCTCCAAGGTGCTGAGAAAGTCCAGTCGCCAGCCCCGCCCTTTCCTCCACGAACCTTAGCGGACTGGCCTCAGGGAACAACTCCAGTTTTCCGTTCCGCCACAGTGAGTCCCCACAGGCAACAGGCGCTGGGCGCCCTCAAAGCCCCCTTGCTTTGGAGCCGCCGGGGCCTAGAGAGGGGACGCGGAGAACGTCTCCAGGGAAACAGGGGGAAGAGGCGGGGCGGTAGGGGGCGGGGTTAAGCTAAACAGGGGCTCGGGATTGGGGAAGCTCTGGCTTGGGGGTGGACCTTGGGGCGGAGCTTACTGACAGCAGAAGTACACGGACTCAGCGCAGCGGGCTTTTCAAGCTGCTTTCAGAAGTTGGACCGCTGTCAGAAATTAGTTCGCATAGCCCAAGGGTCTTGAATTTTCTGCCTGAATCATTTCCTTCACGGCACTGCATTATCAATATTTTGCAGCATTTCTCTTTTGTTCTCAGGATTGATGGTAAAACCTTGAGGTTAGCATTCATGACCTCCCGAACCTGATAGCACTTTATCCACCTAGATAAGTCCTTCACTTTCCTCTTCCTCAGGCCCTGTTGCAGTCAGAACCCAAACAAATACCGTTCTCAATCCTGTCTTCAGAAAGATAATTCAGTTTTGAGTTCTGACCTACTAAATACTCGAAGTGCCTTTTAAAGACTGTTCCCATATCCTGTCCTTCTTTCTGTTCTTTCCTTGTTTCCTTCCTTCCTTCCTTCCTTCTGTCCTTCCTTCCTTCCTTCCTTCCTTCCTTCCTTCCTTCCTTCCTTCCTTCCTTCCTTCTGTCCTTCCTGTCTTAATTCTTACTTCCTTCTTTCCTTCCTTCCTCCCTCCATCCCTCCCTGCCTCCCTTCCTTCCTTCCTTTTTTGAAATTTTACTGGTAATTCAAGATTTTATATTTATACTAACTATAGTTAGTATAGGCCATAGAATACAATAGTATACTATTGTATAGGCTATAGTTAGTATAGCCTATACTATATTGTTCATTTCAGCCCATCAGTCCATCTCCTCTCTCACAGAAAAGTGCAAGGAAGTGAGCTTCCTTGTTCATTCCCTCATAGTTACATGGGGCAAAGGAGTGAAGCTAGTTGCTTATTACACCTCAAAGACAGACGTGCTGGAAATTAGGCTTTTATTCAATACCTACTGTTACACATTGTAGGATAGTGAGCCAGCGATATTGCTCACAGGAATTCATTGTATGAAGCATAAATTGATTCTATTTGAACCACAAGAAGAACAACCATAATCACACTTTCATTCCAACATCTAATTTGCTGCAACAAATTATTTAATGCTAAATTATTTCCAGCAAGTAAGTTTACATCAGACATTCCAATGATCACTGCAGCTATCTGTACCTGGGCTCCACCCCTCCCCCAATGTCAGTAAGACCCATTCTATTCTCATGAAAATTTTTTCCAGTTTTCAGCATTGCCTCAACACCGTTACCTGTGTGCTGCTGTTTCAGCCCTTGCTGCTTTTATCTGCCTTAGAGGTTTGTGGATTCCATCCACCTCCCTTCTCACAAGGAGGCTCTCGTAGGTGGCTCCTTCCTCTTTGGTCTTATTCCTACTGCTTTCTGTATTTTCACTGGCCGTTCTTTGACTAATTCCTTTCTTCTGCTGCTTATCATAAGATTCTTTAGAGCTAGGGTGGCGCCTGTGGCTCAAAGGAGTAGGGCACCGGCCCCATATACCGGAGGTGGTGAGTTCAAACTCGGCCCCGGCCAAAAACTGCAAAAAAAAAGATTCTTTAGAGCTAGGGAATTCAATTAGAGACCTTTGTTTTCATTTTTTTTTATTTTATTTTTTTTACAGACCAATAGCATGTGATTTTAATTTTTGGGTCAGACTCTGCTCACCAGTCACCACAACATCCACTGTCCATCATTTCTAACAGATCCTCGACTTTCAACTGCATGCACTGGTAGGAAAAAAGAACGTATTTTCCAGCTTCCCTTGCAGCTAGATGCAGCAACGAAAGCAGAAATGTCCCATGAGACCAGGACAGGGCCTTGCTGTACCTTTTTGCTCACCCCTCCCCATTTTTTTTTTTTTTTTTATTGTTGGGGATTCATTGAGGGTACAATAAGCCAGTTACACTGATTGCAATTGTTAGGTAAAGTCCCTCTTGCAATCATGTCTTGCCCCCATAAAGTGTGACACACACTAAGGCCCCACCCTCCTCCCTCCTTCCCTCTTTCTGCTTCCCCCCCATAACCTTAATTGTCATTAATTGTCCTCATATCAAGATTGAGTACATAGGATTCATGCTTCTCCATTTTTGTGATGCTTTACGAAGAATAATGTCTTCCACGTCCATCCAGGTTAATACGAAAGACGTAAAGTCTCCATTTTTTTTAATGGCTGAATAGTATTCCATGGTATACATATACCACAGATTGTTAATCCATTCCTGGGTTGGTGGGCATTTAGGCTGTTTCAACATTTTGGCAACGGTAAATTGAGCTGCAATAAACAGTCTAGTACAAGTGTCCTTATGATAAAAGGATTTTTTTCCTTCTGGGTAGATGCCCAGTAATGGGATTGCAGGATCAAATGGGAGGTCTAGCTTGAGTGCTTTGAGGTTTCTCCATACTTCCTTCCAGAAAGGTTGTACTAGTTTGCAGTCCCACCAGCAGTGTAAAAGTGTTCCCTTCTCTCCACATCCACGCCAGCATCTGCAGTTTTGAGATTTTGTGATGTGGGCCATTCTCACTGGGGTTAGATGATATCTCAGGGTTGTTTTGATTTGCATTTCTCTAATATATAGAGATGATGAACATTTTTTCATGTGTTTGGTAGCCATTCGTCTGTCGTCTTTAGAGAAAGTTCTATTCATGTCTCTTGCCCATTGATATAAGGGATTGTTGGCTTTTTTCATGTGGATTAATTTGAGTTCTCTATAGATCCTGGTTATCAAGCTTTTGTCTGACTGAAAAAATGCAAATATCCTTTCCCATTGTGTAGGTTGTCTCTTTGCTTTGGTTATTGTCTCCTTAGCTGTACAGAAGCTTTTCAGTTTAATGAAGTCCCATTTGTTTATTTTTGTTGTTGTTGCAATTGCCATGGCAGTCTTCTTCATGAAGTCTTCCCCCAGGCCAATATCTTCCAGTGTTTTTCCTATGCTTTCTTGGAGGATTTTTATTGTTTCATGCCTTAAGTTTAAGTCCTTTATCCATCTTGAATCAATTTTTGTGAGTGGGGAAAGGTGTGGGTCCAGTTTCAGTCTTTTACATGTAGACATCCAGTTCTCCCAACACCATTTATTGAATAGGGAGTCTTTCCCCCAAGGTAAGTTCTTGTTTGGTTTATCGAAGATTAGGTGGTTGTAAGATGTTAGTTTCATTTCTTGGTGTTCAATTCGATTCCAAGTGTCTATGTCTCTGTTTTTGTGCCAGTACCATGCTGTCTTGACCACTATGGCTTTGTAGTACAGACTAAAATCTGGTATGCTGATGCCCCCAGCTTTATTTTTGTTACTAAGAACTGCCTTAGCTATACGGGGTTTTTTCCGGTTCCATACAAAACGCAGAATCATTTTTTCCAAATCTTGAAAGTACGATGTTGGTACTTTGATAGGAATGGCATTGAATAGGTAGATTGCTTTGGGAAGTATAGACATTTTAACAATGTTAATTCTTCCCATCCATGAGCATGGTATGTTCTTCCATTTGTTAATATCCTCTGCTATTTCCTTTCTGAGGATTTCATAGTTTTCTTTATAGAGGTCCTTCACCTCCTTCGTTAGGTATATTCCTAGGTATTTCATTTTCTTTGAAACTATGGTGAAGGGAGTTGTGTCCTTAATTAGCTTCTCATCTTGACTGTTATTGGTGTATACAAAGGCTACTGACTTGTGGACATTGATTTTATATCCTGAAACATTACTGTATTTTTTGATGACTTCTAGGAGTCTTGTGGTTGAGTCTTTGGGGTTCTCTAAGTATAAGATCATGTCGTCAGCAAAGAGGGAGAGTTTGACCTACTCTGCTCCCATTTGGATTCCCTTTATTTCCTTGTCTTGCCTAATTGTATTGGCTAGAACTTCCAGCACTTTGTTGAATAGTAAAGGTGACAGAGGACAACCTTGTCTGGTTCCAGTTCTAAGAGGAAAAGCTTTCAGTTTTACTCCATTCAGTAAAATATTGGCTGTGGGTTTGTCATAGATAGCTTCAATCAGTTTTAGAAATGTGCCACCTATGCCTATACTCTTCAGTGTTCTAATTAGAAAAGGATGCTGGATTTTATTAAATGCTTTTTCTGCATCTATTGAGAGGATCATATGATCTTTATTTTTGCCTCTGTTAATATGGTGGATAACGTTTATGGACTTGCGTATGTTAAACCAGCCTTGCATCCCTGGGATGAAGCCTACTTGATCATGATGAATGACTTTTTTGATGATAAGCTGTAATCTATTGGCTAGGATTTTGTTGAGAATTTTTCCATCTATATTCATGAGTGAGATTGGTCTGAAATTCTCCTTTTTGCTTGGGTCTTTTCCTGGTTTTGGTATCAGGGTGATGTTTGCTTCATAGAATGTGTTGGGGAAGATTCCTTCTTCCTCAGTTTTTTGGAATAATTTCTGCAGTACAGGAATAAGCTCTTCCTTGAAGGTTTGATAGAATTCTGGAGTGAAGCCATCTGGACCGGGGCATTTTTTGGTTGGAAGATTTTTTTATTGTTTCTTTGATCTCAGTGCTTGAAATTGGTCTGTTCAGGAGCTCTATTTCTTCCTGGCTGAGTCTAGGGAGAGGGTGTGATTCCAAATATTGATCCATTTTCTTCACATTGTCAAATTTCTGGGCATAGAGTTTCTGGTAGTATTCAGAGATGATCTCTTGTATCTCTGTAGGATCAGTTGTTATTTCCCCTTTATCGTTTCTGATTGAGGTTATTAGAGATTTTACTTTTCTATTTCTAGTTAGTCTGGCCAATGGTTTATCTATTTTATTTATTTTTTCAAAAAACCAACTCCTTGTTTCATTAATTTTCTGAATGATTCTTTTGTTTTCAATTTCATTGATCTCTGATTTGATTTTGGATATTTCTTTTCTTCTACTGCGTTTAGGCTTAGATTGTTCTTCTTTTTCCAATTCCATAAGATCTCTTGTGAGATTGTTGATGTGCTCTCTTTCTGTTTTTCGAATGTAGGCATCTAAAGCAATGAATTTTCCTCTCAAAACTGCTATTGCAGTATCCTAGAGGTTTTGGTAGCTTGTGTCTTCATTGTTGTTATGCTCAAGGAAGTTAATGATTTCCTGTTTTATTTCTTCCTTCATCCATCTGTTATTCAACAGAAGATTGTTTAATTTCCATGCCTTTGGGTGGGGTTGAGCATTTTTGTTAGAGTTGAGTTCCACCTTTAGTGCCTTATGGTCTGAGAAGATACAAGGTAAAATTTCAATTCTTTTGATTCTGTTGATATTTGTTTTGTGTCCCAGGATATGATCAATTTTGGAGAATGTTCCATGGGGTGATGAGAAGAATGTATATTCTTTATCTTTGGGGTGGAGTGTTCTATATACGTCTATCAAGCATAATTGTTCTAGGGTCTCATTTAAATCTCTTACATCTTTGTTTAATTTCTGTTTAGAGGATCTGTCCAGCTCCGTAAGAGGTATGTTAAAGTCCCCTGTTATGATGGTATTATCAGCTATCATATTGCTCAGACAGAGTAAGGTCTGCTTCAAGAATCTGGGAGCATTTAAATTGGGTGCATAAATATTTAGAATTGAAATGTCTTTTTGTTGTAGTTTTCCCTTGACCAATATAAAGTGACCATCTTTGTCTTTTTTGACTTTAGTTACTTTAAATCCACATGTATCTGAAAATAAGATTGCAACTCCTCTTTTCTTCTGAATTCCATTTGCCTGAAAAATTGTCTTCCAACCCTTGAGTCAGAGCTTTAATTTGTCTTTTGAAGCCAGGTGTGTTTCTTGCAGACAGCAAATGGATGGCTTGTGTGTTTCAATCCAGTCAGCCAATCTATGTCTCTTCAGTGGGGAATTCAAGCCATTAACATTTATTGAGATAATTGATAAGTGTGGTAGTATTCTATTCGTCTTATTTGGTGAGAGTCCATTGCTTAGTTTTATCTTTTGCATCAGTGTGGAGGTTAGGTTCTGTCCTTTCATTTCTGAGTTCTTACTTTGCTGCTGATCCATTGTGGTGGTCAGTGTGCAGAACAGGTTGAAGTATTTCCTGTAGAGCTGGTCTTGTTGTGGCAAATTTCCTCAATGTTTGTATATCCGTAAATGATTTGATTTCTCCGTCAATTTTTAAGCTTAGCTTAGCAGGGTACAGAATTCTGGGCTGAAAATTGTTCTGTTTAAGTAGATTAAAGGTAGATGACCATTGTCTTCTTGCTTGGAAAGTTTCATTAGAGAAGTCTGCGGTCACTCTGATGGATTTGCCCCTGTAGGTCAACTGGCGCTTACTCCTGGCAGCTTGCAGAATCTTTTCTTTTGTCTTGACTTTGGACAGGTTCATCACAATGTGTCTTGGAGAAGCTCGGTTAGAGTTGAGGCGACCCGGGGTCCGATATCCCTCTGAAAGCAGTGTGTCAGAATCTTTGGTGATGTTTGGGAAATTTTCTTTTATAATATTCTCTAGTATGGCTTCCATTCCTCTGGGGCATTCTTCTTCCCCTTCTGGAATTCCTATAACTCATATGTTGGAACGCTTCATAAAGTCCCATAATTCTGACAGTGAACGTTCTGCTTTCTCTCTCTTCTTTTCTGCCTCTTTTACTGTCTGAGTTATCTCAAGAACTTTGTCTTCTACCTCTGAAATTCTTTCTTCTGCATGGTCTAACCTGTTGCTGATACTTTCCATTGCATCTTTAAGTTCCCTAATTGACTGTTTCAGTTCCTTCAGGTCTGCTGTATCCTTTTTATATTCTTCATATCGTTCATCTCTTATTTGATTCTGTTTTTGGATTTCCTTTTGGTTATTTTCCACTTTATTAGCAATTTCCTTCATTGTTTCCATCATTTCTTTCATTGTTTTCAACATGTGTATTCTAAATTCCCTTTCTGTCATTCCTAACATTTCTGTATAGGTGGAATCCTCTGCAATAGCTACCTCATGGTCCCTTGGTGGGGTTGTTCTAGACTGGTTCTTCATGTTGCCTGGAGTTTTCTGCTGATTCTTCCTCATGAGTGATTTCTTTTATCTGTTTCCTTGCCCTAATTTTCCTTTCACTTCCTCTTGCTCTTTAAGTTCTTGTGCCTGTGGACTAAGGGTTACAGGACCAGAAGGGTGAGAAGGTGGAAGAGCAAAAAAAAGGGGGATGAAAGAAAGGAGGACCGAGTGATAAGAAAAAAAGAAAGATAGAGAAAGGAGAGGGGGTGGGTATAAGGAATATTGACAAAAAGAAGAGAGGCACAGAAAGAGGGAGACAGGGCAATATAGGTGTACAGTAGGGTACTTTGACACAACCTTAAAAAACCCCACCTTCTGGGGGTGTCCAGTTGCGTGGTTCCCTTGAGGTCAGCAGCTCTTTGCTAACCTGGTCAGACACAGTACCCCACCTCCACCAAGTAGAGAGGAAAGACAAAAATGCTATAAATCAAACCAAAACAAGCAAGCAGAAAACTTTACAGGGATAAAATTGGGTGAAAAACCAAATGATATCGGTAGAAACACTAGCAAAAATGAAGTTGAAGTTATTAAAAAAGGCAGCAATGGGAAATTATAATTAAGCTAGGAAAATTGAGAAAGAAAAAGGGATCTGTGTGGAAAAGATTGAAATTAAAAAAACAAAAGAACGTCAGCAACGTCAAAATAAACAAACAAAAAAAACAACCAAACAAAAAAAAAAAAAGAAAAAGAAAAAAAATACACAACCAAAAACAAAGCAGTGTGTATATGTTATTGAATATTGTCTGGGCAACACGTGGTCTTCTGGGGTATGAGATGTTAGTCACAGTTCTGATATGACTGGAGGCTGCTGATTTCTCAAAGCTCAGCAGGTAGACACCCTAAATCTCTCTTCAGCCTACTTAAAAGGCTCTTTGAACTTGTAAACTTGCTGAGCAGAAGCTTTCCCAGCTTTCTCGCTGGAATCGCTGCTGAAGTGGCTATCCACTTACCCAGTGTGCCAAAACTGGTCTCACTCTGCCCCGAGGGTTAGGGCTGCAAGGCGGCTCAGACCCCACCTTTAGGCTACTTGGTTGCTGGGTTACCAGCTCCCACCCATTTCTAGCTCTGTGACCCTGAGGGCGGAGCTTGCCGGGGCAGATCACTGACAATGGATCCGTGTGACCCACCGCCAAACACTATTAGCTCTGTCTGGCTCAGCGGCTCAGACTGGGGCCCTAGACAACGGCCAAAGTTCTCCGCACTCCCGCTCAGGCCTTCCCCAAGGCAGTTCAACTCAGTGCCAAGTCCAAGGACATCAAAACAGTTCACAGGTAAGGCCTTTCTGGTTTGCAGTCTCGCTGCTACTGAACTTACAGTTGTGGGCGGGTTTAGACGGATAGAACACGTGCGACCACTTGCCGGTTTTCCACGGTTTTAGTCCTCCTCTTGGGGTCCAGAAGTCTCTCGCTGACTCCCTGTATCCTCATAGGAGTGATGTTCGGCAGTTCCCACCAGCCAGAGATGCCTGGAGTCCTATCTCCCCAGACTCACGGTGCCCAGATGCAAGGAAGCTGTTACTCAGCTGCCATCTTGCTCCGCCCCCTAGAGACCTTTGTTTTTAAGTGACAGAAGACTCAAACTGGCTTACACGAAAAAGAAAATTGATTGTTTCCTACAATCACAGGATGCCAGCTTCAGGTGCAACTTTATCTAGAGACTTTGCCCTTCTGAAAGCTTTGATGATGTTTTACTATACAGAATTGATCTCTCCTCTTGAACTGACCTTCTTTTATCAGAATGAATTTTCATGGTGTTTTGTTTACATGAGCTAACCTTCCCGAAAGGATGATGAACTCCTTGAAAGAACAGACTTTGTCTTATTTTTTTTTTCCCTTAAATTTCCTGGACTACTACAGAGATTGGTACACAGTACTTGCTCAAACATATTTTTTGAACTGAATGAATGCAAAATAGAGGTTCTTCTAACTGATTCATTCTTATGTAATTCTTCTCATTGCTTCCTGTTTTTTCACCTAGAATTCAAGGGGAAGGGGAGGTGATGCAACTGACAGGGTGAATGCTATCACTGACACAATGACATCTACAGTGCCCTCTTCCAGTCTTACTCTGAAGAAAGATTTTTAGGTTATGCTAGCTCCCCAAAGAAGCAAATGATAATTCTGTAGTGGAACCCAACACATCTTTACTGCTCACCATAATTGTTCTCAAAGTGTTTTTGATATCTCTCAGTCATCAATTCCAGTACATAAGTTATTCTCAATTATTCTTGTTCTACCCATCTGTTTTACTGAGAACATCTCCAAGTAACATCTAAAGAAAGAATAACAGTTAATTTTTTTAATTCTTTCATGTATGCCTTGAAAGAATGCCCTGTGTGACTTTCCTCTACTGTTGTCTGAATAGGCTGTTTTTTTTTTTTTTTCCCCAAAAAAATGATCATCCATCAGAGTTGGATGATCTAGGTTAACAATCATTACCAGTAGAAGGTGTTATTTCACTTTTCTCTAGTATCCAGGGCTCAGGATGAGAAGTCTATTGCCAATTTTATTTTCCATCCTTTGTATGTGGTCTAGTATGAAGATCTGTGTCTGCAGTGACAACCACAGATCTCAGTGGCCTAAAACAACAAAGTTTATTTCTTGGTTTCAGTATGTAACCATCAGAAATCAGGTTCCATACACTCATCTCACCAGACTCAGACTGAGAGAATCTCTGCTCCCTGGAGCACGGCTGATCTGCAACAGAGAGATGATAACCAGGGTAAGTTGCACATTAGCTATGATTACCCAGTGCTTCCTCTGACATTTCACTGGCCACAGCAACTGACATGGCCATGCTCAAATCCCAACGTGTCTGAAAGAAGAACCAGACATCGATGAATGGTCACAATGACTGTCTCAGACATGTTTCCTCCCCCTCAGCTCAAGCATTTTTAGGTTGCTCTCTTTATCCCTCCTGTTTTGACATATCATAGGATTCCCTAAGTAGAGCAATTATAGCTAAAATTCCCATCCTGCCTCAAATTTTGATAATTGTAAATATAATTTTGTCTCATTTTTTAAAATATAGTTTATTTAAATTATAATTTGTCTCATTTGTTCTGTTATCTTTTTCTATGATTCTGTTTATTGATGTAAGTCTCCTACATTTGTCCTTTTTTATCCTTGATTTCTTTTCATGTACATTCTTTTTTTTCTCAAGTTTGGAAATTTTTGACAATGTTACTTTGCAATCTTTAATCAATTTTTTTCTTTTGTGGGTAGAAGGGTTCATACTCAGCCTTTGAGAGTTCTTGTTTTTCTTTATTGCTCCTTTTTTATAGATTCTTTTTCTTTTATGCATATAATATCTTGCAATTATCTCTGAATATATTAGTTTTAATATTTTTTAAAAATAAGATTGTCTTTTCCTCTTGGAAAAGTTTTTCTTTTGTCAATGTTGACCTTTATCTTTTATGGAATTTATTTCTCTTGTTTGCCATATTAATTAGCATTCGATTCAGCTGCTAGTAATAGAAAGAAAATACAAAACTGGAATGACACTTGATGACGTCAGGTTCTGTTTTCGTCTTCACTGCGCATGGATTCCATTCCCAAGATGGCTTCATTGACAATCCAGCTATTACACCTGCATTTTATCTGGAGAATGGGCAGGGAATAGTGGCATGCTCTTTCTAAGAAGATGAACACATCACTTATTGTGATATTCCACTGACAAGAACTTCATCACATTGCCATACTACACTAGAAAATATGATTATTTTGAGTAGCCAAATGACTTGCTAAAAAGGTTCCATACCTATGGAAAATAAGAAAAGAGTGGATAATGGGGACAGTCAGCATTGATACTACAGTTGTTAAATCAAAGAAAGAACTGAACGCCTTGTGTAACTTTCCTCTACTGCTGTCTGAATAGGCTTTTTCCTCTAGTTTCCTCTTTGAGTAATAATTTTGATAAACTCTGGATGAGGTAGGCAAGTTATGTCTCCTTGGATTTCTTTGACGGCAAGAGCATAGGGAACCAGCTATCAGGCTATGCCTTCCACGCTGGAGTAAGAAGGCACCAATTTGAGGTATAAACATATACCCCCCGAGCCTCGAGCGTTACCTTGAGCGTTCCTTTAATGTCTTCCTATAAAGGAGTTGTCGGGTTTAAAGTTCTCCATCCTGCTCTGTGTCCAGGTGTGTGGAGGTCAAATGGGGTGCTGCATGGGTAAACTGACAATTCAAATGGACTATCATATTTAGAAGACATCGAGTAGCTTAACATCCTAAGCCCCTGTTTAGCACTTTTCACGGAGGCACCTTTGCTCAAGAGGCTTGCCTTCCTTTTCTCCTGTAGCTGTTCTTTCCTCGTTTCAAAATATGGTTACTTCTTTGCATGGGGGTGCCCCCTTAATGAAAAAAAATACAACAAAACTTTTCATACCAAACTTCTCATAATACCTACGTCTGTAATTATTATAAAATTAGATCCTTATGTCATGGTTAGCCAAATAAAAACATAAACTCTGAGAAGGCTCATGTACATAGACGTGCACACACATACACGGAATTTGTTAGTTTATGTCGGCACAACTCTAGGGACGCTGTTTTCCTTTAGAATGGACTTTGAGGGTTTTTCAACATAAGGATGGGATACAATATTAGAAAGAATAAATTTGTCAAATGAATGCTTTTTCAAGAGACTCTAGATTCTATATGCTATTTTTGGTGACTAAAGTAGTCTATTTAACACTTTCCTGGGTTGAATAATGAAAATATGGCCAACTGTAGAGTAAGCTGTACTGAAAAAAGTTTATATTTAAAGTTTTTCAGAAAATGTTAGGATTGCATACATCATTTATGCCTCAACTTCTAATTATATTCCCTGATAAAGTCTTAAAATTTTTCCCTTAACTGAAGATCTGAGATCTAAAGAGGAAAATGCCATAGACTTAGTAAGTTCTTCACAAGTAGTTTCTCATGATTAATAGTACTAGTGGGAGTACTAGTTAATAGTACTAGTTATAACTGAGATGGACATCACAACTTCAGTGAAGATATAGTATTCCCATGTAAGAGAGGTCAGATTATTAAAACTCGGGGATACCTGCTACATTTACTATGCCATTGTATTCATGAGAATGGCCTGATCTGCAGATGTCTCTGTTGTTAATTAGTCAAGACAAAGCTTGGAATCAAGCTAATGGGTGATCCAATTACTTAAAACTTGATTTGTGTGAGAAAAAGAAAAAAAAAGTCTTCTAAATCTAGTAAAAAGGGACCTGGCTTGAGTTATCACAAAAGAAACTAAAGTGTACTGTCTCTCATCGTATTCCAAGACTAGATTCATAGCCCATTGAATGACAGCTCTGTGTCCTCAGGTCCAGGTATAATATTACAAGTGTACACTGTGAAACTTCCTCCATCTTTCTCAAAGATAACTGTGTTTATTTGCTCAGGTAACTGCACTGAAGAAAGGAGTATACCAAAACTTTTAGATTGTTAGAAAGTAGACACTAACTCTGAGCTAATACTAATTTTACTCATTTCTAAGGACACAGAACACCTTTACCAATGGATTTCAGGTAAATGGATTGTTTCTTAAATTTTTGAAATAGTCTTAGTGGATCTGGAGCCCATCCTATGAATATTCCTCTGAGTATATACTAATAGATGAAGGCAAAATAAATGGCAGAATTTTTTTAATGGCCACCTGATTTATAGAATAAAGGTTATTATGGTATAAGATGGTCAAGGAAGCGCTGGGTCAGATAATTGAAAGGATTCTCTAGACTCTAATAAGGTTTCCTCAGAAAGATTTCCTATGAGCAAAGGATACACAGAGTCAAGGACAAGAAATAATAAGGCAGCCTGAGGTTGGTCCTGATCACCGAAGTGCAACTTTTCAGGACCTCTCCCAGATGTACAAGATGCACTTCATCTTCAGAAGAAAAACTCAGGAGTTCAAGACCAGACTGAGCAAGAGAGAGACTCCCATCTCTACTGAGAATGGAAAATCTATCTGGGAGTCATAGTCCTAGCTACTTCAGAGGCTGAGGCAAGAGGATGGATTGAGCCCAAGAGTTTGAGGTTGCTGTGAGCTATGACAAGAAAACACTCTAACAGAGAGACAGAGTAAGTTTGCCAGGGATTCTTTTAACACTCCACTGGTCCCATAGCCAAAGCTAGGCTCTATAACCAGATAATAATAGGTGCATATTAGCAATTTGTATTTTTCTTTTAATGAACAATATAGGCAAGCTAGCACAGAGTGCATTCAGGAAAGCTTCAGACTCTAAACAGGATATTATATAGTACTAGCTAGTACATTTGGTGATTATCTTGTCCAAAAGCAGGAACCGTGACTGCAGGCATCCCTGGAGATAAACACAAAGCTACCAAAGGTCAGCTACAATCTGACCCTATACTTCCCTACCAAAATAATCAATCAGAAAATAATTTCCAGCAGGAATTTTAGACTTGCAAAATGGAAGTGATAATTTCTTGCATAGTCCTTGCATTTAATCTCTGAGTTAGCTATATAATATAGATGTGTCTTGAAGAAAAAAAATGTTAATCTGAAAATAACTTTAATTGTCCTGCTATTCCTGATACAATCTTGTTGCTGGAGCAACCTAGTATGCAGCATGTACTCCTCCTCTCTACATTTTGATAAACAGGAAAAAAAAAAAAAGAGAGAGAAAATCTCTTTTACCTGGCAGGACAGCAGTGCACTTCTATATTTCTATTCAGTCATCTGTCCACTCTGGCTCTTAGCTGCAATTTAATTCATGGGGACCCTGTTGTCTTATTGTCTCACAGACTATCATGCTGGGTCACTGTACTGGTAGGTATTCTAACAGACCTAGACAGCAAGAAATAGCAGGCACCCTCCATTCCTTGCTATAAAGACATGCCAAAAGAAAAGATATAAATGTTATGAAAATAGTGTATTTTGTACAAATGCATCCAAATCATATTATTTTTAAATCTAAAGTATGGAAAGAATCAGCTTCCTTTTATAATGTATCTTGTAAGTTGATATTAAACTTATCTATTTCTCAGCATTTCCATACTCTTGATTCTGGTTTATTGCATTTCTACTTTTCTCAGTGAAGGTTTTCTTAGGGTGCGGGGGTGTTAGATGAATGCGAAGACAATTCCAATGTGAAGGGCAATTTGTTGAAATTTGCATATCCAGCCCAGATGTTTATTTGTGTATGTTTGGATTTTGGAGGCTGATATGAATTAGCGTTTCATCATTTCCACAGCTGTATCTGACTGTGAGAGAATTATTGCAGTTCTTATTTTCTAAGATCTGTCTTGCTATTTTCCCTTTCTCCAGTCAGGTTCTTGAGTGACACAATGATTTTGTGGGTCTTTTATATCAATTTGATAAGTTAATGTTTCTAAAACTAGCCAGAGTTCATTTTTATTACTTACAACCAAAAAATACTAATTTGTGTAATAATTTAGAAAGTATTACATGATACAAATGAGAATACTAAGGTTTAATTTAAAAACAAGTTAATAGGCATTAATTATAGTTATACTAAACATTTTAGAATATTAGGCTTTTTCTAAAATAATAGTTGAAGATTCAATTAAGAAATTGCTTTGAAGAGTCTACATAACAATTACATTGCTTTCCATTGTTATATAGAGGTTTGATAAAATTAGTTTAAAAAACTGAGGCAAAAATGTTTTATTTTTACAGTACCAAATGATGACATGTTTTGGCCTGGTCAAAATATAAAATATTTCTGTCCTTCAAACGTTTTCCAGCTGTGTAATATATCAAGTGAAGAAGTCCAATCAATAGTTATCTATCTTACATAAACAGTGCACTGCACTAGGTATTCTAAGGGAGAACAAAAAAGCCATTTGCTTATTGATGCTTGAAAGTAATAATTTTTATATTGAATTTAGAGTTGAAAGACTTTTAATAGATTTTTTACCAATATATATAACTCTCTTGTAATTGTCATTAGTGTTTTACAGTTAAAAGAACCTATAAACATAACTTATAAGATTCAATAAAATAGAATCCACTAATAGTTTTTCAACTATTTGTTGTAAGAGTTCCCTTTGTTGAGATTTTGTAAGATGAAGGAAGACTGGCAAAGAGAATGCCCAGACCGAGGCGTGGTACCCAGGGATACCCACATGAGGAAAGGGCACATCTGAAAGGCAGAGGTCTGGAAAATGATTTGCATAGAACTATCAATGCCCAAGAAGCCCTGGAAAGTCTTTGGGAGTTAGTTTAAAAAATCTAGGCTGTCTTGTTTAGAATCTAATCTGTATTTCCTTGGTTTTAAATCTAGTTTGGGTTGGGGTTCTTTTTTTTTCAATGTGTGCTTATCATATTGTCGTTAAATCCAAAGTAAATAAAGAATAGCTTTATATTTATAAAGAATATTATAAACTATAATAAGATATTTAACTTACCTATTTTCTCAGCATCTCATTTGAAGCACTTCTCTTTGTTTCAGACCACTAAATATACTAATTTAAAAAATATCATTTGAGCTTGAATATTCAAATATATTTTGTTGTTAATTTTACTCATGACTTTGTATCTCTACACAATGGATAAAACTACATTGGTATTGGCAATGTTCCTTTCTCCAGATGGACACAAAAGCCACAAAATAACACACTTCCATAATTGTCAAAATATATTTTTAAAATAATTTTTATTTTAAAATATTAAGGGGCACGGTGTTCTTGTTACATGGATAAATAGTGTAATGCTGAATTCAGGGCTTTGAGCAGGCCCATCAACAGAATACTGTACATGGTACCCATAGGTTAGTTTTTGTCCCTCACCCTCTCTGACCCTCCTTGTTCTTAGTTTCCAATGTCCTTTACACACTTTATGACCATGTGTACTCATCAATTAGCTCCAACTTATTAGTGAGAACATAGGATGTTTTTTTTCCATTTCTGAAATACTTTACTTAGGATAATGTCCTCCAGTTCCATTCAAATCACTATAAATGATACGATTTCATTTCTTTTTATGGCAGAGCAGAATTCTGTGGTATATATATCACATTTTATTTATGCATTCATCAAATGATGGGCACTTAGATTGATTCCACATTTTTGTAATTGTGAATTGTGCAGTGATAAACACTTGGGTACAGGTGTGTTTTTGCTGTAATGACTTCTTTTCCTTTGAGTAGATACACAGTAGTGGAATTGCTGGATCAAATGGTAGGACTTTGTGATTTCTTTGAGGAATTTCCATACTACTTTCCATAGAGGTTGTACTAATTTACAGTCCCACCACAGTACTTACACATTTATGACTTTTTTACTCATTCATGCCAACATCTTTTATTTATTGATTTTTAAATAATGGTCATTCCGACAAGGGTAAGGGGGCATCTCGTTGTGGTTTTAATTTGCATTTCCCTGATGATTAGTGATGCTGAGCATTTTTTCATGTCTGTGAGCCATTTGTCTATCTTCTTTTGAAAAGAAACACTGTTTATGCCTTTTGCTCATGTCTTAATAGAGTTATTTGGTTTTATTTTATTGCTGATTTGTTTGAGTTCTTTGTAGATTCAGGGTATGATACCTTTATCAGATGTATAGTTTGTGTATATTTTATTTCATTCTGTAGGTTATCTATTTATTCTGCTGATTATTTCCTTTGATGTGAAGAAGGTTTTTAGCTTAATTAAATCCCATTTGTGTGTTTTGTTGTTTCTGTATTTGCCATGGAAGTCTCAGTCATAAATTCTTTGCTTAAGTCAATATCTAGAATATTTTATCCTACAGTTTCTTTCAGAATTATTTTTGGTTTCAGATCATGCATCAGTTCTTTAATCCACCTTGAAATCAAGCACCTTTTATTGAATAAGGCCTCTTCTCTCCAGTGCATGTTTTTGTCAGCTTTGTCAAAAAATCAGTTGATCATAGCTATATGGTTTTATTTCTGAGTATTCTATTCTGTTCCATTGGCCTATTCTGTACCTTTATACCAGTACTATCTTGTTTGAATTAATATAGACTTGTAGTATAATTTGAAGTCAGGTGATGTTTAGGATTGTTTTTATAGATATGTGAAAAGTAATGTTGGTATTTTGAAGAGAATTGTGTTTAATCTGTAAATCACATTAGGCAGTGTGGGCATTTCATCAATGTTGATTCTTCCAGTCCATGAGCATGAGATGTTTTTCCATTTATTTCTGTCATCTATGATTTCTTTAATATGTGTTTTGTAATTCTCCTTATACAGATATTTCACCTGTTTGGTTAAGTATATTCCCAGGTATTTTATTTTCTTTGCAGCTATTATAAATGATACTGAGTTCTTGATTTGACTCTCTCAGCTTGATTGTTACCAGTGTACGTTGATTTTGTAACCTGAGACTTAAATGAATTTATTTGTTAATTCTAGGAGTATTTTGGTGGAGTTTTTAGTCTTCCTTGATACAAGATCATATCATCAGCAAACAGTGATAATTTGACTTTCTTTTTTCTGATTTGGAAGTCCTTTATTTCTTTCTCTTGCCTGATGGGTCCGGCTAGGACTTTAGTATTATGAGCTCCCTGGCTCAGTTGTCCCTTGGGGTGCCTGTGCAAATTCACATGGAACTGCCACAGCTTCATCAGCAGCTGTAAGTGGGTGGGGAGGAAGAGGAGAGTCTGAATAGAGGAGAATTGGCACTCTGGTTCCCTATGTTGCAAGGGTCTCCCTGGCATGCTGGATTCTCCTCTCCTCTGAAGGCACCCCACCACAATGAATGCCTAAGCTCTGGGATCACACATTGCCCCCAGGACCCACTGGCCCCCTGTGGCAACCAAAGTCTGTGCAGGGGTTGGCAAATGTTTGTGTAGGACCAGTGACAAAAAGCCAAAGGGTTGAGCTCCTGCATGAGGACAAAGGTACTGAACATATGAAGTAGTGTGGGTACCTACTGCTTCAGCTCAGGTCTATGGTCTGAGAGAGCAACCCCAAGGGTACTGGCAGCCTGATGCTCTATTCTCAGTTCATTGGTGGCAGCAGATTTTTGGCTCATGAGGGTAGAGAAGCTCTCCAACAATTTAGGAGTCTACTGTAAGCCAGAGGTATGAGGGAAGGAAAAGCAAACATCACTATCTACCCTTTTCATGGGTTTCCGACTTTGCAGTGGTTGATCTCTGTCAACATCTTGCTCTTTCTTGTTCTGCTCTGCAACTTCTTTCTATGGAATCTCCAGTAGGTTCTGGTACTTTTCTTTCAGTATTGCACTTGAACCATGCTTTTTTACCTTTAAAATTTTCCCATCATTCTGAGACAATCTAGCAACCAATGTCTCTAGTTAGCCATCTTGTCTTGAAGCAATCCCAAATATCTTTAAGCCTTTATTATATGTGTACATTATAATAAACACATATACTTCCAGTTTCTTAAATGTATACAAATATCATTTGTATAAGATATACAAATACAAAGATATTAAGGGGCATGCTGATATTTTTCCAATGTAATTTAGAAATAAAGTTTCTCATTTTTGAAGGACAAAAAAAGTAGCTGTGTATATGCAAAGGAAATTCTAAATTCATGAACAAAACATAGAATATAATGTTATTTCTCAAAGACTCTTTAAACAAGATGACAAGCAAAACATTTGATAAAATTCTACTATAACTTCCAGTATAGTCTCAGAGGCAAACAATTTATTAAATAAAGATAGAAATAAAGCTGAATTAGATAGGACAGAGGAAAAAATATCTAGTAGACACTGAATTTGAAAATCTAAATCCATCCACTTATTATTTCAACAAGATATGTGCACTGCTAGGGAGAGCTTGTAAAGATAATTCATGTCCTTAATGAACTCACAGCCTAGAGGTGAAGATGAACATGTAAAAGAGACAACTATTTGCCTTTAAGCACTGTCATCCATCTGTACCAGCAACAGAGACAACTAGACTAATGTCCTTGTTTTCTTAATGGCCTAAGTCCTAGACCATTCACCACAGCCTATTCCCCTATTTGTTCCTAATTTTTCTTGCTCCCAATTTCTCATTTAAGGTCCCAAACTCACTACCCAGATCTGGTTCTTACTCCTATAGTGTTGATACCTGGCCTTTCAGGCATTCACATCTCATTAGTTACCTGCCTTCAGGTTTGCACAGTTAGCTCCATGAAACCTGGCACAAACAGACCATCATGGCTAATGATCCTCTCTGGATCATCCCAATCCCATGGCTGCAGTGCCATGTGATAAGTGCTGCAAAGATGACATCACAATTGGTGCCCTAAGAGGTCACCATCAAACTTTCCCAGGACTGGTTGGAAGTTTGGAGATTGCAGAGGGAATAATGGTTGTCATGTGATTTTTAAGCCTTGAAAAATAAATAAAGGCATGTCAGGGTCTGAGGTGGAATAGAATGGTTTTCTTGTTATATATAAATTCTGGAATATAGGCGTGAAAGATGAGCCCTGCCACAAAACAATGTAGTAACATAAAGTTTTGATCTCTAGCCAAGAAAATGAAAACTTGAATGCACAATAACATATTCATTAATTTCATTTGAAATTATAATTGGAATAGATATTGATTTTATAATATTAGTTATAGCCAGGATATGGGAGAATTATGAATGACCCTATAAAATCTTGAAATAAAGTTATTACTTGGAAATTAATTTTAAAAAATTAGTCTTTCATGGGCAAACTTGGGTATTTATAAGAGTATTCAATAGAGAAACTTGGTCTACCTAACTCCAAAGCTTGCATCCTAAATCATGCTGCCTTTGACTAATTTTCTTAGTTTTGATCTCGTGCTGACCAAACAACCACACCAGTATACTTTTCTTCTCCATCTTCCCCATGTAGAAGTGTCTAAGTGGATAGAAGGTATGTTCTGATTAAATTACACGAATATTTAGGTTCTCCTGGAAATTATATTCTCACTGTAAATTGATGTACTGACATTTGGTTTAAGTACCAGCATATGTGAATTTTGTTTCCTTGAGTTAAAGGCTTTACTAAGGTTAATAACCATGGCGTATGCTGCCGAGTTTCTGTACCTGCAAAAGTGGGAAGCAGGTCTTTGACTAGAATAACTCATCTCAAAAAGACCATTTTATGAGCACCAGTTTATTGGCCATTGTCTTCTCTTGGTGTTATCTTTATCCTGATCCTACTAATTACTGTAATAATTAGGATTCCATGTGATTGATTAAAAATTTTCAGATACCATAAGAAGCTATAAAAGAAAATAGGATATCAGTGAAATTTGATTAGTAATTTTCTTAATTTGTGCTGCTATCACAAAATACTATGTATTGTATAATTCTTAAATAATAGAAATTTATTTCTCACTGTTCTGGAGGCTGTGATGTCCAAAATTAAGATGTCAGCAGGTTTGGTGTCTGGTGATGGCCCAGTCTCTGCCCCAAGATATGATTTGCTGCTGTGTTTTCCAGAAGGGACAGACACTGTCATCACATGGTAAAAGAGTGGAAGAGAGCACTCCCTCAAGCCTTGTTACAAGAACCATAGTCCCATCCATAGGCTGCTGCCCTCATGACTTAATCAACCTTTAAAGGCCCCCCCGTTAATACTATCAAAGTGGTAATTAAGTTTCAATACATGCATGTGGGAGACCACATTCAGCCTACAGCAATAACCTAATTAGTAAGGCAGAATTTTGGATATTACAAACCAAGGAGTTATAAAGGAATAACTTTAATGGTTCTGTGAACAATTTTAGCAGTAATATCTTCACGTCTTTTCCAAAGCTAGTTAGATAATTGAGGATCTATGAATTCTTACAGTGACCACAAGGAATTACTTCCCAGACCACTAGCTACAAAGAGTGTAATTAAACCAGAGCTCCAGGCACTACATTTTGAAATGTGTGGCTCCCATGCCTTTAGGGAGCTACTTCCAGCCAGTGACTATGTGAAGGAGGAGTAGTGATATAGACCAGTTCCTGAGAAATACTGGACTCCTCTGAAGCCCAAATTTGGTTGAATAATTCTCAGGTAGCTTCCCCACACATTTTATCATCCACTTAACTTTCTCTTCTTCTCTCCCTCATTTGGGATCAAAATTGAATCACGGTCTAATGCCTTTCTCTGCCTTTTCCAGGTCCCTTCTATCTTCTTTCAAATAGACATTTCCTGAAATAAAATTTTTACATATTTACCCCATTTTTTGCATTAGCTTCTTGAGATACTCTGACCAACACATCTAAAAATTTTTGTAAATTTTCATCAATACTTATGTCATGGTATACAAGGTCAGAATCCAAACCTAGTACTCTCAGGGGCAGAACTTTGAGTGGCACATCCTCTTATCCACTTAGAAATGACCTAGAATAAGAAGAGGCTCTTAATAACCAGGTGGACATAATTTTCTATCCACTAGAGGCCAATTTATTTCAGTGCTTCCTCAATGATTTATGAACATAAATGTGCTGAGAGCCCATTTTGCATGCCGTGGTGACCAACCCCAAGTTTATGATAGGATAACATACCCTGGAATGGCCAAATATACTAGCAGGTAGCAAGTTTGTTATATTTGCTCTGAGGGGACAGTGTTTTGTTCTTATTAGAATAGACATGTATATGTATTCTGCACATGGATTTACCTTCCCAATTGGTTATGTTTCTAACAGCAACATCACCAATGGACTTATAAATGCCCAATTAATAATACAAAGTAAGTATTTGGAGTAAGCTACAAGGGGGTTTGTCAATGTTCATGGATTCGTTGCTTTTATCCACAGCCTATTATCTAGAAATTCGTGACCTTGTAGAAGGAAACAAATAATGACTTAGAAATCCATCTGGGACACATACCTTCTACATTTGAAATGTAGTCCTGCCAGATACAGTATGTCCCCTAACCCAGGAATCAACATATGATGCTGTTTCCTATAGCCAAGATACTTGGGTTCAAGAAGGAAATGGAAGAGCAGGAAGTGGCATGCTTGATACTATACCTACTATCCCATATTCAGGAATTTACATCTCTGCAACACAACTCTAAAATGTGCTGGGTTGGGGTGCTTAACACCAAAGAGAAAAGTGGTTCTACAGTGAGACACAACTTTGTTTCCATTGAATTGGATATTGAGTTTTCTACCTGGTGTCCTGAGTGCCTCGTATGGCTTGTGGTATTAAATAGGATATTTGACCTTAATTACCAAGTAATAGAAAGAATTAAGGATGAAACCCAGGGGAACCCTGGAGGGCCTTCCAGAATTTCAATGTCTGATGATTAAAATTATTAGGAGACCACACAATCTCATATGTGTTGAAACACCAAGGGCTTGTATCCATTCGAAATGAATTTTCAAGTCATTCCATCAAGTTGAGAACTTTGACCAACTGATGTACTAAATGGAAAAAAGTAAAAGAAAATGTACAGTACATAAGGGAAATTATTCATACTTACAATGCATGCCAACTTGCACAAACAACAAACTTGCATCTACCCAGAATATTGAGATTAGATCATTCCAGAACTTGAGGGAGAATGGACATAACTGAGCAATCTTGCACTTTGATCTGACTGCATGCAGTAACAGGTAAGATTTTTTTTTTTTTGGCTGGCCCCTTTAGGAATTGAATGATAACAATTTTTGTTGTGGAAGACTTACATTATGTTGTTATAGCAATTTCAGTGTATGCTGATGTTGGGCAGCCAGAGGGGTAGATCTTAGAGAAAACTTGTCATTCTTAGTGGATAACCAGCATCTATGGCTTGTTTCTGTCTGTGTTTGCGAAATCTCATATCCTATAAAAAGTTCATTTTCAGCTATAGAAACTTGATATGCCAGAAAGTTATTATACTTACCCCAAATCATTTGCAGCGAGGGCATTGATACATTACCAGTTTCATCCAATTTCATCTGCTCCAGCCTCTGAACCAGAAGTGAGTCATGCAAAGACATAATGACTACGCAGAGCTGGGAATGTTGGGAGCAGTGATAGACCCGCGTCACTTTGCAGAGACAGCACTGTATAAGTTAGGGCCAGGATTAATGGAGTCAGAAGTCCAAGCTTACACCAGAAAGATCACAGAACCAGTTAGGGGAAATGATTTCAGGCGTTAGTCTAGACTTCAAGTCAGGTTTTTTTTTTTTTTTTTATTAAATCATAGCTGTGTACATTGATATGATCATGGGGCATCATTCACTAGCTTCACAGACCGTTTGACACACTTTCATCACACTGGTTAACATAGCCTTCCTGGCATTCTCTCAGTTACTGTGCCAAGACACTTACATTCCACATTTATTCTAGATGTGAATATTCTGCAAGGGATTCATTGTGATTTTAATAAAATTGTATTTGCTTATATTAGCTAGAGTTGGTTTCTGCTTTTTGAAAATACACATAAGATCCTGATTAACATTCTACTACCTCTTCTAAATGGGTGGTTTGCAAGATAATTGGGGCAGAGATGCTTTTATGGCCTGCACCTAATGCATTGGCCTGGAATGAATTTAAGGCCAGCACCAGTCTGCCAGCTCACTTGTCATCTGAGTGACTTGTTTCTGACCAGAGGTGGACTAGCCCTGTTCTGCTTTATGAAGCTACACGCAGGGAGGCATGTACCCAGTTCTACTGCATTGCTTTGGATTTCCCAGCTAATAAGCGACAGAGCTGCAGTTTATTCAGGCATTCCGACTCCAAAGTCCTTGCTCCTAGTCATTATGCTCCACTGACTTTGAGTAGTGATGTCTGAGGAATGGGAATGGTTCCATTGAAGGTGAACGGTCTACTAGAGACTTTTCCAGATCACATCATTAATATAGTCTCCTTATCATCTGATTGGCTGCCACCTACTGGCAATAGCAATCAGTGTGATTCGCAAGGTCTATGCATTATTGAAACTTTTAATGTCATCCACCTAAACCGTCCTGTACCTTTCACATCATTAATGTGCTGCTCATGCCTTTGCACTTGCCCTTCATCAGTTCATCTTTCACTGGCCTACTTCTTCTCCTTCAGAAAGAACAGCATGGTCTCAGCGCTATTCAACCTGGCTACCCCGCTGGAGTCACTGCTGCTCCCCTGTCTGAGGGTATAAACCTCCTGGTGTGCTCCCTTCTTTGCTCAGATTGGCTCTTTGCCAATCCTGATAACTGGGATAACATAGTGTCTTATACATGTAGTTCACCTAGAAACTGCTTTTGAAACTGTGACAGGTTTTATGGAGAGAAGACACCCTTAGAGGTGCAGAAGCATATCCGACTAGGCTGTTTAGACTTACTTTATGCACTTAATTTTGTAAAAAATTCATAGATAGAAGGCATGTTTTTGTTTAAGCAGAATATTACTAGTTGATTCTATTTTCCTAACAGAAGAAAAGAAGGGTGTCTCACTTGAAATACATAATAGGCCTCAAAAATTCTTGAAATCACCTCTCTTTTTTTTTGAACACATGCAGATTGAGGATGAGATGGAGACAGCACTGCTATTGAAGATTATATAAACTACCATTGCAAGTATTCTTGGTAGATGGAGCCCATCACGCAAGTCGTCCAACATATAGATTTCAGAAGAACATGTCTGTGTCACGTCTCTCTGCTCCAACAACACTTTAATGGAAAATTAAAATATTTTTAAGAAATGTGACACCAAAAATGTTTATTTCAGTGTTTCCATTTCCCCATCACCACTTTTTGTTCCAGAGAGAAAAAGTTGAAAATTGTAAATATTTTCCAGTAGCTTATTCCCCTGAAATATTGATGAAATTTAGGATAAATATATTTTGTATTGTTTTCCTTATTAGTGTCACTAAAACTAGCTAAGCAAATGATTATTTAATAGAGGGAAAAGCCATGCATATAGAAGCTACAGGTACCAAAAAACATACGAGACAGTTTGAGAAGAGGGAGAAGAAGAGGTTTCTAAATAAAACTGAGAGCTAGTTCTCATAGGCAAGACCAAGCATTATGAAATGGCTTGTAAAAGTATGCCTATGTGAGACCAAAGACCTAGGTGTATTTTTGTAGGCTAAAGACCTAGGTGCATTTTTGGAAAATTTTTCCAATAATTGATTCCCCTGAAATATAAGTTGCCTAGAAGAGATAATGTCATGATTGCTAAGAACAGCAGAAGCCAGAGAGGGGTCAAGAGGACCTTTCCAAGTGCCCCCCAGCAGTGTCTGAAGATGCTGGGGCTGATGCCAAAAGCCAATTGTAGTTCTATGGCCAGAGATGTTTGTTGCTAGAGTAATGCAATCTTGCAGGTGGCCGACGCCCAGTAGATACATTTTCTAAGGACATCTGAATCCTTTCTAATTTTGTGCAGTGTGTACAATTTGCATTTTAATTGAGAAAAAGAGTCATATCCTGAGTTAAGTTGTCAGAAGTTTTTGCCTCATCAAATAACAGAATTGAACATAAATTGGCAATCTAGTGTATAAACTAGTTTTTAAAATTTTGGTTAATGTAAATCAGTTTCTACTTCCTGATTACTGGCTGGTGAACTGTAAATATTTTTCTTTGAATATGAAAAGTGGTAAAGTAGACCCGGAGCTGGTGTTTCTACCCAATACTGCCTCTACAGGGCAGCCTACTGCATACCATTCTGCTCCTCTACTGGGTATTACGGGCATTTAATCTGGCTATTTTGCCAAGTTGAAAAGACACAGAGGTTATTGAAATTAAGTAGAAATTTTATGACTCAACTCTGGAGAATTCACAAAATGACATAGCACTATATATACATGATCAATATTCTAATACTCATGTAAACAGATATTGTACATTTAGGAATATAATTACCACTGTGGAAGTCTTAACACTTTCCCTTTATAATCTTCTTATAGTAGCAATGTATAAACAATTGTAAATTTTAATTCAGATCTCAATCTTCCAAGTACCATATTTTATACACAACTGGTCATATTAGCAGACATGTTTAGAACAAGGTCTTTATAAACTTTATCTTTTAATTTTTGGGTGGGAATCTCATAATTTTCCCAATGTTTTACCTCAAGTGAAATTATAAATTATAAGCTATTTATTCCATTTATGAAACATTAGTTATGGTATTGTGTACTACTTCTATGTGGTAAAAATGCAGTGCTTAACAACACACTTGGGTCACCAGTGCAATGGGACTTTAGGACATTAAACTCTAGTGGAGGAAATGGGAGGGGGGAAGTAAGTGAGTAAAAAGGATGATTTCAAGGCTATCCATAAAATAAAACAAAGTAGCACAGAGTGACGTGTGTGTGTGTGTGTGTGTGTGTGTGTGTGCGCGCGCGCGCATGTGGATGCTGGTGCATGTACATATTTGAGAGGGTTTGTTTGGGTTGGATAGTTAGAGAAGGCCACCCTGTGTAAATGGCATTTGAGCTGAACCTGAAGTGAACAATGGAATGAAGAAATCCGACATGGGTCTTGGGTAGAGTGCCATGGGAGATGGGAGATGACAGGCAAAACTCTCGAGATTTGGGGCAGAGGTGCTGTGTCAGCTATAGTGCCTCCTCCAATGCACTCACTTTGGTGCGCACATTTTGGGACGATCCCATCAAATCCTGTTGAGTGTGGATGACTTGCTTCTAACAAACAGAATATGATGAAAATGATGAGTGTCACTCTCCAAAGTATTTTTTGTTATGTAAATCCCTCTTGCTATCAGACTCACTCTAGTCTCTCTCTCCTTCATTGCTGGCTTTGAAGAAGTGAACTTCCTGGAATCCTACAGCCACAAGAAATGAAGGTTTTCCCAAACCACACTAGTAGAAACACCAATGCTTCCCCAGAAGAACCCAGGCCTGGCCAATCTCTTGTTTGCAGCTTCAGGAGATCCTCCACAGAGGACCTAGCTAAGCTGTGTGTGTTACAGAAACTGTGAGATGATAGATGAGGTGCTTGAAGTAATTTAAAGAATAAACAAATGGCCCAAAAGTCAGAATACACATATGGTTGGTAGGTAATGATACAGAATAAGAGAAGATAAGGTAGAGCCAGAGGTCATAGTAAGAAAACTGGATTTTATTGTAAATATTTTAGAAAGTCATTGATGAGATGTAAGTAAGAGAATGATAGGATCTCTGGGATATGTTTAAAAGGTCCCTGGCTATGACAGTGGAAAGGGAGACTTCTCAGCAGGTAGCTGCCTGCATTAGTCTAGGTGGGAGAGTTGGTAGTAAAGAGATTGGTAGGGATTGGGATAGTAGAGAGTGTGTTAAGAAAAGAGAAGAGTCAGGCAAAAAATTGATGGCAGAATCCACCAAATGCTAGATATTTTAATTCAGCAACTGGAACTTTGATGGTCTCTTCACTGAAATGGAGAAATCTGGGAGACAGAAAGTTAGGTGAAACTCGGGTGAAATAGAGAGAGGGAAATTCCAGGCTGCTATTTTGGCGTGTTCCATTTCAGATGTCAGATATTCAGGTGAAAATGTGAAGGAAGCAGTTGAATAGACTGGATAGATCTGGAACTCAGTATTAGTCATATATACATGGGTCATGATGCAAGTTTTGAGATACACAAAAATTAAAAAAAAACAAAACATAAAATTCATGCTGAGTGAAACCGATGAAGCCCACCTAGTAGCACTAATCAGCCAACCAAGTTGAGACTTGCCCAGGCGAACAGAAAGGATGCTGTAGACTGTGTTTCTTGGAAGTGAAATATCAGACCGTGACACAGTCTGTCTCAAAACTTTTGTAGTGACCCTCCTATATGCCTGGAAGTAATTGGAGTACCACTTATAGTTGAAACACTCATGGAATGAAAATTATTGAGGGAGAAAGTGTTAGTGTGCTATATAATAAGAAAAAAATACCATCAATATAAAAACTTTCCTCTGCCAATGAAACCAGAGAATTTTTCTTTGCCAACATCTAAGCCATTATGTTCAATAACATTCATAAAATAAATATTTCATATGTACTTCGTATTTGCTAGGAATTTTGATAGTGGCAGTGATGTAGGTACAGTAAAACAATGGCCAGTTGAAGTACCCCTGCAGCCCTTTCTGTGGCCAGCTCCTACATGGGGTAGGCCTGCCCATGTCCCCCTCAGGACTGCCCCCTTCATTTCCTTAGACCCATTGATTCAACCCCAAGAAACCTCTCTATTCTACTGGTCAATCTTCACCCCTGATTTTATGTGATCTCTATCTCCAGGTTTTCAACTTTAATCATACCAGATTAAATAGCAATTTTATTTTGTTAGTTATAAATAATTCTAAAGTCAAATTACGTAATGGGATACCCTTAAACTATACCCTTTCCCTTTGTCTTAGGCCATTCAGGTTGCTATAACAAGGTATCATAAACTGGTGGCTTATAAATGACAGAAAATTTCTTCCTTCCCTCCTTCCACCCTCTCTCTCTCTCTCTCTCTTTCTTTCTTTCTTTCTTTTTCTTTCGAGTGTCATGGCATCATCATAGCTCACTCACTGCAACCTCAAACTCTTGGGCTCAAGTGATCTTCTTGCTTCAGCCTCCCAAGTAGCTGGGACTACAGGTGCCCACCACAATGCCTGGCCAGCTATTTTTTTTTCTATTTTTAGTAGAATTGGGGTCCTGCTCTTGCTCAGGCTAATCTTCCTCAGTCTCCCAGAGGGCTAGGATGAAAGGCATGAGCTACTGCATCCAGCCAGAAAATTATTTTTTATAGTACTGCAGAAGGGAAAGCCCAAGATCAAGGTGCTGGCAGGTTTGTTATCTGATGGGGACCCACTTTTCTCATTCACAGATGTTGCTTCTTACTGTGTTCTCACATGGTGGAGGGATGAGGGTCTCTCTGAGGCCTCTTTTTAAGGGTACTAATCTCATTCATGAGGGCACTGACCCCATGAACTAATCATCTCCCAAAAGCCCCACTTCCCTACCCTCACCAGATTTCCAAATATAAATTTCGAGTATACACATTTGGACCACAGTGCCCTCGCTTTAGTTGCGTTAATGCTAACACATGGCAATCAGTTTAGTATCATTACTTTAAGGAGCCACATAAAATGATGATAATAAATTAAGATTTTACAAAGATGTGACTGATTTGGTAAAAGGATAAAAAGAGATAACTTTACTGAGTTTTTTACTGTAGAATTTCTCACTTCTCAAGAGCAACTCTTATCTTTCTTTTATGAGCGTGAAAAACCTGGAGCTTATGAGTGCCTCAGGCAAGTGAGTTTGAAGGTCTTCTTCAGAATGAATGAAAGGTAATAACCCAAATCTAGGTCAAGATTTATTTATTCTACAGAGAATTGTTTAAGCTAGTTTTTAAATTTAAAGTCAGAACACATTTTAATATATGATTCATATCGTGCCTATCAGATATCCTTAATGACTGCACACATTGTAATCTCATTCCAACTATTTTACTTTGAGGAATTTCCTAACATCAAGTAGTACAGCCATTAAATTATCATTACAAACATATCAAACTTCCTTCATTGCATCTATTTCTTAAGACACCTGGATGAGGTATGTGTCTGAAAGCACTAGAAACTTCAGCATACCTTTTCAGAAAAAGAATGAAAACAATGAATTTATAGGAGAAAAAATGAAACAGAATGGAAAAATTGGCAAAGAAAAAGGATCTAGTTTGACACATGACAAGAGTTTACCCTTAGAAAACCAGAACAAAGTCCCTGGTAGTTATCATTAGCAATGGGCACAAGCATGTTACATGTTGTAATAATTATTAAAATATAAGAAGTAAAATGGTTTGATGGATTAAATAACAAAAATATGTTAACAAATATGTTAAACATATTTGGTGGTGAATAAAGATAATTGTCCATCATGAATACTTTTCTATGGAAGAAATTAAGCATTGTTGCATGTGAGTTACATTTCAACAAAATCATTCTAGTTTATATTATATAACAAGTGAACCTTTGGTATTTAAGAGTATACATATTAACTACTCTAAGGGTTTAATGTGAATATTTCTTTTGTCTTACCAATTCTTCATATAGTTGGTTATGAACACCGGTTATGTATTTAAAAATATCCATTATAACATCAGTGAAATTATGAAAAAGTCAAAACGATTCTCAAAAAACTCTGAGATAGCTTCTCTGCTAATATCCAGTAAACAAATACACCAGAATCGCATTCTTTGGTTATAGACTCCACATGTCAAAAGAACCAAATGGAAAAAAATTATATGGCATTAAGAAAGATAGAAATACCATGTTTGAATTAAGCTAGAAGTCAGAGTTGTATTACAATAAATATTTGAAAAGTTAGAATAAAAGTTAGCATTTGCATATCCTAAAATATAGAGATGATAAGGGAAGTGGATTTGATGGCCAGGTCCCTGTACTGTGGAGATGAAGGGGTTGTTCACAATATAGCAGTGAGAATGGAAGAAAAGGCCACGTCTGATTATTACTTATAAACTAAGGAACGTGAGCAAGAGCACAGACTGGCTGGAGGTCTGTAGGAAAAGTGAAATGAATCAAGGAGCAAGGAATTGATGAGGCCATCAATTCTGGCCAGAATTCTGGCTCTGTCATGTGACCCCAAACTGCACCTGTCATCCAACCAGCTTCCTTATGTAATGATGACAAATGATTACAAGGAGGCAGGGCAGGTGTAAGAAATCTTATTTGCAAAGGAATTTCCTTATCTGCCAGTGGCTCGATATTACCAGGGAAATATTTTAGGCAAATGGAGAGCATCTAGTCCAAATTACAGTTGAGGAGACTGAGGTCCGAGGAGCTGCAATGATCATCCAGCGAAAGGCAAAGGCGGAAGAACTCGGGCTGCCAGCTCTTACAGAAGCAGGTTTCTCTCCAACACACTAAGAGAAGGGCAGTATGCGATCTCTTCAAAGACAAGTTACATAATTGAAATGCACAAATATGTCTAACTTTCCCCCAAGCTAAGTCAGAGAAAATCAGAGAGAAATAATGTGACATAATTGATTTGAGTTTTATCTTCTTTTGTTGCCTCTTTCATTTCTCATGGAGTTGCTAAAATGCCCAAAAACAAGAAAAGGAGAGAAAACAAAGAATATATAGAAAACCCACCAAGTGACTAATCAGCCCCAATGTAATTGTTAACACTAACGTATTTATCTGGTGCAGATCAAAAGCTTTCATCATGTTCTAAAATCTCAAAAAAATCAAGTACATCTGGACCCAGAAGCACGATTTCTCTGGAATAGAATGACTCATCAGCTGATGTCAGAAGGTGAAGCTTGATTATCTGGCTCTGAAGCACTGTTCTCCTTATGACAAAAGATACAGTTAGACCTGAAAATAAACATGGTGTCTTTGGTGAGTTGTTCCCTTGCATTTATTTCCCTTACCTTCTTCTACACTGCACAAGTACAGACCACAGAGTATCTCTGAACAGAAGAGAGGAAGAGAGACATGTTCCTTCCCACTTCTTGGTGTGCACACACACACACATTCATGAAGAGTAATCAGTTCCCTTCTGGAGCGTCGTCATTCCTTCCACAGCAGTCTACAAGTGTACAAATGCCAAAGGGCAAACAAGACTTCAGGAGGGTTTTCCTTGGTTTGTTAACTTACCCCACTGACTTTTCCAGGCTCAGAGCTTCACTCCCAGGATGTCAGAGAGTCTCCTGTGGTTACCGCTGAGCCCACCTTTTCTGGACTCTCTATTATTTCTTATTTTTTTTTTAGCTTCACCCTCCCAATCCTACATGGTCCCAGTCCCTTGTGTTTTTGTTTTTTTTTTTTTTTCCGAGACATAGTCTTGATGGAGTGCTGTGGCATCATAGCTCACAGCAGTGTCAAACTCTTGGGCATAAGAGATCTTCTTGCCTCAGCCTCCCAAGTGGCTGGGACTACAGGTGCCCAGCACAACACTCGACTACCTTTTTTTTTTTTTAAGACAGGGTCTCACATTTGCTCAGGCTGATCTTGAACTCCTGAGTTCAGGCAATCCACCTGCCTTGGCCTCCCAGAGACCTAGGATTACAGGAGTGAGCCACCACTCCTGACCCAGGCACTTTATTTTTAAAGTTATTTCCCTTATTCTTTCAACTAACTGCCCTCTTTTGGGACTCAGCCTTTACACTGTCTTCTCTGCTTTCTTCCCCTGTTTACAAGAACAAGGAGGAATTTCCTAATCCTGAGAGGAAGGGTCAGAGGGGCTGGAGGAGAAAGTGACCCAAAAAATCAGCCCCAGCAGCAAAGGTGAATCTTCTGATAGCTTGTCTCTTATATCTTAGAGTATCTGCTTCATTGGCTGTTTTAGATTCAGATTCCAGAAAGAGTGGGGCAGAGTAGAAAACAGATTATTACCCAGGCCATCTATTTCTGTGTGTTGCTGCATGAGTTCAAATTCTCTTTGTAAAAAAAAGCTCTATAAATCAATCTTTTGGGAAAATATTATATAACTTGATATCAGTTCCATTAGCAGAAAACAGAAAGCTACCAGATTTAATTTACCAAGCAGATATAGTCACGCCAAATACCTCTGCAGGCCCCGGGGTTACATCAGCACAGGCTCAAAGATCCTCTGTGTGTTCCAGACAAACAGGAGGTGTGTAAAGGGGCTGAAATCTATCGTTTGCACTTGTGTGCTTTGCAATCCCCAGAGGAAAGGGTCACATAACTTGTCGCTCAAAGGCACCTTTTGCTGGCTGAGCCTGTGTCAGTGTGGTAGGCTACCACCACGCAGAGGAAGTACTTCTTCTTAAATCATCCTATACAGAGCAGAGGGTCTGGATAGGATAGCCAGAGCCCTATCTCAATATCACTTCTCCATCCATAACTTCAGAGGCATCAACAGGGATTGTTCAGCTTTCTCTAGTAGTAAAATCACCTCTTCAAATGAATTCTGACAAATTTCATGTCCATATCAGAGCTACTCTGGTTAAATTCTGCATGGGGTTCTCGCTTTTCCCTCTGTCCCCAAACTGTGAATTACTGTGGACTGTAGTACAAAAATTTCTTTGCTCCAAGTTATTTTTAATAAAGCATCAGATGGTTTTCACTAAAGCAAAATAAACTTCTACCAGAGGGTTAGTCGAAGTTTCTTCTCACATGCCCACAGCATTTACCACTTTTCAAATGTACAAAGGATGCTGGTAATTCATTGTCATTCATGATTCTCCTCCTCCCTTGATTTTTTATTTTTCAGAGACACTAAGGCTTTAAAAAAAAGTCTTCTTGTTTGCATGAAATGGTAGCACCAAGCTGAGGATCAAAAAGTCATCATCTATTTTATAACAAGTTATAAAACAAATAGCACTTGATTCATTATACTTTTGTTTTTGTGTGTGTGTGTGTGTGTGTGTGTGTGTTTTGGCCAGGGCTGGGTTTGAACCCGCCACCTCTGGCATATGGGACCAGTGCCCTAGTCCTTGAGCCACAGGCACCACCCGATTCATTATACTTTTAATAAGTGTCCATTCTTTCGCCTTGCAGTTTTATGTTTTACTGGTGGCAACTGAAGTTGTAGTACACCTGAAGCATGTTTTTAGATGGCATGAGTGCATGTCCTCACACAAAACACAAGATGGCATTCTTTTTTTTAATTATTTATTTTCATTGTTAAATCATAGCTGTGTACATTAGTGCAATCAAGGGGTACAATGTGCTGGTTTCATATACAATCTGAAATATTTTCATCAAACTGTTCAATGCAGCCTTCATGGCATTTTCTTAGTTACTGTATGTAGGCATTTGCATTCTGCACCATGCATCTTGGAATGGGTATTGGCAGACAAGATGACATTCTTAAGATGAAGATATTCCAGATCAGTTGCCCATTATTACTTTTTCTTTTCAATTTAGTCAAATTTCTTCTCCTAGATCTATGCAAGGATACTTTAAAAAGAGACCTTCTCAGTAAGCATTTATTATATTTTCCTTCTTAGAATATTCATGTGTTTCAAGACTTCTATTTTAAAGTAAATAGTTTTATTTTTCCCACGTTGTGATGATTAATTTTATGTGTCAACTTAGCCAAGTTGTGGTATCTCAATATTTGGTCAAACACCAATCTAGATGGTGTTGCAAAGTTATTTTAAAAGGAAGGTTAACATTTAAATCAGTAGACTTTTGTAAAAGTAATATAGAGTTTTAATTTGTTTATTGATTGATTCCATGACTAGCAAAGTTTTTATTTTGTTTTTGTTTGACAAAAAATAATAATTACATATATTTATGGGGTATGATATAATATTTTTATTATAGGCTTTCATTTATTTATTTTTTTAGGTCTGGGTAATTTGATATTTTTTTCCTTTTATTTTCAGTTAACGTGTAATAATGGTACCTATTCATGGAATACAGATCAATAGTTTGATACAGGTGTACAATGTGTAATGATCAAATCAGGGTAATTAGCATATTCATTGCTCAAACATGTATCATTTCTTTTGTTTTATGAACATTCAAAATCTTCTCTTTTAGCCTTTTGAAAGTATGTAATGAATTATAGTTCACAATATTCACCCTATAGTACTGCCAAACATCAGAACCCATTCTTTTCCCAGCTTGAGAAAGATCCAGACCCCATCTCTATTAAAAACAGGAAAACTAACAGGATGTGGTGGCAGGTACCTGTAGTCCCAGCTAACTGGGAGACTGAGGCAGGAGGATCACTTGAGCCCAGAAGTTTCAGGTTGCTGTGAGCTAGGATGAAGGCCTGGCACTCTACCCAGGGAGACAGAGTGAGACTTTGCCAGGAAAAAAAAAAAAAGAACTCATTCTTTCCATCTACCTGTAATGGTTCCATCTAACCAACCTGCTCCCCAGTCCTTCTCCCTGATATTCCCAGGTTCAGATATGCACAATTTTACTTCCTACTTCCATGACCTCAGATTTTTAGCTCCCACTATGGTGAGAACATGTGTTTTCCTTTATGTGTCTGATTTATTTCTCCTAACATAATGTCCTCCAGGCTCATCCATGTTACCACAATGACAGGTTTTCATTCTTTTCATGGCTAAATAACATTTATCTATTATCTATTTCCTTTATCTATTCATCTGTTGATGGACATTTAGTTATTGTGAATAGTGCTGCAGTAAACTGGGGGTACAGGTATCCCATTGATATACTATTAATATAAATTACTAGGCTTTAAGCAAAGTAGATGACCTTCATCCAGCCTGTTGAAGACATATAATATACAGTACAGGGGAAAAGACAGGCTGTTTTCTCCTACTTTATCTACAATACAACACTTCTCATTATCAAAATGTGTCCTATTCAGTTCCCCCACCCCCAACAATCATTCTCTTACAGACACCAATTCATTGTTCTACAATCAATTCAATTCTGACACTAGTTATCCAGAGTTAAGAGTCAAATCCCACAAGCCTGATAAGGCCTCAGACCCAAAATTCAGATGCTAATCACAAGTCCAGGCCTCTAGAATTTCTCACCAACCGAATATAGGGGCTCCCAGAACCCTCACTCAGGTTTGAGCATTTGCTTAGAGGGCTCTTAGGGAAGTGGTTTACTTGCGCTTACCAGTATATTATAAAGGATTTTGCAAAAGACATAGATGAACAGCCAGCTTGAAGAGATGCACAGAGCAAAGTGCACGGGAACGTGTGCAGTGTCTCTGCTTTTTTGGGGCAACTACCCTGGAACTTCCTTGTGCTCAGCAACCTGCAAAACAAGCTCTCTAAAGCCCATAATTCAGGAATATTCATGGAGGCTTCATCACGCAGACATATTCCATTTTAACTCAATCTCCAGCTCTTCCCTTCTTCCCAGAAGATGGAGGTAGGAGGTAGGGTAAGGCTAAAAATTCCAAGATTCTATTCCTGACTTGGTTTTCTGGTGACCATCCCCATTCAAAGAGCCCACCAAAGGTTGCCTCATCAAAACAAAAGATACTCTTGCCTCCCCCAAAATTCCAAGGGATTAGAAGCTAGATGTCAAGGACCAGGGTCAAAGACCAAATATTAGAACAAAAGATTTTTCTAATACCTCTATATCTCAGGAAATTATAAGGGCTTTCAGGTTTTGTGCCAGGAACCAGGATGAAGACCAAAATATTACATTATTTTGCAGTATTTTGCATGATAAATTACAATGTTACGTATATACACATGTTCACTCATTCTGTGAGTTCTGTTTCCCTGAGAATCCTGGTACTTGGATTCTCAATTCTGGCCTTTTTCACCCTCTCATGTGGTGCCTTACCCTTGCTTTCACGCAGAAGACCACTAAAATTCCAGAGGAGACCATGTCAACATTTCTTAGAAGTTGTATGAATGTAAGCATCTCTTATTAATTGCTGTCGATTAGCCAAAATGCAAATATTTAATTAAAACTTAAAAGTTAATGAAATTTGCACATGAATTATCTAAGAGCACATAGTTCCGTACATTTCCTTAACATGGTTTAACTAATAATCTTGTCTCTTATAGCCAGTCTTTAAGAGCAAATTACTTCTTTAAAAAGGAAAAGTTCCCTAGAGGGATGATGATGATTTTTTCCCCCTAATGTCATAGGTTTGTTAATTTTACGAACTTTGCTACTCAGCCTTGTTCTCTTTGAAGCACTGTGGATCACACGACAGATGAACATTTTATTTGTTATCCTTGAATACGTATACTCAAGAGTAATTATTGAGCTGTCTGAACGACAGTGATGAGAGAAAAGATTTACCTGGTAGATTTGCATTGGTTTTCACCTCTATTTCTACTTCCTAGGGCTTTTTCTTGGTGCTTCTGTCTATGGATTTAAATAGGGCAAGAGAGTGTCTTTGACATTGGCTGAGGGGGTGTTGAACACTTCCCTCAAGTAAAGACACAGACTTTTATCTGGCTAGTTAGAGAAAAACCTAAACCTCCCCACTGTGCCCCACCCAGGAGGGAACAGGAGCAGATGCACAATCAGCGATAGGGGACTCGGGAGACGTCACTGAGGAGGACAACGTGGGAGGCTCCAAGGGGCAGTTGCTGAGACCGAGTAACCAACCAGAGGGGCCAAATCCAGCACAAAGCCAAATAACACTCTCACTTGAAGAATTGTGGAAGTCAAGCTCTTATTTATTTATTTTTGCATCAACATATTCTTTTTTATGATGACCACAGCCACTATCAAGGTGTGTATATCTATATCTATATCTCTCTATATATATACATAGAGAGAGATATAGATATAGATATAATTTTTTTAATGACCTCATTTTGCAATTAAAAATTTGTAGCTACATATTGGTTCTACTCCTTCTTTTAAAAAATATTTTGAAATTTTCTGTGCTATAAACGTCTCAAGCCTGGGAAACACTGGCCTACATATAGGTTTTTTGGTTATCTTGTTAGATGCTGCTGCTTCCAAATTCTAGTCACTCTCCCTCTAATGTTGCAAAGACGTGTTTCTGTGCGATGGAGAACACAGGTTATTATGTTTGTGGTGCACATGGTCAATCTCTGTTGCGGATGGCACTACTGGAGTGCTTCACACAAAGTTATCAAAAAAGATGTTTTCCTCTACTGAAATGGAGCTAGGACAGATCAGGAAACTGCACACGTTTCTCTGGCATCCAGCTTGTTTCTCATCCAGCCAGACTATAGGAAAACCTAGACCAGGCTCTACAGTTTGGTGATAAGGATGTTCACACACCACGGGCTGCTGCCTTAGGCTGCAGAGTGAGAACCATGCCTTTCACTGCTCTGGGAAGCAGCCTAAGAAGGCTCTGAGTCCACATATTCCACTTTCTTCATGCAGGCAAGGAGTTACTTGGCATTGGGTTCCCCTAATTGTGATTGTTACTCCAATTGCATCGATAATGAAGAAGCCTTCTTACATAAAGATAATGCAGACATATTTAAAACCATTTCATATATATGATTAAAAAGGTTACCTACCAGGATGATGCTGAGCGGAAAGACCACCAAAACTTGTTCTAGTTCAAAACTGTGAATTCTACAGGTCAGTTGTTGTTTTGACCACCTGGGATTTATTATTTCTATTGCATAGTTAAAACGCATGACATAAGCATTCTTTTTATTATCACGGTTTTAACTTCCTTGCAGTTCATTCATTCCTGTGTTTATTTATTCATTTGTTCCTTTTTCCTTCTTTTATGGGTTGGGCATCGTGCTGGGTCCTAGAGCTACATAGTTGAACAAGTACAATGTGGTAAGTAACAGTGGGAAGTTCTAGACAGGTGCAGGTGGTGGGGGTTGGCCTGGGGGCTTGGATTCAGGGCATGACTGATGTTTCACAAAACCAACCATAACCATCATCCTCCTTTTGTTCTTCTTCAGATCTGCTTTAGGCACACGTACCTTTTAGCGCTAATGAAGATAATATTCCCGTTCCTTTCTTTCCTGCCTGCTCAAAACCGTGGTGGAAGTTTGAAATCCTGAGAAATTCTGACTTATTTAAACCATAGGGATTAATAGAGAACTACAGGATTTATTGGTACTGTTGAAACACTATTCAAGACGTTAAGAGTACCTGCTAGTAAGTTACTGGTTCTTGTTTGAATGGGAACTCAAAGCAACTGCAGTTGTAGCAGACGTACAAAGGTGAAAATCGAGGCTTAGCTGGAATATTGGAGTGAAGAGAACTGGGTGTAAAAAATTTAAATTTAAATTAAAAAAAAGAAAACCTGAGCAGGGGTGGTGCCTGTGGCTCAAAGGGGTAGGGCGCCAACCCCATATGCCGGAGGTGGCAGGTTCAAACCCAGCCCCGGCCAAAAACTGAAAAAAAAAAAACCAAAAAACCCTGAGCAATCCCAAAGCAAGGTAAATGCCAAGGAGAGCTGATTTAAACACAACATTAAGGAGCAGAGTGAGCCTTAATGAAACGTATGACCAGTTGAGAGCCCCTCCAGTTAAATGCAGAGACTTTCAATTCTCGTGTGTGTGCAGTTATTTAGACTGAAAATGGAAACGTGCAACTGTGAGGCAGATCTCATTCATGCATAATTGAAACACCCAAGGGTAAAATACTGAGGCACAATGGATGACATCTGATAAAAAGAGAGCAAGGAAAAAGAAGAAGTTAAAAACAAGTTACAAGACCCAGGGGACCACCAAGAAGAATACTTGACATAGGCCAAATAATCTCAAATAAAAATATCCAAATTACCAGACAATGCAAATATAAAGAAATGCATGGAAGAGACACAAGGATCAGGTAGGAAAAAGTGCTTAGAATATAAAACATTCAAGGGATGAGTTGCTGGTGAATGAAACTCTTATTCTAACAAAATACAACCACGGTAGTGTTTATGTGGTATTTCTGTATCCATAGGAGCTAAACATTTAAACTAGCGCAAGATTCATTGTCTTTAGAGAAGTTATCTCCTAAATGACTATATAATATACATATCTGCATACCTGTAACTATCTAAAATATGTTTGCATAAATATTAAAATTTTTTTAACTTACTTGGAGAGCAGTGCTGTGTGTGTATGTGTCAATATGTATCTAGTTGACTCCCTATCTGTGAAAGATAAATTTCACAGAAGAGAAAAGTAAGATTTTTAACAATTATTTTAAGGATCAAAGTGATTGGGAAACACTGGACAAGTAGTGTCATTTTCTTACACATTTTTCTTGACAAAGTCACGGTGAGGTATTGGGTGTTTAGAGTGGATCAGGCACAATCTTAGATCCTCTGGACTGTCCTATTTAACCGTCTCAAGATTCCCCAAGAAAGAAGTATTACCACCACTTCAGGGTGGAGATTCTGAGGCTCAAAGAAGTCGAGTCCCACAGCCTTGTCTGAATCCAGTCCAAGTTCTTCTATTCACACACACTTACTCTATTCCCTTTGAGAGGTGGAAGGGGCAGCCTGACTACCAGAGTTCTCACAATGCAACATTTCTAGAGTTGGGCTAAACATTTTTTTTTTTTAATTCACTCAGATGATGCACATTTTCAGGACACACCGTAAACATTGCATAAATGTTCATTGCATAAAAAAAGCTAGGTGTATTCTCTTTTGTTTAAAATAAAGAGACCTTAATATTACTGAGTCATTTTGCACATGTTGTTCTACATTTAGGCCCACGTCTTGCTCACTTTCTTATCCTTCGTAATTAAGGAGGAAACCTAGGGAAAGACATCTCATATCAACGGGCATACAGGCAATCTGTAAGGAAATAATTTATGCCGGATGTCCTTTAAGTTTCCCATATAAGTCCTCATTAACTAAGAGAGTAATGAGGCATCTGAGTTCCAGGTATCAGCAGACAGTTACTGTACACTCAATAAATACCAGGTACTGAGAATTCAAAGAACTGTAAATCACAATTTTAACCCTGTGGGGAATGTAAATCTATCGTACTTGCAAACACGTGCATGTGTGTACTTATAAACAGGTGGAAGACAGATCATATATGCCTCCTGGATGACACAGGCAGCAAGTGCTACAAAAAGTGAGGGATATCGGACCCCAGGTCGCCTCAACTTTAACCGAGCTTCTCCAAGACACATTGTGATGAACCTGTCCAAAGTCAAGACAAAAGAAAAGATTCTGCAAGCTGCCATGAGTAAGCGCCAGTTACTAAAGGCTCCAGTTCATTCAACTTCCAGCACCTATGTCCCTCAAAGTTTGTGTCTGTAAATCAGACATTACCACGCTTGCTGTTTTCTGATGACTTCAAAATGACTTAGCGTTCAAGAATCATGGTCTCAGATTCTGGTGGACCTATTATATAGTACTATAGAAGTCTAGTCTAACCCTATGATAGATGTGGAAACTGAGGCTTACAGGGGCTAGGTAACCTACTGCAGGTCATACGAATAGGCAGTCAATGTAAAAATATTTCTAAAGGTAAATACATTATACACTTCCACACACCCTCACTGGCCTCAAAATATGCCTTTTAGCTGGACATTGTGGCTGGAAATTCCAAACCAGATGGAATACATCTAACTGAGGGAACAGAACACCCATGATTCTAGTCTGACTAATACTTTTTGCAGCTTGCAGTGTATCATTTAACCTTGCTGGTGACTAGCTTTCCCATCTGTAAGAGAAAGGACACTAATTTAACAATCACTGTGGCGATTTCTAGCCACGGGATACCAGGATTTAATAATTCTAAATTAGTACTCCACATCACCCTCCCGCCAACATCACAGTTCCCTTCTTTCTGAGTATTTCCTTTTTCCTCTCTTTTTGTAGCGTCTATGCACACGTATTTACACTGCTTCTGAGTGGGCAAAACTCCATGAAATGACCCATTGCCTTTCTACTTTGTGCAGGATCCTTAAGCAAACTGGTAGCAGTACTGAGACTAGAATGGAGGTGTTTAATATTTCCCTGATACTCCCTTTCCCCAGGCAAACATATGCGATCCAACTTTGCATGATTCATGTCCTAAAGTTACCTGGAGATGTTAGAATTTTCCACCCCTTTCCCATCCCAGGCAACCTGTGAAGGTTCACTTTAGCTTCCTGAAGATAAAGTCCCCACATCATGAACTGAATTTGGAGAAATAGTTCTAACAGCAGTAATTCCAGGTCAGATAGAAAGGGAGGTATAGTAGCTTCTTTATTTTCTGAAACACTACTTGTTTTAACTTCCAAATGAAACAAAGAATGTGCTATTTTACACAAAATACACAGATCCTGTAATAGAGTAAAACCAAAGCAAGCTTTAATGCTCCCCTACCTCCTCTTCCCCCAGTGAGAGTGTCCTTAACCCAAAGAAGATGAAAGTGTTTTGATCCCACTTTTCTAGATAGAGTGTGAGAAGCCCAACTCCAGGGCTCTGGAGGGAAAGAGTAGGTGGGCTTCTACCTAGTTAGAAAAAAACAGCTACCACACCAGCTAGACCAGACCAGAGGTATGCTGCCTTGAGCTCCTTCTAAGACGGGGCCATGAGGCACTTTATCCTATAAATCTAGCTTCATTGCTCCCATGGTGAGCAGCCAGGCCCTCAGCTGCTGGGCTCCCCAGCCCTGGACTCCTACCAGCATGGGCGAGGGGAAGCAGCAAAGATGGGATACTTATTTTTGTCTTTAAAGCCTTAAGCTTCTTTTCCTTTCCCTCATTATGAATGATGCCTTAACTCTCTGAAGTTGAGGGTCACTTCTGCTTGAGAGGTATTTTAAAGGCAAAGGCTATCTACTGGGAATGGGTACACAGAACACTTTTCAATACTGGAGAGTTATTTATTTACATATGCGTTGGTGCACTGTTTCACTTATGAATTGTTTTTACATTTTATGTGGGCCTCCAATCTCTACTTCAGAATGACTAAGCCAGAATCTCTAGGGTTCTGTTCAGGCATCTGTTAATATTTTGGTAATTTGGTAAAAACAGACAGAAAGTGTCTTTAATTGATAGCTATTACATTTGTTTGAACATAGCACATTTAACAAGAAAAAGATAAAATTATTAATTATACATATGCTCACCCTTCTGTAACAGGGTGAGCTATTTTTGCTATTCCCCCCCCCCCCGGTTTTCAAAAATCTTCTAGAACAAAAAGTTATTACTTAAATCAACCAACCATTAGATTGAAAAAATTGTCCATTGATTGCCCCCTGATGATCATTGTTACATATTGGCTATTTAGTCAATTGTAGCTCTAATAAATGTTCTATATAATTTAAAAACTTGTAAGAGGATATCTGTGTCTGGTAATTAGACAACAGTGTCATAAACTAATAGATTCTTGCCTACAACTTGTGGAGAAGCCCGTTATTGTGAAAGTGTTTGGCCTTTTACCCTATTTGACCCAAGGAATCACAAACATACATGGTTTGAGAACTCTACCCAGAGCAAAGTAGTCAGGCCACTTCTTTCTGGACAGATGTGTCTGGTTAAAGTTGTCTACTAAATTATCTCCAAATCTTCACATTAATAACCTGCAGTGGGAGTGAGGACATGGAGGAGATGATATGCAATGAGCAGGAAGGGATGAGAACTTTTAAGAGTAACTGGGAAAAGAAGGGCAGAAACAGTGAAGTTCAGAAGAACACTCTCAGAAGCCACAATGGACGATATCCTAGTCCACTTTAAAAATCCTGTAAGTAAAAGGAAAAAAGATTCAAGACAAAAGTAGATTATAGAACTCAATGTTAATAAGTCCACAAATTAACATAAGAGCAAGAAATAAATTATAAGCAGACACAATATGAGAAAATACTTAAAATAGATCCAGAGCAAACTAAAAATATTGTTTAAGATCTCTGTAATTCATAACCCTAGGGACCCAGAGTGTCCCCAGAGTCTGGGTATTTCCAATAACATTGTTCCCAGGTGACAGCAGTACCTCCTTTTGGTACTGAGAACAAGTATAGAGTGGATGATACTACAATTGGCACCAATGAAAACTGCCTTTTACCTATTTAATAGAAACTGCATTTTGTCACCTAATGGAAGATGGAATTTGAAGAGTCTGGGTCTCCCTCTCCAGGTTGGTTATCAGGATTTGCCTACCAAGACCAGGGTGAGAATCAGCCAGAAGTAGAAGCAAATGTCAGCTTTAAGCAGGCCATTGATTAAACTTGCAATGTCAAATTCCTCCTTATTAAATAGGCATCAAAATAAAAAAGCTAGCTTTCTTCTCTCCCCATTCTTACCAATGCTAAACATCTCCTTCCAATGGTCTGAGCCAGTTCCAACTGGCTTCTTTTGCATAAAAACAAAGGCAAGGAAACCTCCTGGATACTCAGGCTTGTTTGCTTTTGTTTTTCATTACCTGGCCACCTGCCTGGAACATCATATCATATTTATTCTGATCAATCATTAGAAGTGGTCAGGTTCATTGGATCAGACTTTTTGATACAATTGCTTGTCTTATGGTTGCTCAGTAGAAGAAATTGCACTAGTTTTCCTGATTTGGAGAGACTAGGGTCCAATTTCACTAGATATGTGACATTGAGCAAGTTTTGTAATCTCCTGGAGACTTAGATAACTATCATAAAGTATTTAAAACTCAAAAATTGTTTTGTTTATTACCCATAGCTGACTCCAGTTCTAATCAACTTTTTTCAAAGCTTTGATTACTTATCTGCAATTTCCTTCCTTTGGTCTGTGATTCCAACTCCTCAGCATCTGACAGATTCCCTCGTCCTTTTTCATCGTAGATCAGTTGGCCAATAATTACCTAACCTGGAAACAACACTGTAACTTGAATCTCCCTGCCAGTATCTTGGAAAGTCAATGAACAAATTCAGGGACCACCACAAGTAAGCAAAAAGGTAGACTTTATTGATAGATAAGAGGAGAAGGAAGACAAAGCCTCTGGCACAGCAGAGGGGTGTCCCGAGTGGGTCACTCATTTCAGCTCTCTTTTGAGGGGGTTATATGCAGCTTTTCCTACCCTAAAGGTAATGGGATTTCAGAAGATGAAATGTATGTCTAAAATATGTCATAACTGTTTGACCCCAGGGGCTTAGGGGCAGAATGTAATTTTAAAACTATCCTTTTATAGGAATGTGGTCCCTTCTAGGGTGTTTTGTCCTTCCTGGAAGTGGCAGCCTAGAGAGAATATTGGTCAAACTGGTTTGTAAGCCTGCTCAGACCCAGAAAATGGGGTTGTGTTCAGCTCTGAGCAGAGGGAACCTGAATCAAAAGGATATGAGTCAAGGGGAACTCTCCCCGAAAGAAGAGGTAGAGGCCCAGACTACCAAAAACTTACTTTTTCTTCTTTGCAGTACTCTGTGTGTGTGTCCTTGAATGTGTGTGCAGGTAGAAAGGCTGAGTAGATTTTAAGAATCTCAGAAAGGGGCAGCGCCTGTGGCTCAAGGAGTAGGGCGCCGGTCCCATATGCCGGATGTGGTGGGTTCAAACCTAGCCCCGGCCAAAATAAAAAAAAAATAAATAAAAAAAAACTAAAAAAAAAAAAAAGAATCTCAGAAAGCCCTCTATATTTACCCCATATTCTGCTGGATAAGTTGACTTAAAGATGTGACTCCAGTGATAGTCTACTATCACTAAATGTATGTCTACTACTGTAATTCATAATGTTGTATTCATTTTTTTTCCCCATTGACTCACTTATCAACTCTACAAAGACTCATAGAACACTTACTATATTCCAGACAAAGTCCAGTGATGTAGTGGAGTAAAGGCCCCAGGCAACTATTCTTATGAACTGAGCTTTATGAGATCAAGAACCTGAATAGAGGGGGACAGAGAGTATATAGACCCAAAACATAAGGGTCTGTTGCTTCATGTGACTCATCTCCCGTGACTTGTATTTGTATTTTTATGAGACTCCATGAAACATAGGTATTTGTGATTACTTTAGTGTCAGTGTGTCATCTAGGATAAGAAAAGGAAATATTCTTCTCCCTACTGGATAAAATATGCCATTGTTAGGTAGATAGCTAAAAATTGCATCTCTCCTGGGGAAGGAGGAAAAGGGAGGGGCCCCCAAGCCTACATCTGGGTGCCTCCCACCTTAATACCAAGTGATTGCTCACACCTGGGTGGAAAGACCACCCTACCAGTTCTCCAATGAGAATTTAGCATGCCAACTTCAGAAGGATGTAGAAGAGTCTCTAGCCTGGAAACAGGTACAATAGACTCTTGAAGGTGACTTAGAACAGCCTTAAGACTAATTATCATGTCATTAGCTTAAATCTACTTTGTGGACCATACCCTCCAATGGGCTCTCAGAGAGGCTCATGGGAAGTCTGCAATCAAAGTTCTACTCAGGTTTCACGGTGACCTCTGAACCATGAGATAGGTCTGGTTCAGACAGTATAAAAAAAATTGCAGCTGTAACCCATGGCCTTTCTTTGTCATGACAAAGAGCGCCGTTCGTTGTCTATGGCAAATGTTATCTTGCCCTATAACCCTATATTGTGATCTCACTCTATAACCTATCTTTCTCTTTCTCAATAAACTTTGTTTACACTTGCCTTACTTTGGGGTGTCTGGTCATTTTTCAAACAAGAATGCTCCAAGAACCAAGGACCCGGGAAGCTGCCTGAAACCCAGACATTTTAGGATATAGGCAGGTGTCTTGAAACCCAACACCATGCCTATAAATTAAGGAAGACCCCAAGGACTGTGTCTTGGGAGCATTTCTAATATTCTCTGGGAGTAGCAGTGAGAATATTAGGTGCCACATTTGTATTATCAGTGAGAATATTATGTGTCAACATTGTCACAAAGGGCCATAGTGAGTGGATTTGCAGGTGGCAGTGGAATGTGATGGCAGTCAGATAGGAGGACCATGGTGGATGCACTGCTGACCATAAATGGCTAACTGGTACCTAGGCACAGATAAGGCATTTCTTCAGACTTTAGAAACCATGGAGTAAAATTTTATAAGAGGAGAGACAAGGAGGCGGAGCAAGATGGCGGCCGAGTAACAGCTTCCTTGCATCTGGGTGCTGAGAGTCTGGGGAGATAGGACTCCAGGAATCTCTGGGGAGATAGGACTCCAGGCATCTCATTATCATCACCCCTGCAAGGATACAGGGAGTCAGTGAGAGACTTCTGGACCCCAAAAGGAGGACTAAAACAGTGGAAAACCGGCAAGTGGTCGCGTGTGTTCAATCCGTCTAAACCTGCCCGCAACTGTAAGTTCAGTAGCAGCGAGACTGCAAACCAGAAAGGCCTTACCTGTGAACTGTTTTGGTGTCTTTGGACTTGGCACTCAGTTGAACTGCCTTAGGGAGAGCCTGAGGGGGAGTGCGGAGAACTTTGGCTGTTGTCTAGGGCCCCAGTCTGAGCCGCTGAGCCAGACGGAGCTAATGGTGTTTGGCAGTGGGTAACCTGGAGACATTGTGAGCGATCTGCCCTGGCAAGCTCCGCCCTCAGGGTCTCAGAGCTAGAATTGGGTGGGAGCTGGTAACCCAGCGACCAAGTAGCCTAAGGGCGGGGTCTGAGCCACCTTGCAGCCCTCAGGGGCAGAGTGAGACCAGTTTTGGCACACTGGGTAAGTGGATAGCCACTTCAGCAGTGATTCCAGTGACAAGCACTTTCCTGGGAAACCTTCTGCTCAGCAAGTGAACAAGTTCAAAGTGCCTTTTAAGTGGGCTGAAGAGAGATTTAGGGTGTCTACCTGCTGGGGTTTGAGAAATCAGCACCCTCCAGTCATATCAGAACTGTGATTAACATCTCATACCCCAGAAGACCACGTGTTGCCCAGACAATATTCAATAACATATACATACTGCTTTGTTTTGGTTGTGTTTTTTTTTTTTTTCTTGGTTTGGTTGGTTTTTTTTTTGTTTATTTTGATGTTGTTGATGTTGTTTTGTTTTATAAGTTCAACCTTTTCCATACAGATCCTTTTTCTTTCTCAATTATTCTAGTTTAATTATAATTTCCCATTGCTGTCTTTTTCAATAATTAGAACTTCATATTTGCTAGTGTTTCTACCGCTATTATTCGGTTTTTCACCCAATTTTATCCCGTAAAGTTTTCTATTTGCTTGTTTTGGTTTGATTTATAGCATTTTTGTCTTTCCTCTCTACTGGGTGAAGGTGGGGTACTGTGTCTGATCAGATTAGCAAAGAGCTGCTGACCTCAACGGAGCCACCCAACAGGGCACCCCCAGAAAGTGGTTTTTTTTAAGGTTGTGTCAAAGTACCCTACTGTACACCTATATTGTTCTGTCTCCCTCTTTCTGTGCCTGTCTTCTTTTTGTCAATATTCCTTTTACCCACCCCCTCTCCTTTCTCTATTTTTCTTTTTTTTCCTTATCACTCTGTCCTCCTTTCCTTCATCCCTTTTTTGCTCTTCAACCTTCTCACCCCTCTGGTCCTGTAACCCTTAGTCCACAGGCACGAGAACTTAAAGAGCAAGAGGAAGTGAAAGGAAAATTAGGGCAAGGAAACAGATAAAAGAAATCACTCATGAGGAAGAATCAGCAGAAAACTCGAGGCAACATGAAGAACCAGTCCAGAACAACCCCGCCAAGGGACCATGAGGTAGCTACTGCAGAGGATTCCACCTATACAGAAATGTTAGGAATGACAGAAAGGGAATTTAGAATACACATGTTCAAAACAATGAAAGAAATGATGGAAATAATGAAGGAAACTGCTAATAAAGTGGAAAATAACCAAAAGGAAATTGAAAAACAGAATCAAATAAGAGATGAACGATATGAAGAATATAAAAAGGATATAGCAGAGCTGAAGGAAATGAAACAGTCAATTAGGCAACTTAAAGATGCAATGGAAAGTATCAGCAACAGGTTAGACCATGCAGAAGAAAGAATTTCACAAGTAGAAGACAAAGTTCTTGAGATAACTCAGATAGTAAAAGAGGCAGAAAAGAAGAGAGAGAAAGCAGAACGTTCACTGCCAGAATTATGGGACTTTATGAAGCGTTCCAACATATGAGTTATAGGAATTCCAGAAGGGGAAGAAGAATGCCCCAGAGGAATGGAAGCCATACTAGAGAATATTATAAAAGAAAATTTCCCAAATATCACCAAAGATTCTGACACACTGCTTTCAGAGGGATATCGGACCCCAGGTCGCCTCAACTCTAACCGAGCTTGTCCAAGACACATTGTGATGAACCTGTCCAAAGTCAAGACAAAACAAAAGATTCTGCAAGCTGCCAGGAGTAAGTGCCAGTTGACCTACAGGGGTAAATCCATCAGAGTGACCGCAGACTTCTCTAATGAAACTTTCCAAGCAAGAAGACAATGGTCATCTACCTTTAATCTACTTAAACAGAACAATTTCCAGCCCAGAATTCTGTTCCCTGCTAAGCTAAGCTTCAAAATTCACAAAGAAATCAAATCGTTTATGGATATACAAACATTGAGGAAATTTGCCACAACAAGACCAGCTCTACAGGACATACTTCAACCTGTTCTGCACACTGACCACCACGATGGATCAGCAGCAAAATAAGAACTCAGAAATTAAATGACAGAAACTAACCTCCACACTGATGCAAAAGATAAAACTAAGCAATGGACTCTCACCAAATAAGATGAATAGAATACTACCACACTTATCAATTATCTCAATAAATGTTAATGGCTTGAATTCCCCACTGAAGACACATAGATTGGTTGACTGGATTAAAAAACACAAGCCATCTATTTGCTGTCTGCAAGAAACACACCTGTCTTCAAAACACAAATTAAAGCTCCAAGTCAAGGGTTGGAAGACAATTTTTCAGGCAAATGGAATTCAGAAGAAAAGAGGAGTTGCAATCTTATTTTCATATACATGTGGATTTAAAGCAACTAAAGTCAAAAAAGACAAAGATGGTCACTTTATATTAGTTAAAGGAAAAATACAACAAGAAGACATTTCAATTCTAAATATTTATGCACCCAATTTCAATGCTCCCAGATTCTTGAAACAGACCTTACTCAGTCTGCGCAATATGATATCTGATAATACCATAATAACAGGGGACTTTAACACTCCTCTTACAGAGCTGGACAGATCCTCTAAACAGAAATTAAACAAAGATATAAGAGATTTAAATGAGACCCTAGAACAACTGTGCTTGATAGACGCATAGAGAACACTCCATCCCAAAGATAAAGAATATACATTCTTCTCATCACCCCATGGAACATTCTCCAAAATTGATCATATCCTGGGACACAAAACAAATATCAACAGAATTAAAAGAATTGAAATGTTACCTTGTATCTTCTCAGACCATAAGGCACTAAAGGTGGAACTCTACTCTAACGAAAATGCTCGACCCCACACAAAGGCATGGAAATTAAACAATCTTCTGTTGAATAACAGATGGGTGCAGGAAGAAATAAAACAGGAAATCATTAACTTCCTTGAGCATAACAACAATGAAGACACAAGCTACCAAAACCCATGGGATACTGCAAAAGCAGTTTTGAGAGGAAAATTCATTGCTTTAGATGCCTATATTCGAAAAACGGAAAGAGAGCGCATCAACAATCTCACAAGAGATCTTATGGAATTGGAAAAAGAGGAACAATCTAAGCCTAAACTCAGTAGAAGAAAAGAAATATACAAAATCAAATCAGAGATCAATGAAAATGAAAACAAAAGAATCATTCACAAAACTAATGAAACAAGGAGTTGGTTTTTTGAAAAAATAAAAAAAATAAAAAATAAAACCATTGGCCAGACTAACGAGGAATAGAAAAGTAAAATCTCTAGTAACGTCAATCAGAAATGATAAAGGGGAAATAACAACTGATCCCACAGACACAAGAGATCATCTCTGAATACTACCAGAAACTCTATGCCCAGAAATTTGACAATGTGAAGGAAATGGATCAATATTTGGAATCACACCCTCTCCCTAGACTCAGCCAGGAAGAAATAGAGCTCCTGAACAGACCAATTTCAAGCACTGAGATCAAAGAAACAATAAAAAATCTTCCAACCAAAAAATGCCCCGGTCCAGATGGCTTCACTCCAGAATTCTATCAAACCTTCAAGGAAGAAATTATTCCTGTACTGCAGAAATTGTTCCAAAAAATTGAGGAAGAAGGAATCTTCCCCAACACATTCTATGAAGCAAACATCACCCTGATACCAAAACCAGGAAAAGGCCCAAACAAAAAGGAGAATTTCAGACCAATCTCACTCATGAATATAGACGCAAAAATTCTCAACAAAATCCTAGCCAATAGAATACAGCTTATCATCAAAAAAGTCATTCCTCATGATCAAGTAGGCTTCATCCCAGGGATGCAAGGCTGGTTTAACACATGCAAGTCCATAAACGTTATCCACCATATTAACAGAGGCAAAAATAAAGATCACATGATCCTCTCAATAGATGCAGAAAAAGCATTCAATAAAATCCAGCATCCTTTTCTAATTAGAACACTGAAGAGAATAGGCATAGGTGGCACATGTCTAAAACTGATTGAAGCTATCTATGACAAACCCACAGCCAATATTTTACTGAATGGAGTAAAACTGAAAGCTTTTCCTCTTAGAACTGGAACCAGACAAGGTTGTCCTCTGTCACCTTTACTATTCAACGTAGTGCTGGAAGTTCTAGCCAATACAATTAGGCAAGACATGGAAATCAAGGGAATCCAAATGGGAGCAGAGGAGGTCAAACTCTCCCCCTTTGCTGACAATACGATCTTATACTTAGAGAACCCCAAAGACTCAACCACAAGACTCCTAGAAGTCATCAAAAAATACAGTAATGTTTCAGGATATAAAATCAATGTCCACAAGTCAGTAGCCTTTGTATACACCAATAACAGTCAAGATGAGAAGCTAATTAAGGACAAAACTCCCTTCACCATAGTTTCAAAGAAAATGAAATACCTAGGAATATACCTAACGAAGGAGGTGAAGGGCCTCTATAAAGAAAACTATGAAATCCTCAGAAAGGAAATAGCAGAGGATATTAACAAATGGAAGAACATACCATGCTCATGGATGGGAAGAATCAACATTGTTAAAATGTCGATACTTCCCAAAGCAATCTACCTATTCAATGCCATTCCTATCAAAATACCAACATCGTACTTTCAAGATTTGGAAAAAATGATTCTGCGTTTTGTATGGAACCGGAAAAAGCCCCATATACCTAAGGCAGTTCTTTGTAATAAAAATAAAGCTGGGAGCATCAGCATACCAGATTTTAGTCTGTACTACAAAGCCATAGTGCTCAAGACAGTATGGTACTGGTACAAAAACAGAGACATAGACACTTGGAATCGAATTGAAAACCAAGAAATGAAACTAACATCTTACAACCACCTAATCTTTGATAAACCAAACAAGAACATACCTTGGGGGAAAGACTCCCTATTCAATAAATGGTGTTGGGAGAACTGGATGTCTTCATGTAAAAGACTGAAACTGGACCCACACCTTTCCCCACTCACAAAAATTGATTCAAGATGGATAAAGGACTTAAATTTAAGGCATGAAACAATAAAAATCCTCCAAGAAAGCATAGGAAAAACACTGGAAGATATTGGTCTGGGGAAAGACTTCATGAAGAAGACTGCCATGGCAGTTGCAACAACAACAAAAGAAACAAATGGGACTTCATTAAACTGAAAAGCTTCTGTACAACTAAGGAGACAATAACCAAAGCAAAGAGACAACCTACACAATGGGAAAGGATATTTGCATATTTTCAATCAGACAGAAGCTTGATAACTAGGATCTATAGAGAACTCAAATTAATCCACGTGAAAAAGCCAACAATCCCATATACCAATGGGCAAGAGACATGAATAGAACTTTCTCTAAAGATGACAGACGAATGGCTAACAAACACATGAAAAAATGTTCATCATCTCTATATATTAGAGAAATGCAAATCAAAACAACCCTGAGATATCATCTAACCCCAGTGAGAATGGCCCACATCACAAAATCTCAAAACTGCAGTTGCTGGCGTGGATGTGGAGAGAAGGGAACACTTTTACACTGCTGGTGGGACTGCAAACTAGTACAACCTTTCTGGAAGGAAGTATGGAGAAACCTCAAAGCACTCAAGCTAGACCTCCCATTTGATCCTGCAATCCCATTACTGGGCATCTACCCAGAAGGAAAAAAATCCTTTTATCATAAGGACACTTATACTAGACTGTTTATTGCAGTTCAATTTACAATCGCCAAAATGTGGAAACAGCCTAAATGCCCACCAACCCAGGAATGGATTAACAAGCTGTGGCATATGTATACCATGGAATATTATTCAGCCATTAAAAAAAATGGAGACTTTACATCCTTCGTATTAACCTGGATGGAAGTGGAAGACATTATTCTTAGTAAAGCATCACAAGAATGGAGAAGCATGAATCCTATGTACTCAATTTTGATATGAGGACAATTAATGACAATTAAGGTTATGGGGGGGAGAAGCAGAAAGAGGGATGGAGGGAGGGGGGTGGGGCCTCGGTGTGTGTCACACTTTATGGGGGCAAGACATGATTGCAAGAGGGACTTTACCTAACAATTGCAATCAGTGTAACCTGGCTTATTGTACCCTCAATGAATCCCCAACAATAAAAAAAAAAAAACCCAATAAAAAAGAAAATGTGAGACAAAAGCTAAGAAAAAAAAAATTTTTATAAGAGGAAGAGAAGATACACCAACATGTAGCGTCAGAGGAGCTGGTGAGACTAGGTCCATCACTGTTAATGTAATACCTTATCTGATGTAATGGTAATGTCTGGAAAGCTCTGATTACATATAATAATTGATTCAGTGGGTGAACAAGATGGTACTATTTGAAAGAGTTAAATAGGCTATTATCAGTCATTTTGACTATAATCCTTTTCCAAAGTTGAGCTATCATCAGCTTCTCTGTAGGAATGTGAGTTTTCAGTGACAGAAGAAGAGTGGAAAGAAGATATATATATATATTTTTTTAGCATAGGTCACTCTAAGGAGGTTCATCTCTACATATAGTAATAAATCATAAAAATTTTCACAGTCTTAATGCAGTAAAATCATGTGGTTCATGTGAAAAGGAGAAAGTACAGCTTAATAAATAAAATTTTTAAATTTTATTTAAAAAAGGAACTAGGAAGGCCAAGCAAACTTTGAAATCTAGACTGGGTGAGGGAGGCCCTGCTACTCAATCTTCTTCATCTCAGCTACGCACAATTTTCCTTGAATTTGTCTCAGATTACTAATTCCTGTCATCCATCCCTGTTACCCTACTGGGCCTAGCGGCATATTCTGAATATGGTGGGGGTTGGGTAGAGGGAGTCTTGAGTCCTGGAACCTGAGTCTCTGCCCTTCAGTCTTCACCTATAGATCAGTTACGAGTGGAGTAACAAGCCTGTCTTAGCTTTGTATTTCTTCCATAAGATTTCACTATAATTTAATCTACAATATGTGCATACACTGCAAGAGAAACAAAGTGCTAACTTCACAGAACTATGTGTTTCTGAATATGCTCCTTTCTATTATTAACTAATATTTGCTCTGAACATGCAAGACACATGCAAAGCACTGTGTCATTGGTTTTAAAAGGCAATTTGGCTTTGACTATGTTAATCCAAATGTTCCAATTAGTTTAGTGCTTTCATAATTATGTATAATTCAGTTTGCATTTATGCATGAAATGTTTATTTCCATAATTGTAACAAGCACTTAAATTAATTATACTATAACCTCTTGATTCTACGGGCCAACTGTTGAGTCTTTTTGTTAATATTTTAGAGTCAGCCTTTTTATTTTTTGAATTCCCCCCCTGCCTTTGATGTGTTGTTTCTTATCCTTGTTTAGAATTCTCTACGGAACAGTCTCAGAATAATCTTACAGTTTTCTTTTATGACTGAAACTTTGCATTTTAACAGTTGTCTGGAGATAGTTTCTTCCTTATGAAATATCAGTTTTAATAACAGAAAAAGAAAAACGTCATAAATCTGCACTAACCACATAAAGCTTGAGTCTCTGAGAGACTGATTAACATGGAGACTCTACACAGGCTTTTCAATAATTAGAGGATGTGCTTGCATGGAGCCACGACTGCTCTAGCCTTGAAGCCATTTCCCAGGGCAGCCAGCAATTATTACAGCCTAGAGTATATTTCTTATATTTTATGCCTTTAGCTATTGAAGCTGTTTTCGAATAAAGTTCTCTTAATTTCACAAAAAGTTAACATCACCTTGGATGAACAACAGTTTTCTGCTAATATCTTCACTACTTAGTTGGGAGAGGGCCCTTGGAGAGACGGCAATTAGAAATTTCTAACTTGTTGTTCATCCATCCATAAAAGGTTAAGAACACTCTGGTCTCTGATTACATGAACTGAGCAAAGGGCAGACCTTGCCTCCCGCAGTACCCTTGCTAACTGTCTGCCCTATCAGCAAGGGCTGCTGAACATTCTCTCAGAGCACAGGAGCAAATAGGCAGTTCTATTGTGGGCTTAAGTATTTATTTATTTATTGTCTCAATTACAGATAGCAAATATAATACGGAAAGGTTTGTCATTTTTCTTATTGGTACAATGCTTAGAATACCATTAGCATGCAATGAAGGCTAAATGTTAGTTACGATGATTTTAGAGGAAAATAATCCATGTGATAATTTAATTGCAGCAGAGTAGAGTTCTACTTTCTTGATGCATAATTGCTAATACGGTCTGGATGTAATAACACAGCATATGAATAATACAGACATCCATGCAGCATAAATGTGTAAGAGTACAGTAGAACCTCTGTACGCTGAACAGCCAGTGGACTACAACCAAATGGACAACTCACGGAGGTGGTCAGGGTAAGGAACTAGACCTACTGTCCTGATACATACTTGTGCTGCTTGTCCAGTCGATGAAAATTAGGTCAATTTAAAGAAGTGGTCAGCGTAGGGATGTCGTCAACTACGGAGGTTCTACTGTATATTATTTTACATGAAGGAGTGCTTATGAAATTAAGACTATGTAAAACAACTTCCAGAAAGTTCTGCCTGATAGACTTATTGTCTTAGTAAGCAACATATAATATTAATGCCAAGAGAAAATTAATCTCATCGGTTACAGGTAATTGACTTGGCATTTGATTATCTTTTACCTATGTTTTCTATTATGAAAATTTAACCATTTAATCTGGCTAAAGGGGCAGAGTCCAGAACAAAAGTCCTTTAAGCTAGAACAGCATAAGGGATGGGTCTCAATGGAGAAAGGGGAAAGCAAAGGAAGGAGATGAACGTCAAAGAAGAACAGACCTGGGAATGTTAAGCAGATCCGAATGTTGCCACCTGGCTGGCAGCACAGATGAACAATTCCGATAAAAAGGAACCATGACTTGGTCTAAAGTTGAGCAAGTTGAATTGACTTGGTACAATGTGACCAATTCAGCTTGCCCCATCACTTGAATGTGGAAGGGATTCAGCAGCATCAATTTTTCTCCTTGGGGAATTAAAATAATCTATTGCAAACTTGATTCAACACACTCAATCTGATGCCATAGGCTCAACCTAACAGATAAATTTAGGACACCCTGATTTCTGATTCTAACTGAATTTTGTGTCTAACCCTAAATTTTGATTTCATTTTCCATATTTCTTTTTGAAAATTAATTGTGATAATATATCTTAAATTTGTAGGCCATATAAAACTTGTATCCTCTGACATGGATTACTAATTTTGATCCACATTTCTGTAAATATAGAGCACACAAAAGTCCATTTTATGTGTGCTATGTTGCTGATTAAATCGCTTCTATATGGATATCTGGGCTCCCATCCAAACTCCATGTGACCTTTGGGGGTTACTTAGCCTTTCTGTGCTTATATTTATACATATATATTATACATTTACATAATTTGTAAAATGGAGATAATATGCTTTGTTCTATTTAATTCTCATATTTACTAAGACATTAAATGAAATAACTTCTGTGATGTGTGCTGTAAAAACAACAAAGCCTTCTACAAATGTAATCACTATTATATCCTTACTTTGCCTATACAGCATATAAAAGTGCCAATATAAAACAATTACACCTGCAGTGCATCTTACAAGGGTACATGTGAAACTTAGTAAATGTAGAATATAAATGTCTTAACACAATAACTAAGAAAATGCCAGGAAGGCTACATTAAAAAAATAGAAAATAAATAAAACAATTGAAAGGATATAAAAGAAAAGGAGAGGGGAAGTGATACTGATTCATCAGTATGAAATGTATAGATAGCTGACAAGTTACCGTGCTGGCCTATATTTTTCTCACGTCCTTCCAGGTGATAAACTAATCTTACAGTATAAAACCAAGTTTTGAAGTGTTTGGGAAGTCAAAGTCTCCAAATCATGACTCTTACTCACAAATTGGCCAATACAGTGGCCGTTGTCTCAAAAACATAATCTTTGTGAAGATTTTCATAAAGATTCAAAATGCTTTTTGAATCTTAAAGTTTCAAAAACCTTTTCACAGTTGTTAGTGAAAACAACTGTCTGGGAGCTACCCTGGCCGTAGATACCCACATAATATGAAACTTGAAATGCTGACCAAAATGGATAACTTAAATACAATTTCCCACCTGTTTAAAAATATATTTGAGAATATGACTGGTCCCATTCATTTCCCAGTGACAATGAAAGCTTTGCCTTTAGAGGTGAACGTACTCTAACTAGAATGCAAACTGTCTATTAAACATTAAAGCTCATTAATATGTAAACATTCTCTGCTTTCTCCCTTTTAAAACAAAAGTGTTGTTAAAAAGGTAAATATTGAACCATTTGTTTTCCTAGTGAGGAAACTAACAAATTCATCAATATTTACCCAGTAGAAGAATCCGAAGAGAAGAGATAAACTGTATAATTTACTTCATTGAAAAGTTATTCAGTGCTGATAATTATTAAAAACCATACCTAGCAAGTATTTTATATGCAATAGCATTTTCATGGGCATTCAGGAAGAACAGTTTCATGAGGGAGAAATATAGAATGGGGAAATTGAAATAAAACAAGAATAGAATTTAGATGGAAGGCACAATGCGTATTACTTTCTGCAGTCATACTCAGGGGCACTCATAATTGGAAGGGGACAAGGCAAAACTCTCCTTTGCTATTCTGTCTATTCTTGACTTTATGTCTGATTGAGTGACCTTATATAATATTAGGCACCTAATACTGAACACCACTGGCTGAACCAGTAATTGATCATGTCATTCCCCTTCTCTCAATTCTTCAAAGCCTTCGCATACCTTAGAAGATTATCCCAAGCTCTAAATCCTGTTTCTGCGAAAAGCAGACACCTAGATAAGATTAATAGGCAAGAATTTTATTAGGAGAAATGCTCTGTTAGAGAAAATAAGTAGAAGCCGGGTTAGACTGGGAGCACCATCAGACTGCATCATGAGTCTGAACCAGAAGGAAGAGAGGAGGGAGCGTAGTTTGAGTGCTATGTGGCCTAAGCAAGGTCACTGGGGTGTCTTCATACTCAAGTGTGCTGTCAAAGGATGTCAGTGTCTTATAGGAATTCTGTTCTTGGTATAACCACTATACCCATTATTGGCTGGGCGCAGCTTGTTGAAAGCATGGATTCGACAGGAGAAAGATGGTGGTGGATTGTAAAATGCAGCTATGGGGACTTAGGTCAAGAAGGCCCACACACAGTTGCAGATCTGCAAGATGCATTGCCTTTGGCTGCCATGGGCCACCCTTATGTCACACAGATCTACTTTTAGAGGAGTAGCTGCTCTATAATTTCTGTGGACTTTTCCCTCTGGGGAGTAGGGAGGTGAGCAGGATGAGCTCCCATTGCTGCTGTTGATCTTGGAACTGTAATGGGAACTTATTCAACTTCTTCTCCACAATCCTTTCCAATTCCCTTTAGTCAGCTATTCCCTAGACAGCTCTTGGTAGCATTTCTGAAGTATCTAGCCCCTTGAAAATCGTATCCTTCTCAATCTGGGGCTGCTTCAAGCATATCTATTCACCACTACAATGGGAAAAGGGAGAACCAGGTACTGTTCCAGGTTTCCAAATAGATCATCTGTGTGTCATGTATATTCCTCCCTGCCCATCATGTGCAAACATGGCTTTATCTCCTCTTGCTGATCAAGGGCAATTATTCTCACCATGTGGTGACTCCTTTCCTTATCAGCAGTCTGAGAATAATGATTCCAAATGCATTGCTGGCAGCCACCACTTATAATTCTATCCTTTGCCCCCTGGAAGAGTGTTCCTGTTGGGGACAAGAAATTTCCACCCTGGAGAGTCTGGAGTTACAGGGACAGAAAGCTTGGAAATATGTCACTGGGAGTCATAACAAGTTGGGCTACTCCTGCTTGTACTTCCTGGTGCCCTGGCCCATGTCTTTTTCCTACAGAGGAATCAGCATATTGGATCTCTAGTTAATTAAGTGCACTGCATCCTGGAGGATGCAACCCACCTTCCCGTGTTTTCTGTGTTCTGGTGCTTCAGTTGTACCTTTAGAAGACTCTTTAGAGATCATGAGATCAGCTGCAGCTGGGTGGTAGGAGATGCAGCTCAACCCTTGAATCTCATGATTTCAGATCCACTTCTGTACCCCACTCGCTGGGAAGTTGGTCTCATGGTCAGAGACTGTACTTATTGAGAATTTTTTTTTTTTTTTGCCTTAGATTAACCATTCCATAAAACACCAAATAACACACTTTAGCTTGTACACCTACACACTGAAATGGCCCAGATCGAAACTAGGGCATCCTTAAGTGGTTTGCCAAATGCTAAGCTAAATGAAGCCCTGGGATAGAAAAAGAAAACCCATAATTACATTAGGTATCAGGCCCTTTGAACTTCTGGACCCCAACCATGAAGTAGCAAGGAAAATAATTTTATGGTTGGGGATCACCAAAACATGAGGAACTGTATTAAAGGGTCGTGGCATTAGGAAGGTTGAGAACCTCTGAACATTTCCCAGACTGTTTTTTCATCTACTCTGTTGGACAGTCCAAGCCCCCCTCACCACCTTAGGGGTGTATTGCAGGGGGTGAGACACGGGTCCATAACCCTCACGACATCTCAGGAACGTCAACCTACTCAAGCTCTCACCCACATTTAGTAATCAATTTTATTTTCTCTAGTGGCTTTTTAGCCTTTCTAGTACTTGTTCTGAAGATTACAATACGCATCTTTAAACTAATCTAGTCTGCCTCAAAGTTATTTTATATCACATGATGCGTTATGTAAACACCTTGAAATAGTGAATTTCATTCACCTTCCTATTTTCATAAGCGCTACCGTTGGTGTACATTTTATTTCCTACTATGTTGTAACTCTTACCCTATTTTCTTAAGCAGTCACTTGTTTTTAAAGAAATAAGATGTGATCAACAGACTTTCCTATATTGCCTTTATATTCTCTATTTCTGATCTTTTCATTCCCTCTTGTAGTTCCATGTTTCCACCTGGTATCATTTTTCATCAACCCAAAGAACTTTACCATTTACTGAAATTCAAGTCTGTTGTTAATGAACATTCTCTGTTTTTACTTATTTGAAAATGTCTTTATTTATTTTTTTAATTTTTTTTTTTTATTGTTGGGGATTCATTGAGGGTACAATAAGCCAGATTACACTGATTGCAATTGTTAGGTAAAGTCCCTCTTGCAATCATGTCTTGACCCCATAAAGTGTCACACACACCAAGGCCCTACCCCCTCCCTCCCTCTTTCTGCTTCCCCCGCATAACCTTAATTGTCATTAATTGTCCTCATATCAAAATTGAGTACATAGGATTCATGCTTCTCCATTCTTGTGATGCTTTACTAAGAATAATGTCTTCCACTTCCATCCAGGTTAATACGAAGGATGTAAAGTCTCCATTTTTTTTAACGGCTGAATAGTATTCCACGGTATACATATACCACAGCTTGTTAATCCATTCCTGGGTTGGTGGGCATTTAGGCTGTTTCCAAATTTTGGCGATTGTAAATTGAGCTGCAATAAATAGTCTAGTACAAGTGTCCTTATGATAGAAGGATTTTTTTCCTTCTGGGTAGATGCCCAGTAATGGGATTGCAGGATCAAATGGGAGGTCTAGCTTGAGTGCTTTGAGGTTTCTCCATACTTCCTTTCAGAAAGGTTGCACTAGTTTGCAGTCCCACCAGCAGTATAAAAGTGTTCCCTTCTCTCCACATCCACGCCAGCATCTGCAGTTTTGAGATTTTGTGATGTGGGCCATTCTCACTGGGGTTAGATGATATCTCAGGGTTGTTTTGATTTGCATTTCTCTAATATATAGAGATGATGAACATTTTTTCATGTGTTTGTTAGCCATTCGTCTGTCATCTTTAGAGAAAGTTCTATTCATGTCTCTTGCCCATTGGTATATGGGATTGTTGGCTTTTTTCATGTGGATTAATTTGAGTTCTCTATAGATCCTAGTTATCAAGCTTTTGTCTGATTGAAAATATGCAAATATCCTTTCCCATTGTGTAGTTTGTCTCTTTGCTTTGGTTATTGTCTCCTTAGCTGTACAGAAGCTTTTCAGTTTAATGAAGTCCGATTTCTTTATTTTTGTTGTTGTTGCAATTGCCATGGTAGTCTTCTTCATGAAGTCTTTCCCCAGACCAATATCTTCCAGTGTTTTTCCTATGCTTTCTTGGAGGATTTTTATTGTTTCATGCCTTAAATTTAAGTCCTTTATCCATCTTGAATCAATTTTTGTGAGTGGGGAAAGGTGTGGGTCCAGTTTCAGTCTTTTACATGTAGACATCCAGTTCTCCCAACACCATTTATTGAATAGGGAGTCTTTCCCCCAAGGTATGTTCTTGTTTGGTTTATCGAAGATTAGGTGGTTGTAAGATGTTAGTTTCATTTCTTGGTTTTCAATTCGATTCCAAGTGTCTATGTCTCTGTTTTTGTACCAGTACCATGCTGTCTTGAGCACTTTGGCTTTGTAGTACAGACTAAAATCTGGTATGCTGATGCCCCCAGCTTTATTTTTGTTACAAAGAACTGCCTTAGGTATATGGGGTTTTTTCCGGTTCCATACAAAACGCAGAATCATTTTTTCCAAATCTTGAAAGTACGATGTTGGTATTTTGATAGGAATGGCATTGAATAGGTAGATTGCTTTGGGAGGTATAGACATTTTAACAATGTTGATTCTTCCCATCCATGAGCATGTTATGTTCTTCCATTTGTTAATATCCTCTGCTATTTCCTTTCTGAGCATTTCATAGTTTTCTTTATAGAGGTCCTTCAACTCCTTCATTAGGTATATTCCTAGGTATTTCATTTTCTTTGAAACTATGGTGAAGAGAGTTGTGTCCTTAATTAGCTTCTCATCTTGACTGTTATTGGTGTACACAAAGGCTACTGACCTGTGGACACTGATTTTATATCCTGAAACATTACTGTATTTTTTGATGACTTCTAGGAGTCTTGTGGTTGAGTCTTTGGGGTTCTCTAAGTATAAGATCATGTCATCAGCAAAGAGGGAGAGTTTGACCTCCTCTGCTCCCATTTGGATTCCCTTTATTTCCTTGTCTTGCCTAATTGTATTGGCTAGAACTTCCAGCACTACGTTGAATAGTAAAGGTGACAGAGGACAACCTTGTCTGATTCCAGTTCTAAGAGGAAAAGCTTTCAGTTTTACTCCATTCAGTAAAATATTAGCTGTGGGGTTGTCATAGATAGCTTCAATCAGTTTTAGAAATGTGCCACCTATGCCTATACTCTTCAGTGTTCTAATTAGAAAAGGATGCTGGATTTATCAAATGCTTTTTCTGCATCTATTGAGAGGATCATGTGATCTTTATTTTTGCCTCTGTTAAAATGGTGGATAACGTTTATGGACTTGCATATGTTAAACCAGCCTTGCATCCCTGGGATGAAGCCCACTTGATCATGATGAATGACTTTTTTGATGATAAGCTGTAATCTATTGGCTAGGATTTTGTTGAGAATTTTTGCATCTATATTCATGAGTGAGATTGGTCTGAAATTCTCCTTTTTGTTTGGGCCTTTTCCTGGTTTTGGTACCAGGGTGATGTTTGCTTCATAGAATGTGTTGGGGAAGATTCCTTCTTCCTCAATTTTTTGGAATAATTTCTGCAGTACAGGAATAAGCTCTTTCTTGAAGGTTTGATAGAATTCTGGCGTGAAGCCATCTGGACCAGGGCATTTTTTGGTTGGAAGATTTTTTATTGTTTCTTTGATCTCAGTGCTTGAAATTGGTCTGTTCAGGAGCTCTATTTCTTCCTGGCTGAGTCTAGGGAGAGGGTGTGATACCAAATATTTATCCATTTCCTTCACTGTCTAATTTCTGGGCATAGAGTTTCTGGTAGTATTCAGAGATGATCTCTTGTGTCTCTGTGGGATCAGTTGTTATTCCCCCTTTATCATTTCTGATTGAGGTTACTAGAGATTTTACTTTTCTATTCCTCATTAGTCTGGCCAATGGTTTATCTATTTTATTTATTTTTTCAAAAAACCAACTCCTTGTTTCATTAATTTTCTGAATGATTCTTTTGTTTTCAATTTCATTGATCTCTGATTTGATTTTGGATATTTCTTTTCTTCTACTGAGTTTAGGCTTAGATTGTTCTTCTTTTTCCAATTCCATAAGATCTCTTGTGAGATTGTTGATGTGCTCTCTTTCTGTTTTTCGAATGTAGGCATCAAAAGCGATGAATTTGTCTTCTACCTCTGAAATTCTTTCTTCTTCATGGTCTAACCTGTTGCTGATACTTTCCATTGCATCTTTAAGTTCCCTAATTGACTGTTTCATTTCCTTCAGTTCTGCTATATCCTTTTTATATTCTTCATATCGTTCTTCTCTTATTTGATTCTGTTTTTGGATTTCCTTTTGGTTATTTTCCACTTTATTAGCAGTTTCCTTCATTGTTTCCATCATTTCTTTCATTGTTTTCAACATGTGTATTCTAAATTCCTTTTCTGTCATTCCTAACATTTCTTTATAGGTGAAATCATCTGCAGTAGCTTCCTCATGGTCCCTTGGCGGGGTTGTTCTGGACTGGTTCTTCATGTTGCCTGGAGTTTTCTGCTGATTCTTCCTCATGAGTGATTTCTTTTATCTGTTTCCTTGCCCTAATTTTCCTTTCACTTCCTCTTGCTCTTTAAGTTCTCGTGCCTGTGGACTAAGGGTTACAGGACCAGAAGGGTGAGAAGGTTGAAGAGCAAAAAAGGGATGAAAGAAAGGAGGACCGAGTGATAAGAAAAACAAAAAAAAATAGAGAAAGGAGAGGGGGTGGGTAAAAGGAATATTGACAAAAAGAAGACAGGCACAGAAAGAGGGAGACAGAGCAATATAGGTGTACAGTAGGGTACTTTGACACAACCTTAAAAAAACCCCACCTTCTGGGGGTGCCCAGTTGGGTGGTTCCCTTGAGGTCAGCAGCTCTTTGGTAACCTGATCAGACACAGTACCCCACCTCCACCAAGTAGAGAGGAAAGACAAAATGCTATAAATCAAACCAAAACAAGCAAACAGAAAACTTTATGGGATAAAATTGGGTGGAAAACCAAATAATAGCGGTAGAAACACTAGCAAAAATGAAGTTCTAATTATTGAAAAAGGCAGCAATGGGAAATTATAATTAAACTAGAAAAATTGAGAAATAAAAAGGATCTGTATGGAAAAGGTTGAACTTAAAAAACAAAACAACATCAACAACATCAAAATAAACAAAAAAAAACCAACCAAACCAAAAAAAAAAAAAAAAAACACACAACCAAAAACAAAGCAGTATGTATATGTTATTGAATATTGTCTGGGCAACACATGGTCTTCTGGGGTATGAGATGTTAATCACAGTTCTGATACGACTGGAGGCTGCTGATTTCTCAAACCCCAGGAGGCAGACACCCTAAATCTCTCTTCAGCCCACTTAAAAGGCACTTTAAACTTGTTCACTTGCTGAGCAGAAGCTTTCCCAGGAAAGTGCTTGTCTCTGGAATCACTGCTGAAGTGGCTATCCACTTACCCAGTGTGCCAAATCTGGTCTCACTCTGCCCCTGAAGGTTAGGGCTGCAAGGCGGCTCAGACCCACCCTTTGGCTACTTGGTCACTGGGTTACCAGCTCCCATCCAATTCTAGCTCTGCGATCCTGAGGGTGGAGCTTGCCAGGGCAGATCGCTCACAATGGCTCCCTGTGACCCACAGCCAAACACTATTAGCTCCGTCTGGCTCAGCGGCTCAGACTGGGGCCCTAGACAATGGCCAAAGTTCTCCGCACTCCTGCTCAGGCTCTCCCCAAGGCAGTTCAACTGAGTGCCAAGTCCAAAGACACCAAAACAGTTCACAGGTAAGGCCTTTCTGGTTTGCAGTCTCGCTGCTACTGAACTTACAGTTGCGGGCGGGTTTAGACGGATTGAACACATGCGACCACTTGCCGGTTTTCCACTGTTTTAGTCCTCCTTTTGGGGTCCAGAAGTCTCTCACTGACTCCCTGTATCCTCGCAGGGGTGATAGTCAGATCCCACCAGCCAGAGATGCCTGGAGTCCTATCTCCCCAGACTCACAGTGCCCAGATGCAAGGAAGGTGTTACTTGGCCGCCATCTTGCTCCGCCTCTCTGAAAATGTCTTTATTTTGACTTAATTTTTAAATATTATTTTTCCTGGATTTAAAATTCTAGTTCGATAAGTCTTTTCTTTTAATACTTCAAGGTATCGTCACATGGTTTTTCAGTTGGCAGTATTTCTGATGAGTCAGCAGCCTGCCCATCATCGTATGTCATGCTAGAGTGTGAGACAGAGGTGGGTTCTAGCCAGGTGATAGGAATGGAGGATGTGCCTGGCTCTGAGGAGTGCTGGACAAGGGTGATGATCATTGACAGAGGGTGGTCACTGTCTCAGGCTCTGAGCCAGGCACCTACCCCTGGGTGGCACCCAATAAATAAAATGTTTTCTTATCCTGAGGCTTTAAAGATTGCCTTGTTTTCTTTAATTGTTTATATTTTGGCTACAACATGCCTAGGCATAGCTTTTCACATGTTTAGTCTACTTGAGTTTCTTGGTTCTGTGGATTATTATTTTGAATCAAAATTTTAAAATTTCCACCATAATTTCTTCAAATATTTTTTCTATCTCAGCCTCACTCTCTTTACCTTAAAGATTCCAGATACATACGTATTAAACATCTCGATTTTCCTACATGTCACTTCAGATCATGTTGTTTGTTTGTTTTTAGCCTTTTTTCTCTGTTTTTACTTTGATAGTTTATTTTTTTTAATCTGTTTTCAGGTTCACCGATCTTTTTCCTGCAGCATCCTGCCATTACACCTATGCATTAGTTGTAATTTCAAAGGATTGAAATTATACAGAGCCAAGTGCAATGGCTCTCAAGCCTGTAATTTCAGCTGCTTGAGAGGCTCAGGCAGAAGGATCACTTAAGGCCCAGGAGATTGAAACCAGCATGAGCAACATAGTAAGACCCTCATCTCCTCCCCCACCAAAAAAAATATAAAAAAAGAAATTTTGTAGAATATGTTCTATGCTTATAATAGACTTAAGTTAGACAAAAAGCACTTAGACATTCCTCCACCTATTTGGAGATTAAGCAAACACTTCCAAATACTCCAGAAACCAAAGCAGAAATCACAGGAAAGTTAGAAAATATTTTTTAACTTAATAATAATAAAAATACAGCCTATCAAAAGTTATGAGAGGTAGCTTAAGTGGTACTTGAAGTAAAATACTTAACTTTCATTTCTTATTTTAAAAAAGAAAAAAGCTTGAATCAATTATCTAATCATTCCACTCTAAAAATCTATAAAAAGAAGACTGACATATTCCTATCAGAAGCAAATAATCAATATGTGAGCAAGAAATGGAAGTAAGTGGCAGGTCAGCTGACCAAAACGGGGCTGAGGGAATGTTCACAGAGCTGGGGAGGGGAATGCCAGGGTACCTGGATCACAGCTAAAGGGCAGTATTCCAGCTAGTGAACTCTCAGCAAGTGGACTTTTCAAAAGTCATGATCTTCTTGGGAAAAGTTTTTTGATGTGAAAAATGAACTTTTGCCTAGTCATCCTCTTGAATTATCAGAAAAAAAAAATTTCCAGCTCAACCAAGATAAAATGAATTTTTCACACTGAGAAACATCCAGGGTCTATTCTCTCCACTAAAATTACAGATGGAATTCAAGGCAGTGCAGCAGGGTCACTGTCTTCCTTTTCTATCATGCCCCAACCTTTCAATGGATATTTTGAGAGGTAATGAGGAGGCCATTGGATTTGAAGATATTCTTAATGATCATCACAAGAGAAGTAATGGGAGAATGGTGCTTGATGGTGTAATATAAACATGGTTTTCTGTAATACAATGTGCTGTTTGTGAAAATAGAGGGGCTGCATCTTCTTATATTTGTTTTTTTACTGTGATCTGATGTGTACAACATTAAAAATACTGTCATAAAAAAACATAAGTATATGAGCAGAAACAAGTGAAGTAAGTAATAAGATAACTATATTTGCAGATGATGTGATCACATTACTAGAAAACTACTGAGGAATCTATAAAGAAAAAAAAGAAATTAAGCAAACCCAACTGTAACTAACCACTGAATTTAGCAGAATCATGAGATGAAAGGTCGACGTGAATTGTATTTCTGTATACTAGCACTAAACAATTGAGAAATTAAATTTTAAAGTACCATTTAGTTTAGCAACAACAATGAAAAAAATCCCAAAGTGTTTAGGGATAGATGGAACAAAATATGGGAAAGATTCTGACTTTGGAAAGTATAGAACATTGCTTATAAAAATTAAAGACAAATAAAATGAAAGATTTCTCTATGTTCAAGGGTTGAAGGATTCAATAGCATTATAATGTCAGTTGATTCCATATTGATCTGTTTGAGTAAATGTAATTACAATTAAAATCTCAAGGAGTTTTTTGTTTGTTTGTTTGTTTTAGAGACAGAGTTTCACTTTGTCACCCTTGGTAAAATGCAGTGGCGTCACAGCTCACAGCAACCTCCAGCTCTTGGGCTTAGGTGATTCTCTTGCCTCAGCCTCCCGAGTACCTGGGACTCAGGCACCCGCCACAATGCCCGGCTATTTTTTGGTTGCAGTTTGTCAGGCGCCGGGTTCGAACCCACCATCCTCGGTATATGGGGCCGGCACCCTACCCACTGAGCCACAGGTGCCGCCCACAGGGAGTTTTTTTTTTTTTAGAAACTTACAAGCTAAACCTATTATTTATATGGGCAAAGGACCAAAACAGTGAAAATAATTTTTAAAAAGATCAACGTTGGAGGACTCATACTACCTTATAGTTCATTTGATACCAACTAGGATAGCAATGGTAGTATCCTTATGGGTAAGCATATAAATCAATGGAGAATATATTGGCCAAAAACAGAGCCACACTTATAAGGTCAATTGGCTTTTAACATTGGAGCTAAAGCAATTTAATTGGGGGAATGAAAGTCTTTCCGACAAATAATGCTGGCACAACTGGATTTATTTGGAAAACATAAACTTGACTCTTAGCACACCACACATAAAAATTAATTCAAGATATTTAATAGGTATTTTTGTGAAAACAAAAAAGCTTCCAAAAGAATTCTTTGAAGAATATTTTTATGATTAGGAATAAGCGAAGATTTCTTAGACAGCATTAATCATAAAAGAAAATTGTCAATAAATTTGATTCTATCAAAATTTAAAACATTTCCTCCTCAAAAGACATCACTTAGAAAATGAAAAGGCAAGTTATGAACTGGTAGAAAAATCTTTGCAATATATTTTTGAAGGAACAACTGGATACTAAACTGCATACAGTTCCATTGTACAATGGGCTTGTATCCAAACATAGAAACAGCTCCCGCAAATCAATTATTAAAAAGCAAATAGACCAGTTTGAAAATAAGCAAAAACCTTAAACATTTCACAAAGGAAGATAGACAAATGGCTAATATACACATGAAAAAGTGCTAAATATTATTAGTTAATTAAAACTACAATGAGGGGCGGCGCCTGTGGCTCAGTGCGTAGGGCGCCGGCCCCATGTGCCGAGGGTGGCGGGTTCAAACCCAGCCCCAGCCAAACTGCAATAAAAAAATAGCCGGGCGTTGTGGCGGGCGCCTGTGGTCCCAGCTGCTCGGGAGGCTGAGGCAAGAGAATCACGTAAGCCCAGGAGTTAGAGGTTGCTGTGAGCTGTGTGACGCCATGGCACTCTACCCGAGGGTGGTACAGTGAGACTCTGTCTCTACAAAAAAAAAAAAACTACAATGAGAAGTCTGTATGCTCACTAAAATGGGTAAATATAAAAACTAATGAATTAAGTATTTATGAGGATGTAGAGCAACTAGGTTTCTTAGAGATTACTGGTAAGAGAGAAAAATTGTACAATAACTTTGGAAAAATTTTTGGCTGCTTAACATACAGCAAATATCAAATTAGCTTTTATGCATCATAAAAACTAAAGCTAATCACCTAGCCTATTCTAATCCTAGGCATTTACTAAAAAGAAATGAAGACATTTGTCCATAAAAGATTTGTACAGGACTCTCCGTGGCAGCTTTATTCATATTAACTCCAAAATGGAAATTTTTCTAATTTAAATATTCATCAATTAGAAAATAGATAAATAATAGGATATTTATAGAATTATATATAAATTAACAATAAAAAGGAATGAATTGCTAAAATACTGGATAACACAGATGAATCTTAACAACATTATACTGAGCAAAACATGTCAGATACAAGAGTGCTTATTGGATGATTTCATTTATACAAAGTTCTATGTCAGAGAAAAACCAATCTGTGGTGATGGAAATCAGAATGTAATGGTTTTCATCAAGAAGGCAGGAAATGACTAGCTACAAGCTTGGATGGATTTATAATGAAATGGAAATTTGTATAAATCAAGGGTGTGAATTGTATAGGTGTATTTGTTGAAACTAATTGAAATGTGCATATCAGTGCATTTTAGCATACAGTTGTCACTTAGATACCAAAAATCCATGGATACTTGAATGCCCTATATAAAATGGCATGGTCTTTGCAAATAATCTATATATGCACTCCTGGATACTTTAAATCATCTCCAGATTACTTATAAAATTAATATAATGTAACAAATACATTAAATTAAATGAATACATTGAATAAATGTAAATAATTGTTATACTATATTTTAAAAATCTGTATTATTTTTTATTGTTGTATTGTTGGGTTTTAGTGGTTTTTCAATGAATACGTTCAATCCATGGTTGTTTAAATTGCGTATTTGGAATTCTCAGATATAGAGAGCTGACTGTGTGAAATAAATGATTCGCAAAACTAATTTGATCTTCTATTTAGCTAAACAGCAAAGCTATTTTTCACAAGCTTGTGAAATTTAAACAACCATTTTGTTTTTTACCAGTTTTTTTCTTGGTTACATGGATATATTAGATAGTGGTGAAATATGGACCTTTAGTGTACCCATCACTCAAAAAGTGTAGTTTGTACCCAATAGGTCATTTTTCATCCCTCACCCGCAGGCCTCTCCCCCTTCTGAGTCTCCAATGTCCATTATAACACTCCAGGGGCCCCTGCCTCCCGTTGCCTTAGCTCCCATTCATAAGTGAGAACATACAGTATCAGGCATATTCATTCCAAAGTTAATTCCCTTAGGGAATGGCCTCCAATTTCATCCAATTTACTCCAAAAGATATTATTTCTATTATATGAGGACTGACAATGAAGTTCATAAATTCATCCTAGAAAAAGTGCTACATGCCTCGTTGCTGAATATCACTACAGTCACCTTTGAGGTATTCCCCTTAGAAGCTATGCACTGACACCAGGGCCTAGCCCATCCTTCAAAACAATTTTGGAACTCTTTTTCTGGAATGACCATCAGAATTGTCATCATACGACACACAAAAACATACAACCACAATAATGAATGCTACTCAGCAAGACACTGCCACGTGTCATCAACATGAACACAGCTGTGAAACACTGATACACCAAGTCTTTCGTACACTGCTGCAAACATATGCACATGGTTGCAAGTTTGCAAACTTAACTGTCATACCTTGTAAGACAACAGCTCTGATGGTCATTTTTCTAGGATGTTTGCAAACTTAATTGTCAGACCCTCATATGTCTCAATAGTATTCCTTGGTGTATATATACAGAGGGTGCTGAATATATATATATACACATTTTAAGAAAGGAACAAACTGCATGAAAATTATAATATTCAATATGTACCAATAACAAAAGATGAATACAATTCACATTGAGCACCTCTTGTAAGTGCAGGAGTCAAATGTGACTTGAGTGTTACAATTTTAATACAATTTTTTCTTTTCTTAAAATATGTATACATTTTTTGGCACCCTCTGCATGTGCCACATTTTCTTTAGCCACTCATTGGTTGATAGATACTTAGGTTGATTCCATATCTTGTGTTATGATAAACATAAAAGTGCAGGTGATAAAACATATTGTAAATCTGCATATTTCTTTGCTTACATGATACAGTTAGAAGACTTGCAATTTATATGAGTTTTAACTCAAAGATCTTGAAAGAAAATACGTATACTTTTTGATGTTGGTGTATGTTTACTACCTAGAGATAAATATGTGTTTGTCTTACCAAACTATATTGAGCTGTTGGCTAAAGAGGAAGATTATACAGATTTAGGTATATGCCACAATTTCTTAGTCTTTATGCAAGTTTTTAAATGCTTTTGTCATTCATTTTGGAATGCTTGTACAAGGCAACAATATGCTCATCCAATCAATGAAATTTTGTCCTTGCATAAATTAGGAATTTACTCTTACAGATACATTTTCAGTAAATATGGTGTGTCAACATTCAAACTTGCTTCATAGCCTGGGGACCTAAACCTGGAAATCATAATGTAACAGGACACAGGACAAGAAGGTAGTTTGGTTACAAAAGCAATAGCCAGTCTATAGGCACTTGGAACCAGTCTTTATCTCAGGAGCAGCAGAGAAGTTGCAAGTTCTAGTGTTTGTTTCAAAATATTGAATACACCACATCTTATTTAGGATAGGCTATATTTAAATTGTCAAATGCTTGAGCATGTGCTCTTCTCATCTAGGAAATCATTTAAATGATGTTAAAATGAGCTTATGAATTTAACTATTTAGATTCTTTTCTCTGTTTCAAAGTCTCTTCATATCTTGAGTACTGAGTGGGAGAAAAAAAATTCCGATGCCCTATGCATGTCATTCTCTGCTCTTAGCTCTTAACTACAGTATGATGACATAAATGTCTAATAAACATTCCAATGACTAACATTTCTGTTTGGTTACACCCTGGATAGTTTATTTTATTTTATTTATTTAATTTTTTTTTTTGAGACAGAGTTTCACTTTATCACCCTCAGTAGAGTGCTGTGGCATCATAGTTCACAACAGTCTCAAACTCTTGGCCTCAAGCGATTCTCTTGCCTCAGCCTCCCAAATAGTTGGGATTACAGGCACCCACCAGAATGCCTGGATATCTTTAGAGACAGGGATTCTGATTTAATTGGTATGAGGGTATATTAGGGTTTTTAAAAGCTTTCTGGGTGATTTTAACGTGCAGTAAAATCTGACCACCATTGCTTTAGCAAGTAAAATGTATAAAATTAAGTTGAGCCCAAAGCTGCTTCCTTGTAAGTTTGGTCTAAAGGTTTCTTTGTACATAGTAAAACTTAACCGAATGTGTAAACAAACCATAACCTATTTTTATACCAATCACCCCTTTTGGTCAATCATAAGCAGCCAACTATTCAAACCCTATTCAATGAAGGCAAATGCCGAACTGTACCAATCCAAATGCTTCTGCCCCCTTATGTTTTTTGTACATCACTTTCCTTTTTCTATCCTTAAATTTTCTCCCAGCACATAGTCATGTGGAGTTTCAAATTAATTTGTTTGGGGGAAGGGGGAGGCTGCATGATTCTAATCATTGTTTTCTCAATAAACTCTGTTAAAGTTGTTCTTTTAACAGAGGTAAAAGTTCATAGGACAGGGTTCCTCTGTGTTGGACTTCTGGAATGTCAGAATAGTCTTAGTGGAAAATGTGGCAAATTGTGTTGTTATGGAGGGGATTTGGTTGCAGAGAAGAGAAGCTTCTCTACTAAGTTTAAGACAAACGGATTTATTGTGGAGTATTAAATGGCTTATATATCACTGAGAAGGCTAAAAATATAGATAGCAAATTGAACTTTACAAAATAACTTTGGGAGCTGTGTTTCAGAATTGAGCCATTAAGGGCGCAGAGACAAGATGGCTGACTGAAGCCAGCTTTCCACAGAGGCTTCTGTCCAGAAGGAGAGTTAAAGGACAGAAATTAAGCAAGTAACCTGGCGGATTAGAGCTGCACCAAGAGAGAAGGTTGAAGAACGCACATCAACACTGCTGAGGCGAGCTGTGACCCCCAAGGATACAAACAAAAGGTACAAAATCCATCACCAAGCAGACAGGAGTCCCCTCCCCCATGAGAATGGCTTGGAGTACCCCATAAATGAGCAGAGTTCAAAAGTCCTCCCATTATACTCCACAGGAGAGACCCTCTAAAAACTGGACTTACTTCCCCCACTAGGGTGCCACGGCGTTCTCCTGCCAGTCATAAAACTGTATAAAACTGTATACATTCTCTACCTGAAATTCTGAGCTCCCAGCACTCCCCTCCACTCTCACTCGGAGGTCTGGAGGCCTGTCCCCTAGGAGTCCATATTCTTGGGTGTTTTCTCAAGAGGTGTGGACAGGGCATTGACTGCTGCTGGCCAATGCTGAATCTGTGGCACGGGAGTGAGGAGATGATGGTCGGCTGAGAGGGAACCACACAGGAGTGGTGGTGCCCCAAGGCACAGAGCAGCAGCTGTTTTTGGCAACAATGGGGTTCAACCCTGGATATTCCAGAGTCATACCCCCTGTCTCTCTGGGTAACTAGAGGAGGCCAGGCATCTTCTCAGGTGGCAACCACTGGTGGAACAGATCTGGGACAGAAATGCTGGCCCCATGAGTAAAGGGTATGCCTGAGGCGGTACTGGCCTGGGTGGAGCACGGGACTAGAAAACACACACAGTGCCGGAAGACTCCCAGGGCGGGGCTGACACAGAGGACCACTTTACTGAGCCTAAGACGTACCTGGCCGACAGGGGATCATCAACCTAGATAAAGGAGGGCAGGAGGCTAGAACTGACAGCTAACTGTGCTGTGAATACAAACCTGCAGCAACAAAGACAGGGCCTGAGGCACAGGTTCTCTGAACTCAAAACACCTTCTCTTCTGTAGGGGAATTTAGCCGGGACAGAGACAAATTCTGCAAAGTTGTTCTGTTATGTCAGTAACATCAATCAGGGGTGGGGCTGGAACTGAGTGAAAAGCCTCAGCCTCCATCAAGCGCCCAAGGTTGTCAGGCCTCACCTCCCCCTGCTGGATAGTGGCAGAGATCAGCAGCCTGGCTGAGGAGACATAGATATCCTTGTGATTCAGGCAGGTGCAAACCCCTGCAGTATCTGCTCATTGGAGGCAACTGGGTCACAGCCCTGTGGGGTTATCAGTCACTGGGTGTGACAGAGGTGCTAGGTGGGGAAGAAGACATCAACCTTCCCCAACTAATATATTTGCTGGGTGGGTCCACCTGACCTCACAGAGCACTGGAGGAAGCCATATTTGAGTTGTCAGTAGACCCCTGTGATCTAGTTGTCAGAGAGCTTTTAAACTCTCCCACCAGAGACAGGTGCTGACTGAGACAATTGATTTGGACCTTTTGAACTGAGCCAATCGCCCGAGGACTATCCAAGTGGTGCCCTGAGTGTGTGGTTGTAGATTTGATTTTCCTTTTCCAATTGTTGCCTGTGGGGGGTGGGGTGACTTAATTGCTGGTATTTCTCCACTGGGGAGACTTCAACCTAGAGTAACTGTTTCCCTAGGGTCAGACAGAGACCAGCTGAAAACAAGACAGAGCCACTTAGCCCCACCACACCAAACAGGTCCCCAGTTTCTCAGGTCCTCGGCAAAACTCCAGGGAAAAAGGTACAGACACCAGTCCCAGCTTTTGGGCAAAGAGCTGGTTAATCACTACTCCTGGAGCACCAAACACAACTTTTCTTTATCCATTCATCTAGTCAAACAGTGTAAAATAATCATGGGATGGAATCAATGGAAAAACTCTGGTAACATGAATAACCAGAGTAGATCAACCCCCCCAAGAAAAGATACGGCAGATGTAACTGAAGATCCCATTCAAAAACAGATGGCTGAGATGTCAGAAATTGAATTCAGAATTTGGATTGCAAACAAGATTAAGATAATGGAGAAAAAGTTGGAATTAGAAATTCAAGGAGCAATTCAAAAGTTGTTTCAGGAATTAAACGAATTTAAAGACAAAACCACCAAAGATTTTGACACATTGAAGCAAGAATTTGCAGCCCTCAAAGATCTGAAAAATACAGTGGAATCCCTCAGGAACAGAGTGGAGCAAGCAGAAGAAAGGATTTCTGACATTGAAGACAAAGCTTTTGAATGCTCCCAAACTCTCAAAGAGGAAGAGAAATGGAGAGCAAAAATGGATCATTCTCTCAGAGAGCTCTGGGAAAGTTCAAAGAAGGCTACTATCCACCTCATTGCAATCCCTGAAAGCAATGAAGTGACTTTGCAAGGTACAGAGGCTCTTCTTCATGAAATTATGAAAGAGAATTTTCCAGACATGCCCAGAGATTCTGAAATTCAGATAGCAGACAGTTTCAGAACTCCAGCATGACTCAACCCTAAGACATCCCCAAGCACATTATAATTAACTTCACTAAAGTTAATATGAAGGAGAAAATTCTGAAAGCAGCCAAACATAGAAAACCATAACCTAAAAGGAGAAGAATATCAAAATGACTGCAGACCTCTCTGCTGAAACCTTTCAAGCCAGAAGAGGGTGGTCATCGACTTTTAATCTCCTAAAACAAAATAACTTTCAACCCCAAATCCTGTATCCAGCTAAACTGAGTTTCATTTATGATGGAGAACTTAAATACTTTAATGACATACACATGTTGAAGAAATTTGCGATAACCAAACCAGCTCTTCAGGATATTCTCATACCTATCCTCCATAATAACCAGCACAATCCTCTACCACAAAAGTAAACTCACTCAGAAACTTTTGATAAAACTCCAACTTCCACAGTGGCAAAATGATTAAAAATGTCCACTGGACTTTCAAAAACTTGATACCCAAAATTTTACCATATTTATCAATATTCTCCATTAATGTGAATGGGTTTAACTGTCCCCTAAAGAGGCACAGGTTGGCTGACTGGATACAAAAACTCAGGCCAGATATTTGCTGCATACAGAATCTAATCTTACCTTAAAAGATATATATAGACTCAGGGTGAAAGGATGGCCATCCATATTTCAGGCAAATGGAAATCAGAAAAAAGCAGGTGTTGCAATTCTATTTGCAGATACAATAGGCTTCAAACCAACAAAAGTAAGGAAGGATAAGAAAGGTCACTTCATATTTGTTAAGGGTAATACTCAACATGATGAGATTTCAATTATTAATATTTATGCACCCAACCAGAATGAGCCTCAATTTATAAGAGAAATTCTAACAGACATGAGTAACTTGATTTCCTCCAGCTCCATAATAGTTGGAGATTTCAACACTACTTTGGCAGTGTTGGATAGATCCTCCAAGAAGAAGCTGAGCAAAGAAATTTCAGATTTAAACCTAACCATCCAACATTTGGATTTAGCAGACATCTACAGAACATTTCATCCAACAAAACTGAACACACATACTTCTCATGAGCCTACGGAACATACTCCAAAATTGATCACATCTTAGGTCACACGTCTAAGCTCAGTAAATTTAAAGGAATAGAAATTATTCCTTGCATCTTCTTGGACCACCATGGAATAAAAGTTGAACTCAGTAACAACAAGAATCTGCATATTCATACAAAAACATGGAAGTTAAATAACCTTATGCTGAATGATAGCTGGGTCAGAGATGATATTAAGAAGGAAACTGCCAAATTCTTGAAGCAAAATGACAATGAAGACACGAATTATCAGAACCTCTCGGATACCGCAAAGGCAGTCCTAAGAGGGAAATTTATAGCACTGTAAGCCTTCCTCAAGAGAACGGAAAGAGAGGAAGTTAACAACTTAATGGATATCTCAAGCAACTGGAAAAGGAAGAACATTCCAACCCCAAACCCAGTAGAAGAAAAGAAATAACCAAAATTAGAGCAGAATTAAATGAAATTGAAAACAAAAGAATTATACAACAGGTCAATAAATCAAAAAGTTTGTTTTTTGAAAAGGTCAATAAAATAGATAAATTTGTGGCTAATCTAACCAGGAAAAAAAGAGTAAAATCTCTAATTTCATCAATCAGAAATGACAAAGATGAAATAACAACAGACTCCTCAGAAATTCAAGAAATCCTTAATGAATATTACAAGAAACTTTATCCTCAGAAATATGAAAATCTGAAGGAAATAGACCGATACTTGGAAGGACGTCACCTTCCAAGACTTAGCTAGAATCAAGTGGAAATGTTGAACAGGCCTATATCAAGTTCTGAAATAGCATCAACCATACAAAATCTCCCTAAAAAGAAAAGCCCAGGGCCAGATGGCTTCACATCAGAATTCTACCAAACCTTTAAAGAGGAACTAGTACCTATATTATTCATCCTGTTCCAAAATATAGAAAAAGAAGGAATACTATCCAACACGTTCAATGAAGCAAACATCACCCTGATGCCCAAACCAGGAAAAGACCCAACAAGAAAAGAAAATTATAGACCAATATCACTAATGAATATAAATGCAAAAATATTCAACAAGATCCTAACAAACAGAATCCAGCAACACATCAAACAAATTATACATCATGACCAAGTCAGTTTTATCCCAGGGTCTCAAGGCTAGTTCAATATATGTAAATCTATACATATAATTCAGCACATAAACAAATTAAAAAACAAAAAGACCATATGATTCTCTCAATTGATGCAGAAAAAGCTTTGGATAATATCCAGCATCCCTTCATGATCAGAACACTTAAGAAAATTGGTATAGAAGGGACATTTCTGAAACTGATAGAGGCCATCTACGGCAAACCCACAGTCAATATCGTATTAAATGGAGTTAAATTGAAATCATTTCCACTCAGATCAGGAACCGACAAGGTTGCCCATTGTCTCCACTGCTCTTAACATTGTAATGGAAGTTTTAGCCATCACAATTAGGGAAGAAAAGGCGATCAAGGGTATCCATATAGGGTCAGAAGAGATCAAACTTTCACTCTTCGCAGATGATATGTTGTATATCTGGAAAACACCAGGGATTCTACTACAAAACTCTTAGAAGTGATCAAGGAATACAGCAATGTCTCAGGTTACAAAATCAACATTCATAAATCGGTAGCCTTTATATATACCAACAATAGTCAAGCTGAAAAAACAGTTAAGGACTCTATTCCATTCACAGTAGTGCCAAAGAAGATGAAATATTTGGAGTTTATCTAACAAAGGACGTGAAAGATCTCTATAAGGAGAACTATAAAACTCTAAGAAAACAAATAGCTGAAAATGTTAACAAATGGAAAAACATACCATGCTGGGAAGAATCAACATTGTTAAAATGTCTATACTACCCAAAGCAATATATAATTTGAATGCAATCCCTATTAAAGCTCCACTGTCATACTTTAAGGATCTTGAAAAATAATACTTCATTTTATATGGAATCAGAAAAAACCTCGAATAGCCAAGACATTACTCAGAAATAAAAACAAAACAGGAGGAATCACGCTAACAGACCTCAGACTATACTATGAATCGATAGTGATCAAAACAGCATGGTACTGGCACAAAAACAGAGAGGTAGATGTATGGAACAGAATACAGAACCAAGAGATGAACCCAGCTACTTACAGTTATTTGATCTTTGAGAAGCCAATTAAAAACATTCAGTGGGGAAAAGATTCCGTATTTAACAAATGGTGCTGGGTGAACTGGCTGGCAACCTGTAGAAAACTGAAACTGGACCCACACCTTTCATCAATAACTAAGATAGACTCTCACTGGATCAAAGATTTAAACTTAAGACATGAAACTATAAAAATACTAGAAGAAAGTGCAGGGAAAACTCTTGAAAAATTGGCCTGGGAGAATATTTTACGAAGAGGACCCCCCCCGGGCAATTGAAGCAGCTTCAAAAATACACTACTGGGACCTGATCAAACTAAAAAGCTTCTGCACAGCCAAGAACACAGTAAGTAACACAAGCAGACAGCCCACAGAATGGGAGAAGATATTTGCATTTTATGTCTCCGACAAAGGTTTAATAACCAGAATCCACAGAGAACTCAAACGTATAAGCAAGAAAGGAACAAGTGATCCCATCGCAGGCTGGACAAGGGACTTGAAGAGAAACTTCTCTGAAGAAGACAGGCGCATGGCCTACAGACATATGAAAAAATGCTCATCATCCTTAATCATCATCATCTAACTCCAGTAAGGTTAGCCAATATCACAAAATCCCAAGACCAGAGATGTTGGCATGGATGTGGAGAAAAGGGAACACTGCTGGTGGAAATGCAGATTAATACCTTCCTTTTGGAAAGATGTTTGGAGAAGACTTAGAGATCTAAAAATAGACCTGTTATCAATCCTATAATTCCTCTACTAGGTATGTACCCAGAAGACCAAAAATCACATTATAACAAAAATATTTGTACCAGAATGTTTATTGCAACCCAATTCATAATTGCTAAGTCATGGAAAAAGCCCAAGTGCCCATCGATCCACGAATGGATTAATAAATTGTGGTATATGTACACCATGGAGTATTATTCAGCTTTAAAGAAAGATGGAGACTTTACCTCTTTCATGTTTACATGGATGGAGCTGGAACATATTCTTCTTGTAAAGTATCTCAAGAATGGAAGAAAAAGTATCCAATGTACTCAGCCCGACTATGAAACTAATTTATGGCTTTCATATGAAAGCTATAACCCAGTTATAACCTGAGAATAGGGGAAAGGGGGAAAGGCGGGGGCGGGGGGCGGAGGGAGGGTGATAGGTGGGATTACACCTGCAGTGCATCTTACAAGGGCATATGTGAAACTTACTAAATGTAGAATATAAATGTCTTAACACAATAACTAAGAAAATGCCAGGAAGGCTATGTTAGCCAGTGTGATGAAAATGTGTCAAACGGTCTATAAAAACAGTGTATGGTGCCCCCTGATTGCATTAATGTACACAGCTATGATTTAATAATAATAAAAAAGAAAGTTATAACCCATTTATAACCTAAGAATGTGAGGAAGGGGGAGAGGGAGGGGAGGGAGGGTGATTGGTGGGATTACACCTATGGTGCATCTTACAAGGGTACATGCGAAACTTACTAAATGTAGAATATAAATGTCTTAACACAATAAGTAAGAAAATGCCAGGAAGGCTATGTGAACCAGTGTGATTAAAATATGTCAAATGGTATATAAAACCAGTGTATGGTGCCCCATGATTGCATTATTGTACACAGCTATGATTTAATTTAAAAAAAATAGAATTGAGCCATTAAGGGATCTGCTATTGAGTGGTGAAGTTACTGCCACAGTTGCCAACTCTCAAAACACCACCACTCCCAGGAGGAGGAAGAAAGCACCACCCAAAATGGTCATGGTTAGGAAACCACAACAGAACACCTAGACATGTGAAAGGTAGGTTTGAGAAGTGCCAAGTACTTTTCTCCCAGGCAGACTCACTTGAGGAAACACTGAGTGGAGGAGAAGGAATGTGATAGATGCCCCCTAGGAAAGGGGCCTTCTATAGCACGGCCTGTGGAAAGGTACACAGCTGTGAAAAACCATGGGGTGTGTATCGGCTCTGCAAGTCATTGGTTATAACAGGAGTAAAGGATGAAGACAGTGGAGTGGTGAGAAATGAGAAAAGAAAGGGTTGATGCAAGTGGGAAAGTAAGGGAATGTGTAATCCTGTTAGATACGCAGATCTAAAAGTTTTGAAATGCAGCAGGGTTCTAGAAGGGCGCCTATGCTGTGGTGAAAGAGGAACGCGCGGGGTCTGTGCAGGAGCTGAACGACTTTGGATATTGGCACCAAGGCTGGCAAGCTGTGTGTCCGTGGGCCTGTTGTTTAGCCTCTTTGTGTAGCAAGTGCCCATGAGTAACGTGGTGAGAAAGAACAGAAGTTCATTTCTGTTATTTCATGTATTAAATGAATATACTTAATTTCTGCATTTAATTAATTAACTAATCTATGTAATTAATTCATTCTTAATCCATGTCTTGGATAAATTGATACACAGACATGTTTAGGTGGCGCATAGCATACCACGCCTACTTTAACAGCATTTGTTCCTCTTGCTGTTGTCATTGTTTGGAAGGACCTCAGGTGTCATTTACTTCCCCTTCACTATCCACCACCTAGTGTGGTTTGTTGAGAATCATCCTATGAGAGTGAAAAGAAACTAAAGCTCACATCCTTCTGTAGAGTCCGAGCAGGAGAAGAAGATCACACAGCCCGACTACAGCAGCAGCAAAAGGACAGGGAGGGCGAGACAGAATCCAGAAGTCATTCGAAGGTAAACTGGGTAGCACTTGGTAAACAGTGGCTTTAAGGATGGAAAGGTATCAAAAATGATTTTGAAGATAATTGGACAGATTCTTGTGCCATTTTCTGGGATGGGAAACGACAGGGACAGAACAGGATAAGAAACAGCGTAGGTGGGGAAGAAAGAAGCAAAGCATGGCAGGCGTGTGGGTTCCCGGCTGCCTGCGCCGCCCAGCCAGGTGTTCAGCCGGCCGCGGGTGTGCTGGGTCTGGCGCGCAAGACAACCAAGGCCAGAGAAACAGGCGCTGCGTTCGCCTATCATTTTGGTCGGGGAGAAGCCACAGGCAGGAAGGAAACAGCGCCTAATCTTACTGCTGAGAGCTCAGCCGCACACCTTTCATCCTCCTGGCAGGTGGATCGCGTGTCTCCCATCCAGCTCAGGCTCATTTGCAGCAGTTTTGCACATATGGATGCTGCTGCTACTCCCCTGCGAAAATATTTCCAAAGCCACTAATAAAAAGGTAACTCGCTAAGGTGCTGTGGGAGATGACAAGCGAGCCTTGCGATGAATGATGGGTAAAGAGTTGTCATTTCTTTTCTCAAAATCAGGCTATCATCCGCTCATGTGGCTTGGCACCTGTGGCTTGTTAGCAATTATGTGGTGAAAGGAGACCGTTCGAAGTTGCCCTGTAAAGTAGTTTCAGGCTGTTGCTTTCTTTCAGTCTGTCTCGACATGGTTTCAGAACGCTCCAATATGGACTTGAGAAACTTTAAAATGAGTTTTTTTCCCTTTTAAAAACATTTTTCTCATTTCGTTTTTTAAGTGTGATTTTTATTAGCCTTTGATCCAGGATTTAAAGAGTAATGGGAATAGTAATCCCCTGGGGTATGATTATTTTGGTTAAACTGGGACTTAGTTTGAAATAAATAATACTATATTGATTCATATTGGAAATGGCAGTTATAGTTCAAAAAATGATTCAGTTACCTGTGTCACAACAGTGCCTTTATTTTTATGTGATATGAACAATAATAAAACATCTTATTTTTCACTTAAAATGTGCCAAGCACTGTTTCAAAGACTTTATGAATTGCCTCACATAGTCGTCATTACAATGGTGTAATTATTACATTTGAAAAAACTGAGATATAAAAAGTTGAGTAATTTACTTATTTTATAAATGCAATATAGTTACATTTTTTAAAAATTCTAACAGTTCTATACACTGTCAAGTAATTCACACTCACTCACAATATTAATCGTGTAATTCCCAAACACAGAAGTCTCCAACAAACATCCTCTATCTATCACATTGAGTGAAAATACTTTATCCTAACAAAGTCTCTCAAATTGTAATTTTAACTTCCTTCTCCAGCCCTGTTTTCCAGTAATTCCTAAACTCAATGGTCCCCTACCAGGGTGGTTTTGCCACGTGGAGAATACAGGGCAATATCTGGAAATAGTTTTGGCTCTCACGGGGATGTTACTGGCATCTAGTAGGTAGAAGTCAGTGACGTTGCCAAACATCCTAAGATGCACACCACAATCTTCACTCACAACACAGCCTTATCCAGCCCAAAATATCCAGAGGACTGAGGCCGAGAAACCTTGCCTTCATCTTTTGGGCCAGACTGGAAAACTTGTGGTTCCTTAAATAACTGTGCATTTCCACTTTGTCCTTTCCCTTAATGTACTCCTCACTAAACTGTCACAGAGCACCTACTAGGCATGGAGGCCCTATTACGTGTAAGACATGATCATAGACCTTCCATTGACTTTGCTTCCCATCCTACCCTCCTCCAATATCAAAACCCTGCATGGTAGTTTACGACACACACCTACACCCAAAACTGTATCACTTACATACATATTTTTATTAAAATCAATAGTGACATTAAACAAAACAAAACCCTGCCTATGCTTCAAGACCTCTTTCAAATGCCATATCCCTCAGAGCTCTATCTTTGTTCTTTCCTGGTAGTTTTCTAAAATAAAATATTATGATATGAAAGTCTGAATATGAATAGAAATTGATAGAAACTTGTTCCTATAGGATGGATTTAATACGAATATTTAAGGACTATTTTTTCCACTGCAGAATCGTTAAAAAAAAATCTTCTCAAGTTTGTGTGTTTCAGTGTTGAAGAACAGCTTAATTTTTATTCCTAGGAGGTCTCTTTTTTTCTTTTAAATCCAAGTTTTGGAAGTGGAAGTAGTAGGTCATTGAAGTTCCAGGCAGTGCTTTGTAGCATTTGAAGAGGAGGATGAGAGGCTGTGGGAAGAGGCTAACATCTATTAGTTTGCACTCTATTAGTTTGCACCATATTTCATTTCAGCATTAAAAGTTTTAAAAATCCATTCAATAAGAATTTATTGAGTGCCACTATGAGCTAGACATGGTGTTAGATGTTGGAATTCTAAAGAAAATTCCTCATGTTCTTTCCTCCAGTAAGTTCTAGTAAATATTTTTAATTGTTCAAAATGTTTCATCATGGAAGTACTGAAATCCTTTACATGTATAGTCTGGTGAACAGGTAAACATAGAGATGATAATGGGTGTTAGTAATGAGGCATTGCTTCTTCCTAGCACAACAGAAGAAACGTAAGGAGAGGAAACAAGAAATTCATGACTTACTAAGAGTCTTAATAATGTTCTCCTGGACAGATACCTAGTCATGGGATTGCAGGATCAAATAGAAGGTTGATTTTTAGTTCTTTGAGATTTCTCCATACCTCTTCACATGGAGGTTGTATTACTTTGCAATCCTACCAGCATTGCAAAAGTGTTCCCTTCCCTCCACATCCACACCAGCATTTGCAGATTTAGGACTTTGTGATGTGGATTATTCTCATTGGAGTTGGGTAGTATCTCAGACTGGTTTTGATTTTTATTTCTCTGATGATTAGGGATGATGAGCATTTTTTCATGTGTGTTGGCCATTTGTCTGTCCTCTTCAGAGAAGTTTCTATTCAAGTCTCTTGCCCAAGGACATTTACACCAGAATGTTTATTATAGCTCAATTCATAATTGCCAAGACATGGAAGCAACCCAAGTGCCCATCTACCCATGTATGGATTAACATTTAACAAACGGTGGCATATGTATACCATGGAGTACTATTCAGCCATAGGAAATGATGAAGACTTTACATCTTTTGTGTTTACCTGGATGGAGTTGAAACACATTCTTCTTAGTAAAGTATCTCAAGAATGGAAAAAAAAATCCAATGTACTCAATACTAAGCAATATATAAACAAATACATGTTCACATGAAAAATAAAACACAAATATAGTCTAGCAAGTGGGAGAAGAGAGGAAGAAGAGGAAGGTGGAGGGAGAGGGGTGGGGGAGGAGGGAGGGTGATCCATTGGTGGGATCTCATCTACTATGCACAACGTGAGGGTATTCAGAATGCCCCCTAGGTGAAGGGCTCAACTACAACTTGAACTTTACCTTAGAATCGAAAAAAATACCAACAATGAACTACCTTAGAACTGAAAACATCTGCACCTTCGTGTTAATTTGTAATAAAAAAAGGAAAAGAGAGTCTTAACAATGATATTGAATAAGAGTAAATGGAAATTACTTGCATGGCTAGTGTTCCATACCTAATGAATGACTCCATATTTGAACAATACAGCCTGCCATTCTAAAAAATATTTCTTAATGTACCTAAACCTCCATATTTTAGCATGTTACTGATATTAGAGTTGTGAATGCTTGTGACACATATCCATGAAGTTTTGACTGTGCACTCTTGTCTAATCCGGGGTTGGGGGGAGAGGGTTTATGGTGAGTAACTTCTGCCTTCTTGGTCAGACTCAAGTTATTGAAATTTGCCTTTTGATGCTCAAACATAGAGCTTCAGTACAAAAAAACTAAACAACCAAAACAAAAAAAATTGCCATTATGTATAGGCAGATTGAGGAATACACGAGGCAAATTGTGTCCATCAATAATCACAAGCGAGCACTGGTGTCCATTAAACTGTGTCTGCTTATCGGGAATTCTCAGTTTACATAGCTACCCACAGGGACAGGTTGTTTGCCTGTCATAAATAGCTAGGGTAAGGCTGCTTCACTGGTGGGGGCTTGAATAAGTCAAGAGAGAAGGGGGCAGCGATGGACAAAAAAGAAGGAGACAGGACTTAAAATAGGATTCATTTGAACTGAGAAAGAAGAAATGATATAGCCCTGGAGATAATGATCCTCGCAGCATCCTCTTAGGTAGTAAGATCCATTCTAGGTCAAAGCTTCTTAAGTTTTAGTGGGCCTAAGAATCACAGGCCCACTTAGATGAATGAAGATTCTAATTCATCTTCAATGTTTAAATGAATTTGCCGAGAATCTTGTTAAAATGCAGATTCTAACTCAGAAGTTCTGGGGCAGGACCTGAGTCTGCAATTCCAAAAGCTGATTGTGGACTATATTTTGAGAAACAAGGGCAAGACAGCATTAGTTTTTAAATTTTGTTGCTCACTGAAGCTACCTGAGGAGTTTTTAAAATCTTGCTGCCTATTTCCATTCCTAGAGATTGCTATTCAATCAATATGAGGGTTTTGAGAAGCTTCGTGGGTGAGTTGAATGTATAGCAAATGTACGGCCCCTGACTTTGGTGATAGCCCTAAGTCTACATCCCAAGATCATGCCCAAGATCTTCCTCAATGCCCTTGCTGCTGTGGATCTATAGCCGTGTGTATCTGTGATAAATGACTTTGGTCCCAGGAAGATACTGTGGATTATCTAAATTTGATCATGTTAAGGAATCTTTGCTTTCAAGGAGGGGTGCTAGGTGGACTCACTATGGAAAACCCTCAAAGCTTGAACAATCAGTCAACCTGCTGGAATTTGAGGCTCTGCTTCTCCCTTAATGCCATGAACCCCAACATATGCATTCGGCTATGTGAAGAACTATAGCCTGCCTCACACCCCAAAGAAAGAGAAAACTGTCCCCTGGCCTTTTAGAGTGTCTTGACATAGATGTACTTAAAGCACATGGACAAAATCGGGGACACCTGAGATGAATTTTGGCAAGCAAGCTCAAAAGAGAGACAGTTCTACATTTACTACTGATGGTGGAACATCTGAGTAGCCTTGACACGCCATCCTTAAATGTGCTGTGCGTGAGTTAGCGTCCCACTATACACCCTCCACCTTACTGGGCAAGGTGAGCTGTATGTGGTGGTAGGCTGGGATGCATGAATAACATCTGTGCTTACTAAGCTCATCTTTTAAGAGTCTGAAGCTGTTTGATAACATTCCCTATTTTTTAATTAAAATCTGCATATTAATTTTTTTCTTATTAATTTTTTCCCTTTCATTAAGTCATACACATAGATCATAAATACATTTATGCATTTGTGGGCTACAATGTGTTGGTTTTTTATACAATTTGGAGTGCTTACATCAAACTATTTAATATAGCTTTCACTTCATTTACTTAATTATTATGTTAAGACATTAATGTTCTATACTTGATAGATTTGACTTGTACCCTTGCACTATGCTCCATAGGTGTAATCCCACCGTTTACCCTCCCTCTATCAAACCTCCCCCCTCCTCTTCCATCCCCCTATACTTCTCTCCTTCATCCTGGGCTGTAGTTGTGATCTATCTTTCAAAAAAAAGTGTTTATGAAAGTTTCATAGAAGTACTGAGTACATTGGATACTTTTTCTTCCATTCTTGAGATACTTTACTAAGAAGAACATGTTCCAGCTCCATCCACATAAACATAAAAGATGTAAAGTCTCTATCTTTTTTAATGCTGCATAGTATTCCATAGTGTACATATACCACAATTTATTAATCCATTCATGGGTCGATGGGCACTTGGGCTTCTTCCATGACTTGGCAATTATGAATTGAGCTGCAATAAAAAATCTGGGGCAAATATCTTTTTTGTGAAGTGATTTTTGGTCTTTTGTATATACACCTAGGACAGGAATTGCAGGATCAAACGGCAGATCTACTTTTAGATCCGGCAATCAAGGGTATCCGTATAGGGTCAGAGGAGATCAAACTTTCACTCTTTGCAGGCAATATGATTCTATACCTGGAAAACCCCAGGGACTCAATCACAAAACTCTTAGAAGTGATCGAGGAATACAGCAGTGTCTCAGGATACAAAATCAATACTCACAAATCAGTAGCATTTACATATACTAATAACAGTCAAGCTGAAAAAATAGTCAAGGACTCTATTCCTTTTACAGTAGTGCCAAAGAAGATGAAATATCTGGGAGTGTACCTAACAAAGGACGTGATAGATCTCTGTAAAGAGAACTATGAAACTCTGATAAAAGAAATAGCTGAAGATGTTAACAAATAGAAAAACATACCATGCTCATGGCTGGGAAGAATCAACATTCCCTATTCTGCCACTGGCTGGTTCATCAGTTTCAGCGGTAAGCTTTCCAAGACAATGTTGAAAGGGTTCATCATTTGTGTGACATCCAGCAAGGACTTCCAGAGACTCCACGACATTCTCAAACAGCTGAGCCCCATACTTGCAGACACAACCACCTATAGTATAGTGTCTTTTCTTGAAAAATAATCATGAAGGTGGCTCCTAAAATTTATGGCCTTAGGCATTTATAAAAAGAACTTCATATATGGGATGGGGACATTGTCTACTGAATTTTTAAACACAGTTCATGGGACCCCCTATAGATAGAATGAGTTTCATGCTGAGATCTTATTTTTTTTTTCTTGAATAAATTGAGAGCTGGCATGGCAGTTAATGAGAGTGCTTTAGCATGCCCAAGAACACAGGAGTTAATGTCTCTGGCTGACGTTACTGCCTACTGCCCTAAATAAGACAGAAATGAAAAATAATGCTCACCACTTCTGTGTAAGGTTTATCAAGGAAGGAAAATATTATAGAGACAGAATCAGATTCCTCCAGGGAACTTCTAAAATGTATTTCATAATAAGACTATTCTACTTTTGAATACTTAGGAGGGACTTACTGTATTGTTTGTTGTTAGAATTCCAATAAAGCCGTTTTCTGTTCTTCGCATCCTACCTGCTTGTTAAGTCTCAGCTAAAGGTCACCTGACACTCTAGTCAATTCTCTTTGAGCAGGAAGGCTTGAAAGGAGAGCTTGTCACAAAACACAAGGTCCCTTTCTATACTGCCTGGTCTTGGTGAGATGCTGTAAATAAAACATGGGTGAACTAAAACACAGGTAGACAGATCTTTGGAGATGATCTGGAGGAAATGTGGATAAACAAAGAATTGCTTCTGGGGAACCTGGCAGGACACATCACCCCACCATGTCTTAAGTATAACCCATAAGGAAGCTACTTGTAGTTACATACAAGGTGCAAGGAAGCAAACGATTTCATAGAAGAGTTCAATTTGGGGGATTTACCCACATTGCTCCTCCTGCAATACTTGACATAAAATGTTTATGCAAAGCAAAGCAAACACATATGTAAACAATGGGTAGGATGCGTGGTGTGTGTGCAGCCAAGGCAAATGCTGTTAACCAAGGCCTTATTGTGCTTTAGGTAGCAGGATAAAAGGTATGAGCACCAAGTCTCCTTGTCCTCAGAAACTCTAGAGCAGTGTTTTCCAACTGTTTTATCTCACGGCACACTTGAATCTATAGTTAACTTCCACAGCACGCTTAATTTATGTTGATTAAAAGAAAAAAGAGTTTTAAAAAAGTCTATAGTTACTGTGCTTTGAACTTCTTTCGAAAATAATTTAATTAATGGTCTTTAAAAATTTTGCAGCACACCTATGATCCTCTCACAGCACACCCATTGACGATCACTGCTCTAGGTTCTGTTAAATGTGTGCTCGTATCGAACATGCTCCAATATACCGTTCTAAGCAGCCTTTAATCTGAAACTGTTACATCTTATAAGAAAAAAAAATCCTTTCTAGTTTTGTTCAAGTCCTTTTTTGAAAATGATAAATTAAGTGGTATTTTATTATTCATTAGAGTGCTGCAATTTTAAAGCTGTGTGACTTTGTCTGTTCAAATGAGTAGACTTGCTCCTTAGTTGTTGTGAGAATTGAAGAAGTTCATGTAGGCAAAGCACTTAGATAATATTTGGCACATAGTAAGTAATTAATAAATGTTAGTGCAAACCAGACCAAGATAAAGAATATTCAACAATTATACCAAACTGCCCCCAATAAATCTAGACACTCGGTGAAACATTTTAGAGTTTGTTTTGTTATTTTCCAAATAAAAAGGAGCAGCGTGGTAAACTACTTTTCCCTAAGGTCTCTTGCTTTATTTCCTTTATATTTGTCTTGATAGGGTTCAGGGTTTATTGGTCAAAGCTTCTTTTCATGAAGGCTCACACTGTACTACACAAAAATGAGGGGTAGAAAGTGTTTTTTTGCATGTGTGAGTTGTTGCTTTCCTTCTTTATTATTTGTTAATGAGCAAGGTGAAATGAAAGGTGTTTAACACCTAAAATGACTAGCAAAGCACCTTGGGCCTGTGCTTTGACACCAGTAAAAGATAAATGTTGAGCATAAGGGACCCTCCTGGATCTTCGTGTCACCAGAATTGAACACACCATCATGGACAACCTTCTTCTCACCCTCAGGTTTTCTCAAAGCTAGGAAGGGAGAGATTTTGCTCATTTTATTGTCCATCTATTATTTAAGAAATGGTTGGTGAACAACTATTTACCTAAAATTGTAAGTTGGGGGTTGATATAGAGAGCTGTAAATTTCTTGGGGCTCTGGTTCACTGAGTAGGCTTGGTTTGAATTTGAATCACCTGCAAATGTCACTCCTGCAAATTCAGGAGGCTTGATTTCTGGCTGGACCTGCCCCTACAGGAGGGAAGAGTCAACAATACCTATTAGGTGTCTCATTTTCATGGTGGATTCTTTTTTTTGTTTGTTTAGAGCTCTATAACTCATTTCCAAAAGCACCCAAATAGTTTAAATTTTTATAAGTTTAGCATGCACCGATCACTTCCCTTGAATTGCTAAGTAAGGAAGGCAGGGAGGGCAGAAGGGAAGTTTTCATGTGAATATAGTGTTTGTGACTGGATTAACATTTTCCTGCTAGAATTGCACATACTCTTAGCTCTCAGAAGGTCCCAATTAGGCCTGACACATTGCCATCACAGCGCCCTTGCTCCCCATAACAACCGTTTTAAGCTCAGTTGGTGCTGGGTGAGTCTTACAGTAGATTTCCCAACCAGTGTGGGTGGACAGATTCCCTCCTCACCGCCTCCCATTCCTTCTCCCAGCCCACTGAGAATTTCTATTTCAACACCCTGCATAGAAATATACTAGCACCAGACACAGCTGGTGTTTATTTGTCAATAATTAAAAAAAAAAAATACACAGAAGCGTCTCCTGACTGGATGGGAAGGATCACAGCGAGCCGTCATATACTTTGCGAAGCTGGTCAGAAGTTATAAGATAATAACCCCTTGAAAACTTCAAGTTTTAAGTGTGTCCCAATGTAACTCAAATAGTTCAGATCTGATAAGAGGCTGAAAAAAAATAATATTCATGAAGCTATTAGGTTGCCTACGTGGCGTCAAAAATATTCTCGCTCAACTGATTTTCCTCCTTGTATTATTTGGTTATTTTGGCATTTGACATATGAACAGAAATACATATAAACACAAAGCAATCTATTCATCATGATTCTCTATCATAAATCCTTCACCAACTAAACCAAAATTCTATTCATTTGTTCATTCTTTTTTTTTTTCCAGCAATCTTTTACTGAACTCTTCTTAAATTCCAGACTATTCTGGTTCCCAGGGTTACATCAATTTTTCTTGTTTGCATGTTTTGTAATTTATTGATTTAGATCAATTAAGGGGAAAGGTCTTTGAAGAAGCTCTCATAATACTTACCTTTTACTGCAGGAGAGACAAATAGAAAAAAGGAACAGAAAATAGCAGGTGCTGAAAAGGGTGAAAGATAAAAATAATCAGAGTGATACCCCAGAGAGCACACAGGAACTATTTTGGGATGGTAATCAAAGGTTTCTTCATGATAAGAAGAACACGACCTATGAGCATCGGGGCTTACCAGGTAGAGAGGACAGCTAGTGCAAAGGCTCTGAGGTGGAAACAAGTTTGGGCAGGTAGGAAGAATAAAAAGAAGGTAAAAGTAATAGTAGCACAAAGTAAAGAATGAAATAAAGGAAAGTTAGCAGGTGCTCAGGGAAGCAAGACATTTATAGGTCAGGTAGGAGGTTGGATTGCAGTTCAGTTGCTATAGGAAGCCACTGGAAGAATTTAAGTAGGGGAGAGACATGATCTGATCCATATCTTTAAATAATTACTTCGGTCTGTCCATGGAGAACAGAATGTAAGGGGCCAGAGTGGAAGCAGGAAGGCTGAGTAGGAGGCTACAGCAGCAGTTTACATGAGCGATGATAAAATTTGGACTATGTCTGTAGCAGTGAATGTAGAAAAATGTAAAAAAAAAAAAATTACAATACAGTTTTGAGGCAGTACTAATATTCTACCTTACAATCTATCGCCTATTCACTCTGCAGTATCCTATACATACATGCGGCATAGTATTAACACACTATGTACAGAAAGTGATTAGACTATTTTATGCTGTATGATGTAGAAGTGTATTATTTGACAAATTATTAAATACAGTATTTGAGTCTAGTTATATTAAATAATTAGACAACAGGTTCCAGGTTGGGAAAGTAGCCCCAATTACTGTGAGTTTCAAATGTTTTCAACTGGCGGAGCAACTACAAGTCACGCATGATGAAATATTAAGACATCAAATTTAAAATAATTTAACATTGGATGAGATCCTATTTTATCATTCTCTACATTTATTCTCACTGATGAGAATACAGTTATGAAAAATGTGGAAGATTAAAAGTTTTAGTGCAAAGAATTCCCTTAATTAATTAATTTTTCCCTCTACAAATGTGGAAAAAAACACTGTCGTTAGGTTTTAATAGTGAAATTCCATAGTCTAATTGTGCAGTGGAAACACAGTCTGAAACTCAGGACCCGGTTATAATGCTGTCTATGGGCACAAATTGATTGAATTTACCTTGTTTACATCCAGGGGCTATTAACTGGCAAGAATGCTGAGAATTGCCTGTAGAGAAATGCCTGTAGCGGAGGGGTTCCACAGTTAAGTAAAGAAACCAGTTTTACCAAGTACATCCTGCTCTATCCTAATGAATTTCAAACATATTTCAGGGGTTGGACCAAATGCTCTCCGTAGCCCCTTTCTGCCCTGAAATTTCATAATTTCATATTAAAATTTTTTTGGCTACTGGATAACCCTGTATGTTGGAAAACATTTCACATTTTGGTAAGCCCAACAGGAGCAAGAGCCCTGTTTGCAATTCTGTTTCCGTAAGCAGGCTGAAAGAATTGGTGTCTGACTCTGGAAAAGTGTGTCTCTAGGAAATCTCTTAAGCTCTGAAAAGGAAAGCAGATTAGAGAGAGGGGAGTGGCATATATACTAGAATCCTAAGAAAACATTTCAGGAAAGGTCTTTTAAATCTTTTAATAGTTGCAAAGCAAGTAGGCTACTAGTTAAAATAGGTATACCCTTTTCAAAGACTACCTTTTCCATTCAGGACCATGTGGAAATGTGTCAGGGAGCAAATATATTTGCAGAATATTTTGGAAATTTGTAGACTTTAAAATTGATATTTAAAATGTAACTGCACTAACGGGTACTTTATAATCATTGAAATGAATTAACAGAAATTATCTGTTTCTAAACAGAGATTCTGCCAGGCCTGATATCCTGGACATGAGGTTCCTCAATTATTGTGGCAGAAAACTTGAGCATTGGTGTTGGAGAGACTTGGTTTTTTATTTGGTGCCTTTGTCACTTAACTAGCTATGTTACAAGCTTGGGCATGTTACTTAACGTTTTCCACTGTAAACTAGAAATAATAATAGCTACCTTATAGTTAAGGATTAAAGAAAGAGAAAATACCTACCATCACCATCAATACGTTTTTCTTCTCTTCCCTCTTTCCCGCTATCCCCTCCCTCAGTAGCCAACTCTTAGGAGTAAAGATCGATTCTAGGGACAGCTACCAGGGACAGGTACTGAGATCCTCCCAAAGAACTTGTGCGCTTACTATTCCTTTACATTTTTGTTTACTTCTCTTATGTACAGCTAGTTAGGACTACATCAAAGACTAAATTAAGCCAGTAAAATTCTGAATTCATAGTGTGTTTCATGTGCAGGACAATAATGCTTCCCCCCCATTTTTCAAAATGTTACAAGATGCAATCAGTTGCACTGGAATGCTTGCTTATCTTACTTCCAGGGAATTCAGCATTCTTAGTTTACTTGCAATCCATACAGCATTCCTAAAAGATGGAGCGATGGGCAAAAGGGCTGATCCTATTAAGAAATGCTAGAGCTGCTGCAAGGTGGGTTTCTAGTATCCACAGCCTCTTTTTAATGCCCATGCCCACATTTGCACAGCTCCCTTCTTCCCCTTCAGGGAGCAGGACCTCTGCTCTGCCTTTCAACCAAACCTTTACACCATGGCCTTTTCCTGAGCTGCATTGTAGGATAAAAGCTTTGTCTCTGTTGTGATAATTTTAGATACCCTGAAGCTGGCCACTTTGGGGTTGGGAAAGGGAGAAGAGAACTAGGGAAGCAGGTTTAGCATCCGCCTTCTCTGCTACAGCTCAAGTCTGTTTCTGTGGCCAGACATCACCTTCCTCTGCTGCAGGGAGGCTCCTCCCATCTGCTTTTTCCCATTGGAAAATGACCCCTGTCTTCATTTCCATTTGAACTCTTCATAAGCCTATTAATTCTAACCATCCCCTCTGGGTGATGAATCTTGCCATCCGTCCTTTTTCTACTAGTGGGTGCTAGACCTAACCTACTAGTGGGTTGAACTTTGGTTATTAGGCAAATAAAAACTTCAGATTTCAAGTGTATATTGGATTTTCCTAGAAATGCAATTTTAATTTGATAAACTTACTATCTAAGACTTCACTGATAATCACTTTGATTTTTTTCACATAGATAAAATATACATAATATGTAACATAGTATAATATATGTTTATATACATAGAAAGCACAAGCTCTTTACCTTTGTCCCCCAAGCTCACATTCGTAATCTGAGGTAGCACTAGATTTAATGAGTACGGACAGACCAATGGCATTTTCTTTGTAACGTCAATCATGTGTGACTTTATTTATAAAGTTAGGTTAATGTTTGCGATTAATGAGTACTTGAAATGCTTCACTTAAAACGAGTAGACTTGTGGAAGTAGATGAATTAAATAATACTGTGTAACCTATTCAGGTTTCTGAATGATTTATGATTAATATGTAAATAGCATCAGAACATTTGAGTTTAAATCTATGAATGTTATACCTCTGATTAATGCATTGAAATAAGTAAAGTGTTTTGGTGGTCACACCTCATTTAATATGTTAATGTGTTAATTACACATATAAAATATGAATCAGGAGAGGAAATTATTTTAGGTAGGATCAGGAAAAGCAATACATCTAAAAAGATGGCACAGAAAATATTATTTTGAAGTTCCTCAGAGGCAAATGTTAAACTCGTTATTATTATTATTACCATGTAGTTTTGACCATTTGAATGATGGCATCCAGATTATTACTGAAATATATTTAAGTGAGCTATTCTCATATGTATTATTAAATACCTCTGAGGTTGTGCATACTGGGATGCCAAATAACAGTATCAGCTAATTTATCCCAGTATGAATGTTTATTACATTCTTATTTTTTCTTGTGGCATCTTAAAACTTGTAATTACTCCAGAGTCCCAAGTCTGTGTGCCTAAGTTAATCTGCATGCTAGCTGCAATTTATTTCTAACGGAAACCATCCTATCATAATCAGATGTTTCATGATCTCTGATAAAAAATTTTATTTTCAAAAGAAGTGGGACTGGTGGTTTACAAGCCCTGAAATAAAAGTTGAATCCTTTAAATCTTGAATTTTCCTTCTAAATTTGAATGGGTTCCGACCCATGCTAGAAGCAATTACTGAAAACTCATTAACTTGGTCACCTACCCACTCCCACCCCAACCTCCTTTGCACTATACAGCTAAAATTTAACTCTCTGGGCAAATGTCAGAATTAACTGGTTAACTCTATCAAAGCACACCTGGTTACTACGTGTGAGGTTAGGGGGCAGGCAGTCCCTGCCTCTTGTTCCAAGCACCACCTAGTTTTTAATCTCTTTCACAAACAGAATCGCCTTTGATCCTCACAATTACCCCGAAAAGAAGGCAGCAGGGATTATCCTCTCCACTAGAAATGAACGGAGGCAGGGTCAAGTTCCAGTTTATCAATGGCATAGAGCGTTAAATCACAAACAAAGAAGCTCCCAGTGCTTATATCGGGCACACCTATTGTTACATATTTCAGACTGTCACTTAAGTTACTAATTATGAAACGGTTTAAATTATCCCACTTCACACTTAGACGTGTTGCTTATTTGCACTCCCTAAAACTGCCAAGAAGGAGATTTAATCAAAAGACCTTAAGATGAGTGCCTTGTCAGAGCACAAACATTTTGAAATCCCAATGAAAATGCCGTTTAATGCATCCAGTTAAATTGCCTGAGAGGAAATAGTGAATACAGCTTTCTTAAAGCCCTTCCCCTCAGGCCATTAACTAAGAAACTGGTCACTAACTGCTGGTAACAACCCATTTTGGAAGGATTATTGCTATTATTGGCATCTGTGGTTTATGGCAACATTTTGTTAAAGATGTTAGAAACGATAGTGCAGCTGGACTTGGTATTTCAGAGAAATCGGTCCTTTCCCTTGTGGTTAATGGCCATTTTTTTTTATTCCAATCTAAATGTACCGAGGCTGAGCTGCGCTGCTGAGTTTATTATCTACTACATTTCTTGTTGCTCTAAGAAATATGCTCTACACTGGAGTCAGCATTCAAATCAATGGAGCAAAAATATAACATTTATTGTTCGTAAAATTGAATCATGCTGAAAAAGGCTGAATGAATGCTTGACTTAAACTGGATGTTAGAAATCATTTCACTTGCCACAAGCACTTTTCGGCTGACACGCAGCCACATTGGATTCCCCTCCAGTGATTAATCGTTGGCAGGAGCAGGCACATATACATTGCCAAATGGAGAATAATAACCAAAGTTACAGTATTGATTTCCCATAACTACACAAACTCATATACCTAGAAAGGGGCCTGCTCTGTGGGGCTTATAGCTGCATACTGATAATTCTACACTCTGCTAATTGCATTTGCTGGAAAGAGAATTAGACAAGCCACATCCTTGGTGAAGGGCAGGCAAACATCACATAAGAAAAGTTCTGGAGAGTTTCGCAAATATTTCTTTTGTTCACATCAAATGGCAGAAACAAGTCAGAACCCTGACAGATAAAAATATAAAGTATAAAACTGAAATTGAATACAGATTACCGCTATGTTATTTACATGGGGGACTTTTTTCTTTTCTTTTTTGGGGTCTGTTTTTTCTTCTATATTTTAATTAAAAAAAACAACAACAACAAAAGATCAGAACATATCATTAGCTCTGCTTCTTACTGAACTTGACTTTTCTCAAGAAATTTACATCTTTCTCTCATTTCTGTTAAGGTTTCTTACCCTGTTTTCTCACCTAAGGAATTATAATGAGGTAGAGTGAATGAGCTCTATGGGGAAAGCAGTGGACCCAGAGACGAAAGGTAAAAGAATGATTGATGGTATGAAATTACCATAAAAGTACAATCAGGATCAGATTTTAAAATGAATTTTTAAGCAGCCTAAGAGATACTCTTTGATTTGCAGTCTGGTGGAATGGATAATGTCTCATTCAGTGGATAAAGTTTCTCACTGTGTGACTTGAGCTTTTTCTGATCTTTCTGACTGGGAGTAAAATGGAACCAAAGCTTAAAGTGGTTTTTAAAGCAGAAAATATCAAACACAATATTCTTAATGTCAAAACCTGGGCATAGCAGGTGAGAAAAGAAAAATAAATAGTAGAATATTACTGTTAGTATTATTGTATTGGGCTCTCCCCTCACTGGCAAATGGGGTTAAAGCATACATTTTTTAAAGGGCAAACTTGTTTACATATTGGGGGGATAAAGTTTAAGCTGGTGTCAGATTTTAATCTTCCTTAGCCATGCAAAACTCTCCAACTAAAATATTAAGGCAAACTACATACCCTGGACTGTAACTTTTCACATTTGCTTTTTTCAAGTTCACAGGTATTTTTAATTTTAGAATTATCTTAGATTTACAGCAAAGAGGCAAAGGTATTACAGAGAATTCCTGTATACCCCTCCTTCAGCTTTCTCTATTGCTAAAAACTATCAGGAATGCCAGATTTAGCTGATAAAACACAGCACACCCATTAAACTTGAATTTCAGATTAATAATTGTCTCAGTGTACCCATGTCCCATGGCAACAGTAATTTCTGCAGTGCATTTGCCACAACGAAGGGACCAATATTGGTTAACTGAACACTATACTTTATTTGGACTTCACTCGTTTTCTTCTAATCTCTCTTTTCTGTTCCAAGATTTCATTCAATATACCACATACATTTGCTCACCTCTGGTCTATAATGGTTTCTCACATTTCCCTTACTTTTAAACTCAGTACATAATGAGCTAAAACATTACCTGATAATATAACAATTTTAAGAATTTTACTTAATATATGTATTAAAATATTTCCAAAAATTCATACATTTTAGAAAATGTTTAATATAAATAATTTTAATAGTCGGTAACCTAATGATGTGTATATACAATTACCACATACTAATAAATCCCAATTATAAATCAGAAATTTTCATTTTTAACAATAGGAAACACAGTAATAACTTGTAGACATCGTCAGATTGGGTATATTGTATAGGGGTGAACATTATCATTACCATTGTCTTTGAATATAAAGATAATTACTAAAAACTTTCAAATTATGTGCTGAAATTTTCATTTTATTAGGTTTTTTCCCCAAAGAATATACATACTCCTGAGAACAGATCCTTGAAAGATTCATTTTTGTCGTAAACTTTTTTCATAGCTGTACATACAAAGGTTTATTTTTTGTTTGTTTGTTTATCTGTTTTTGCTTTTTTCCCCCAGAGTTTTTCTAAGAAGGTTTTGAAAAAAAAAAAAACCAAAATAAAAACCCAAGATAGATGTGGCAGTAATCAAGGTAGTAGAAAATATTTGAAGCTTGCAGCTTTACAGTGTAGGTTGATCTTCATTAAGTTAAAATCCCCTGCTTTAAAACTGTTAAACATTATGGAAATCTTTACCATTTCAGACAGTCGCTTCTTGTGACAGTTTCCATTTCTTCTCCTCTGCTGACAGTTCCTATAATGACTTTAATCATAGAGTCTGGAAACGGAACCGGCTATTGAATAGCAACAAACTCAGTGGTCAATGTCTATGTCACTTTTCTGGGAGCAGGACTTTCTGAGCATCAAGGAGCTAATACTCAGAGCCTCCTGGAAAAGTGCTAAGTGCATTAACTCTCTGTCAATCACATCTGTAGCACGCAGGCCAAATTATTACTATTTGGCTCAAGACATTCCATTGAATCTTATTTGTGTGGTATTCCTATCTGTGTACCGTATATAACTAATGATGATTGTTTATGGAAAGGTGCCTGTCCAATTATTTTTGAAGAAACACAAGAATGCAGAATGACTGGAAGCATCAGGTTTTTGCCAGAGAATGCCTCAGGTAAGAGGAGAATGGCTAGAGGCTATAAGGAATCACAAGAGACAAGTCAGAGTCGTAAATTGGGAAACTGACATATCTCATCTAATATACTTGCTAACTAGGCCTTTAAAAACCTTGACATTTAACTAAGTTTGTGGGAAAGTTATGGGTTTTTGTCCTTTTCTATTGGCTCTAACTCATTAATCCAGTGAATTAAGGTGTTTATCATTGTTACCAACATAAGTAGATAACGGAGGGAAATGTTTAGAGAGGCAGGTAAGCGTCTGGCAGCTGAGCAGCTGTTTACGCTGGCTGTGCCTATTTCAAAGCCAAGTCAGTCAAAAATGATACTTCAAGTTATTTACCCTTTTGGTACTTTGGGGCTTGAAATGGCATGAAAGGAGCCTTTCATTCAGCAGAGGCATTTAAATAAAGCTTTCCAAAGACTGATATGTTTGGAAAGGGTGGGTTCTTGCTGCCATAAACAAGTTTCTGGGGATTTTAAGAAAATAGAAAATAAATACATACTTTCCAGTGAATGTTGTCTGCCTCAATATCAGATTTTGATCAAGTTTATATTATTTCAGGTCATAGCAATGGCCCACGGCAAGATGATCTTTGCCTTTTTTATGTTAGTGTTCCTGATGTAAGTTTAACTTCACCATTAGATATTTTTTAAGCTCCAGAAACATTAAGAAAGAAGATAAAATTAGATGATTTGTAGTCAGAAAATAGCACAGTTTCCAAAAAGAAGCAGAAAGAGAAGGGGCTGTTCACAAAGTACAGAGTAAAATAATTGAGCTTTTTATTTAGTATTTTAACAAATGTATGTTAACAGTAACATCATTAGACTGAAATGCTTCAAAAAATGGTGCTGGCATTTGCTTTCAATTGTTCCCAAAATAAAAATAAAAATCTATCTTTTTAAAAAGGAATTATAAGACTCACATGGTCAATTTATTTATGTAAATATACAAAGTGCATAATAAAGACACTAGAGACACTTAGGAAAATGGTAAGTGTATCTAACAATTAATTTGTGAAAATTATTACTTAGAAACAGTAGTAAACTATTTTAACTCTTTTTTCCCAAGTTAATGAAATATTAAATGTAATAAATATTCAATATATATTAATATTAAAAACCATGTGTGTCTGTTTCCTTTTTTACCATTTATGTATGAACTATGGGGATTCACCTTTTAAAAATTATTTTAAAGATAAAAAGCTTTGCCACTTGCTTTGAGAATTATCATCCACAATTTACAGCACTTATAAGTTTATTGGCAATACAAAAAAAATTTAAAATATATATTTTAGCTAAGCGTTGAGGTGCATGCCTGTAGCCCTAGCTACTTAGGAGGCAGAGTCAGGAGAATCATCTGAGCCTGGGAGTTGGATGCTACTATGAGCTATAATTGTGACACTGCATTCACTTTGGGTGACAGGGCAAGACCCTATCTCTAAAAGAAAAAAAGATATGTATATTTCAAGGAATATTAAAGACTTATTTATACTAGTTCTTTCTTTTTTGGTTAATGCCTGTCAACTATACTGAACATCAATATTCATTTATCATTTTATATGCATTTGGCACATTACATTCTTTGTAGAAAAAACAATTAAGACATAGTTCTTACCTTCAAGGAAATTCTAATTTTATGTGGAAGCCCAGTCCATTGGAAATTAAAAGGCAGGAGAGAACAATGTAAGACTACCTATAGTGATAAATAAAGACCTTTTGTAATAAATAATAAAATACTATCATATGTGGTTTGGGGGAGTCCTAATACTGCCACACATGACCTTTCCCCTACTTCTCTTCTCCTCCTAAGACAAAGACACAAAGGATATGGGTGAGCCCTACCCTTGAAGTTCATGCTGATAAACCCTAAAATTCTCTGAAAGCTGTGAAATTTGCCCACCCCTACAGCCCCATATAAAAGGGTCTCTAACTGGCTCCCGGGTACAGGCACCAGCTTTGCACTGCCTAGGGAAGTTACCTACCCCCCCCCTTTTTTTTTTTTTCAGTTTTTGGCCGGGGCTGGGTTTGAACCCGCCACCTCCTGCATATGGGGCCACAGGTGCCGCCCTTACCCTCCCCTTTTAATAAACCTGGCCTGAAAGTTTCCACCCTGGTCTCATCTCTGGGCACCACTGCTTATGCCTTTCAGTGGTGTAAGGAGAGAATAGTAAGTGCGTACAGCAGTGCAGAGAAGGAAGATCTCTGGATAGAAGGCTCAGGAAGGTCTTTGCAGAGGCCCCAAGGTTGTGATGTGAAGGCAGTGTTGTCCACATGCATAGATCAAGGTGTCCTGCTTGAAAACATAGTAGTTTTTCTCATTTGGTGACCCATCTGTGGGATAGACCTGAAGACAGATGCCAACATGAATGAAGCACTTGGTGCAAAGCCAGAAAGTAAACTAGACACGATGGTAGTCAATGAAATGGCTAGGGGTTTTATAGGGACAGTAAAATATCCTTGACAAAGAGGGTGGCATCGGATGAAGGCATATGGAGCTCACAGGGTGTTCTTGGTGTGAAAATGTCTACCACCTGACAAGTAACTTACATTGTGTACACCTGGGTGTCCTTACCTGTGACAAGGACCTAGTAATAGTTCAGTCTTATTGACTTTTTGTGTGTAGCAAATGACACAATGCACAGTGATGTTACTTATTCCAGAGCACTGCAATGAGACTTCCATGGGACATACAAAATGCGGTGGAGGTCAGGAACAGAGACTGCAGGGTGTCAGGCAAGGCATGGCAGCTAATCAGGGCCTCACGTCTGCCTGGGACTGGACTACAGAGTGCTAACGCTCAATTTGAATGGCTCAGATTAGGCCTCATGTGTGGGATGAGTCAAGAGGGAATAACTCAGACATTGGGAAATGTCCTCGTGTTGGTTTTTATGCACTGCCTTGGTGGGGACCTTAGGGAAGACCCCTGTAACTAGAGATGAGGCTGTTTTTTACTCTGTAGTAGAAAGTAAGAGCCCAGGGATTAGATTTTAGATAATATGGGATAACTCTCTCTCTGTTTATGGCTGGAGGAAAAAGAAGTTTGGGCTCAGATTTTGCAAGGATCAGATATTTGCAAGGATACTTTGAGAATTATTAGCACTTGGAAGTGCCCCTGCAACACACTGGAAGAAAGGAGCTGTAAGACCAGTGCCCTGTAGTTTGTGGCCTCAGCAGGGGCTTGAGTGCAAGTGCACCCCAACAGCAACTATATCTAATAACCAGCTTTAAGTCCTGTGTGTGTTATCCCATTCTGTTCCCCAAAGCCAGTTGGAAGAGTCTTGCTAAGAGTCTTGACATTACATCCTTCCCTATCCTTGTAGGGAAAACAGGAGAAGTGTCTGACTCTACACTTGAGACAAAGCTGTGCTGGGGAGAAAAGCAGCTAATGCTGAAATGCCGTGGGTCTTGGGTAGGAAGAGAAAGCCTGCAGGAGAGCCCAACAGGGACCCACACCCAGACCAAGAGGGCATAGATAGCTGGGTTTAGCGACAGGAGAAATTCCCAGAGACTCTGAGAAATTTATGAAAGGGAAAATGAAAAAGATACTGGACCTAAGAAAGTGATGAGGGACCTAGTTTATTATGATTTGGCTATTAATGGGAAGTGTGATCTCGCAACCTGCTGATATATGGAGTATCTGGGTTACTTGGGGTTATTGAGAGGCTGGAATGTGATAATAAATGAAGAGTTACCTTGATAACATCTGGCTTTTAATAGGCTCTCAAGCAATCGTCTGTTGTAGTTGGCATCATTATTATGACCTTGGGCCATAATGTAGGGCATTATATAAAGGCATTGGACCCAAAGGTCATATAAGATATGTACATTAAGCAGGTCCTGAGTATACAAATGGCACCATTGTGTACACAGCCAGACTAAAACCAGACTTTTTCTTCAGAAAGGTCTAGAAGACCATTTTCTGCTCATCACTTTCCCCAGAAATGGGCAAGTTTAAGCACATGGAAACAAGATTTTTTTAAAATTATAAATTGCAGGTATATTTAACAGAGCTATCTCAGAAGGTTATGAGTCTATGGGAACAAGTAGATGCCTTAAACGGTGAATGCATTGAGGCAGTGGTAGCCCTGTGGAGCTTGACCATTTTTATTTCATAAGATTACCAGAGTCTCCACTAAGCTGGTGGGTAATTTGATGAATTCCATGTAACTTGAGGTCTTTATTTTTCTCTGTGGCTTCTTAAGCTCAAAAGGGGAGATAGCCATTTGTCAAAAGCATAGACTGCAATAAAACATGTTTGGAGCAGTCTTCTGTCTTTCAAAGACATTACTGTCCTGGATCCTTGGCATTGTTTTTGGAGGGTGGAGTGAAGCTTGGGCAGGTCATATAGATAACACCTATGACAGAAATCTCATATAAAGCAGAAAGCAGGGCTGATTTAAAGAGTTGAATAAACATCTAGCCAGGAGAAGCTAACAGACAGGGAGGACAAAAGGGCAGAAGAAGAGACTCTGAATAAGCTTCTCAGCATGTTACCCACACGCAACAGTCTCCCAGTAAGAAGCAGCAGATGGCAGTGTATCCAAACATCGATGAGGCCTTGAATCCAGTGGGGAACTGGACCAGCTGGGCCAGAATATCTGAAGCAGCCTGAAGATACTAGCAACTAACATTAACCAAGAAATATTTATGTACAAGATTCAATTTAAAATACTTAAGTGAATTCACTCAACTTCACAACAACTATATTTGATAGATAATGTCAACATCCAGGCATACTTTAGCTTCGGGATCTTTGCATTTGCCATTTCCTCTGATAGGAACAACATTCCCCGGTCACATGCGTGATTTACTCTTCATTGCATTCTGAGCTCTGGTCAAATGTCATCTCTTCACCAAAAACTGTTTTCTCTCACTATCTAAAATACTCCACATCACTCTGGATTGCCTTACCATGCTTTATTCTTCTGCATAGCTCTTATCTCCCTGATGATATTTTCTCGTGCATTGTCTATACTTGCTCTAGAACTCACAAGAGAATTTGTGATGGCAGAGAATTTATCTGGTTTGTTTAAGGCCATATTCTAGCCCCTCGAATGGTATCTTTCCCAGAGAAGTTGCACTATAAACAGTTGTTGAATGATTAAGTTATCAGTTTATACAGAGGAAACCGAGTTACAGAGAGTAGAAGCAAATCGCTCAGTCTCAGAGTCATGTGTGCAGCATCAGGCTTGGAGTCCAGTCAATGTGGCACTTGCACCCCAGCTCTTTTTTTTATTATTATTATTTCAGAATAATATAAGGGTACAAACAATTAGGTTACGTTGTTTGCATTTGTTAGGTAAAGTCCAAGTTGCAGTTGAGCCCTTCACCCAAGAGGTGTGCCATATACCCCTGCATTGTGCCTGTTAGGTGAGAGCTCACCATCCCCTTCTCTTCTTTTCTCTCCCAACTTTGTCTTCTGTCTTCCTACTACTTGAATTTAATCTTGTTTTTCTCTCACGTGGGCATGTAGTTGTTCATTTACTGGTTTCATATTAGTATTGAATATATTGGACTCACGAATGGATAAATAAACAATAGTACTATGGGATACTGTTCCGCCATAAAGAAGACAGGGACTCTACATCTTTTGTATTTACCTGGCAGTACTGGAGAACATCCTCCTAAGGAACGTATCATAAGAATGGAAAAACATGCTCCCCAGGTCTGGCTACTCCGTACTGTCTCGTGAGTACTTCTGTCAGCTTAGGGAAGCAGCACAGCCCTCAGTCATGAGGAAGACACAGAGCAGGTGTGAGCACCACAGCAGCCCACAGAACGCTGTTCTCCAGGAGCACTGTGGCCCTCTCTTCCAGCCGGGGCCCCCACACAAGCTGCTGGAAGTCTCTGGTGCTCCTGGCTAGAGGGCAGGCCCCATCTGTGTCACTCTCTCCCTTGCTGAGCATGAGAGCAGGTAGGTGAGCTAAGACCCTCCGAAAACATAGAAACAAGTGACGCCCCTACAGAGGAAAAAAGGATGGAAGGGACTCTGTTTGCTAGTGTATTTCTGGGCACCCGTCTGGGGTTCTGGAAATACTCTGGTTAAAATCCTCAGACTATCCTCCAGGGTAAATCATGTCTTGGTTGTTTTATATATGATCCCTTTGATTATAGATTTAATGTAATTTTTGTTATATACATATAAAATTTAGGGTTACTTTCTATGGATGGCGTATAGGGTATATTCCTATCAAACTTGGGTTTTTAATCCTCAAAGATGTATTTGTGGAATGAAGGAAGCTTCGATTTGCAGCTGTAGTTTCATTTATGTTACTTGCTTCATTGTATTGTTTGGTTATGCACCTTGATTTTTTTTATCCATTCTCAAGTTGAATAACATGGGGTTATTTTCACATATTTTTATGACCCTGAGTACCACAATAAACACACATTTATATGTTAGAAAATTAAGTGAATAAAATAAATACTCAGAAGACCCTAGTCCTATTGCTCATACTCAGAACACCGGCAGTCGGGGCACTACCGAGCCTCAGGATACATCAGGCCTTTGAGCTTGGCTCAACTAACCTTTGTCTCCAGTGAACTAACTAGGAAACAAGGATCCATAGGCCTGTGTGTATGTGTGGGTGTTTCAGAGGTGTGGAGAAAGGTCCAGAAGAAACAAATCAGCCATTGACACTGGCAGTTAGGGAACTCTGGGCATATTCACACAACTGTCTCGGGCATGGTCTGAGAGGTAGGAAAGAGACTGAGAGACCAGTGTTCAGACAGCTCTTCCATTTACGTAGGTAATCAGTGGGCTTGGGTGAGGTACAAGAGTGGGGCAGAGAAACTCCACAGATTATGGTTTGTGTGATCAAAGGAAGAGGCCAGTGCTCATCCTTAAACTGGAAACAAGGCAGACAGCAGTGGCTGAGTAAAGGACATAACTGAGGCCAAGCAACAGAAGAGAAGTCAGGAACTGCAGGCCAGAGCAGAAGCATTCAGAACACAGGGATGAAGCTGAGCTCCCTGAGGTGTGGGGTGCTGTCATCACCCTAAGCAGAGCTCCCCATTGGCCAGGGCCACAGGCCAGGAGAGTCATTGAAGACAGAGTTAGCTTGTGTGACCTGAAGTTATGCAGAATGGTTTCTAACAAAGTTAAGGAGAAAAAGAATAAGGCATTACTTCTCTGTCTATACTCCCCAAACTCAAAAGATTCTGTGGCTTCTACACTTCGTGGATAACTACATCCCTTCCTTTATTCAACCACTGTCTATTCAGAGCCCACTGTGCCAGATGCGGGAGTAATTTATGGCTGAGGTGAAGCCACCAAGCCACAGTGGTCTTTTGTTTCTTATGAAACTTTTTCCGGGAGAAAAAAATTCTCCCGTCAAATATTCACACCCGTATTTTCTGATTATATGAAGACATACATCTTCTAATGTTTTACATTTCTAAAAATAGAAAATGATGCCTTTGATTTTCTAGAAACACAGCAAAAAAGCTTGAAAAAAGTTAATGTGCAACTGATTTTTTATGCTAAAGACGCAATAACTTTGCGTCTGAATAACTGAAATGTTGCCTACAAGTCCATCTATTCTATCTAGAGCTACTATTGAGTGTACTTTCAAAAAGACTACTATTCCATTTCCCCTAAATGTACTCTTCAGGTTTATAGCCTGGCTTCCCGGAAGTCTTTTTTTAAACTTTTTATTTCTGTGGTGTTTGCCATTTTGAATCTCTTATTGTAACTCTTCGGAAGGACCCACAATTCAGAACACTCTAATAAATGTTGATTCTCCATCTGTTATACTGAGGGTGCTAAAGAATGTACACACATTTGAAGTAATGTTATCTATGTGTTGCATTTTGAAGTTGAACTAAAGGTACCTAGACATGCTACACACATCCACTTTACCTGCAAGTCATAAGCTTTTGGGGAATGATCAGTTTCCAACAAAATCACTTAAAATGTGTATACATTGTTTTGGTGCTCCTGGTATCTCAGCATGGCTTCCCACTCAAAGGACAGTACCTTTCAAATAAAAGAGAAAAGTGCTCACTGCTCACATTGGGGAGGCCTATTCATAGACTTAGCTGTGTTTATGGAGCACCTACTTAGGCCTATAGGTAATACCACATGATATGATGTCAGTTTCAGTGGTTTCATTTTCTTCTGACTTCATTAAAGACACAGGCATCACGTCATTCCTGATGGGGTAAGTTGGGATTGAGCTCCCTCCCTTCTATGAAAAGTTGTAGACATTCCCCAGAGAAACCATCAGTGAGCATAGAACAGAAAAAAGAGTAAAGAACAGGAAAGGGCAAGAAATCAGTGTAGTGTGTACCCTCAGAAGAAACAGGTCGAAGGTAAATGTGAGAGAAAAAGAGGAAAGTATTCAAATAAACAGGAAAAGGGGAAGAAACACAAGAGAAAAATCAGAGAGCAGGAGAATTAGCATAGCAGAAAAGTGGAAATGCTGAACATTCTAGAACTACCAGACAACAAGGAAGGGACAGCTAGGAAGAGACAGGGGACAATGGATAAAGACATGGAGTAGCCTTTGTTAGTTACATAGATAAGGAAGGACTGATGGTCTAAAGAAAATACATGTCCATTTATAATGCTGCTGGCTTAAATTATTTATGATATGCCTAAGTTTCACTTAATCTTATTAAATTGTAATCTTATAATTCAGGAGGTTACAAGTGATACCGCACAGCTTCGCTTTTAATCTATTCCCATCCAATACATGCTGTAACCTTACACTATTGGAATCTTCCCAATGGTGCCTGGTGTTAAGCATTATTCTTAAGAATGTAAATATTGTTGCACACATTTAAAAATAGAAGCAATTCTTTCCCAGGAAAGAAGATATGATTTAAATACTTTGGCTGAATTAGTTGTGAAAAAGGACATGGCCCAGGTAGGGCTTGGGCAAAAGCCAATTCTCACATGGGCCTGCATCTCTCTCCATCCTCCCTGCCACACCCTGGCCCAAGTCACCACCATCTCTTACAGGAACCATTAGGATAGTCTCTTAGCTCTTCTTCCCACCATAGACTCTTAGCCCCTCTTCCCACCTCCACCTTTGATCTTGCCAGTTATTCAAGACATCTAAAGTGAACTTTAAAAAGTATTGCTTTTCAGCCACTATGTAAACTTTTCAATAGCTTCCCATTACATAAGGGATAAATTCCCATAAGGACTTACATAATTTCACCCCAGTGTATCTAATCATTGTGTTCAACTGTGATGACTTCAATTTTCTCCTCTGACATGCAAACTTTTTCCCAGTCCAGAGGCTTTGTGTTTATTTTGCCCCAGGACTGGAACTCTTCCCTGTCATTCATCTGGCTAATCAATACTCACCTTCCTGTCTCAGTGTGAGTGCTATTTTCCACAGAGAAGCTTTCCCAATCCCCAAACCTAGGCCAGGTCACCCTACTACATGTGCTCACTGCATATATTACTTCTATATGTGCATCAGTTCATATAATTACACTTTAATGCTTGCTTATGTAATTGTGTGCTGTCTGTGACCCCCACCTCCATTGGTGTGAGTCCTATGAAGACAGGGGCCATGTCCATCTTGCCCCTGACTCCTTCCCCAGTGCTGCCATGGGTCCTATCACATGACAAGCAGTTGATATGTTGAGCAAATGAGTAAATGAAATTCTCATTTCCAACATCCTAGACTTGTTTGTTTATAAGCTCAAGGAGTCTATCTCAGTAGAGCACATACAACACTGTCTATAAGTTCATTTGCAGAAAGGAGAGAGAAGCTCTCTCCTCCTCCCGGTGGTCATCATTCCGACTGGGCTGGGTACTTGAGCACTGCTGCTGAGGATGGAGACAGTAAGCCTGTGGGTCGCCTTGTCACCAGTGAAAGTAATGTAATGCTCAGCATTCGAAACCTTTCCATCTGGCTGCTGTAAGCTGAGAATTTACAGAAGTTAAGTCCCCTTGAAGGCAAAATGTGGTTGGAGAAGCATTACTAGCACCTTGTATGAAATAAACAGACAATTAGGACCTTTGGTTCTCTACTCACTTGCCACACTTTCTCCACAGCAGGTCTCCTATTTTCCTCTCCAGCTATAATTTGGGGCGCAGTTATAGTCCTCTTTAGATGAGTCACCTCTCCCTTATGCTTTATTCTGAAACAACAGGGCCCCAAATCTATATTTCTCAGCACAGTGGCAGGTGTCAAACATCTTGGGATATCGTGTCAAGGACTTTTGACCAAATGTTGTCGGTTAGGTTGGAGTGGTCTCTGACTGGGCTATATTCAACATGATGGAGCTTCTTCTTGTCTTGCTATATTTTTAAATATTATTTTAAAACTACTGACATGAGCTGACCTACTATACATTTTTGTTTCTAGTGGTGACAGGAGAGAGAATGCACTGTTAATTGTAACATAAATGATCAGATATAATTCTTAGGATTTAGTAATTCTCTTCTGGCAGTAAACCTGCTCGTAGCTTTTAGAATTCATGACCACTAATGGCATTGAACACTTAAGGGTTTTCATCACAAAAGGACACCATATACACAACTGTCTCTTCAAAGGCTGTATCAGCCCATGTCAATGTCATGTTTAATATTTAAAGGCACTTTACTGTCATTTGTATCTGTTTATTCAGTGGCCATCTGCAAAATCGATATAATAAAATGGAACTTGTGGGGCAAGAAAAACATATTAAGAATCATTGAGTTGGACAGACCTAGTGGGAAGGTTGCGCCTATTCAAACACCTGTCTCCCACCCTTCCACCATCTGTGCAATCACTTTACCCTTCAGATTCACTACCCGCCCTCACAATTACCCTGTCAAGAGGCGAGTGCAGCTCAGGTGGATTTAATATGGGTTTAATATGGCCCATCAGATTTACTGTTGATTTCCTTTAACCACTTCTGTTCTTGCTATAAATCTACATCTGTGTGTCTATGCTTAATTTGGATGAAGACTCCATCTAGGGCAAAAGCCAGTTTATATGTTTTCTAAAGAGATGGGATCAAATAAGCAAAAGGATAGGCCTTCCAAAGTTGTATGAGACAGCAGCAAAATGAAACATAAATCACCAGTTACAGTGAATTGAAAGAGAAAGCTAATATTTTAATGTGTTGTTAAATATTCTTTCACTCCAATTCTCAACTCTTGCCAGTTATTCAAGACATCTAAAGTGAACTTTAAAAAATATTGCTTTTCAGCCACTATGTAAACTTTTCAATGGTTTCCCATTGCATAAGGGATAAATTCCCGTAAGGACTTACATAATTTCGCTGAATCTAATAATTGTGTATGTACAGGTACAAAGGAAAGGGAAAGAGCTAATATGTAATCCAGATCTATTATATGGTATTGAGCACAATGCTAGAGAATTTATATTAATTTTCTCATCTAATAAAACAACTCTTTAATGGGAGTATTTTAAAGAGAAAGAATCTGGGGTCAGAGGTTTAAGTATCTTGGGATACAAGCCTAAGTCTATCTGATTCAAAAGTATGTTTTTTTCTCTAAGTGGTCAAATTATTAATCTGGACACAGTACATCAGTCTGGAAGATTCAACCCTCTAAGGGTCTCACCTCACCATGTGTAAGATATTATGTTATAACTCAAATGAAAGACAAAATAAATGAAAAAGTGGAAACCGTAAGAAATTATCCACCCAATTACCTAGATATGACATGATTAGAGATCAGTTGACTATACAGTTGTTCTATTTCTTTCTTTCTTTCTTTTTTTTTAGAGACAGAACCTCACTTTATCACCCTTGATAGAGTGCTGTGGCATCACAGCTCACAGCAACCTCCAGCTCTTGGGCTTAGGCAATTCTCTTGCCTCAGCCTCCCGAGTAGCTGGGACTACAGGCACCCACCACAATGCCTGGCTATTTTTTTGTTGCAGTTTGGCCAGGGCTGAGTTTGAACCCACCACCCTTGGTATATGGGGCCAGCACCCTACCCACTGAGCCACAGGCTTCTATCATTCATTCATTTATCTACGGCATATTTCTTTGATTGCCAACTATGTGATAGGCACTGGGATAGATGTCCAGTATGATGAGGAAGATGGAAATGATGTGTGTTCTCAGGGAGCTGAGTACTAACAGATGACAGGGCAATGCAGATTGGCCTCCGTGGCTTTGCAAATGGCTCAATGTTGCCTGTCTTAGAATGTTTGAGAAACCAAGTACAATTAGACACTACTTCTTTAAAATAATGTATAAAATTTAAAGAAGGTGGTAGGATCAGTGGAGAGTGGAGCTCACTTGCTCATCACTCGTAGATTTTGTAAGGTCAATTAGCAAATTCGTAAGCAATACATTGAGTGTGTCACATCAATTTCTTTGCTGTTTAAATGAAATGTGGTTTGAGTTGCTCTTGAATTAAACACGCATTTATGCATAATTAGCCCCTTACATAGAACAGCTGCTGGCTTTTACAATGCTTTCAACCCAGGGCTGCATGCACTCATTGTTGGTGTTTACTATGAGCAAAATTAATCAAGTCTGTGATAATCAAATTTGTGATGTATGCATCATTTGATGCAATCATCACACATAGGAAAGAATTACCTTTAGAAAAGTCTGATGTATTCATCTCCACCTAGAAAAGATAACTCTGAAGTAAGTATATGAAAAGGCAATAGGCTATTAAGCTGGAAATTTTTATAATTAAAAAAATTTTAAATCCTTTATATTATAATCCTTAATAATACGAGGTATTATTTTGTAATTGTTTATGAAAAAGAGGAAGCAATGTGTTTCCCAGTATGGGCCTCATGAATTAAACCAGAAATCAGGAAATCTTGGACTTAACTCTTGAGTTTTAAACTTTGCTAACACTTATTCTATACTTTTGCCATCCGTAAAATTGAAAAATAACCATCAATAAGCAAATATGTACAAACTTTGAGCACTTTAACATGAAAATTGTTACCACAGATTTCAAAATGTAATTCTTAACATATAGTTCTAAAGTTAAACACCAAAATGCTTTGTATTTGCTATAAAATCAGTAATCTTGCAGGGAATTTTTTAAAATGATAATTTATATACTTTGAGAAGTTGGGAAAACTTAGGAGAAATTTAATGTAATCATTGCAAGCAGTATCCGGCTACTACTATTGTTAAAGTGTGTGTATTTTTCATTCATTCTACTGGAGACATACTATATATTGACAACCATATTTTAGAAACGAGTGAGAAAAGAGAAGCCTACAAAGGCAAAGTAGGTTAGCTAAGAAGGTCTTTCCACAGTTCTTTAGTTTATACATTTTTTATTCTTAATCCCACACACATGGAGATGTAGAAATTTAATATATTTTAGACTGTAAAGGTCTAAAATAAAAGCTGCATTATGATCACAATTAATGTTTTTTCAAATTATAAAGGTAACATTTACCTAAGGGAATACATTGAATTTAGGTAAATGAGGTAAATTGAATTTAGGTAAATTGAATTTACTGTTCACCGCCAGTGTACAGTATTTCTGGATTGTTCTAAATGCCATTTATGACATTGCAGTGATATGTTTTGAAATGATACATTTTGAAGAACTGTTTTGGAAGTTGGAGCCAATTTTTCTCTCCATATAATAGATCTATTCATATCTATCCACATCTATATGCATGTGTGGGTATATTCACACATGTGAGTACATCAAACAGAATTCAACAAATGCTTGCTGTTGATACACACTATGTTTCCCTTAATGGGTTCGTTTTTGGAAGTTTGTGGGTTGATATTCATTTGGTATATAAGCAATTACTTATGGTTAGCTTCCTTACTAATCACATATCCATTAGCATTCACTCTGATTGGTTAATGTCTTATATTGCTTATTAAATATTTTGATTATCACTGTAGCTACCTATATTTTAACACATTCCATAGCATGCCTCATAAACCAATGGCAATACTAAATATTACCTAACAAATAAAAATTTCAAGAAAAGTCCTGATAGTATTTATTTTTGAATCCACTTTTTCCAGCATGTTACTGAGAGATAAAGTTGGTAAACAGGAGCAAAAACCAGAAGTACTACTATGCTCAGTTTAAACGCAGAACCATGCAGTGAAGCAAATCCATTCAGGTTGTGTCTATATAATTTTAACAATGGTTGGGAACACACAAATCTCTGTTTGAGAAGATAAATATTTTCACCTTGTAAGAGAGTTACTCACTTAACTCACTTAAAAAATTTGTATTTGATGGGGATTTCTTTCAACAATTTTGGACTGCATAGATGAGATCCCCCCCCACTTTTTACTCTCAACATAAATCAGAAAGAAAAAGGAGGTAACTGGCTATTTAATGCAATTAATTTAAAATACCCCAAAGCAATAGTTTCCACAAATGCTTTAAAAATAAGAATTTTTTAAAGTTAAATATTCTAAATTTTCACCTTTTGTGACTTTGGAGGATAAATTTCCCAGGTAACTTTTCTGTACTTTGCCTTTTAGTCTCTTTCAGTGGCGTTGAAACAGCTGAGGTGGAATAAAAAGAATAATTAACCAGTCTGTGAAGCTAGTGAATGATGCCCCATGATTATATCAATGTACACAGCTATGATTTAATAAAAATAAATAAATAAAAATAAAAAAAGAATAATTTGGTCTCCATTTATTTTGGGAGAAAATCATTAACAATTTTTTTTATAAATAGCATTTAATTGAATTCAACTTGTTGATTTCAACTTGTGTTTTGAAGTTAATTTGATCAAGTAGATTCACTTTATATTCAACTCTTTTTTTCTTTATTCTCTTCTACAAAGCAGAACACTATAAAACTGAGTAAGAAAAATAAACATAAAAGATCATTCTTGCCTATCGTTTATTTCTGGAAGAAAGAACATTCATCACAAAAGAAAGCAAAATAATTTTTAGAATATGATTAGTTAAGGTAAATCTACAAACATTGGTCTTATAAGCATCACCTTTACAGATAATTTTCACTTATTCCATTTGTAGAGATGTAGAAGCCCTCATTCATATTATATGTGTATATATATTTTATTTATATATGAATATATTATAATCTTACTTATATATTATATATCAATGCATTATAATATATTTACATACTATACAAATATTTATATATATAAAGAAAAGTTCCCATTTAATATTTCTTACCCCAATCTAAGTGACATAGGAAATTTTAGCTTACCATTCTACAATGCACTTGAATGAGTAAACCCAGTCTCCACTGAAGGATGTGAGCTTTTTCAAAACTACCTCAAGTAAATCTTTTCAAAACAAACAAAAAATGTCATTAATGAAATATATTCAAAAGATCACAAACATTATTTTTCCCATTATTTTTCCATACTTCCAAATTACATATTAGGACAGAAGAAAAGGAGGGAAGGAAGGGCGGGAGGGAGGGAGGGAGGGAGAGGGGGAAGGAAGGAAAGAATGAAGGGATTATTTATTCTTCTACAATGAAAATAATAAAAAGAGGTTGCATTGACTACTTAGGGCAAAGCTTGATCCGGAGTGACACTTGATACCAATAGAAAGATACTGAATGTTTTTTCTGCCATTTCTTAGAGATGTCTTGGCATTTAATACACTGATATCTCCTGATGATTTTCCTAAAGAATATTAAATTATTACAGGATAAGTGCATAGCATTCACTACTCCAGCCAATTTTTCTTTTAAAAAAATTCATATTGTCCTTTAGAAAAAAAAATTTGTTCTTTTCTATTCTAAGGGAAAATTAAAAAGAAAGTCAATGTTGAGATGAGGTTATTGCAATGTGCAGAGACTGGGAAAATGTGGTCTTTTCTATGGTTTTGTGTTATAGCAATCTATGTGGTACTACCACAAAGATGTCTACTAAAAAGGCTAAGACATGGATGACTGAAAAAGAATGAGAAACATATAATGTATTCTGATTCCGATTTCCCATTGAAGACACTCAGAAAAAAATGAAACACATGTCATCTATGTTCAGAACACAGTGTGTGTTCAGCTCTCTCTTCTATTTTGTTACGATGTATTTCAAGGTTTTATCACAGAGAACCACAAAGGGAAAATCATTTAGGTATGCAAACCAATGTATATGTTCAAAGAGTAAGGATTAAAGCATTTACATTAATCAATCAAATTTAGGAGAAGTTTCCATTGGTAAGTCAGACATACATGCATGGGTCAATCAAGGATGTACACAGTAACCACCAGTGGAAGTTGAGTGAAGAAGCAGCCTACTAAAGTCATCTGCACAAGTCCAATGAAGATTCAGATAAAGAGTTATTTTTAAAACTCACATGGGCCACTCTTTGTTTTTTAGCCGAGAACTCAAAACCACTGGTTCCTCCACTTTTTGAAAACAGTTATTTTTGAAGACCTCCTGTAAGCCAGTTATCATTGTGTGTATGCCAGACTCCACGGCAGGAGCTAGAGGAGAAACCAATAACCAGCTCTTGCTTTGTTTTCTCAAACTGATAGACCTTGTGAAGGCAAACGAAAGAGAAAAGGCAGACAATGACAACAGAAGCCACTTCCAGAGGAAAGGGGAAGAGGAGGTGTTTCAGTAGGAAGACAGCTACCTGGAGATGGTCATCAGAACCCTCAGGCATGCATTTGGACAGCCTAGGTTAACCTAGAGTCAAAGCAGTAATTGATTTACACTAAAGCCCACAAATAAGTGAGTTTGGGCTAAGCTAGTTTGGCTGTTTGGCTTGTTAATAGTGAGAGGTCTGTGGAAAGAGTCAGGCCTGAGGCTGCTTCCAGCTCAGCCACGGAGTTTCAGTTTTTCAATTGTGTTGGGTCTTGGGAACCTCATCTGTACAACAAGGGACTAAAAACCCTTCCAGTTCTTATTATTATTCTGAATCCTGGCCAGGCACTACAAATAATATGCCACTGATGAAGGATGAAAATGTCTGGCTTAGCTCTGCAGAGGGCTCACCAAAAACGTGTTTCATTACTAGGGAAAATAACTGACAACTTATTCTCCTAACATCATCTTAGAATATGAATCAGGAAGCCTTTTTCACATTTTCCTATAAATATGAATTAAGGGGAACCCAAACCGAATATATGTTAGGTTGTGTTTTATAATAGCTTATAGGTTATTTGCTTTTTAAAAAGTTTGTTTTACATTATACATGTATACACAGCTCTAAATATGAGTAGATATGTTAAAAAACACAGTCATCTGATGTACATTTGTTTTTCCAAAATGAATGTTGAATCTCAACCCAAATCAAAAGAGAAAATTATTTGTTTATCCCAAGTTTACTGTGGAGCAGATTTTTCCATGAGCCAAATCTTCAAATATTTGCTTGACTCAGAGAGACCTTTCTCAATTATTTGTCATTCTTGTTCAGATTTAGACCTATGTATAAAATCAGACTCATTCTGAGTCAAGCTTTTTAACTCACCAAAAGTGTTCTTTGCAGACCTAAGGATTATGGTACAGGGTGGGTTGGATAACACTCTTATGATGATGAGTAAATATAGTTTTCTTTTTATTCCCCCTCTGCTGTGGCATACAGTAATTGTCAGCACTGGAGTCTGAGCAAAAAAATTGAGAGGCGTTTTCCTTGAATTTAAGCATGTTTATATGCCCTTCTTTAAAAAAAAAATCTCTCAGGTTTCTACTTGTAAAGCTTTCACTGGTCTTACTGTTTGTTTCCCTCTGAGATTATATACCTGGAGTCTGCAATCACTGATTATATCTCCAAGTGCTAAAATGTCAGTAAGAATTTAGATGTTAGCATCACGGGCAGGATAAATATAGAACCAGTAGAACTTGTGTGGAACTAAGACCTTATTCAGATAATAAAAACCACCTCATAAATGTTATTAGCATTTGGGTTTCAAAGCAGAAAGCTTTTTAAATGCTAGCTTTCAAGTTCACCCTCACAGCAGTACTTTGTTAGAACTTGGCTTCTTTGCTGAATATGACAGTTCAGATGTCCAGAAATAAATAATGAGGCATCACAAACACGAAAACTTTAAGATCACTCAGTTAAAGAAGTTTTTTTTTTTTTTTTTAACCTCTCATGACCTTTTATTACCCTCAAGATTTTAGAATATGGCTCATTCGTGCCTAAACCTAACACAAGTTTTAGAGGAACTTCCAGAACTTTCTCTTGGTGGTGAATTAAAGAGTTCTTTTTTTTTTTCTTTTACCATCATTTCCTCTCTCTTCTAGTAGTTTTAAAATGTAGATTTCTGCTCCACACCAATAATTCGCTCCTTGCAAATGTTTATTGCCCTTGCTGCTTGCTCTTTTCCTTGACTCCTGTCTTCCTATTTTCTGTGCATGCCTCAAGTTTCTTTCAAAAACTACTACTTTCTTTGCCAAGCATGTTTCATTGGTTGTGGGTCCTGACTAGCCTGGGCTTTTTCTAGCCAGGTTTTCCCTGCACTTTTCTCACCAAGGCTGATCTGCCTGAGCTGCCAACAGCAGGCTCACTCCTTCTCCTCCGTGGCTGCCCCAACTTCTTCCCGCCACTCAGAACCACATCTCTCATTGTCAAGTTAACCACAGGCCTGGAACTTGTCAAGGAACTTCCCCAAGCTCCGAGCCCCACCTCCCCTCCTCCAGCAGTGGTGAAGGGAGCAGCTCACATCTTTCAGAGTTGGGGTGGCCAGCAAAAGCCTTTGGTTTTGCTACTGGAAGATCACCGCTTCTTGTGGTGGAGACATCGTTCTCTTCAGAGAGCCGGGAGTAGGGCTGTCACTCTCCGCCAGGTTCAGAGTTGTTTTTTTTTTTTTATTGTCCCTGTCAGTTAGCAGCCCAAGGTTACTGCCAGCTCTCTGTCAGGGCTTTGATTTTTGTCAGCTATGGCCAGGTCCTTTTAGTTATCTGCTATCTTTTCAGCTTTGTTCAGGCTCAGCTCTACTTGTCTACTAATTAGCTCTTTGGAGATTTCCCTTTTAAAGCTCACTATCACAGAGGACAGGAACCGTTCAAAAGTTTTGTGCTTCATAGAAATTCCATATTCATCCATATTCTGTACAGCCATATTTTTAAAATTAAAAGCGGCAGGTCAGGCCAATTTAAGGTATAGAAGGAGCATCGTCTGTAAAGAGAGACCTTCAGGTTCTTGATCAGGTATGGAGATGAGTGACAGGGGAGGAAAAGGTGTACATCAAAAAACACCGAGGGGTACAAATTAAAAAGAAACGATCACTCTGTATAACATATTCACATTTTCTTTATCTTCTGGTGTGCAAATATTGTGCTAGCTGAATATAAAAGTAGCACAACTTTAGGGTACAAAAAAAAAAAACCACACTGTAATAACATCAAGAGTGGTCTCACATCAAGGAGGGCCCTGAGGATGTCTTTGTTGTCAACTTCAGAAGAAAAGAGAGGAACAGAAGAGGAAACTGGCAGAAGGAATAGATGCCAAAGAGAACTCAAAGGATTAGGTCCGGGTGAGGTGATCGGTATTCGAAAACAGTCTGCCTTCTGGCTCTGATCTGAGGGAATAGGCTGGCAGCCAAGCCAGAGGGCATAGCAGCACAAACACACCTTCAGCACAGAGCTTGAGGGTTGCCTCAGTGCCTCAGAAATTGTGCTAGCAATTAGAAATAAAGCTATGTAAGAGCAATAGGCAAAATACTCTATTTATGGATAAAACTGCTTTTTTACATAATTCCCCTCCTGGTTGTGCACAAATATACCTTTTCTTTCTTTCTTTTTTCTTGTAAGCCCCCTTCTTTCTTTATGCTCTTAAGTACATTTTTCTTCTAACTTAGTGCTGTTGTAAGTTGCGCTTACATTGCATTTATACACTGTTAATGCCTGCAAGATGAAAGTAAAAACCTTTGAATATATTAATGTTATAACGCAGATGTCTTACTTTTTACTCTCTTTTTTTTTTTAAGCAAGTTGATGTGGCTAATAATGATGCAGATTGTGCTGGATGGATGTGCTGATGAAACAGGGGAATACAGATTAAATAAAAATTTCTTCAAAGCTTACGTTTGCTTCATAATTTAACTTCTGGGCTTGTCTCAGTGGTAGTAGATGCGACCAGCCATCATAACATTGTTCTGAAACATCTCGGCATCACAGAGAAACAATCACCCAAACGGCATTGCTGTGCTTCTTCGAAGCCCAAGGAAAATAATCATGGGGAAAATAAAGACTGCCTGGGGCTCGGCACAGAGAGGCATGACCCAAATGCAAAAAATGGGGGAGCTGTGAGAAATCAGGGTTGAAGTTTTGTGATCCTCTTCTTCCAGATACTGAACACGGTGTGTGCCAGAGGTGGTTACATACTCTCTCTGGAAACACCCATAGAATGACTCTATTATGGAGCTCTTTTCAACAATGCATGGAGGGGCAGGCACAATCCATCTCTCTTTCACGTATTCATTCAGTCAAGAAGCATTTATTAGCATGCTGTTCCATGCCAGAGATTTCCTAGGTCCCCAGGATATGAGTGTGAGACCCAAACCCTTTCTTCAAAGGACTCAGTCTACTAGAGAGGACATCCGTAAGCAAAAACCTATATTGTCATTTATTTTGGAGGAATGAAGAAGTGCTGTGGATTTCTGGGGAGGGAATAGCACTGTCTTTCAGGTCAAGACTGGGCCTGCGGCCTGTATTGTTAATGTGTGGGCAGAAGTTTCCCACCAGACAAAGATGATGCAGAAGCTTGAAGTCATGGATGAGCAGCACGGGGCAGCGGCAAGGATGTCAGTGTTGCCGGGGCTTAGGCTATGTGTGTTTGGGGGGTGTGTGTATAGCGTGGGAGGTGAAGGGACAAGGGAAGTGGATCTGGAGCAGATCCTACAGGGCTTCACAGGCCATTCTCAGACCTTTAGCATTCACAGGCAACAGGAAGCCAATCAGAAGCGTCCAGACGAGGGGAAGGATGACGATCATATGTCCTTTCTACAGTAATTCTGACTCTATATGAAAGGGACATTAGGCCCTGTGGGAAAAACTGATACAATTTAGGACATGGTACTGTGTACCATTGAGGACATGTGCAGCAATCCAGACTGGAATGACAGTGGTCAGCTCAAGAAAAGCGGCTGGCTTCAGGATATACTGTTGAGGAACTTAGATGAGCAGAATCAAGGCCACCTCATTCCCCTACCTGTTCAGGACTCTCTGAACTAGGGTGAGCAGTTCCAGGGTAACAGGCTGAGAATCCCAGGCTTCTTTTTGAGTAAAAGGAACTCAGCTCATAGCATCTAATAAGACACATAAAAGAAAGATCATTCTTCTCTCTTACACTGGGAGCTTTGTGAAGACAGTCAGTGTTCTGTGTCACCAATAGAGTATTGATGACATCACTCACTCCGTGATATCTGAATGAGTGAGCAAACGGGTCCATCAGGATGAGTGACAAACTGGAATGAAGGCCTCCCCACAGATGGGAGAAAAGCAGTATGTCTGCTTAAAATAATTGCTAATATAAAATAAAATAATCAACAAAAATTGTTGCTAAAGTATAAAGACCACTTTATAGAGAGAAGTGACCCGTTAATTGTAAGCAGTGGCAAAGCTACCCTCTTGTGCTATTTGGAAAGCAGTGTCCACTCCTGCATAGATATAAACCGAGTATATGTTATTAAAGAGTGGTCTATGATGCTGGTAGCCAGCCCCTCAGTGACACACGCAGCGTGAATATATGGTCCCACGGCAGATATGCCTCAGGGATGGACTCTCCAGGCCTCATGCTCATTGGAGGTAGAGAGCTCTTGAGCCAAACAGGGCCAATTCAGCTGGTGAGCCCTGCCCCAGGACGCCCTGTGACGCCCTGCCACTGACGTCTAGGATGTGCGTACAACTTGAGGGGGGGCCTTTCCTTAATGACACATAGGAGCTGGGTGGGAGAAGGCGGCCCCGGATTTATGATTTAAAAACTAGAATGAATGGAAAAGAGTATTTCCTGGACAATATCACAAATCCACTTATCCCCACCCCCACCCCCAACTCTGCACAGTGTCCGTTCATTTTTTTACTATCTTCTTATTTCTGTGTTTAGGCTTCATCTCAGACTTATTGTTTGGACCTTCTCCTGCACTCAACTTGGCTGGTACAGATGTACAGGGGCCTAAAAGAACAAGCACACGGTGCCTTTGAACAGGGCTGACGCAGCCATCTGTTAGGGCTTGGACCGTCTGGGCAAGATTGCTCTTCAGGCTCATCTGGCCAACTGGTCCCAACTGCAGGACCCTAATAATCACTTTATCGGAGAGGGAGCATCGTCCTCTGGATGAAACTGGAGACATTACTTATGGATGAAATGAGGTCGGAGGAGGTCAGAGAAGACAAGAGATGAGCTGGCCATGACAGCTGTCCAAGCTGCCCTTGAGATGCAACCTCACAGCCTCAGAGTGGGGTCTGCACCTTCTCCCGGAGCCGGGGGTTCTGTCCCCTCAGAACCACTGCAGCTTCACTGTTTCAACCCGGGGGCAAGTCTTCCCGGGAAAGCAACTGCTCTGGAGGAAAATGAGGTGAAAACAAGCTCACGTTGCTTTTGGAAGAATGAAAGTATTAACCTCATAGTAGTGCTCTTCTCGAGAGCTTCACTGCCAGGCTGGGGCTCTATGAAAGCAGCTATTTAGCATTGTGGCCGGCCCTTACGTGTCTGTCTGAAAGAAAGCACAGACAGACAGCGTGGTGAAGGTGAACACTGTATATTTCCTATATAGCCTGGTGGAGAGAGTCAGGGAGAAAGATTTTTTAAGAGTAGCTGTCACAGAAGAAAAAAAATTTTAAGTGTGTTTCTTTGATTGTATAGCTAAATAAAACGGCCTAATCCAGTGAATGATAGTTCACCATCGCCTGCTTAATTTTCTCCAGTAGAAATATGAATTTAGAGGTTCACCTGGAGCATTACATTAGGATTTACTCTGCGTTAATAATCATGAAAGCATAAATGAAATCTTAAAACAAAATCGTCTCAGCCTTTTATAAATGGCCCTTTACTTAGGGCCAGAAACATGAATAAAGGGAATAGATTTAGATACTTAAATTTATCATTCACAGAATTTCGATTTTCCTGCACAAGAAAATAGCATATTGCATAGAGAATTGGTCACCCCATTAAATGTTGCACAAACCTCCCTTTAATTTTATCTTAAATACTGATGACTAAAGCCACAACTTAGGAAAAAATACAAATATAACACACATATTTTTGTGAAAAAATAATAATTACTGTTAACCTCAAGGAGCTAACGGTTAAAAAGAGCAGAGCTTCTATTTTCAAGTGTTATAAATCAGTCCAATTTGGAGTCAACGTTGTAAAAACATGTCTAGAACTTTGTTTTTTTTTTTCACATATACATGTGTTCGTTAGGCTTCCACTTTTTGCCTTCACAAAATTAAAAAGGCTTAAAATTTAACAACAATGTTTAAGATAGGGACCAGAAACAAAAACCTCACAAAGAAGTAATGAAGACAAATACATTCAGAAAAAAAAATCAGATGATTGCTGCAACGAAGTATTAAGCAATAATCATAATAGTAATGCAAGGAAAGTAACATTCACATTGTCAAATGAGAGTGTGTCTATTATAGAATGCTTTGCCTCTGAGGGTCAGTACATGTCTAGAGTTTTTTACTGCAAAGAGGGTGAGATCAAAAGTTTTTCCTTCTAGAGAAGAAAAAATACATTTCTAACATGCAAGCATTTCCAGTATACTGCTCACTTCCAAATGCAGCTGCCTTCTGTTGCTCTTTAACAGTATTCTTTTCACAGATGAAAGTTTCACTTTAAAAAAAAAGTACACGAATATGCAGATAGAATGAGAATGATGGCTAGGAGGGATAGCAATGGTTTATGTGGTCTGGGAATTCTCTGCCATGTCACCATCTTCCCCCTTCTGTGAGTGTAGCAAAATAATTGGCCAACATAATTAAATATGAATCCGTGTAACTTCAGACTCTGAACGTCTGATCAGTCCTTTGATAGGCTAAAAGGGGTGCCTCACCAGCCACGTACTCGGAAAGCAAAGTGGAAAAAGCTATACTTTCTTTGATTTGCGAAAAAATGCCTCTTCTGTAAATAAGGAGCACATACTTGACGCTTAACTTAGGAAGTCGCCTGAAACCTTAGGATGTATTTCTCAAAATGCAGCGGGGACACGATAGTACATTGTCGCCCTTCTGCGCTGAGTTTCCCCACCAGCATTCACATGTTCTTTAAAGGAAGATGTTTTCAGCTTATTTAAGAGATAGCAGAACCACAGAACTGAGATAAAACGATTAAGTAGAAAAACCATAACGTAACCCTGATCGGCAGTTAGAAAACAAGTCAGTAATATTTACTGAAGCCCCGTGGTAGGCAGAGCCCTTTGCCAGTATGGTGAAAATGTGATATATTGCCCAGCTACTTAGGGGTTTTTTTAATTAGAGGGTAAGGAATGAGAAGCATTTTAACAGATTTTTTTTTCCTTTTTCTTTAAGAATCATTAACTGAGACAATCTTCTTAATTTTACTATCATTTTAATATTTAATATTTTAGTGTGATAGAGAAAAGAGAAAGTATCTGTTTTCACAGCAGATACTTTTTCTCAGAGAAAATTCTATTTGCAAACAAAATTCATGAACAGTCAAAAGAAGAACAGAAATACTGGCTGCTATTTTTTGATAATGATTTAATCCATAACACAGTGATGAGATCATCATAAACAACTTTAGGAACGTGGATACAGTAAGGATTTATGGATCACTGAATTTGGTTTTAAAAAGCTGGGAGACAAGCTAATTTCTGATACAACTCAACTTGTCTAAACAACTATACTTACAATTAAAGAAGCAAATGTTTGGACAAGTTGATCGTGATTTTGATATCTATGGGCTACCAATTATTTTGAGAAGCAGTGCGGTATGATTTAAGTGATCAAAACATGATTTCAAATCCATCCCTGCTATACACGACCTGACTCTTTAGAATATTTCTTAACATTTTGATATGTAACCTATGGATATTATGAGAAATAATATGCATCTAGAAGAGTTAAAAACCAAAATACCTGCAGATCCCTGGCAAAGCTGGCATACATAAATTCTCTATTTATTTAAATTCTGTTAATCGGCAATCCAATTAATTATAATTTTAATAATAATAAGCTTAATATTATAATTGGCATTTAAAATTATAAATCTAGAAATCCTGAAGCACTTTCTGAACCATTAGTTTTGGAGATAGTCTATATGTATTTGATTTGTTTACATATATATTACTTACATCAAACTGCTTTTCAAAATAAGTAGGGAGTTTGACAGCCATGTCATAAAACAAAACAGACAAAACCCACACAGATACAAAAAGCTCTTTAAAAGAAAAATAAGTTACCTAGTGCAGTAGCAATAATGATTTAGATTAAAATGATTTTTTTAATCATGGGAATTGCAGAGAAACACACCAAATGCTGTTAGAATGAGGTGGAGACGAAAGGTCCCCAGCCAGGAAGTCAGAGACTCCAGTTCCAGGCATTCATGAGTCTCAGTTTCACTGTCTGTTCAAGGTGGACGCTATTTACAGCTTCAAGTGCTGACTTTATAATTAAGCGGGTTAGAAAGAAATCTTTCTCTGGCTTGTATCCACACCCCCTGTAGGTAGAGCAGAAGCTGAAGATCTTAAAACCCAGCTGAACATACCTCACAAACTCATAGGGGTCTTGCTCAGGAGGGGTCTTCGATAAGTTGAAGAGCAATTCTGAGGCTGGGGTACTAAAAGTCAGTCCCCAAATCACGCTCCCTTCCTCATTCCAGCCACTCCCAAAGCAACAGTCAATGTAAAATAATGCCGAAGAGATGCATCTTGCTTTAATTAACTTTGAACATGTTAATATGCTAATTTCTACAAGTCAAAAGGTATTTGCACTCCAGCTTACAAATCCCAACATGTGACAAATAGTCCATGTTTGACTAGACATTTCTGTTACATAATCTATTCTATATGTGTGTTTGTGTGTGTATATATATATTCTATTATGTAACATTTCTGTTATATAACCTGTTCCAAAACATGTCACTAGTTTAGAAGCTACTTTAATTATCTTCCAAAGATGTTACAAAGTGGTGGGCCCGGGCAGGAGAAAAAGGGAACCTTAGTCATTTTTACAAAATGAGTAAACAGTTTGTAGAGCCCCTCCTGTTTGACAGGTGTCTGTGTCAGGCGCAATAAGAATTAACTCCACACATAGTCAAGGACGAGGATCTGTGGTGCAGCAGCTTGAAATGTTAGGGGAAGCTGGGTTCCAGCTGAGAATGCTGCACCTTTAATTTCATATGGGTGAATAGGAACCAGTGAAAACTATAATTAGAAATTATTCAAGATATGAAAAAAAAGCAACTTCTGTGTCATAAAAGCAACGTGGGTTCTACCTGGTCCCTTTTGGGCTAAGTAAGTTGTTTGATCAGCTTCTTTCAGTCTCTGTGGATGTCCTTATATGAGTCTAATTGAAGGACTCCTGTTCTCTTTTTATTTTTGCTCTATGAAAAATGTATCGGCGATGTCTTATAATGAACTTTGATATGGTGAAATGATAATAATGTCCTAATTATATATAAAAATGTAATTACACTTGCTTCTATTATAGAAAAACTCCCTTTATAATGAAGTGTTATGTTGGAAAAGGATTTTCATTATAGGCGGACTCCTTTACTTGTTAATTTGAGCTCTGATTCATCACTTTAATATTAAAAAAGTTCTTTGTAAGTTACTTTTGATGTGTCTCATTTATGGTTCATTTCACTTCCTGGGCACCACAAGGAGCCCAAATCCAAACTTCTTTGAAAGACACTTAAAAATACATTTTTCAAAAGGAGTCCTTTTTCTAAGTGGTGAAACACCAATAGTCGAGAAAAATATCTGTGACCTTCTGATTTACTTGAGCTGTGAAAACTTCCGTTTTGAAATTTGAAAAAATATGTACATATATTTGGCTTCTCGGTTGTTTAAAAATGTTAGTCCATAAGATGGTAATAGGGAGACTTAAAAATAGATTTTAGGTAATAATCAATTATACAGGTGACTTTGTGACATTCAAATCGTAGGACTCCTTTTCTACTCCTTTTGGGATTATTCGGATCATCAATTTCACCAATCAAGAGCAAAATTGAGAAATACAAAAAGACTGTCTTCTTTTCTATTTATTACACATCTAATCAGAGCCTTGGTAGGAAAAATTATTAGGCCCATTGATTAAAATTAGTTTTGAGGTGTTCAGTTACTCAGCTGAATCTACCACCATCACAGAGAATGAATATTTCATCATTAACACAAGGTGAAAAAAGAGATTGTCAGAATCAACAAAAAAAATTTCAAAAGTGTTATAAGAAAACTGCAAAAATTAGCCTAAAACTACCACAGAGTATTATATTTCTGTTAAGGTTTCAACTTTCAGATTTTAAGTAAGGTTAGTTTTTTTTTTAATTTTTTTTTAAAGTGGTGGATCTTTAGAAGTGAGATTATGATTTAAATAGGTCTGATTTTGGTAACATCAGAATAAACTAACATATTCATTTTTTTCCTATAATTTGTACAGAGAATAGGAATCTTGAAAATGCTAGAGAATTCCAACTTCTTCTTTAACTTCTTCCTGAATATCACAACTCTAGGAATTCTCTAAAACTTCAGTTAAGCGACTTCAAAATGGTGTTAGTCTGGGTTCCCCCCTCTCCATTGCCCAAACCTAACATCCAGTCTTTCAGTGAATCATCTTGCTTCTACATAGCTCACAATGAAAATTTGGAGACAGGCAGTGTTACATCCATTATTTCACCTCCAGGAATCACAATCAGCAGCGTCCCTTCCAATTCACCCATGTAAGTATCAACTACTTGGATTTTTGGTGTTGCTGGGAGAGATTTGTTTGTTTCTGTCCGTGCCGATTTTATGTTTCTTGATTTTTTGTGTGTGTGTCTCAGAACTTTTGTAATGGCCCACATACTTCTCATACACATGATATCTCTCAACCCACTGCCACCCCCTGGTCTAAATCACCATTACTTCTCAGTGGGAATTGTTGCAATGGCCTAGTCTCTCTGCTTTCTCTCCGATCTGTCATCTGTGTATCAGTTAGTGGGGGTCTGGTAAATCATAAACCAAACCATGCCAGGTCCCTGCATAAATCCTTTCCATGGTTTCTCTGTGTCCTCAGGATAAAATCCAAGCTCCTCCCACGGTATACAAGGCTGAAGATGATCTGATTCTTCTATCAACACCCCCCAATACACCTGCACAAGTGCGCACACACACACAAACACACTTCACCTCCTGCCACAACTCCTCCCAGGTCACAGTTTCAATGTCACCTGAAATGCCTGGTAGCCTCCTGAGCAGGGCCAGGCTTGGTAGTTTTCTCTCATAGCCCCGTTTTCCCTCCCATCCTACCTCCCCAGTTGTCACTCAGGCGTGTCTTACATTTCTGTCCCCTGTATAAGATTTGGCTTTGAAGAACAAGAGTCAAGCTACGCGAAAGGAGTATGTCCCAAACCACACCTCCTTCTGCACCTCTGCCTCGAAGAATCTAACCTTCAAACCTTCCTCGTTCTCCCAAACGTACCAGGCATTTCCACACCATCAGGCTTCCCTACATTTGACAAAATTTCAAATTACTTCTTGTCTTTCAGGATCCACCTCGAATACCGCCTCTTCTCAGAAGCCTTCTCTGATTCCATAGAATTCATTTCTCCTTAAGTTTCAGTATAATTTTATTTATAGTATTAGCCCATCTTGATTTGTACCAAGGTTAGCTGTGTTCAGGTACGTCACCTTCACATTTACACTTCTGATTGTTTTGGGATATTTTTCTTAGTACAAATTTTTAAAATTGTAAACACTATTTCATGAATGACCCCATCTTCCCCTCCTTTCAGCAAATAAATTGTATAACTTAATTTTTAAAAGAGACTTACTAAATGAAGCTGGCAAATAAGTCCATGGTTTTTAATATCAGAATTTGCATAAAAATCTCTAAAGCCATGGCTATTTATTAGACTTTAACAATAAGCTGGTTAATTATAAAGTGATTCAAATGTCTGTTGGGCAACAAATAGCAGCTTGAGAATAATTACATTTCCTCCATTCCACTTTTACTTTTAAGTGAAAACAGGTACCCAGAGCTTGTCAACAACCACAGCTAATGTGAAAGATATGATAAGATCTAAAGCAAATGATGTCTCTGATACCCTGGCATAGATTAACTAGTCTCAAAAGGGAATATGGTGCTTAGTATTAACAGAAAGAAGACATAGCCAAGAAAATCATTGATATTTCAAAAAAAATTTTACAGAACTAATTTTAGGAATGATTTTGGTAACAGATGAGTCTGATTACATGACCCACTTTAATTCTTACTCCAAAGGATAGTTGAACAAGTAATGATATTTGAAACTGGAAAGAGTGGAAATCTAGAATTGACAAAGTCTCTGTTGGCTTTTGGGGGCATTTTGAAGTTTTCATTCCTCTACTGGTGTGATCTTTCAAGTTGTCTCATTTTTAATGTTAAAAAGGATGAATAAATGTGTATGTGAATCATCTCTGAAAATATTTTTCAAAGGATATTAGTACTGAAGAACCCTTCTCAAAATACCTCTCTTAAAAGAATCTTAGCAATCTCCTCTACCAGTAAACGTACCACTTTTATTCTCTTTCAACAACTAGTATTTGAATCCAAAAGGTAGAATCTAACGATATTGGCTATAGTGCTTCTGAAAGAATAATGTTCAGCTGCATGTACCAGAAAATCCAAACTGAGCTGGGGCTGGAATAAGATAGAGGTTTATTTTATTTTCTCATGTGAAAAAAGTTGGGGGATGGGAACTCATAGGCTAACATGGGCTGTCCACCAGTCAACAGGGACTCTGTCTCTGCTACCTTTGTGCTCTTTTTTTCTTAGTCATGGCTTCTATTCTCCCGACTGACACATGGCTCAAGAAGACTGCTGGAGCTCCAGCCCAAAACCACATTCCAGGCAAGAGAAAGAGGAAGAGGAGAAAGGGCAAAAGGACAGCTCTTCTAACTGGTCCCTTTCATGAGCTTTCCCAGGAATCCTGCCCAACATCTCAATGTCTTTTGTTTGTATTTCTCGTCAACCACCTGTACTTGCAAAGATCAGGCAAGACATGTAGTCTTTTATTGAAGTACATTACTGTTGGAATAAAATCAGGACTTGGTTAGTAAGGAATGAGAGAAGAAAGGATACTGGGAAGGACTAACATTTCCAAACTTACCTCAAGTCCCCTCCTGCAATTAAAATATCACTTTGCCCACATTGTTGCTTTGTGAGGATCTTTGTGAGTCACAAGAATTGGGCTTTTTAGGTGTCAACCTAAGGAGCAATCAAAGTTGCTGAAATCATTCTGCTGACCCCAAGAGTTTATCTCTTTCTTCACAAATGATAGGAAATTTGGATTCATCTGCAAGCTTGACAATGGAAATCTTCAAGGGAAAAGCCCCATTGAGTACATGGTCTACTTCACTTGTGTCTGGCGGGAGACTAACTGGACTGCCCATGCCTCTTTTATTGTTGTGGTGGTGCTTTTAATGTATGTGATGGAAGTTTATGAAGAAGGCTGATTCTAAAGCTTTTTTTCTAACTCAATATTTTACTTAGCATTCTCATGACATAAATGGAACGATGGAAGAAAGAAAGGAGGAAGAGAAGGTAATGGAAGGAGGAGAAGAAATAAAGAGAAAAGAAGAAAGAGAAAATAGAGACGAGGTCCCTTTGTTGCGGAGGAGAACTTTTCATTGAGGCAGTTGGAGTCTTAGAATTTGAGAGTGGCTGGAAGACATTTTAGCATCCATTCTTCAAGTAGCTCATTAGGGTGATGAAAAGCCAGTGATGAAGGGGCAGTGCCATGTTTGAAGAGCCAGGGGTTCCTGTTGTCCTGAATTATTAAGCAGTCAATATTCAGGGGCTGCTGCCTGCCCGCCTGTCTTCAGCAGGTGGTGCTCCTCCGCCTTTCTCTGCAAAGCAGCTGTTTGCTCCCAGCCTCCCCAGAGCTTGCAACAGCCATTCATTTCAATTTAAGACAGACACTGTCATTATTTTGTGCAGAACTTCACAGAAATATTTCCTACTAAATGCTTGAGCCATCTGAGTAGCACCAGGCAGGCTGCTGGCTTCATTAATAATGCATCCATGCTTATCAATAGGTTTAGACAACTGATATTTAGAAGCTTCTTCAGAAAGAGTGGGGTGGGTGCTTTTTCCACACCAGTAAGCTTCATTCTGGCAGTTCCTTGATGTTGACATTACATCCTACTGTGTTCTGAGAACCAGAGGTGCTAAAACTGTATTTGGGCTGTTTTGCTTTGGAGTGCTTCTTGATGGAGCTAAGTCGTGGTGGTTCACCTTGTGCCCTTTCTGTCCTTCCTTCCAAGCTTACACTAAAGAAAAACAGTTTCTAATCACTTTACATTAAGCATTATAGAGATTTTTATTTTGCTGGGTGGCCCTTCACACAAAATTAATTTGGGCCATGCTCAAATTTGTTGGCACTCTGCTCTGGTTTAGATATGTTTCAGCAGAGCACGATAGGAATGAACTTTGAGACATGTGTCTTGTGCAAGGGAAGCTCACCAACTATTTTAAGATTGCTTAAAGCCATAAACCAAGGCACCGTCTAAATCTTTGCATTTGAATAAACACCATTGCATGTACTAGTGCAAAATTCAATCTACTAGTTTATTTGTAACCTATTTTCACCTGGCCAGCAAACCAGGCCAACAGCCGTGAAAAAAGCCATGAAAGTATGCACAAAACACTGCTTGTTCAACGCAGTGAGGAGTGTATCGATGTAGCAATTAAAAAAAAAAAAAAGATGAGGGCCAGGCGCAGTGGTGGCTCATGCCTGTAATCCTGGCACTTTGGGAGGCTGAGGCAGGTGGATGTCTGAGCTCACAGATTTGAGACCAGCCTGAGCCAGAGTGAGACCTCTGTCTCTAAAAATAGCTGGGCATTGTGGCGGGCACCTGTAGTCCCAGCTACTTGGGAGGCTGAGGCAAGAGAATCACTTGAGCCCAAGAACTTGAGGTTGCTGTGAGCTATGATGCCACTGCACTCTACCATGGGTGACAAAGTGAGACTCTGTCTCAAAAAAAAAAAAAGAAGGTTTTTCTCAATATATCCTCTTTCAAGTTCATTTGTCATTGCTGCTTATCAAAATATATAGCTACCTAAGCAAGATTGATAGAGCTGATGTCAAAAGTTCCATTTTTAATGGAGTAATTGTACCAAGAAAGCTTAAGGATTTTCCTAGAGCCACCCATATAGAAGGACAACACACATAAAACGGCACATAATACAATGCAAGTATCTACACATAGGAAATGTGAATATAGATTTCAAGTTACATCTACCAATCTGTTAAAACTTCCTTGCTGTGCTGTATTTTTCCTTAAGAGAAATGAAACATGTAGCAGACAGAATAATGGCTGCCCCCAAATGCCCATGTCCTAATCCCCAGAACCTCTGATATGTTATGTTATATACCACGGGGAAATTAGGTTGAGGATGAAGCTAAGGTCGCTAATTGGATGACCCTGAGATGAGAAGTTTTCCTGAACCATTCCGGTGGGCTCAGTGTAACCACAGGATCAGCAGATGGAGAACAGGAAGGCAGAAGAGTCAGAACCAGAGAGAGAGAGTGAGAAAGACTCCCCTGGCCATTACGGGCTCTGAAGATGAAAGGGGCTGTGGGCGTGTGAACGTGGGTGGCCACTAGAAGCTGGAAAGGCAAGAAAACCGATTTTCCCCTGGAACTCTCCTAGCACCTTGATTTTAGCCAAGTGAGATACATTTCAGACTTCTGGCCTCCAGAATTGTAAGCTAATAAATCTGCATTTTCTTAAGCCACTAAGTTTGTGGCCATTTGTTACAGCAGCAACTGATAAAAAGCAGTTTCTAGAAAAAAGTGTGAACATTAAAAATACTGAAATAAACAAGGTTAAGATACAATTACAACGAACCTGGCCACCTAAAAAAGGGGCACACTTCTATACCACTGGCAGCATCGCCAATGAGAGCCATTCAGTTCAATTTATCAAAAACAATAAGATATTTATCATACGAGATTGGACAATTAAGTTTGCAAACTCATCGTAGAAAAAGCACTACATACCTCATTGCTGAATATCACTACAGTCACCAGATGGGCAAGGGGATACTTCAAAGGTGACCATAGTGATACTCAGCAGTGAGGTATGTAGCACTTTTTCTAGAATGAGTTCACAAACATGATGACCGACCTCATATTTCTTCTTGTGCTTCTAAGGATAGTCTTATAATGAAATAAGTGAGATATCATGCACACACACACACACACGCACATGCGTATTTTGAAATAGTAAACGATGAAAAAGAACTAGAATATATAAAAGTATGGGACTGATTCAAATAAATTATGGTATATGTTCACATTATGAAGCCAATGAAAATAATGCTCTAGGGTAATAGCCAAAAATATAGATAGATCTCATGGCATCTTCAATGAAAGTTCACAAAATATAATGATTCCATTTTCATAGCGTAGACACACAATTATGCAAATTTTCTTGGAGAAATACCTTTTCTGAGTTCAAAGAAAGAAGAGAGGCTCACTGATGGGCACGGGAATAAGGCTTTTGTTGATTATAAATCACCTCATATATTAAAACGTTGTGTTTGGGAGGGAATTTAGAAATATATGTTGTGTGTGTGTGTGTGTGCACACGCAGAGAGAGAGAGAGAGAGAATGTATACCATGTTAAGAGATGTTATCTGTGTATTACTTTTCAAACTGAAGGTACTGTTACTGGTCAAGTGTACCTAGCCATGCTACACACATCCATTTTACCTGCAATTCACATACATTTTAGAAATGATCAGTTTTACTTCTAACAATATTACTTAAAATATAGATACATTTTTTGGCACCCCCACACAGAGTGAGAGGGAAAGACAGAGTTTTTTCAAAATTTTTATCTGATCAAAAACAAAATATTAGAATCTCAACTTCCAAAGGCAATGAAATAAATTTACATTTTATTAAGCACAACGACTCTTTTGAAAGTGGTATTTCAATGTTACTATGGTAGAATTAACTAGTAAATTAGATTTGTTTCTTAAATTTTAGACAAATTGTTTTTAAAAGATAAGATTATAATACATAATCTCTTACTGCTCTCTTCAGTGAGAACAGAACTTACAAATTTAACACAATTTAAAAATTAAAATCTTAATTCTGCTTATTTGATTTCTTATAAACTAGAATCAATTTATTCTGCCAGCTTTATCTCCTTTTTTCTGACAGGAATACAAGTCCTCCCCTGACTAGGGAATATTCTTAGAACACATGTTCTTTGTTAATATTTGCATAGTGGAACAAATATGAATTATCAGGTAACACAAGAGTTCCCTGTTTGTTTAGGAAAATTCCATGATAAATGATGACCTTGGCAGAGAACATTGAGAACCCAAAGGGATGTCCTGGTGGAGAGAGTGAAATGAACTATTGCATTTATAAAATGAATGCAGATTGGAGATGGAAGCAATAGGGGGGAGAAAAAGAAATCAGAAAAGATTAAAAGAAAGAGAAAAGGCTAAACAGTATTTCAGGAAGCTGACCAAGAAATGGCTAGGGATAGATTGACAAGGGTTGAGTGTCACACTTTATGGGGGCAAGACATGATTGCAAGAGGGACTTTACCTAACAATTGCAATCAGTGTAACCTGGCTTATTGTACCCTCAACGAATCCCCAACAATAAAAAAAAAAAAAAAAAAAAGAACTAACTGGAAGACATCTGCCTGCTCTAATAAGCACTCTCTTTGGTTGTAACCCATCAGTAAAAAACTGCTCTATCCCAAGGCTGACACTGGTGTTTGGGTCTGTACAGGAGTCAGGATGGTGCTCCCCATGTGACAGAGTAGCACAGCTAAGATAGTGATCCAAAAATTTGGCACCACAGATGACTTGAATAAGCCCCAATTTATCCCCTTTTCCAAACTCATACTACAGGGACACTCACAGTTTCCCAGGGAGGCCAAGTCTCCTTTGGAAGGCGAGATGGGGGTTTGAACCAATTTTTCTTGAAACATGAAAGCCCAGATGCCCTGTGTTCAGATCTGGCTTGCATGTGGTTTTTAGGGTCTTAGAGTTCTTTGACAAATTTCTGCAAATCTTGTGTGCATTTGGACATGTCTTAAATCCATAAAACAAGAAATATTTAATAAGTGCCTAATACATGCCTAAAAGTCATTTACTCATCAGGCACTTGTGATCTCATGGGAGGGGAAAAGCCATGCATACATGAAATCATAAGCAACTCACAACTCATCACCTATGTGTAAATAGGTACATCAGAATTTCTAAACAAATATAGCAGAGCCAAAAATTGTGCTGTACAATTAAAATGGGCAGATAAGAAGTCAGCATTACATTTACAGTGTAGTAAACTTCGTTCCTATTGCCACTACTCATTATGGCTCAGTAGACTATGGTAAAAGTCTCTTGGCTCCCTGCCTTCACTGCTCCCATCACTAAAATCTATTCTTTTCTTTGCTACTAAATTAATCATAATGAGGCAGAGTTCTGTCTGGCACAATGCCTGGCACAGGATAGGGTCTCAAGAAACATTCTAAATGAACAAAACAATCAGTGATTCTTGTCTGTTCGTGTCTCATTATTTCTTATTTATCTTTCTAACATTAAATCTCATTATTGCTTATTATCCCCCTGTGCTCCAGCCCTGCTCCCACTCCTATCTCTCACTCTATCCTATTCCCTCACTTGCTATTCCTTTTTCCCCATTCCAGAAATTTGTCTTATCCATCTTTAAAAACCTTTCTCAAGGATAAGTAGCTCTTTCTCTCTGAATGCCGAAACATGAGAAAAATAACTTTTCCTCTCATCCTTCATACAAACTTACCTTCACCCTTCTATGGTGCTAATTACTATTTGTCGATGTTACGTAATCTGTGCCTGTGGTATCTCCCAAGTGTACAATAAAGGTCACAGTACTTTGAGGCAGACAATAAAATCCACTCCAGCTAGAAGAAACAGAATGGCATTTGTTATAGGCTACAGAATTTCTGAAAGAGCCAGGAAATTAAGCTCAGACCGTTTACATCCAGGAACAGCCCAAATAACCATTTGGCCATACCAAGGGGATTGTTTGCATAGAATGCCCTTAATACTGCCTGCTCTCATGCATGACACCCATAACATGGAGGACAGAATGTTGACCCCAACATCTCAGATGCCTTAGGAAAGCCAAATGCTTCCACCACAACGTTCAATCTCCCCACACATGACCTCAAACTCATCAGCTCACATTTACTTTCAAAGGCTTACGTGGGCACATTTGTTTGATGAAACTTAGTGCCCATGTGGAATCCTACTTACAAGGGAATGTAAGAAATGCCATTTTTAGATGTCCATCCAATATAACACAGAAAAGCACCATAGGAATGGTCAAAGAGGATTGGGCTTGATCCTACCCGCAAGATCTACCATATTTAATAGGCCCAGAGCATAATTTATGTTTTATCAGCTTTATATCTCCCCTGTGCTCATACGGAGTGCCCACTGATTGTGTCCAATGAATAAATGTGTAAGGGAATGTCTATCAAGTGTACAGTATACAAAATAAAGGCAAAGGAGTTAAAGGAGAACATGAGTCACTAAAAACCTTAGCATTTCTTTTAAGAGATTTTTTAACTGAGATTGCCAATCCACTACTCTTTAAGAAAGGTTACTTACTTTACCAAAAACTATGAAGAAGAAGCAAGTGGCAGAGAAAGAGTCTTCACCAATGAAATCCTGATGAACAACGGTCTGGATATCTTCACACTGCAAGGAAAATAAAAATTTATTTGGCCTCAATAATAAAAAAGATAAATGTTGGTTCAGAAAGTTTATGTACCAATAATCAATTTTGGTATATAAACTAATGAGATTTGTCTCTCAGAGATTAATATATCATTGAAATAACTTTTCTTATTTCTTCCTTTGAAAATCTACCTAACTGGCCAGGCACCGTGGCTAACGCCTGTAATCCTAGAACTCTGAGAGGCCAAGGCAGGTGGATTACTTGAGCTCAGAGGTTCGAGACCAGCCTGAACAGGAGTAGGACCCAAAAAAAAATGTCTATACTTCCCAAAGCAATCTACCTATTCAATGCCATTCCTATCAAAATACCAACATCGTACTTTCAAGATTTGGAAAAAATGATTCTGCGTTTTGTATGGAACCGGAAAAAACCCTGTATAGCTAAGGCAGTTCTCTGTAACAAAAATAAAGCTGGGGGCATCAGCATACCAGATTTTAGTCTGTACTACAAAGCCATAGTGCTCAAGACAGCATGGTACTGGCACAAAAACAGAGACATAGACACTTGGAATCGAATTGAAAACCAAGAAATGAAACTAACATCTTACAACCACCTAATCTTTGATAAACCAAACAGGAACATACCTTGGGGGAAAGACTCCCTATTCAATAAATGGTGTTGGGAGAACTGGATGTCTACATGTAAAAGACTGAAACTGGACCCACACCTTTCCCCACTCACAAAAATTGATTCAAGATGGATAAAGGACTTAAATTTAAGGCATGAAACAATAAAAATCCTCCAAGAAAGCATAGGAAAAACACTGGAAGATATTGGTCTGGGGAAAGACTTCATGAAGAAGACTGCCATGGCAATTGCAACAACAACAAACATAAACAAATGGGACTTCATTAAACTGAAAAGCTTCTGTACAGCTAAGGAGACAATAACCAAAGCAAAGAGACAACCTACACAATGGGAAAGGATATTTGCATATTTTCAATCAGACAAAAGCTTGATAACTAGGATCTATAGAGAACTCAAATTAATCCACATGAAAAAGGCCAACAATCCCATATATCAATGGGCAAGAGACATGAATAGAACTTTCTCTAAAGACGACAGACAAATGGCTAACAAACACATGAAAAAATGTTCATCATCTCTATATATTAGAGAAATGCAAATCAAAACAACCCTGAGATATCATCTAACCCCAGTGAGAATGGCCCACATCACAAAATCTCAAAATTGCAGATGCTGGCGTGGATGTGGAGAGAAGGGAACACTTTTACACTGCTGGTGGGACTGCAAACTAGTACAACCTTCTGGAAGGAAGTATGGAGAAACCTCAAAGCACTCAAGCTAGACTTCCCATTTGATCCTGCAATCCCATTACTGGGCATCTACCCGGAAGGAAAAAAATCCTTTTATCATAAGGACACTTGTACTAGACTGTTTATTGCAGCTCAATTTACAATCGCCAAAATGTGGAAACAGCCTAAATGCCCACCAACCCAGGAATGGATTAACAAGCTGTGGTATATGTATACCATGGAATACTATTCAGCCATTAAAAAAAAAATGGAGACTTTACATCCTTCGTATTAACCTGGATGGACGTGGAAGACATTATTCTTAGTAAAGCATCACAAGAATGGAGAAGCATGAATCCTATGTACTCAATTTTGATATGAGGACAATTAATGACAATTATGGTTATGGGGGGGAAGCAAAAAGAGGGAAGGAGGGAAGGGGGTGGGGCCTTGGTGTGTGTCACACTTTATGGGGTCAAGACATGATTGCAAGAGGGACTTTACCTAACAATTGCAATCAGTGTAACCTGGCTTATTGTACCCTCAATGAATCCCCAACAATAAAAAAAAAAAAAATACAAGAAAAACTGAGGCAAGAGGATTGCTTAAGCACAAGAGTTGGAGGTTGGAGTTATGATGATGCCATGGCACTCTACCCAGGGTGACATCTTGAGACTCTGTCTCAAAAAAAACCCCAAAACAAAACAAAAAAGAAATCTACCTAAAAGAACTTTATCAAGTGTCAACTTAAGCTCATTCACTGGTTAAGAACCCCTTGATTGCACTAATGTACACAGCTATGATTTAACAATAAAAATAAATTAATTAATTTTAAAAAAGAACACATAATATTAATGCATACCATTAATGTATACAGCTATGATTTAATTAAAAAATAAATAAATAAAAAGAAAAAAGAACACAACATTCAGAGAACTAACAATGTTAAATAATATTATGTAACTCCCTTTACTGATCAAATCATGAGGACTATCAGCACTAAACAGACAAAGTAGCTCATGTGTTTATAATATTGGCTGTTAAGGATTGCCTCCCCAACTTCACAGCTCACCAACAAACAGAAACTGTGTTGCTTGAGTCCCTCTTGCCTTTCCTAACGAGGTGGTGACAAACTATCAAACTCCAGAATTATGAAAGAATTCAAAAACAGCATCTGGGATCATATCTACCCTGTTTCCCTGAAAATAAGACATCCTCTGAAAATAAGACCTACTTACAGGAAAGATAAGACGTCCCCTGAATAAGACCTAGCACATCTTTGGGAGCACACCTTAATATAAGACACTGTCTTATTTTCAGGGAAACAGGGTAATGAAAACAATGGTGGATAAAAAGTTCTCAGTTTAATGAACACAATCAAATATTTCAAGGAATTATATACATATATTTTCGCTTAGTGAAATATGACCGTAGAAGTAAAGTAGCTGGTTTTCCAGCTCCACTGTAATTTCCCATAGTGGAAAAAAAGATCCTGGGAGAAGGAAGCTATCTTTATATCTGCTTGCATAAACATACTATTTTCCAAAACCACTGAAAACTCTATAATGGATTATCTCCATAATTTTCCTTTTAATTTACCCATAACTCTGATTGAACGGACTATCAGTATAAACTAGTAAGCAGGGAGCTAATGAGATGGAACTGCTTCTCAAGAAAATAGAGAATAGTAATTGTAAAGTGACACTACACAGAATTCTTCCTTGAGGAGCCAAACAGTCCTTGGAAATTAAGAATATAACCTATTAGAAAGGACCACCAGCTTCCTCATTATGTGCACAAGTTTTTGTATGGTGTGTCTTTGTTTTGGTTGGGTTGGGTTGGGTTTTGTGAAAAGGCTAGTGTTTGGGATGTGGTATGCAGGTGCTCATACACTGCAGACATTTAAAGATTGTTTTTAAAGGTCCATTTGGAAATACGGACTTGGACCATTATCAGCTTCTGTCAAGTGGGAAAACACCAGAGTCACCAGTGAAAGTTGCCTCCTAATTTTCCTGATGTGTACAAAATAGCAAAGGGGGATCCGCCTTCTAAGAAAGTGGGTATGGGCAGAAAATGGAAGTTTCTCTGGAGAGGAGCCCAGTGAGGAACAGTTAAAACAAGGAATTCAGAGCTTACTGCATCCTTGGTGCCCAATCAAGGGAAAAACATCTTCCCACTACCACTGAAGTCCTCAATTAAATGCAATTCTCCATTCAATGTAATGTGCAGCAGCTCCATACTTTCCCTGTCCCTGCATCATTTTCAGAAGTGGCTGTGTACCATTAAGGACAAAGAATCCAATAACGTGAAACTATTTTCATAATTTTTAAAGGAAGTTTAAATGATACACACTCGATCAGAGTCAATGAAAATGGCACTAGTGTCGAAGGGCAACAGGTTGCTAATAAATACAATAGTTTAGGAAAGTGCTGTTTCTGCCATGGAAAAACTATATTCTGGGAAAAATAATACTACGGTAATTCATTTTTGAAAGCTATTGAGACTTCTTGGGTGAAGAATGTAGTTATTAAAGGCAAAAGTACACAATATGTTGTAATGAAATGTTTGTGCTTCACACTTCATTAAATGTTTTGTGGGTCTCTGGGGAAATTCTATCTCTCACACACAGAAACACTGTTTATACGTGGAACTATCAGTAGAGGGAGTGCAGAGAGCAACGTTGGAAGGAAGAACTTCTACAACCTTACGTTCAATTTAAAACACCCCAACCAGACAAGTGAAGAAATCTGTCTAACTTCGACAAAAGAGCATTAGACATTTTGCTATATAGGACTTCAGTTATTCTTATGTTTAATCAAATACCTATTTTTTAACTTCATTTTAAAAGTAGGAAAAAAATTGTAGGCTTTGCTTGAAGTATAGGGTGATGACAAATACTGGATGGTTTGAATTAGTGGAATGAACTGAAAAAGGATCTGATTCCAAATTCTGCTGCCAAATAATAGCCAATGACACATTTACAGACACTGAGAATGTGAAAGGTTAACAGTTTAGAATCTCCTGACTGAGTTAACTGACAGAGTTTTGAAGGTAAAAATTAGTAGTCACATTACAAAGAAATTCACAAAATCTATATAATTCTGAGGAAGTGGGAAAGTCCACTCATAAGAAATATCAGAAAAATATGATCAGTAACTTTATAATCTCATTAGCAAGAGATCTTTAAGGAAGAAGGAAACAAGTAAAGGCATATATAGAAAAAAAAGCTCTGAAAGTTCTTGTCTGTGAGGAGCTGTTTTGTTCCTTGTCTCTGGGGCTGTTTCCCCTCAGCAGCGCTTCCTTATGAGGGACCTGCCTGTTGGTCTGATCTAAAAACATTACCCATGTCACGTGTCTGAGGAAAACAGAACAAGGAAATATAAAGGGGGATTCACATTCAAAAACAACATGAAATGTTGTTTACAAACCATCAGGTACAAAGTATTAATCCCAAGATCCTTTTTAAAACACTTGTATGAAATTTTCAAGGAAGCTTCCTTTTCCTCAGGAACATTTTTTCCCCCTAAAGATGCATGTGAACCTTAATGTCTTTCCCTAGAGTTAGAATTTCAATTAGCTGCTTTACCATCATGACTCTAGTCATGTAAAAAAAAAAAAAAAAAAGTGGTGATTCTCCAAGATTCTTGTACTAAGCTATGTTCTTCATGGGCATGTCTAAATTGAACCCAAATTTTCAAAACAATTTCTGGCTCCTGCAATAAGATACTAGTATTATTTCTTGTGATAGAAATAACTGAACTTGGAAGCACATAGCACTTCTTGTTAATAAAAATTATTATATACACATTATATAAATTGATTCATTTATTAAGTAATCACAAATGGATAATGCCAAGCTGTAACAAGACTTTCGGTCTCCATAATCATTTTTCCCATTTTTCTTCATAAAATTATCACACCAAAGTAACATATCTATAATCGTTTTTATCTGCTATATTTAATAATTTAATGCATTGTACTATATTAGATATTATGACAAGTTTTTAAAAAACTGAAACATAGAAATCCGTCAGAGAGTTCACATACTGGGGATTTAGATTACCAATTCCACATCAAATAACATATTCCTAATCAAGATTTCCAAAATAATTAAGTGCTACAATCATATTTATATGGGCCCGTTCACAGTTCTCTTGAAATGTAGGTGAACATCAGCCCTAGGGATATTCAGAATAAAACACAAATGGCAGATGAATAAAACTAATTAAAACTTCAGAGATCTAGAAAAGAGATAATAGAATGACATAAGTTTAAACAGTTTATTCTCTTTGCTTCAACTTGTATTTCAGTTCTTTGGGAAATTTCAATATTTCTGCACTTATTTAAAAGATACATAAGGTCTGATTTCAGATTAACTAGATTATTTAAACCAAGGTCAAGACTCCTCTGAGGGAATTCTTTCAAAAATAAGCTCATTATAAAAATTTCCCTCAACTTAAGAGGAGCTCAGGTTGTATTCTGAGGGCATCACTTTCATCAAGCACTAATCCGATTTAAGTCTCTGATGGAGAATATTTGCCCTTCTGAGTGTGCTCTGTTCCTTAGTGGGTCTGCTTGGTGCTCATTCTTTCTTACATTGCTATGGTTTGCTTGTGTTCCCTCCAAAATTCATGTGTGGAAACTCGATGGCCAATGTGATATTATTAACAAGCAGAGCCTGTAAGAGGTGATTAGGTCATAAGGACTCCATCCCTCAGACATAAGATTAGGTGCTTTATAAAAAGGCCCAATGGAGGGAGTTTGTCCCACTTGCCCTTCCACTTTCCACCAGATGAGGAACAGAATTCTTCTCCCCTGGAGGATGCAGCATTCATGGTACCATCTTGGAAACAAAGACCTGGCCCTCACCAGACAACAAGCCTGCTAGTGCTTTGGTTTTGGACTTCCCAGCATCCAGAACTATGTGGAAATAAGTTTATGTTCTTTAGGACCTGGTCTATGGTATTCTATAATAGCAGTGCAAAATGAACTATGAAATTTCCTCTGATCATAGCACACCACACTGTCCAAAGACAGGTCAATCAAAGACTTTCACATCCCCACCTGTCCCCTACGCTGGTTGCAGTGACTGGTTTAGAGGTAGACAAATGATCTTACCAGGAAAAAAGCGATTCAGATGGGAGGTATTATTCTAAAAAGACTGAGAAAAAGAGAATCTCCTTCTGGGGTAACTAAATGGGAAAAAGATAAACCAAGAATTGCATGAGGCCATTTATTTCCAATAAAGGAATGTTCTAAGTAGAAAGGAGCCTATAAACATATAAAAAGTCACCACCAAGAGATTGTGAAAAATGAAATCTAATAGCTGATGACATTTTCTGAGCTCCTGGATTCAATCATATCTGAGCATCAGTCTTGGGCACCCATGAGTTTTCATCCTGCAAAAGAGACTTTGCGTCAAATCTTGATTATTAAAAACAAAAATCTCAGCCAGTATAGCATCTCTCCCCATTCAAGAAGGTTGAGAGAAGAGACAAATCATCTGTGTCCACCAGAGGAACTAAGAGAGACAAAAAAGAACATACGATGTGAAGCGATTCAGAAATCTGAATTGTTTCTTTCAGAAGTTTTTTTTTTTAAATAGAACTAAATAACATGAAGTTCTCATTAATCTCTTTTGTTAGTCAATTTACCCAACTTTAGTCCTCATTAAGTGAAATACATTGTAGCACGTCGTATCTGCTCCTGACTGTCTGCAGAAACGTCCTTCTTCCCAAATGTCCCTTCCAGCTGCAAGGTCTTCTTCCCTTGGCAATAGCTCATATTTGCTTTTAGTATTGCTGGAATTCTTCTGCGTCTGCTTTCAGGGCTGTGTGTGTCCTGGTGAATTCTGCACTCTTTTCATCTGTTTCCTTTTAAAGCTGTTTTAAGGTTCATTGCTTCTTGACCTACCCGGCCTTGCTGCTCTTCCAGGCCAGTCTAATTCCCCAGTTGGGGCTTTAAGACTCTATTACTGCTGTGCTGTCAACAACCTCTTTTTTTTTTTTCTTTCACCAACTTTTGGCTACTCCCTGATCACATTCAGGGTGCAAAAATGCTAGGAGTGAACAGTTAACCAATCCCCAGCCCCCACCAGCAGCACACATGACAGAGCCTATTTGAAATCCTTTTACGGGATGTATGGGCTAATGCGGATAAACTCTGCAGCTTCAGTTCACCCTCTGGAAGAAACCCAAATAGCAACACAAGGAGAGGGTCAAGGATTAACTGATGTTAATAGAAACGTTGCCAGTGTCCAGATTAAAACAGTGCATCCCAGCTGCCTGCGTGTTATCACAACATGAAAGGTATGCTTCCCCGGGAAGGAAAGCCCCTTTCATTTGTAATGTAGCCTAATAGTTCACATCATGTCTGCTAGCTGCATTGACTGTGGTAAGAACTGCACCACAAGGAGAGTTCATAATGGCAATAAGAACCACAAAGATGATGCTTTTTCCATATCTCAGCCAGCCAGCTCAGGGCAGTATCTCATGGCTCTTCATCTTTTCCCACATTATACTAGGCAGATTCTTTCAGCAAGAGTTTTTAATGCACTGTAAACCTATTTGGTGGCAAGCTTTTAAAGCTTTTAATAAAAGGAATGGGATGGAAACGTTATCAATGAGAAAGGTTTGCCTTAGTGATTCCTTAACCTGTTTATTATTATCTCTTGCTGCCCAGACATGATGGCTCAGCAGTTCTACATATTAAGCTGAAAAAACCCTGAGACTTTTTGGAGCCAAATGTTTGTCTTCCCTGAAGGGTAATGCAGCCGGCTAGCCTTCCATAAAGGTTGTGGTTTACTCTGTTTCCTATAAAGAACCTACTGGAAGGAATTTTATGGTCATAGGCTTTGTGTGAGCATTAAGCCCTTTGCAGCACGTGTGGAAAGAGAAAGCACTTGGCCCAAATGCTACAGCTTCCATTCCCTTTACCACCTGCTGCCAAGGATGGGACAGTCTCCCTTAGGCCTGATGCCTTACAGAGAAGACATCAAAGTTATCTCTAGACCATCCTCATTCACAGAACAGGCAATTCAAGCACTCTTGGAAGCAACTCTGAACTTTCCTGTTCAATAAATCACTGCCGTGGAGGAATCTCACCTGAATGGAAGAGTTTAGGAAATAGATGCCCACTCTCTGAACTTGCACTGGCCTTGCTTTGAGGGTATGTGGGGCATTGATACCTGGTGCCTTCCTTGTTTTCACTTGGCCCAATCCTCCCTTTTGGCAAACACACATTTTTACAGACAAAGACATGCTGTTGACTTCCCTCAAAAATATCTACAAGCAAAGGTGAAGCAGAATGTTCGAAGCAAATGAAAATAGAACCACTGGGATAAGCTGCCACTTTACAGAAGTAAATATGACCAACTTAGACCCACAGGAAATCGTTTTATGGCAAAGATTTTGTCCTTTCAAAGAAAGGACTAGGCATTTTATTTTTTAAAATGAAACCTTAGATTAGTGAAACTATTGCCAGATGCCTGGTGGAAATGACACTGTCTGTAGGGACCTTCATAGGACTCTCCGGTGAGAAGAAAAATTAACCTTCAATAAATAAAAAAACTTTAAATTCCATGTTGGTAAAATTATTCTTACATTCTAGTTCTCATTGAGGACTAATATATATATAACATGTGAAGTTTTTCCATTAAACTGTTTTTGAATTATGAGTAAGAAAAAAAAAGTTTGAACAAATTGAAGAAAAATAAATGAAAAGACAGAGCTTACATCCCTTAGCTAGAAAGCATGTTATTTACATCCCTGACAATTCTCTACCACCCTCTCCCCATCCCCATGTAGCTATGGGCAATGCCATTATTTTCAAGTTTCGGGTAGAAAACCTTTTTCTTTAGCATTTACTTTGATTCAACAATTATGTGCACCTACTAAGGATAGGGTCGTGTTCTCAGTGCTCAAAATGTGATTGCGATATAGAACTAGGAATTTTTTCTTTTTAAAAAAGCAAACTTTATTTAATGAAGAATGATGATAATTTAAAATTTGGAAATGGCCAGGCATGGTGGCTCATGCCTGTAATCCTAGCACTCTGGGAGGCCAAGGCGGGTGGATAGCTTCAGCTCAAGAGTTTGAGACCAGACTGAGCAAAAGCAAGACCCCATCTCTACTAAAGATAGGAAAAAAAAAAAAAACTGAAGCAAGTGGATCGCTTGAGCCCAAGAGTTGGAGGTTGCTGTAAGCTATGACGCCATGGCACTCTACCCAGGGTGACAGCTTGAGATTCTGTCTCAAAAAAAAAAAAAAAAAAGATTGGAAATGTTGGGCGGCGCCTGTGGCTCAGTGAGCAGGGCGCCGGCCCCATATACCGAGGGTGGCGGGTTCAAGCCCAGCCCCAGCCAAACTGCAACAAAAAATAGCCGGGCATTGTGGTGGGCGCCTGTAGTTCCAGCTACTCGGGAGGCTGAGGCAGGAGAATCGCCTAAGCCCAGGAGTTGGAGGTTGCTGTGAGCTGTGTGACGTCACGGCACTCTACCAAGGGCCATAAAGTGAAACTCTGTCTCTACAAAAAAAAAAAAAAAAAAAAAAAAAGATTGGAAATGTTGATTTGAAATATCCACAAGACAAACATGAGGGGATATATGTCAGGCAGCTGGAAATTTGGGCAGTAGACAGGTGAAATTGAAGGTAGTCTTGTATGTCACATGTTGTAATCATAAAAAATAGGTTTCCAATGAAACATTTGTGTAAATGACCACTAAGAAACTGTTGTTTTAATACCTTATTTAAAATCTGTTTTAAAGTGGTAAATGTACATTCTCTTGAATAATCTTGCAAAAAAAGTATTCTATTTTCCCCACAGCCAGTCAAGTGAGTAAAGGGTTCAAAGAGGTCTATTTTCTGTGAGGCGACATTGGGCCCAAGATCATAGCATTACCTGAGAAACAGTGTGGGTAAGAGTCGGGTAGGGAAGAATCTTCTAAAGAGTTGGTTAAGTATCTAAGATTTTCCATGTAAAGAGTAAAATATTTTTAAAAATAATAATATAGGAAGTAACGGGGGAATTGGTTACTAACCCATTTCAATTTTACCGTATTCTTTTTATTGATTACCCTTACAAATATTTTCTTGTCTGAAATTTACTCAGAAGTCATTTCTTAAAGGTTGGAATTGTGCTCTAGTCCAAATAACTTAAAAAGGACGTTGCCACTATTCTGCAGTGTTAATTGTAAGCCTACGTCAAAGTTTTGGTATCTGATTCATTCTTTCATTTACTCATTTATTATTTATTTAAGGTTTTTCTGTAAAATTCTTCATCTGATTCTTATACACCAATTTCACACACATTGAAAAAAATTAAAGACAAAAATGATGATAATCATAGTTATGTTCTTTATGAATATTGAGGTGGTATGAAAATCCCTCAAATTTTGCCTCATCCTGTTTTTTTGTTTTTTTGCTATTGTTTTTGTTATTAACAGGCTCTTTCCCTCTCTTTTGTATTATTTCAGGGTGAAGGTAGGGGTGGTTTTGATATGAGTCTGTAAGCAACTGATTTATCATGGTCTTTGTGCGGTCACACCTCTGTGCTAATGATAATCTGTGTTTGCAGTTGCTCCCCAGTGCTAGCATCATGGCCTCAGTTCCAGCTCAGATCATCAGGCATTAGATTCTCACAAGGAACATGCAATCTAGATCCTTCACAGGCACACTTTACAGTAAGGTTCACACTTCTATAAGACTCTCATGCTGCCACTGATCTGGGGGGAGGCAGGGCTCAGGCGGTGATGTGAGCAATGGGGAGCAGCTGCAAATACAGGGGAAGCTTTGCTCATTCCTCCACAGCTCACCTCCTGCTATGGGGCCTGGTTCCTAACACACCAAGGCCTGGCACATTTGCAGGCTGGGACTTGCAGATTTCAGTGCTAAAGGCTTCCCCCCGCCCTCATCAGAGCATTACTAGCAGAAGTTTTCATTATAAACATGAATATTAAGAAGTTCATCATTCATATGTACACATCCTCTAATCTGACTGACAGAACAGAGAAACCAACTGTTGTATATGTAGGGGAAAATGTTGTCTTTCAATTTTTCTGGAGACCAAGAAAGCACACTTTTTGAAAGCCTCTTTCTTGAGGACCAAGATGCTTTTCGAATATTTGCTGGTTTTTCTGGGTAAAGATGGTGACAGGTGTGAAATGCCATCCCTGTATGACATCTGTCCCTGGTTTGTAATTGCACATGTACAATACAGATTAATTTTCAGCAGGCCTTTCAACAGAGCTCCAATGAAAAAAAAATCTTTTAATTTCTTGCTTAAGTTTGTGAGCATTCTATGTGTATTTGAAGAAAAGATTGGAAAATTAATTGTTCTGTGTAGACACTGCACAGGAACAGACTGTACAGGTACTTTCGATAAGCTCCTTGCTTTCTGCTCTACTTCTTATTCTTGTTCTTCGTTATACCTAATAAATTGAATTCCTGAACCTATTTGGGATCCCAGAACAGGGACTTTCTAAATTTCTCCAAACAAACAACATCAGCATCACCTGAGAATGCATATTCTCAGGCCCCACCCCCAGCCTACTGATTCAGAAACGATAGGGATAAAGTTCACTCTGGGAAATTCTCATGTACCCTAGAATTTTAGAAACTTTAGATTTGAAGCAAATTGGCTCCTTTGCAGTATATACCTGTCCTCTGAGTATGCTAGGCTATAGTTTCTGTACTACATCATTCACCACTCTTCCATCTGCTCTCAGGCTTCTAAATATGTATTAAAGTATATGATACTCTAACAATCTCATTCCTATTTTCTTTTCTTTTTTTTCCTCCAAACTTCTTTTTTTTTTTATAAAATCATATACACATAGATCATGTATACATGAATGCATTTATGGGGTACAATGTTCTGATTTCATACAGAATTAGGAACACTTACTTCGCACTGGTTAATATATACCTCATCTTGTCTTTATTTATATGTTCTTAGAGATTTTTATTTCTTTCCTACCATTTCACTGGGGATTCACAGAGGGAAAATTGATAAACATATATGGTATTAAGTCATTATCTTTAACTAAAAGTCTCATATATTTATATGGACATTTGTCATCATATGTATATTTGTATTTTGTTCCCACTTATCTTCCCTAAAAATTAAACTTCTAATGGTTAGTCCTATGTATGTATATGTTGGAGAAAATGTCTTTAAAAAGAACAAAATTTTGCCTTATTGGTAAATTCGATTTTGTTTGATTTGCCATTTTTTTATCTTTAATAATCATCCTCTTTGGTTGCTTAATTTTCTTTTTCTAGTTTCTTGAGTTGAATATCTAAGTGTTTGTTGTCTAATAAATGCTTTTAAGACTATAAATTTGCCACAGAGTACTACTTTGGCTAACTCTCATAGTTTTTTTAATGTATACATTCATTGTAATTTATTTCTAATTAAATATAAAACTAAATTGAAATTCAATTTTATTTCTTCATTAAGTAAAATTTATTTGAAAATGTCCTTTCTCTCTGGCTCTCCCTCTCTCATTATGAAGAATGTAGGTACCAAAATAGATGGAGAGAGGCAATGAGCTTTGAGGAATTTTTTGAAAATGTTATTGTGCCTAGTAGCTATTTAATTTTCATGACTCTTCTCTGTGCCCATGAAAAGATTTTGCATCTTGTTTAAGAGTACAAAATTCTATATGTATCTATTAGGTCATTAAAATCTTATGTTAGCCTTGACATTTGGATGTATTTCCAGGCGTCCTCAAACTTTTTAAACAGGGGGCCAGTTCACTGTCCCTCAAACTGTTGGAGTATGCACACTGCATATATCTTATTTTGAAGTAAAAAAAAAAAAAAAAAGGAACAAATACAATCATACCACCTCATTTGGCCCGCAGGCCACAGTTTGAGGATCCCTGATTCTGAGAAAGTTATATTAGCTCTTCATTATTACTATGGATTTATTACATTTTTGTAATTTTTTTACTTTATGTATTTTAAATCAAGGTGGTTAAAAATTATAACTCTGTACCTTATTTTCTTAGGGGATTGTATTATAAAACGTATTACTTATTTTTTATTTTAGTGCCTTTTTTTTTTTTTTTTGTAAAGACAGAGTCTCACTTTATTGCCCTCAGTAAAGTGCTGTGGCATCACACAGCTCACAGCAACCTCAAATTCCTGGGTTTAGGAGATTCTCTTGCCTCAGCCTCCTGAGTAGCTGGGACTACAGGTGCCCACCACAACTCCTGGCTATTTTTTTTGTTGCAGTTTGGCCAGAGCGGGTTTGAACCCACCACCCTCGGTATATGGGGCCTGCGCCCTACCCACTGAGCCACAGGCACCACCCTATTTTGGTGCTTTTTTTACTTTGAATGTTACTTGCCTGAGATCAAGTAGATGATTTATCATTCTACCCAGGTCAAGTAGAATGATTTTGAAGTATTTCTTCTTTATCTATTGTCTATAAGATTTGGCATGATCTGTTTTTTGAAATTATCTTTTACTTTTATTTATAAATACTTTATCTGTTTTTGAGACTTAAAAAAAATAAGAAGTTAACTGATGACTTTATACTGAATCTCAGAGTCAAAGCACTCTATAATAGACCTACTCTTATTTGACAATGTGAATGTTAATTTCTTTGCATTGTTATTATTATTATTACTTAATATTTCGATGCAGCAATTCTCTGATTTCTTTTCTGAATGTATTTATGTTCATTCATTCTTTACAAGTTTTTGTTTCTAGTCCTTATCTTAAACATTGTTTTTGTTATTAAATTTTAAGCCTCTCTAATTTTGTGAAGGCAAAAAATGGAAACCTAATAAACACATGTGTATATAAAAATAAAATTTTTTTTTAAAGTTTAAAAATAAGTTACTTGCCTGATAATAATATTGTTAAGTTTGTTTTCACTTTATTAATATTTTCCAGGTATATCTTTTTTATTCTTATGTTGACCATTTCCTTTGTTATATCTCAGGCTGCACATAGCTGGATATGGTTTAAAAATACACAGAGACTTTGGCTTTTTATATAATCATAACATTTATTGCATTAATTATATCTTTAGATTTCTTTTTTTTATTTTCTGGTTTACATTAAGTTTTAAAATTTATTATTATATTTAGACTAATGGAGTTTTTTTTAACTTTTTTTCTTCTCTTGGTTTGAAAGTTACATGTTTTCTTTAAAATTATCAATTGGTAACTTCAAAATTTTAACACATATTGAAAAAAGCTTTTCTAGAATTAGTTAGAATGCTGGTGCATTTAGACTTCTCTATTCCCACATGCCACTCTACCAAGCCCACTATACTCACTCCAACACCCATGTTGAGGTATTCCATTCCATATCATTTTTACAACTAACAATTAGACAACTACCTAGTTGGTTTACTTCTTCATTTGTCACTATTTATGATACCCTATAGTATTCATTCCTTTTGATTCATTTTTTATTTTGCTGAAATACTTCCTGGTCTTTCAAGTTTTTCTCTTGGCTATTTCTTTTTTTTGCAGTTTTTGGCTGGGGCTGGGTTTGACCTCACCACCTCTGGCATATGGGGCCGGTGCCCTACCATTGAGCCACAGGCATGGTTTAGCTACGTTTAGAATTTGAAGTCCAGAATTATTTCCCTCTAAACTTTGATATGCCTAGGTTCCGTTTTGCTCATTCTACTTAGCTCTGAATGGGACCATTAATATATTTGTATTTGAGGACTTACTAATTTTTCCAATGATATTTTTATTTCTTATGCCGCTAATGCCTCCACAGAATTTTTTGGCTTTGTAAAAATACTTTTAGCCTGAGAAGAATATTAATAACACTTAACACAGTGTATTTGTGTTTTGTCTATTAATTTGATTTCCTCAGCTGTTGAATGCATTTGTTTGCCTGTTGAAATGGGCACACTTTTATTCACAGTTTTACGTTGGCCCATCTATGAAATATTGTTTTAAATAAAGGGAAAGGAAAGAGGAACAGGAGGACTGGACAAGTTCCCAGACACTGGGTGACAATTGCTGATTTTGTAAGCATGAGCACATTCCAGTTCCTGCTGGAAGCCACAAGAGACACAGGCACATTGCCTACCTCTCAAGCTTGTGCACATCCACTCTCTGGTCTACCTGGAGAAAGACTTTTTGTCCTATTTACTCCATGTTGTCCTATTTACTCAACTCTGACCCAGTTCTGGCGTGCTCTTCTTACTTTAATACTGGGGAAAACTGCAATTCACTCTTAACACTGCTCTCAGTGAAGGATCCAAGAACAAATCTTAAGTCTCCATACTCCCAGGTTTCTAGCTATTTTCTTGACCATGCCAACAGACCACTTACCTTGATCTGACTCAGTTAACTGCCATTTAATTATAACCAGGTGGAGGCAAGAATTTTAAAAAGTGAAAACACATCATTGAGGATTAAAAAAGAAATTGACTATTTTTAAAAGCACATTTTTCAAAAAAATTTAACATTGGCAAAAATAGGCATAATATATATTTTCCTCATATGAGGAGACAGGGCAAAAAGATTCTCAGTGCAAGACTGTTTTCACGGTGAATGCTAAATATAAACCCCAGTTTCCTTGGTTTCCACCAAGGTCATCCTGGGTGTTCTCTTCTGCTGCTGCCACCATCACTGCCTACTTTGAGCGAAGAAGACCTCTGATCTGACCAAGGACGCGGGTAAGCTGTGAAAATTCAATTGCATCTTCGTGAAGTTGAAGCACTGGTGTGGAAAGTGACCCAACACAAGGAATCACTCACTATGCCAGTGTCTTAAAAGAGAATTCTACATCCCTGCACAGGCATGCTGGAAAGACAGTGTAGTTTTATCAACTATACCATCAGAAACTTTAAGAATAACATATCATAATAGAATTTCAGGCCCAGAGTTAGTATAAACTAATTCTAAAATGCTGAGTTGTTTTAGACTGACGAGATGATTTTATTTTAAGCGTCCTTTAAGATTTTCAAACATGCTATCATACTTTTGTTTCAGATAGCTTTCACTGCATAACTAAAACTATTGCATAACAAACTACCATAGAACTGTTGAATAAGCTGTTCAGTTCACAGGTCTCTGGCTGGCAATTCGGACCAGCTTTGACTGATCTGATATGGGCTCTGCCTTGTATCTGCAGTCATATGTCAGATCAGCAAAGGCAAAATGACAGTGAGCTCAGGAACTTCAGGCCTTCCCACCTCCATGAAGGAATGAATTACATAGCTGCTGTAGTGATTTTAGGAGCCTTCTTTGTTGAGGATAACCAACAAATCCTCTCATTGTCCTATTAAAAATAAACCTGTAATTACTCAGATTAAAAGTCTCTCTAGAGAAAATAATATAATGATTTGAGAAGTCACAAGTCACAGAGGTAGGAGTGTGGAAATTTTCATTTTTCCAATAATTTGTCTACTCCTTTCACTATTAATTTATAAATCCAATACCATTGTTTTTCTGTCCTCTTCAATTAGTTACATTTGGTCCAGATAAACCTTCTATTAGAGTCAAGGCTTTCCCAGCCTTCTCAGTCCCATGAAGTCTGCTAGACATTGGCTCCAGAGGCTTGGGTTGGGGATGGAAGTCTTCTCTCCCGCCTCCCATCACCTCCCTCTTCCTTCTTCCTTTCACTTCTAGGAGAAGGAGTTGTGGGCCTGGAAGCCCTCATTTGTCATAAGTGACAGCTGGGATTAGAGGGTTACACTCATCATCACCTTCTCTCCCACCTCCCACCTCCCTCTTCCTTCTTCCTTTCACTTTTCTTCTGGTGTTACTGCTGGAAGGAGAGAAGGGGAAGACCCACGTCTTAACATGCTTTCACATAGCTAATAGGCTATCTCCTTCTTGGTTGGCCTGAACTGCTCTTGCCTTATGTGAGCAGCCACACTGCAATACTCCCAAGATTCTTGCTGATTCTCTGTGCTCAGCCCCACTAATCAAACTGTGATCTGTGGAGCAAAAGTAGGTAAGAAGAAGTCCCAATGCCCTGCTGGGAATGGACTCAACCCAAGGTCTTTCCTTTAGAAATCTGAAAGCAACTTCAAAAGTTGAGCTTTGCCTGGCTACCATATCACATCCCAGCCCACAGCAGGCCCCAGCTAGCTCACAGCCACCCCTCCCATCTCATCTATATTTTGCACCCTCTCCCAGCCAATTCTTGGGAGCCACGAAATACTCAAGGAGACTTATGCATGCTGTTTCCATTTTTCCTCAGTATTCTTGCCCCAGGAACATAAGAGCCAGTCTGCAAACCCTGCTGATCAGAAGACAGCAAGTGAGAAAACAAAGTCTCACCACTTCTTGATATCTACAAACTTTACAAGGAAGTCTTTTGTCTCCTACTCCTTTAGACTTAGAAAAGAAACTAATATGGGCCTGAGTCTTTTTCCTTTAGGGGAGTAAGAAGGACAGGGCCTCTATAAAAGATACTTCCTGGCCCTTTTCAGTCTTCTTTATACAAACAGAGGATGAATAGCAGAGCAATGAAGGAGGTTAGAAAAGCATTATCTCTAATTCTGCAGAGATATTACAGAATTAGATCAACCTTCTATTACAGTCAAGCCTTTTCCAGCCTTCTCAGACCCATGAGAAGACTGAGAAGACTGAAAGTGCTCTTTAAGATTTTCAAACACGCTATCACACTTTTGTTTCAGATAGCTTTCATTGCAAAACTAAAACTATTGCATAACAAACTACCATAGAAGTATTGAATTAAGCTATTCAATTCACAGGTCTCTGGCTGGCAATTCAGGACAGCTTTGACTGATCTGATGTGGGCTCTGTCTTGTATCTGCAGTCAGATGTCAGATCAGCAAAGGCCAAACCACCCTGAAGTTCTCTCTTACCTGAGAAAGTGAAATACACAGTGGCCTTTTGCTCATTTGGGAGCTTTAGGAGCCAATACTGGGAAGTTAAAAAAGGTTGTGCAAGACATTTTATTACAATATCATGCTATACAGAAAAGCCTTTCATAAAGGTCAACATTTAAAAAAAGGTCTCAGTTGTAACTTCACTATCACTGTGAATGGAAATCTTTTACTTCAACTTTTCCTTTCTTCTTTCTGTAGATCACTCTTCCGTTTTTTTGCAAATCAAAACAATTTATTGCGAGAGTTTAAGAGTATCTTTATAGGCATCGATTAGTTTAAATATCACAGTTCATTCACTTTCCTTCAGCACCAAGAAAATGGATGTGATGGCTTGTCTTAAGTTGGCTTCCTCTATTGGTCTTTTATCTGACAGGACACCTTTGGCAAGGTAATGACAAAGGCTCATCAATATGCTACTTTTCGTCTGCCTGACACTGAAATCAATGGACTGCAGAAGAAGTCCCTCGATCAGCGTTGTCAGAAACTATCACTGCACCGGACAGAGCATGCCACCTGATTTCTGTGAGCACTCATTCATTCCTGAAAGCTTTCACTCGACTGTTACAATGGTGACCCTGCTTGGAGGTCAGAGATAAAGACGCTGTACAATCAAAGGATGCTCAGTAAATCTGGAAAGGGGAGACTCTCTCAGAGTGTGAGATGATATAATGGTCTGTATATCTGGCCCCTGGGAGAAATCACGTTTTCCATCTCTGGGACATGTGACCTGCAGGGTCTGCACTTGTGGGCCTGGAAGCCCTCATTTGTCTGAAGTGACAGCTGGGATTAGAGGGTTACACTCATCATCACGGAAAGAACTTACCCAAGCAAAAGTGGATGGACCAGCATGAACGTTTTTATAAGAAAATTTAAAGTCTTTATCAAAAACTTTAAAATAAAGTATTAACATGATTATATATATCTTTTTTATGTGTGTAATTCAGCAGAGGAAAACAACTTGCTAAATTTCTTTTAATATAGTTAGATAATTTTCAATAATCAGTGATAATAAGAATTATCACATAGAAAGTTGAATTCCACTAGCCATCATAAACTTCATAGAATTGGGTTTCCTTGACTTAGAAGCTGCCTATCGTGTGCACAATCTAAAAGAATAATGTCCTGAGAACCTATAGCCAGTGCTTGGAACTCTTACCTAGGATAGAAGAAAAATTGATAACCATTAGTGTCAGACAGTAACATCCAAGTTATTCTGACTGGTGAATATCTAAATCACCAGGACATTTGATTATTATTTGATTGAAGGGACATAAAATCCATCATACTCCAAAAGGCAAGAAGTTCTTTGTCAAAAAGACCAAAAACAAAAGTAAAAACAAATAATGCCTAGATAAAGTGCACTTTTTTTTGTTCTTCATGTTGGCCAAAAGTTAAATACTCTTTCCCAAAGAATTACTCATTCTAGAGTGGTAAAATTTTGATCCTCTTGAGATATTTTTCCTCTCCTCTCCTTGTCTTTATGAATGGGGAAATCTTACAAGCAATGGCAATATAGGTAAAATCTAGGAGAGCTGAAAAAGTACGTTAGTAAATAAACTTGAAGACAACTGTTAAGAATTTCTCTGGGGAGAAGGTAGGTGGTGTCTACTTCAATGGCACCTCATTAATGGAGTGGCCAAGAAAAACCCAAGCCAAAACTGATTAAAAAGAAGAGGCGTTGATGCACACTGATCTCAATGTCAGGGTCAGGGTATATCCTTAAATGTAAATATACTGTAAAACCCCAAAGAACATACTCAAAGCATGGCTGCGAACCCCAGATGTGGAGGGACAGAGAAAATTCAGCCCATACTAGGCCTGTGGACAGAGGGAAGACCTCAAATGAGTCAGCCGTTCAGAAGTCACTCAGGCAATGGAGTAGATGACTCGACTATTTATGAGATTATGAACAGGGAGAGAAGAACAAAAATCAGAAAGAATTACTTCCTAAAGCCACGGAAGCATTAATTTCTCCTTCTAGCTAGTGAGACACTAACCCAAACTCAACAACCTGAAAAGCTTGATGTTGCCTCTGAGATTATGTACATTACTCCCAGAAAATAATTTAAGTGAGACAAAGACTTTTCATTACACAGTAGCCACTTCTTTGCTAACAGAGCCAGCTAGTTGGCAGTCTTGAACTTGGTCTCCTGCAGTGTTTTCTCTGTCTCAAGATTTTTAATATGTTTCAAATAAGGAGACTCGCATTTTAATTTTGCAACAGGCCATACAAATCACCAAATTTATTCTCCCTTCCTGCAAATGGTCAACTCCTTGGGAGACTTTGGGCCTGAGTCACACACTGCAGTTTTATTGCACTTGCCAGGGAACTGGTTTGGATGTAGGTATGAGATGCCATTCAAACCAATGAGAACCAAGAGGAAGTAAGCGGGGAAGTTTTAGGGAAATAATTCCTCAATTTTAAAAGGGATACTGGAAAGATATTCTTCTAGTTTCTGTCTAGTTCCTGTCCTGACGTTGATGTGTGAGGTTACATGTGTCAATACATCCTAAACCTAACCACTTTGCATGCCCCTCACCACTATGATCCAGTCACCTCTCACCTTGGCTTCTGCAATTGCTCCTTATGAGTATGCACACTGTGTATGTCCACACTCACCCCGCTACAGCCAAGGAGGCAGAGAATATGTGATTTATCTCTTAGAAACATAAATCATATCACCTACTTGCTCAAAACTCTCCAAACATTTCCCATTTTATGAGAAAATTTAAGATTCTAGTTATGGTCTGTAGCAGACCACATAAACAAGAAGTGAGAGTTAAGCTCCGAACGCTCTGTAACTACAAGAAACACCTGTAACACTCAGTAATATGACACTTTGGTGATAAGGGCATGGGGAAGGGATTCAGCTCTCCTTAACAGGAGAACACATGAGATGAGAACATCAGTGCTTGGCAGTCTCTACACCTGTGGTGCAAATAGCCACAGGGTCATGTCTATGAGATCTGCAGGACAGGCTAGTCCAGATTCGGGTCTCGTTCTTTCATGGACTCACTCACTCTAACTCTTTCGCTCCTCTTGCTCAGAGAGCCCCTGCCTGGGGCTCTTCTAAGAAGACTGGTAAGATTTATTCTCCTACTAAGACTGTTTCTCTCCCTTGAAGACTGTTTCTCTCTCTCTCCCTTCTGCTAAGATGAGCGAGCCCTCAGGAACCTAAGGAGAGTTGTTCCCAGCAAGGCAGCACAGTGGTCCGCGTCCAGACAATAGATAAGCCAGGCCAGAAACCTGGCCAGTCCTGGGCCCCAACGAGTGGCGACAAGGATGGGATAGTGAAAGCCACTGGTAATGGTCTAAAAGGTCCTTTTGATATGACATATGCCACCTCTGTGGACTTATTTCCTGCTAATCTCTGCTTCCTCATCTCCAGCCATGCTGTCTTCCTTGCTCCTTTCCAAGCACATCAAACATGCTCCAGCCTTGGGGATGTTAAGCTTGTCTGGAAACCCTTCTCCAGAAATGCCTGTGGCTTATTCCCTCCCTCCCTTCAGGTCTTTCCTTATAGGCCAAAAAAAGCATTCTCGCCAATCATTTAGAAAGCAACAGCCCCTTCACCACTCTGTTTTACTTTGCCCGGAAATATTATTCTTCATAGCACTTTTCAACTACTTAAAATGTTATCTCCCAGCCCATTTGGGGAGATGTTTATTTTCTGTAGAATGTAACTCGATCAAGGTAGATAATTTGTTTCTTATCTAAGAAAAGAGCAGGTTATCTTTTTGGAAACTATGGGCAACCTATCCCACAGGGTCCACATAATCTTACTATATTTCTAGTACCTAGACCCTTGGCACATAATAGTCACTCATTAAACCACTATCAAATAAATAAATAATTAAATTTGTGGAGCTGCTGCACCTGTCCTGTGTTATGAGTGTGGGGCAGGGCAGAAAAAGAGAAAGAGCTCACATCCACCATGAAGTGTCCGAGCTATGTAATTCATCACTGGAGCAGAGCCCTACCTTCACAGGTCATGGGAGACAATAAATTAAGTCACTTTAATCTGAAATTGCCGCTTACTTAGAGTGAGAAATGTCCTAACTGATACATAATTCTAATCTTCTAGAATAAATTTGACATTTTAAATTCTACATGATGTATATCATCAAGGACATTTTATCTTTCCCATTTCTCATACCATCCAGATAAATTTAACCAAATGGTTTATGACTTTTAGTATTAATTTGATAATACTCATCACATTTCTTATCTACCATGATCCATTATTATAGAGGCATTTGAATTTCTCTCATTTACACAATGATGCAAAAACAAGTTTTTTGTGCAATTGGGCAAAACCAAAGCATAAAATTTACAATAATGAAAAGACAGGGAAAAAACCTCAACCCCCACCTCCAAAATTCAAAATACTGTCTGCCAGAATATTTGTCCTCAAACATCTTTCTGATAAAAGTGTGTGTAACTTCTGAGAAACACTCAAGTAGAAAATGCCTATAGAAGTTGACTCTATAAGGGAAAGGAATGTGTTACAGAAATCTATGAAAGTCTAAATCACGACACATTGCATCCTTCAGAAACATCTCCTGTATTCTGAAAGGAGAGCTATTTTCCGAGAATGCAATCTTTCAATTCCAAATATGTCCCTATGAATTCATTAGTACCTAAGTGTAGCACATTATTACCACTAGGAATTGGTTCTCCATTTATGTATTGAGTATTCACCTTGTATCAGATTTTAAGGCACTAGGGAGATGTCTCTAAATAAGAAGATATGAATCCTATTCTCAAGTGATATGGCTTAGAAAGGAAGGCCTCTAGAAAGCCTCCACAGTGTAGAATACATCATGATAGGTGCTACGATATTTCCCAATTCAGTTGCCTGTGGAGTCCACTGCAGACCTCTCCTGTGGTCTGAGGCATGTTTCCCAGAGCCTGACAACAGACAGCACCAGTCACACAGAATCTGTATGACTCTTATACAAGAGGCACCTCTTAGAATTAGGCAGTGACAACTGCATGCCCTAGGTAGGCACTGGTCCATTCCATCTGTACCTGACCTTGGCACCAGAGTCTCCTGCTGCTGTCATTCACGAGCAGTAGCCAAAGCAAAGTCCTCTCTAGTGAGCGTTTCTCTGTCTTTGTTTTTTTCCAGTCTGGCTCTGTGCTTCTTTTATCCCATGTTAGGAGTAGAATTGTGTCCCTCCAGAAAAGATAACATTGAAGTCTTAATCCTCAGTACTTCAGAATGTGACTTACCTGGAAATGGAATCGTTGCTGGTACAGTGGTTAAGATGAGGCCATTCTGGACTCAGTGTGACTGGTGTCCTCATGAAAAGAACACCATGTAGAGACAGAGACACAGGGAGCATGCCATGTGAAGGTGAAGTCAGAGATCAGCCAAGTAACACCAGAGATTGCCATAAAACCACCAGAAGCTGGGAGAGAGACCTGCTAAAACCTGATCTCAGATCTAGCCTCCAGAACCATGAGACAATGAAGTTCTCTGGTTTGACCTACCCAGTTGCTGGTATTTTTGTTATGCAGCCATAGCAAACTTAGACACTCCATCTGTTGCTTCTGTCCTAATAAAAAACTTTTCATTGGCTCCTTTGGAATGCCCATCCGTGTTTTAAAAATATCCCGACATCTTTATTTTCTTCACCAATCTCTCTCTCTACTTGCAGCACACATGAGGACTGTGCTTTACACGTGGCTCTCAGTTCATCAGGTCCTACGTCGACATTCTCTAGTTCACTGCAGCAAATTGTAGAGAATTACTGCCCCAGCATGTTGCAAAACTCCCCCATTCTGTAGGGCAAGCCATAGGATAGCTCCTACCCTCTTTTTTCGCTGTCATCTTTCAACAATTCCATCAGATTCATGGGCAAATTTGACACCTGCTTCAAACTCTTCATTTTTACCTTGAGTCCTGCCCTCATCTCAGGCATCTTTGATGGCTATATGAAGAAGCCACCAAATTTCCAAGCCTGGTGACTCATTACTCTCTTCACACAAGAGACCGTCACTGCTTTCTACTTCATTCACTGGTTCTTTGGTACCTTAGGCACCCTGTCTCCCCTGGCTCCACTGTCCATGACAGCACTTCAATTCCACAACTCCACTCTGTAGCCATAATCTCCTCTCCTACATTTTTCTCATGGTCTCTTTCTTGCCCAACTTATCCCTCTACTTTTTGCTTCCTAGAGATCTCTGTGTTTTCAATGCCTCCACATTTTCCCACGTCATTAGACCTTCGCTGGCTTTGCTTTCCCACCTACACAAATCCTCTGCACTGAACATTAAATAATCTCTCTTCCATAAAGGTAGACTACAACAAGACAGATGAGGATATATCATCAAAGACATGCTTGTATGTGAGAGTGATGTGAGAAAGAGAGAGAAAGCTGGTGGAATGCTAATAACTAGATAATAAGGCCTCTCCAGCCCTTTCCAATGAATTTCAAAATGTAATAGTTACGGGCGGCGCCTGTGGCTCAGTCGGTGGGGCGCCGGCCCCATATACCGAGGGTGACGGGTTCAAGCCCGGCCCCGGCCGAACTGCAACCAAAAAATGGCCGGGCGTTGTGGCGGGCACCTGTAGTCCCAGCTACTCGGGAGGCTGAGGCAGGAGAATCGCTTAAGCCCAGGAGTTGGAGGTTGCTGTGAGCTGTGTGAGGCCACGGCACTCTACCAAGGGCCATGGGGTGAGACTCTGTCTCTACAAAAAAATAAATAAATAAATAAATAAATGTAATAGTTACTTGTGAAATAATCTAATAAGAAACGTACATTTTTTTCTCAGTCTTATTCCTTGGTACACAGCTCTTAAAACCAAGTAATAATTGTCTCTTTGTATGCTACTGAGATGTTGGTGGCTGGGGCTTCTGTGAAGCCTCAGGATGGAGGGCTGGTTGCCGGGAGAACTATCCAAGTGATTAGACAGTTGGAACTTTCAGCCTTGGCTGAAGGCCAAGGTGATTTCCATTGGTTAGTGGTTTAATCAATGTAGTGAAGCCTCCATTAAAATTCAAAGGACAGGGGTTCATTCAAAGAGCTTCCATGTCATTAAACAAGAACACATCCACCTGCCAGGAGGGTTGGTGTGCCCCCAAAACTCTGCAGGGACAGAAGCTCTAGCGCTCAAGATCCTCCCAGAACTTGTCCTATCTGGCTTGTCCTTCCTTTGTCTGATGGTTAATTTGTACCTTTGTAATAAACTGGTAACCTAGTAAGTAAACTGTTTTCCTAGGTTCAGTGAGCCACTCTAGCAAATTATTAAACTCAAGAAGAGGATCATGGGAACTACCAGTTTATAGCCAAGTCAGACAGAAGTTGTGGGTGACCTGGGGACTCGCTACGTGAAATTGCTATCTGGACTGGGGACAATCTGTGAGACTTAATCTAATCCTAGCTCCAGGCAGGAAGTTTCATAATTGAGTAACATGTAGGACACCAAGTCAGTATCCACAGAGAATTGGAGAATGGCTTGCTGGGGGAAAAACACCCACATATTGTCACGGACATGTTCTGTGTTGAATGTGAGAATAAGGGAACAGTTTGGTTTCCCTATATAGATCATTTAACCTCAAATGTTGGTTGTATCACTTTGCTTGTAGTTCTTCCACAGTTCTCCCACTGTTACAGATCTGAGTTCAAGCTTCCTGGCTACTAACATGATCTTGCTAAGCCCTCCAGAATGGTTTCTCAGCGCTTCTTACCTCTCACATCAGCAATCTGAAGTCGTTCTACTTTTAGACATGCGTCTGCCCCCAATCTTCTCTTTTGCTTATGCAATCCCATACAGAGTTCCCTCTCATCCCAGTCTACTGATGAACTCCTGAGCATCCTTTAAAACTCATTTTTTTCTTTTTTAGACAGAGTCTCACTCTGTCACCCTGGGTAGAGTGCCATATTGTCATAGCTCACAGCAACTTCAAACTCTCTTGGGTTCAAGCAATCCTCTTGCTTCAACCTCCTGAGTAGGTGGGACTACAGGCATCTACCACAACGCTGGGCTATTTTTAGAGGTCAGGTCTTGCTCTTGCTCAGGCTGGTCTTAAACTCCTGAGCTCAAGCAATCCTCCCACCTCAGTCTCCCAGAGTGCTGGGATTACAAGCGTGAGCTACTGTGCCGGCCCCTTTACAACTCATTGAAGACCTTAAAATCACTCTCTGATCTTTCACAGATTCCTTTGAATAGAATTTATAAGCCCTATCTTTAAGACACTTCTCCATCTTACACACATTTCTACAATTCAACTGTTTTAATTTCTCCCACATTTACCATCATTGTAGTGCAGGGTTTCTCAACACTAACAACATTTTGTACTAGTTAATACTTTAGGGTCTGGGGCCTGTGCTGTATATTCTATTCTGCTTTGTGGCATCCCCGGTCCCTACCCACTAGATTCCAGGAGCATCCCTTCAAGTTGTGACAACCAAAAATATCTCCAGACATTGCCAAATGTTCCCAGGGGGACAAAATTGCCTCCGGTTACAGTGTAAGCTACTCCAGGGCTGTACCTTGTCTTTTTCATCTTGTTAAACTCAGAAAGCAGCACCATGCCGCTCTACGGCACACACGCAGCCAACGTTGAACAAATGGATCTAAGCCACAGAAAGGGTGACACTGTTTTAGCAGAATACCACAGAGAACCAGGCACTGTGGATCACGTTCTTCCAGGTATTTCTAATAAAGATATTGACTAGTTAAAAATCATGTTTCACTACTGAGAAAGACAAAGGCATGCTGAGTTTTCTTTCTAAAAGCAAAGGGCATATTTGAAAAAGTTTTCTGAGCTTTGTGGCTCGAGGCTATTTTTGACTGTACTCTTGAAGACTTTGAGGGCTCCCTCCCAGCCCCTCTGCTTTCTCACCCCGCGAAGCCTTTCTGCTTGTTACCACTTCCCCAGCAGGTTCCTTCATCAGTTCTCTCCCACCCACAGCACTAGGGCAGAGCCCCTTGGTGGGCACTCACTGCTGCTCAGAACCAGCCCCTCAGCAAATGTGAATGGTTCCCATGGCCAATCGCCAAGTCATCGTCTCTGCTTCCTGTGCCAAGGCATTTGGCTCCTGCTCACTGAGCTTTTATCAGCATTTATCTTTCCAACCAAATGAATTTAAATTATGTCTTTACCTTTTACTACTGAGGCTGCCTGAATCCTCTTTCTGTCTTAATATGACTTCCTAGTACAGCCCATTTTCTTCTCTAATAGTGGGTTATAAATATAGAGAGATGGGAAATGGACCACTTCTAGGAAAGACATGTGAGCCCAGCTCAGTGCATGTGGGAAGAGTTCAGACTTCCCAGAACTACAGGGTTAGATTCAAAGAGGACATTTCATATTTAAAACAAAAGGTGACTTATGGCTTTCCTCTCACCTGCCAAATGGCAGGCCTTGCATTCTTCTGTTTGCATAGAAAATTATAGAAAAGCAAAGCAACACTGGAGAACTTGACACGGTTAAACCAAATGGAAATTCTTCTCCTTAAAACAACTATAGGAGGTAGAAGTCCCTCATCCGCAGCTGACAGATTGCTGTGTCAGAGCACAGCCGTTCTCACCCGATTCTGTTTGCCTTCTGCTCTCTCTCCCTGGGGCTTTGTGAAAATGTGAAGCATCGATTTGGGACTCTTATATATAAAATTATTGTGGCAGACACTGTGGGTTGGCTAACCCAACTTCCACTCCCGACTCCCTTCTCCCCTCTAACTTAGAACCTGATTAAACAAAATACTCACTTTCCTAGCTGCTTTTGAAGCAGGCATGGGCTTGTCACCTATTTCTGCCCAAAACGACCCATGAAGAATTTTTCTGGGGACTCCTGGGAAAGTGTTTGCTTTCCTGATATAAAGACAGATGTTTTTTGTGCTTCCTGCATCCCCTTCTCCCTGCTTTGAATGGAGACACATTGCCTGGAGCTGCAGCAGCCATCTCGAGACTATGAAGCTTCTCTTCCAACAGCAGGCAGCTGCACCATTCCACTTTGTGGGAAAAATAAACTCATTTCTCTAAACCTGGTAGACAACTGTTCTATTGTTTGCTACCAAAGTATTTAAAATGAAAATAGCTGTATCCATACTATGGTCAAGTCATGATGAAAATTAATGCTTTTTTATACCCATTTCCCCTCCCTGTATAATATCACCAGAAATCAATCAGGATACAATATAGCTAATTCAAAATCTACCTAGAATTAAGCATTAATCTAAGCCAAAAACAAGGCTATAGTGCAAGGTGGTTCCAGAAGAAATGCCAAAAATCTAGTGCATAGGCCTTGGGTGCCCAGCTTTCTCACTGGCATTTACTGAGTGCTTACTATGTACCAAGCATTTTTTTAAGTGCTGCTTTAAATGAACTAACTTGTATAGTGATCATAAGAATCCTATAAAATAGGTTCCAAGATCACTGTCATTTAAAGATGAGGCAATAAAGACACAGAGGTTAAGTAACTTGCCCAAAGTTACCAAGCTAGTAAGTAACAAGATGACAATTACCTATATGGCTCAGACTTTCTGAAGCTATACAGTACATATTCTGAAGAGTACATGCTTTGAAGAAAAAAAAATGCCTTGCTATTCTGGATATAATGAGAAACAGATAAATTCCTATTTTGCATCTTTCAGAGACTATCTGAACTACCACCCTATACAATAAAACCAGCTATCAAGAGGAAAGTAATGCTACTCAGATCATTCAGAGAAGAAATCCATTTAAATGAATTAATATCAAACACTGATAGGGATGAAAATAATAATGTTCATGAAATCTTATTATGGACTTGCCACGTAGTAGGCAGGTACTCTGCTAAGTATTTTTAGATCATTTTACTTAATCCTCAAAACAACACAGAAGAAGCGAAGCAGATACTCTGCTGTCAGCCGCAAAGTTATGGCTTCCCTCTCCTCCTAGCAGTCATAGTCTTAATATTTTTTACATATTTACCACATCCTCTCCAAGAGCTCAGAGAAGTCATTCCCTAGAAGAACAGATATGATTGGTCTCTGTCAATCATCCCCATTTCCAGTGATTAACTCAAAGTAGAACATATTCTACTTTGTAAATTGTAAATGGTGAGAAATGAGGGATAATTTTCCAGGGATTTCTGGGCAATTTTTCCCTCACTAGTTACTAGTCAAAAGGAGAAAATGGCCATGTCATGCTAGTTACTGCAGCAGCTATCTTGGGCCCATTAGTTGGGAAACCTAAGCACCAACCCAACTTCCTAAGTGCTATGGTTTGAATGTCCCCTGGAAAACTCATTTTGAAATTTAATTACCAATGTAATAGCATTTGGAGGTGGGGCCTTTAAGAGGGGATTAAACCTCTGCCTCATGAATGGATTAAAACCATTATCATGGGTGTGGGTTAATTATCTTGCTGTGTTCAGCCCCCTTTTTCTGTTTCATGTGCTCACTTGCCCTTCTGCCATAAGATCACCCTCACCAGATGCCTGTGCCAGGTTCTGGGACTTCCCATCCTCCAGAACTGTGAGCCAGTTTCCTTTCTTTATAAATTTCTCAGTCTGTAGCATTGTTATAGCAGCATAAAATGGACTAAGACATTGAAATTCATTGAGTAAAAAAAAAAAAAAAAATAGAAAGAAGCTGAGTTTCCAGTAATGGTACTAACCGCTAAGTGAATAAAGTTCCCTACCTTTCTGTTCTATGAAATAACAGACCCTTTGCCTTTTTTTTTCCTTTGCTTTTTAAGATATGGTAAGTAGGCTTTAATATTGTCTCCATTTAGGAGCTGAGGAAATTGAGGCACCAATTTTGTGGAGACCAGGATTAGAGGATAGGCAATCTGTTTGCAGAGTAGAAAGACTTCATTGGGGTGTTTTTGTTCATTTTTATTTTAAATGCCATGACCATCAATACCTCCCAAATCTCCTGGTTTCCTTTCCTTACCCAAAAAAGGGCCCATTTTTTTTTAAATATTCTAACAAGAAATATGTAGAGGTGAATTTTTGAGTAATCACCCTGTTATCTGCCAAGCTATATTCATATTAGCAGGTCAGAAAATAGCTTCAGAAAAAGCTTTGCCTTCTCCAAATTAGGTGAGAACTAAATATTGATAAAATGCTTAGTAGTTAAGAGAATGGCATTCATAAGAAGTAGCCGGATAAAGGTGAGGAGAATTGGGTGGCTTGCCCACCGCACTCTTCCTCCACATCCTTCTTTCACACTCAGATTCTTCTAAACAAGGTTACTCAGTTATCTCTTCTGGCATGAAGTTCTCCCACCAGCTGACTAGTCGAAATCTTAGTCCCTGTGTAGGGTCCAGCTTAACACCCCCACCTCCCAAATGCCCCCGTCACAGTCGGCTTCCCTCTGCACTGTATTCCTTTAGAACTTTACCTGTGTCATGTGCAGACGTTTATCTTATTTCCTGCTTGATATCATTTTTATTTGTATATACAAGTATGTGCCAAGCTTCTTTACTCAGACTATAAATGGAATGGGAGAAAACTTTGTGCTTTATTCGTCATTATCACCTCCAATGTGTACTACGTACCTCAAAGTAGAATTGAACTCCTTAAAATCATTTTCATGAATCTTATAGCGTTAATGGAGTATCTGTATGAATAAATATATAGCCTATTTCTTCTAAAATGAAGCAATTAGTTCCTTTCTAATTAACATCGTTAAATGGTTACAACTATTGCTTTAATTCTAAGGATACCAAAAGAGAGCACTTTTATGAAATACGATCCTATGTACAATTAATATTTTTCAAAGGATTTTTCCAGCCCACTCATTCCTCTACTCAAGCGTGTCAATAGTGGATAGACGTACAGTACTGGGTGGCAATTAGAAAAAATGTCCTTTAAAGGCTGTACTAGGGCAGGTGTCAGAAATCAACTTGGTCGTGACGGTAACTCTCTGACAGCACAAAGAGGTTGACAGAACTACTCAACTGTCAAGGAAAATCATTTAAGGAGCAGGGGCTCTGATTTCAAACCTGGACAGATAAAGCTTCATAGCCTAGTAAAGAAGGCTATCTAAGAAAAAGACCCAGATCATTGCAGTTAATATCAGCCCCGTAGCAAGGTCAAGGTACAGTGGTGCCATATCTGATGGAAACAATTTTAGCATAAAAAGCAACTTTTCTTAAAACAACATAAATCCAGTCACCTTTATAAGACATTCAGTTCACTTATGTTCCCACAGACCATAGCATTTCTCTATTTGTGCTTAACATTTTTCCTGAAGTCAATGCCCTGTTGCTTTCATATACCTTTGATATAGTGACCTATTCCTGCTTGAATCGTTGGATGGCTTAATTAGAGAACTAGAAAGTAGTAGGGAGAAAACTGACACTAATAAGCCTCAATACTCCATGCATCAGATGTGTGCTATGCATTCCTCATTTAGTGCCCAGCACAATCCCACGATGTGGCCTTCATTGGCTCATCTATGGGTAAGATGTTCAGATCTGTGAGTGTGTGTGCTCTCACCACACCATGAACCATGTGCTTGAGGTGACAGTGCTTCTGGGAGGAGCAGGCAAAGACCTCATCACAAATGGATGTATGAGGAGGATTCATATGCTGAGCAGAGTGCTGGCCTGTTTAGATGGCTGAGAACTTTACATCCCTGCATTTCCCATTTAAACAAAAGGAGATGAAAATGATTCTCACCAAAGATTTACTCTCATGGCAAAACTAGTAAGTGTCCAGTGCTGAAAAATTTTAACCAAGTCAATAAACAAATGTAATTAAGGACAGATACCATTGGCCTCAAGATTGTGGGAAAACTTAAAGAAACAAATGAAAAAGACTTTGGGTCTCCCCCAACCCAGGAATGGATTAACAAGCTGTGGTATATGTACACCATGGAATACTATTCAGCCATTAAAAAAATGGAGACCTTACAGCATTTGTATTAACCTGGATGGAAGTGGAACACATTATTCTTAGTAAAGCATCACAAGAGTGGAGAAGCATGAATCCTATGTATTCAATCTTGATTTGACGAAAATTAATGACAATTAATGACACGGTGAGGGGTGGGAAAGGGAAGAGCAGAGAGAGAAAGAGGGAGGAGAGGGGACTAGGAGAAAGGAAGAGCAGAGAGAGGGAAGGAGGGAGGGGGTGGGATCTCAGTGGGTGACATATCTTGTACCCTCAATGAATCCCCAACAATAAAGTTTTCAGAAAAAAAAAAAAGATCTGGGGTCAATATCAACCTGTGTTAAAAATGACTTCTAAAGGATGGTACTGATCAATTATAAGAGTGACCCCTCAGAAGAGAAGGGATCCATAGGAGGCAAGGCAAATTCATACAGCCTCAACGAAACTCATTCCTTAAGGATAATGTATGGGAAAGGTAATTATTTCTCCGAGGGGATGGGTGAAGAAATTATTATTTTTTCATTTCCTGAGTTCTCTGAGATGGAAAATAGGCAACATAGATGATAGAAAATCCATCTAGAACCCTGCAACAATATTAACAGCAAATAAGTCATGATGGAACTAGGAGAAGGCTGTTGGGGCTTACAGAAGCTAGACTCAGCTGTGTTCCATTAAACCATCAAGTCAGTGTCCAAGGGAATCAAGTACTAACAATTCCAAAGAATGAAGAAATCTTGAGTAGCTCAAAGGAGTAGGGCGCCGGCCCCACATGCCAGAGGTGGCAGGTTCAAACCCAGCCCCAGCCAAAATACTGCAAAAAAAGAAAAGAAAAGAAATCTTGAAAATTACCTAATTCAACCCCTAGTCTCATAAATTTGTAAATTACAGTCTAGCAATTGTTTTAGAACATTAGATTCTTTTTTTATTTTTTTTAATTTTTTTATTGTTAAATCATAGCTGTATACATTAGTGCAATAAGGGGTACAATGTGCTGGTTTCATATACAATCTGAAATATTCTCATCAAACTGTTAAACGTAGCCTTCAGGGCATTTTCTTAGTTATTGTATGTAGACATTTGTATTCTGCATTTAGTAAGTTTCGCCTGTACCCATTCTAAGATGCACCATAGGTGTGGCCCCACCCATTACCCTCCCTCTACCATAACCTCCCCCCTCCCTTCCCCTTCCTTGGCCCATTAGATTCTTGACATTCTTGTCCTATGATACATCAATTATAATCAGATACCAAGTATATATAACATAATATACAATATACTTAGTTTCCAAAAGTGATTGTAAATTAGAACAAAAATCACCTCAAGCTTCCCCAGGGCCAGATAGGAGCTGCCTTCAACATACAAATATGTATTGTGAATACTAAAATGAGGTTATTCTAAAAGAATTGTAGAGCAAGCTTCAGCACCAGAAAAAGTATACTTATAATATGCCAGAAGACAGAATCCTAATCTTTAAATGTTAATCTCTCTACACTGGAAACATAATATACAATTTTATTCATTCTTGCTCAGGAAAAAATAAATCTATAGAATTTTGGAGATCACGTATAAACTGAATACAAGCCCAGTTATTCTCCTAACTCTCAATTCCTCACTGGAAGAGGAGGACACTCCACTCCCCTTTCCAAATCAGAGTGAGGCGAGTTAAGGACAAATAAAAGGAGGTATTACTTTACACAAAATAATAAATGTGTGGAGCTCATTATCACAAAAGAGGTACAGGCAAGGAATATAAATGGATTCATAAAGGTTTTGACCAAATTTATGAATGTCAGAGCCATAAATGGCTACTGAGAGTACACCTAACCTTTAAGGTTAATGTCAGGGAGGAAAACCACGTCCGTCCCTGGCAAATCCCTCCAGGCGTCTGTTGGCAACACAATTTTAGGTTGTATGGAACATAAGGCTTTTCCAGCTGCCCAAGTCCCTTTCAGCTAAAAGGTAACTGGCCAGATGAACATTCGTCTCTTCAATAGAAGCACAGATGAAAACTGTTCCAATTTAAATGGGCTGCTAAATGAAATGATGCTGTGGAACTTTACTATTTAGATAATCAAGGTGAAACAGGAGGAGAGATTCCAGCTTTGGGAAAGTCAAGTTTTGAATCCAGGCCCTGGTGCCAGCGACTTCCATGTCTCAGTTTTCTCACATCTGAAAGGAGAGAGTAACAGCCATGGTACAGGCATTTTGCAAGATTTATAGTAGGAAGCACTTTGTAAACTGAAAAATAGAAAATATATAGATTATTTGTTATGTAGGAATAGCCAGTTTTAAGCAAATCTCAGTCATCTTGGAGAGGGTTTATGAAATACATGAGGATAGAATTCTCCTTGCTTTTTTGTGCTGGAGAGAATGAATGCAAATATTTCAAAAGATCCAAGCCAAATGCCATCTCCCCGAGGCAGAGTTTCTTTCTCCTCTAAGTTTCCAGAAACCTTTAGTTATGTTTCAATTTGTGCATTTGTAATATTATTTACCTGCTTAGCAGAGCACTAGATCCTCTGAGGCAGAGGCCTTTTTTATTCATCTCTGCTTCCCTAATACTTACTGTAGTGGCTGGGATATAGTCGGCCCTCAACAGATGTTAAATAAATTATTTAATTTGTGCCTAATCCTGGTGTCTCCACTTCACAAAAGTGGACTAAAGAAATAATACAGCTACGAAATCCAATAATCCAGCAGCAGCTAAAGTGCAAAGTCAAGAGTGACCATCAGCTCTCCTAATTTCTAGGCTGAAGCTTCTGACTGACTCATTTTGAAAATAATAGTATTTGGGGTTTTTTGCATTAAAAAATAGAATAAGCACATATTTGGAATTACAAAATCACCTTACGTTCTTAACAACAAAGTTGGCACTCTTTAATATAACATGAACAATATCATTTTTGACCTTAACACCAAATTTCAGGTAAGTACAAGATTACAGGGCATTTGATGGCCACAATCATTATCTTCAAAGAGAAAACATCAGCCTTATTACCTATAAAATTCAATACAGAGGTCAAAAGGAGTGTGAAAATACAGTCCATCTGTGTACTCCCTGACATAGACAGGCAGTTGTAGGTATTTGGATCTAGTGCCTCAGTCGAAAAGGCTCAACTTTGTAGCTTTCATGTGAAGGTCCTACATTAGTTTCATAATAAGGGTGAGTACATTGGGTACTTTTTCTTCCATTCTTGAGACACTTTACTAAGAAGAATATGTTCCAGCTCCATCCATGTAAACATGAAAGAGGTAAAGTCTCCATCTTTTTTTAAGGCTGCATAATATTCCATGGTGTACATATACCACAATTTATTAATCCATTCGTGGATCGATGGGCACTTGGGCTTTTTCCATGACTTAGCAATTATGAATTGGGCTGCAATAAACATTCTGGTACAAATATCTTTGTTATGGTGTGATTTTTGGTCTTCTGGGTATATGCCCAGTAGAGGGATTACAGGATTGAATGGCAGATCTATTTTTAGATCTCTAAGTGTTCTCCATATCTCTTTCCAAAAGGAATGTATTAATTTGCATTCCCACCAGCAGTGCAAAAGTGTTCCCTTTTCTCCACATCCGCGCCAACATCTCTGGTCTTGGGATTTTGTGATATAGGCTAGTCTCACTGGAGTTAGATGATATCTCAAAGTAGTTTTGATTTGCATTTCTCTGATGATTAAAGATGATGAGCATTTTTTCATATGTCTGAAGGCCAGTTACAACCTAAGAATAGGGAGAAGGGGGAAAGGGAGGGGAGGGAGGGGGGAGGTAGGTGGAGGGAGGGGAATTAATGGGATTACACCTGCGGTGCATCTTACAAGGGTATATGTGAATCCTAGTAAATGTGGAATGTAAAGATCTCAGCAAAATAACTAAGAAAATGCTATGAAAGCTATGTTAACTAGTGTGATGAAAATGTGTCAAACGATCTATGAACCAAGTGTATGGTGCCCCATGATCATATTAACGTACACAGCTATGATTTAATAAAAATTAAAAAAAGGAAAAAGAAAAGGCTCAACTTTATTCTTAATGGCAAATTTCCAAGCATACTTCAGATATAGTGAGTTTGACTCAGTAGACTGCATTCTTTTGTCCTTCTCCCCTAGGTTAGGGTGGTTGTGCCTTATCATATAATAAGTATCATTCATATGTATATATATATACATATATAATGTATATCATATCATATCGTATCGTATCATATGCTATATACGCTTTTTTAATGTTTGGGAAAATTTCTCCTCCACCCATTAGACAGAATCCTAATCTCTCCTGTTTCACCTTGTTTATCTAAATAGCAAAATTCCACAGCATCATTTCATTTAGCAGCCCATTTAAATTGGAACAGTTTTCATCTGTGCTTCTATTGAAGCCATGAATGTTCATCTGGCCAGTTACCTTTCAGCTGAAAGGAACTTGGGCGGCTGGTTAGAAAGGTAAAGAGGAAGATATCGCTGTGATTAAATACCTATGCATGTATATAGATGCCATGTGTGCAGGTGTGTGTGAACAACAGTGGAAAGGATGAGAGTGCAATGGGTCAATAAGCCATAGGACATTGCCATTATTTTTCAGTGTCCCCAGGGGCTAAGCCAGCCCCAGCGCTGCCTTTGTACAAGGAGTCTCAGGCCAGTTGTGCTCAGCACACCCCGTTCAGCAGTTGTGTTCTGGTTGCAAAGCTGACTCTCTGTCTGAATTTCGACATGTTATCCACTAACGTAACAGCTTTCTTTGTCAAGGGGCCTGTAATGGATGTTTATTTCACATCTACTCTCTTTAGCATATCTATCGCCAGATTGACTTTGCTCCCTTTAGATTTCAGCCGTTTTATTCCCCAAGGCGATTTGTACACTGGTAGTTATTCATACCCTGGCTTATTCTGACCCATGGTGCATAAGTATCTCTCCCACCTCTCTGTACCACAAATGTGTCCTACACTTGCTTTATTCTCATAATTCCCTGCTGTCAATCTCATACTGGAATAGGTGACATTCCTCTAACTTTGTCATGGCCAAAAGTTTATCCTGCAAAATTTTCAGTTTCTTAGGTCTTCTGTGAATGGCTGTGCTTATCTCTTGTGTGCTTCTGGGCATCTTCGGGCTCTGCATTTAACTTCATACTTCTAAAAGAATCTGGACAGAGATAATATTAATGTTATTGCAACAGATCGGCAGAGCCTCGTTTCCCTCTGCTTTGACTGAAAATGCCTGTTCATAGCAAAAAGACCTTAGCATTTTTGTGTGAGTTCTAAATGTGTGTAGGTTCAGCCATTGGCAACAGGAAGAAATAAGACACAATCGCCAGATGGGTTGGTTTAGAAAAAAAGAAAAACCATCAAAATTGGTGATCCATAACCATTAAAATTATTTTCTCAAAGGATTCTTCACCCTGAAGCTGGGACAATGTCCGGAGTTCACTCTTGGTTCTGAGATGAGTTTGATTGGAAGAGTGGATGATTTAAAGATCACTTATCTCCCTAAGTAGCTACTTAACCTAGACATGTTGGGTGTTGTTTAAAATTCTGAATACAGGGGCAGTTAGCACACCTTTTGTGGGTGGGATAGAACCACAAGATGAACTCTACCTAACAAAATCAAATATTTTGACCCGGTTGCTTGCATTCTCACATTAACCTGAAATAAATTTACTTACTAATAAAGAAGAAAGAAAGAAAGGAAGGAAGGAAGGGAGGGAGGGAGGGAGAAAGGAAGAGAGAGAGGGAGGGAGGGAAAATTCTGAATACAACTGCTCACTGTCTTTAAATGTTTTGAAGAACTGATTTAGAATTCATAGTAAGAAGGTAGACCGTATTAGAAAGATAACTGGATTTGGAGTTGAGTTCTAGTCTCTACCATTAAGTGGTTACCTTGGTGCATCCCTACAATTCAGTGTGCTCCTCTGTACAGTGGGGATTATAAAATCTGCTTTCACTAGGTCACAGTCATGGGTTTGATTAAAGATCTTAAGATAGAAATTCATGGGAATGCACTCTGAAAACCATCCAATGCTATGGAATCTAAGTTATTATCATAAGACTAAAACAAAAGTTCCTGAAAAAATAACAACCCAAAATAAACTTTTTAATGGTCCTGGGAGCTTTTGCAGCCTGGATTCCCTTAGACGATCCAAAATGTAACTTTCATGTTACTGGATTGCTTGCTTGCTTAATTCTCCTTATGCTATTTTCTCATTTGTATTCCCAAACCACTCAACCCTAATGGAGTTATAAAAACAAACAATAACATTCAGAAAAGATATCTGGTCCAAAAACAATGGTAACTATTAGAAATTTTTGCCATGCACACTGGAAACAAGAATTTCTAGAAAATAATTTGCTTATTCTTCTCATTCATTTAAGTAAAAGTGACATTCCTGTTTCTTTACTTAACACTTCCACTCAATGTTTCTACCAGAATCTAAGTAATCCCAGAGCAATCAAATAAGGTTGACACCTTCCCCACTGAGAGTCCTTCTACTTCTTGCTGTATCTGTGGACTCCAAGCTCTTTGCAGCCAGTGACCTCTTCTCTTTAGATGGCTGCTGAATGCTGTGGCCTGGCTTAGTTACCCATGCATAGTAGGAACTGGGTGAAAACTCAACTGTATGAGTGAGTGAGGCCTCTTTTCCCGCAAGGACCATCCATGAAGGTGCTACTGGTGGAGGCAACAGAATGAGTCAAAACTCATCAATGACTACACTCAGCATCCCCAAATCTCCATGGCCAGTAAAAGTGATGACTTCTTCCTGAGTGCTATCAAAGGGTAAATAAAATGGAATATCTTCTGCTCTAAACAATGCTGTTCCCTGAGTAAGGTTCTCTAATAGCCTCTATATTACAGACTGTGGAAAGGGCAGGGCTCAAGAACACTTTAAAAGCACAAAGAGACTGCATAGAGGCCTAAGGATTACCGTACATAGAGCTAACGTATTTTTAAATCTTTATTTCTAGGCTATTATTCCATGTCAAAGAGGAGAAGTTCCCATTTTAAGATGAGATTGACATAACCACTAAGTAGAAATGCAAGTCTAGGGTCTTTAAGTGTTCTCATCACAGCATGAGGTAATAATAATTATTGATTATAACTTCTAAAATAACCATGATATTGAGTAGCCATGAACATGAGACTATGGGGTTCTAATATAAAATAAACTAGACTCTGAGCATACAAGAATTTCACTTGAAAACATGCATTAGGAGACACTGTTCCAGAAATATATTTCTTTATTTGATCTTTCACAATTTGCATTATGCACCTTTGAGTGCTAGAAAATCTAGGAATAACTGAAGAAAAAAATGTGCAACATTGGAGCTCAATAATGCCACTACCTATCACAAGAATTGAAGTGAGAATACATCAGTTTCATTCCACATTCTAGCATTTGCTAGTCATGTGACATGGGACAGGTCACTTTGTGTTCATAGATTCAGCCTTTTAAAGGTCTGGGATTAGACTTCCTGGAGTCCTGTGAGATTGAGAAATGATGACAGAGGGTGTAAACGTTTATAGATTCTGATTTTCCAGTTCTATTTTTAGAACATTGCATGGGAAAAATCAGAACACGGGTTTGTTATTTTTGTTATTTGGTTATTTTTGGAGGCTGAACTCTTCATCAGTATGTTCATGTTAATCGCTATTACTGAAACAGATGTTCATGACACAATTACCTGCCACAATGCTCAGATAATTCTCTCCAGGTATAAGTTACTTTATCACTAGACTTATTCATTTTACAAAGTTAACTTCAGACACACTTGAGTTTTGAGGATAGGCTATGAAACTAACAACAACAAAAAAAAAGCTAAAATTTAAAATAAGAACATGGAGTGATAGATTGCCTCCCTGATCGTGTATTCAGATGCTGAAAGCCCGGAGAGCCTGGGCAATCGCTAACCCACAGAATCTGGAGCAACCACAGCAATCTAATGTGAAATTCTTTTCATCTTCCCTCTACACTCCCGTGAAAACCAGGAGGATTTCTAAGAGGCACAGAGATTCTCAATCATTGCAACTAGGCAGCTTTCTTCTAGTTTGAGCTCATGAGAGGAAGGGCAATTTCATGTTAAACATACACACAAGATGACAGGCGAGGAAGCCAGCTGATAGCCTGAAATACATATGCAAACCTCCCTTGGAAGCTTGCTTTTCACTATCTTGTACGAAGTTAATGGAAACCAAGGAACTACCATTCCAGAATCGTCGCCCCTTTAATCCTTAATAACCAAATAAAAATGGACAGCCTGTATTCGGGAGCAGCTCTAGCAAGCAGACCTCTAGGAAACAAGGCTCCCTACAGACTTTCCCTTGATCTTAAAGCTTAACTTGAAACATTTATATGCACGGAGCACCTGGGCAGGAGATGTGAGAAGGCCTCTTTTTTCCCCCACCTTGGCTCTATTTCTTTCTTTAATAATAAATTCTCAGATTTCTTTTTTTCCTTCCTGGAAACCGATTCCATTCTAAATAATGTTTTTTGTTCTTTCTTAATAGTTTAAGAAAAGCAAGACAAACTTGAAAACCCCCCATTAACATCCATCAGACTCCCCGCCTGCAGATCGGTATCGTCTTCACTTTAGGAAAGATGAAGCAGAAAGTCAGGGTAGGTTAATTCCAATCAAACTGAGAACTTCTTTTGTTTGAATTCAAAGGGCTCAGGTTATCCTATTATGCAATTTAGTATCAACTGGCTGCACAAATCTTCTTTCACATACCTTGCTGGGTGAAGAAGTGATAAGCCCCCAAACTTGTTCTGACTGCACCAGTTTAAATACACAGGTGACTGAATTGTGGTTGGATCTTTTAACAGAGGAGAAGAGCTGGAGTCTGTCCTGGAATGGCAAGGCCATCATGTCATCAATGAGGATATAATGTATTTAACGGTGAAAACACAGAGTCTGCTATAAATAAAGGCTTTCCCCCCACTCAAATCAAAACAAAGACAGATGCTTTACAACTTTTTGAAATAAATGTATTTAAAGAAAATAATACCAGCTCAAAATATCACCCTCCTCTCTTTTTCTTTCATCTTTCTTTCCTTCTTTCCTCCCTGCCTTCATTTCATAGAAGATTTAAGGCAGCGATTCTCAACCTGTGGGTCACGACCCACAGGAACTGTATTAAAGAGTTGCGGCATTAGTAAGGTTGAGAACCACTGATTTAAGGGAACATGTGTAAAGATACACAATACACAGGATACAATAAACAGGTGAAATTGGAGCAAAAAGGAAAACCAATAAGGAAACTAATGCTAAAGGAAAAATTCCATAATATATATATATAAATGTGAACCATTTACTCCTGTGTGGATGCTGGAAGGTGGAAAGTGACCCCTGGTCTAGCCTCCCCAACCCCCCACCCCACCTCCTTGCTCCCTCAGATGCCCAGTTCAATGTCATCTCTCATCTCACCTTCCTCTGATTCCACTCTCCATGCCTGTGGGATCCCCTTGAACAGGAAATCAGATAAAGCCTTATCATTGTCTACAGATGTCAGCGTCTTCCCCCTACTCTTAGGACAAAGTCAGAATTTCTCACTCAGCTTATGAGGCCTGCATGACTAGGTGCCTCACTGCTGTCAACCTCTCAGCCCCCTGCCACTCTGCCCTGTGGCCACATAAAGTCTCATTCAAAAATTCAAGTACATCCTTCCCACCTTCCCTACACAGCTTTGCCAGGGAAGCCCTTCAGCCTCTCCACCAAGTGAACTTAGACCTAAACTTCCTCTATTTCTGGGTCATGCTTCTCCGTGGACTGGAGCAGGTCCCCACTTGTTCTCCCTCATCATGGTACCTGTCACACTTCATCATTTCCTCAACAGTGCGCACTCTGAGAGTAGGAGCTGGGTCTAGGTTGCTCTTGATTTTATTTTTAGCATGTAGCTGGGAGTGTCTAATATATCATTATTCCCTAACTATATGTTATTGTCTGTGGTGTACATAAATGATAACAATTGACATCTATTAAGCATTCCCATAGGCCAGAAAAGATGCCCACTGTTTCACCTTCTTTATCTTCATCGGAAGATAAAGCTATTATCTTTCTTCATAGTTAAACCACAAGATAGGTTATTACCACCTTCCTTTTACAGATGAGGAATCCCAGGCTATGAGTGGGTAAGTATGGGGGCGGGAACACCAACTGGGTCCTTTCTGATTCTCAACTTTGAGCTCTACCCATTATCCTGTGCTGCTTTGCTACTGACAGCTGACACTTCCTAACAGCCTAAGCACTAAATGGGTAACGTTCAGTTCCAAAATTCATAGCACCTGACAAAAACACCACACCAGTTATTGGGGAGAAACATGACTTTTCCTGCATCCTAAAACTTAAAGTTCTTCCCATGGGTAAGATCGTTTGATGTACTTTTTATCTTTCAGACATGTGAGATATTCTTGAACTTTTAAATTACCCTCATAAATTACTCTGACATAGGCAAAGAATGTAAAGTCTTTAAATAATATAGACTCCCTCTTCCCTTGAACAAAGAAAAAAATATTAAACACAAAAATCTACAAATTCTAGGATACAAGAATAGATGCTAGAATTTTTATTCACTTCTAGGAAATTTTGTAAGTCAATGACTCCCATTCTATTGAGTAGGAGAGAATGAAGCTGTCTACTTGTATTCTTTCTACTAGTTAGCCACGAAATTTAGAATTCTACAATACTAGATTTATATCATGTTTCTCTGTGTGATTTTTGATATTGTATCCTGAGTTTCTTCTAATTCAATATTGACTTATTATTTAATATCATCTTATTCTTAGCTAATTACTCCATAATTAAGGGAAACAGCAAAAAACTCAACTGAAAGAGAAAACGTAATTCATTGAGAAATAAGTTCAAAGTTCATAATCAAAACGACAGACACATTAAACAAAAAGAATCTGGTGTATTTGTCTTGACAGAGGAAAAAAATGTTCTTCATTTTTCTAGTAAGAAAAAAGTAATCACCTTAAATTAATGCAGGGAAATTTCAATTAAATTCATAAAGAAAATGATCTCCCATGTGGTGAAAGGCAGAATTTGTCCAGTCTAGCAGGAAGTAAAAACCAGAGTAGATAATCCTCTTAGAAGAAAGAGAAGGCAAATAAATTAACAGTCATCCAACCTGGATGAAGAAATGTGAAATGCAGCTAATGATTTCTGGAAGTCTGTTATTTTCAGCTCTAAGAATTAGTAATTTGCCTACCATCTAGTAAATAGCCTTTACTTAGTGGAGGTAGCCTAAAGTTTTAAGAGAATAAACACATCTATCAAGATCCCTGTTCCTTAGTAATATACATACCTCAAGAATCTTTGGTGCTGTATTAAAGCCAAGTACTCTCACTTAAGCTGCAAGCCCAGGTTCCATTAGAGGCAGATAGGAAAAGGCACCATGTTTTTTTATTTTTCTTTGCAACCATGTTTTAAAAAAGAAAAAAAAATTGCCCATCCTCATCCCAAACTTTTAGATAGCTTGTCAAAATAGGGGACAGTGGAAGCACACAACATAACAAAATGTAAACACCAAACCTTAGTCCTTGCGAGAAAACTCCCCAGCGTCCCCTGCGTGGTTCAATCACACTGCTCATTAAACAAGTCATTTTAATACTCACTGTCAGCCCAATCTTCTAGGTGCCAGGATTTTCTTTTGAAGAGGGAACATACTCTATGGGCCAGCTTTACAGAAGAGTAAACATTTGGAAACCAGAACAGGGTTATCTGGTATTTAAGATCTGGCATCTTCTAAATTTAGAGACACCTCCCTCTTTTTGAGGGGGGAATCTTAAAATATTTTTAAATTTTATTTTGTTTTAATTTTTTAGTTTGCACAGGCACAAGGTGCTATGAAATATACCTCAAGTGTCTTTTAAAAATTAAAACAGCATTGATTTGTAGTGTCAATGATTCCTGCTAATCAAAATCACTGAAAATTTTTCAGGAGAGAAGCATGGTTTAGCTCTCTCACTAGAGAGCTTCATTTTTCCGTTTTGATCTAAATCTGTATGTTTTCCTGCAGGTAATCCTCTTGCATTTTTTTAAAGAAGAAAAATAGGCAATAAAATTCTAAGAAAATAAGCGTTTCTTTGGATACACACATTTCAACGCCTGACCCCAGACCAATGAGCAGACCTTCAGGTCCCTCTGCTGGGCAAGCTCAGGTAGAATTCTTGTGGGCAGTTCAGAGACTTAGGCCTCTAAATTCAACTTGTATATAAAATGTTTGTTTACACATTTCCTATGGCTGAGGGCCCACACTATGATTCAGGGAGTCTGGACTCCAGCTACGCCTTATAAAATAAGCAGCCACCCAGACAGGGTCCCTCTAAGTTGTGTCTGGTACTGAAGTCAATGCACGTTTGAAGACTTGCTCCATCTTCTAAGCATTTTTTTTTTTTATTTTTACAACTGTCTCTTAAAAATTAGAAGTGGTTTTTATGAGCTGGAAAACCTAGAGGAAGCTTTCTGTCTTTAAAGTCAAGGATTTCTTAAAGAACTAGAGAAACAAATAGAAAAGATACAATAATGTCACAATGCGGTAGGTTTCTAACAACAAAACAGAAAACTGTAGTATAGGACAGTTTTCTGAGCAATAGATTTGATTCTTTTAAACTAAAGAGTCATGCGGTGGTATTCTGGTGTTCTCTTTCTATGAAAACAAAAACATTCTATAATTTCAAAACAGTATCTGTTGCTCAATTGCAAACCATTCTCTGTAATTTATAATTATGAGGGTCTTTACATAAACCCATGAATTAACATCTGAAAAGGATAGAATCATTTTCTAACACCAATCTCTAAGATATTTATTTTCATGGTATTTTAACTATAAAAAAATAAAAAGTAACATTACATAAAAGAAAAAAACTTATAAGGTTATTTAATTCTGATGGGACAAGGCAAGTATAACTTAAACAGTGATTAATTAGACTAAAGCTATCACCTTTGACCAAAGAGTAAATAATGACCCAAAATAAATAATGACAGAAAGAGACAGAGAGAAAAGAGAAGAAAGAAAAAGGAAGATAAAAGGAAAAATGAGAAATGAGAAAATACAACTTCATGATGGTATCCTCAAAATTTTCAGAAATAACAATAATTTTTAAGTTATACATCCTACTATTTAATAGAATAATAATAGAGAGACATCCTCTGGAATGTCTGAAAATATCTCTGCAGAAAATCACTACTCCCCACTGTAAGTGTCTTCTATTATGAGAAACACACAGGAATGGCAACACCAATAACAAGCCATCACATCAATTCCAACACAGCTTTGATAACCTTTGTTTTAGACACATAGACTGAACCAGTATTTCAATTGCTGGAGCTCTGCTATTTTTACAATGAATTGGACTTTCTTGTAATTAAGTTGATTCAATAATTTTAGTTAAGACTTTTCTCTTTTTTAAAAAAAAGCACATGGCAATTTTATATTAAATTGAGCTAAAATTCATATTGTTTTGAGGACTCTGTTGCTGAAGGAATTAAGGACATCAGGACCACTCTCAAACTTATTGATAAGAAGAAGCACGTGAGGTGCTATGAAAAATTCAGATACTCACATCCAACTCAGATCAGAATCTCTGAGGAAAGTTCCCTGAATCTTTCATTCATTCATTCGTTATGCTCCAGGTTTGGAAACCACTGCTCCAAGATGTTACAAAATCAAGAGAGATGTTAAATGATTCCAGTAAAAAAAAATCTGGGCCGTTCTTTGCTGCCTCAAAGATTAGAAGAGCAGAAGCCACATTATCTCTGTGAGCATCAAACACCCATGTCTCTTCTCCAAAAATGTCAGAAGTAGAATATTGGTCAATACACTTTTTAGTTAGGTGAATTGGAAATTCATGGTTTCATAAGCTCTACCTTGTTCCCATTTTACAGAGTCATATATTTCAATTACTAGCTTTTCTATTTTTACTCTTTAAAATTTGCTGTTGGAAAAATAAATCTGGTTTGTCTTTGTCAAAGACCTAACATAAAAGAACAATGTTGCCATCTAGTGGTCCATTGAAGACATTAAAGAATCAGAGTGTCCCAGGAAGTTTTAAAGAATGTAAACAAATCTTTCAGTGAAGATTTCTATTATTGAAGGCATTTCTCCCAACTACAGATTACTACCAACAGACCCTCCGGCCTTCATGTCAGCTTCAAGTCCTGAATCACAAGTAGTATTCAGTTGGCAGCATGCGAGTGCTTGACTCTGTCATGTTTGTGTATTTGTGTAAGTTCCAAGATGGATTTTAATACTGGGACTCTGGCAGTCATCCTCCCAAGCGGTGGCCAGCCCTCTTAGTTTCCTCCAATCTCTCTGGCTGCCTGAAGCTAGGACCCTTTGAAAGGGTGATTCCAGGACCTTCTCCACCTCTGACATCTTAGGGCTCACACTGCTTCCGCAGATATTTCCTCCTGAAGCAACTCTAGGCTGAGCCCTCCCATGTCCCAAGCATTCAGCCACGTGAAGGAGTTGGTCTCCCAAGTCGTTTAAATGGAGACTTTCATGTCTACACATGTGTCTACACTTGCCCCTACAAGTTAGCACACGTGTGAGTGGAAAGGAAGGGTAAAAATAAATCAAAGAAAAAGGCATAGTTGTAAGCAATTTTAGTTATTTTAATTTTAAATATTTGGTTCAGTCTAGCAGATCCCAGTAAGATCATAACACTTTTTAAGTTTAATGTTTCTCTAAGTTTTTGATTTTTGAGAGGCACAAATGGATTTAGGGGCAGCCATCTATAGTAGGTGATGTGTCTTTGAAAGGTGAAGAGTATAACACTATCTTTCAAAAAGGAGTAAAACAGAAAATCTTACACATTGAAACAGAATTCCCTAGCATAGTAAGGTCCCCAAGGGGCTTCTTAGAGGGAAATCTGGGTCACTACTGGTGACTACTTATCCCTTGTACTGTACACTTAAAAGGATATAATTCTGTCTTTACGCGAACTAAAGGCATCCTTATACAAGATTTTCTCCTTGATTGATTTAATCAATCTGTGTTATTCAATGCCTTGAAAATGAGGTGGTGTGTGGCTGGTGTAAGAAAGTAGGTTGAGGGCGGCGCCTGTGGCTCAGTCGGTAGGGCGCCAGCCCCATATACTGAGGGTGGCAGGTTCGAACCCGGCCCCGGACAAACTGCAACCAAAAAACAGCCGGGCATTGTGGCAGGCGCCTGTAGTCCCAGCTACTTGGGAGGCTGATGCAAGAGAATCGCTTAAGCCCAGGAGTTGGAGGTTACTGTGAGCTGTGTGAGGCCACGGCACTCTACCGAGGGCCATAAAGTGAGACTCTGTCTCTACAAAAAAAAAAAGAAAGTAGGTTGATGGGACGAATTCCTAGGCAGCCTGAGATCAATGAGACAGTACAGCATCCTCCTGTTCGAACATGTACACACAAAGGCTACAGAAAGATAAGAGAAAGGCTGGAGCTTTGTAGCAGTCTTTTGGGCTATATTGCAAACTCCTGGCCGGTAAGGCCTTAAATAGTGAGTTTATTGAGTCATTCCATGATCAAAGGAATGGGGAGGGGAATGGTTACCACATGTCAGATAGTCTTTAGAAAAAATAGCTCATTAGATCCTCAAAACGACCTTAGGAGGCAGGTAATCTCACCATCCCCACTTTATAAGTGAGTATATATACTACATTTTAAAATTCCATTTTTTAAAACATCAGGTCATCATGCTTCCTTTCTGTGACTCCCTAATTTATGACATTCAAGCAGAAGAAAAGACATAGGATTCTTTGAGCTTCTGGTAGTCTGGCCATTGACTATATAAATTTATACACTTAAAAGATGACTCTGTAAATGTTTTTTGAGTATCTACTCTGTGCAAGGCATTTGCTTGTTGCTGTTGAAGGTGGGAAGATAAATGACAAGCCATGGGTATCAAGATGCTCACAACCATTACAGTTGGGATTTTAAAATACGTAAACATAAGCATGATAGTACAATGATGTCAATGATTCTTTCAAAAGGAGAGGCACAGAGCCATTGAGCCTGTGAATTCTGTAGGTCTCTGTGAACCAAAACTAGTTTATAGTTTGACCACAATAAATAAATAACATTTTTGCAACATGTAAGTCACGTACTCCAAAAGCACACTAGATCTTAGTTTAAAATTCACCAAGCAACCACAGGAGTGGAGGATGCAGCTCAGAGCATGGATGCTCAGGAGGCAAGACAAGGCAGACTCCCCCAAGAAGAGCTGCAGGATGCTCTTTTCCTCTAACACTGAGCCTCGGCTCTGATACCAGTCCAGGAATGGGGTGGTTTACGTCATATTCACAAGATGGTTGGCATTTCTCTTGACTTCATTCTGACCTACAGAATCTTATAAAAAATGTTCAGAGGGTCCTTAGTTTTTCACACATCTACAAAGAAGTTCAGCTGCACATGTGCCCTGCCTGGAGCTGTTGGTAAAGGCTGGCTAGCCCCCGACACCCCTCTCTCCATCGGATATGGTGCTTCCACCACCTCCCTGCCATGCACCTTTCCTGTCACTGAGGCTCTTGTCATCCTGTAACTGCTAGTACTGCTATTTACTTCTGTGTCAGTTAGTGTCCCATAATAATTGCTCGGGTTAGATGTTATATAAAAGAGTCCAGGAGAATGCACAGGGCACACTCATGCAAGGCTTAAAATAAAGGCAAACTGTACAGTATAGCAAAACGAAGTTTGCACTTGAGCATGGGGAGTCCAACAGATATCCCAGAGCAACCTTCCGGGATTCTTCATATTTGCATAAGGAGGTGCTTGCTCTCCAGATTAAATAACCAAAATGTCATGTGAGTCTGATCTTCCCAAGATCTCTAGGCAGAAGTTTCCAGTAGGGTCTTTTATGCCTTCTGGTCCTATTAAGCAAGGCAGGCTAATTGGTCAAACTAGTTTAAAGCTACCTACAAATATTCTGGCCCTGTTTCACCAGGGGAGTTTCAGTCTGTAAACTGCATCATAAATCATTAGTCAGCTCGTGAGTTGGCCAATGACCTTAAATTGGCCAAGAATCAAAGCAAAACATCCTGGCACTATGGAGATAAGCATACAGCTGCCCTAGTCCTGCTGTAAAATAACCATAAAACACAGGTTCTTTGGTTGCAAGCAAAAGAAACTGATTCTGATCAACTTAAGCAAAGGGGGATTCAGTTAGTTAGACTTGGGACAGGCATTTAACAAGGCAGGTCCAGGACAAGGAAGCAAGAGCGGCAAGGTGCTGCCAGGACCTTAGGAAGTTTCAAGCAATTTTCAGTCCCTTTGTCCCTATATTCAAAATTCAAATTCATGGCAAAGAGGAGATTTCAATCATGAAACATGGGTTGTGAGTTTGTCCCCAGGCTAGTGAAGTATGGGACTCCTGACAACAGTTGACCAAGACTGGGTAAGAAGTAATGTCTGAAAAGAACACTGTTCTTAGAAAGGCAAAATGCAGTCTGGGTTGCCGAAATCCAGCCAAAGTTCATTGCAGCTTATACCCAATCTTTGTAAAGGAGAAGTTTCGGGTAATTCATGTAAAATACTTTGTGGCTAAGGCAACAGAACAAATCCATTCTTTATGAACGAAACTATTCTTTTCTACAGTCTTCTTCCTGCTTTGTCACCCCCATCCACCACCAGCATTAACCATTGTCATTTTAGAAAATTTTGTATTTACTAGATGATGTGAAAAAGACACATAAAAAAGGCTGGTGATTTAAAAATAGGTTTTCTTATTATAAGACTTACACATGCCCATTTTAGAAAAGTCTTGAAAATGAAGAAAATCATAAAGAAAACCATGAAAGTCCCTTGCAAATGTACCACCTAGAGGTAGATCTCTATAAATATTTTGTTATATTTTGTTCCAGGTTTTATGTTGTTATTATAGGTTTGTCTAAGCATTTGTGGAGCAATTCAAACGTTAACCTATTCCTGTAATGTTATGTAATTTGGACCATGCAGTCTTTTCAGATTTTTGGCTCACTGTGTTTCCTTTTTCTTTTCTTTTTTCTTTCTTTTTGTTGCTTCCTTATTTTTAATATTGTTTTATAATTAACACTTTATTCAAATGTATGATTTCCCTCATGCATATGCATATATATTTTTAAGAAATGTCTTTTGGGTGGCTTTTAAAGAGCCACATGGAATAACTGTAGTTTAAAAACTGCAAAAAAAAACAAAACAACTTCATGACGTAACATAACCCTGAAAAGGGGGGCCCACGTGGGGAAGTGGTTGGAAATTAGACCTGGAGGTTGCTAGGAAGAGGCAAAAAGGGCCTGGACTGGCTGAGAAAAGATGATTTAGCAAGAGCTGGGAAAAATCACTCAGAGTCAAAGAACTTCCCAGCTAGTCACTTCTGAGAAAGAAAACACTATTAATAACTGAACTGTTGGTAAACATCTACCAGGGCTGCCTGGAAAGTATCCAGCCACGTGTGTCTCCATTTTTCATAGTGTATGGCTGGATATTTTCCAGACATCCCTCACGTCTTAATCCGTTCCTACTTTCTGGCCTCCGTCTCCCACCCCACCCAGCACTGCTATATATTTTGAGTATGTCCAGACCCTTTCTAGTCCCACTAAGAATCTATTTGTAAGTGTGGTAGCTCAACTTGGCCCACTGTGACACACAGCTGGCTTTGCTGGGACCCAATTCACCAGTGCTGCTTGCGGGCTGAGCACGGAGGTGGTGAGAGGAGCTTCAGGGGTGACTGCCCTTAGAGTGAGCACACAGTCCTCAAGGCTCACTGCCCAGCTCAGCCGGAGATGCAGAATAGGCATGAAAACTGTACGAAATATGGGCACTTGATCAGGGGTATAGTGATAACTATTTTTTACTTTCTGTCCATTTTTTCCCTTAATTTTTAGTGCTACTGGACCCATTAATATTGGCAATGGAAAAATCCAAGAAATGTTCTCTTTAAAAGATGAATGAGATGGACTAGCTGGGGATGGTAGCAGGTGCCTGTAGTCCCACCTATTCAGGAAGCTGAGGTAGGAGGATCGCTTGAGCCCAAGAGTTTGAGGTTGCTGTGAGCTAGGACACCACTGCACTCTACCCAGGGAGACAGAGTGAGACTCTGTCTCAAAAAAAAACAAAAATCAATGAGATGAACGAATGAAACTGGCTAGGGAGTGACCTTTAAAAAATTATCCCATATTAATAATATCAAATAGCCAAATACTATTTGGCTAAATCATGGCAAATGGGGGAGAAAAGTTGAAGTTCTTTTTATAAGATTTAAGTGAAACTGCCTCAAAGTTATGTTTAAGAACCAAAACCATGTTTTTCCTAAAAAAAATTCATGGCCTCTTAATTTTCAGTGGAAATTACTGAATTACTTTTGTCTGTTAACAAGGTAAATGCTTAGCCCAAATGTGAGTTAGCCTTGATATGATAAATCAAGCCACTATGATGTGTAATGTCAAAGTTATCTCCATCAAAAAGAACTCTCAGCGCACAATGTTTAGATCGCAGGGTTAAACTCCTGGCTAACAGTAGCTGGATCACAAATTCGTTCACACTATAATCGTAAGTAAAGAAAGTATAGGCTTCCACTTTCTCCTATTATTGAATCTACCTTTCTTAGAAGCTTCCACCTGTTGCATAATAATAAGAAAAATAGGCTCAGCGCTTGTGGCTCAAGCGGCTAAAGCGCCAACCACATACACCTGAGCTGGCGGGTTCGAATCCAGCCTGGGCCGGCAAACAACAATGACGGCTACAACAACAACCAAAAAAACCCGTTGTGGCAGGCGCCTGTAGTCCCAGCTACTTGGGAAGCTAAGGCAGGAGAATTGCTTGAGCCCAGGAGTTGGAGTTGGAGGTTGCTGTGAGCTGTGATGCTACGGCACTCTACCCAGGGCCACAGCTTGAGGCTCTGACTCAAAAAAAGGAGAGAAATAACTTCACCAACTTGGTCCACTTCTATAGGTCAAGATCAGTCTCTCACATGTCACCCTAGATTGTCTGTGTTTCATTAGCAAGGAGCATGGTTTATATGGTCATATGGTGGCAGAGGGAGGAAAGGCCCTTAGATAAAGACTCGTTGAGGCCAGAATTAAATGCTGAATTACTGAATTGGGAGGAGTCCAGCTGGGCTTTCTGCTGGCATCTGTTGTTGAATGACAACAGCTTTCCCAGGCTGCACATGTGGGATTCTGCAGCACTCCCTTGCTCCCCAGGCATGGGTTTGCCTTGCACAAGTGCTACGGACTGTCAAAGTCTGCCCCTTCTCTTCCATCTGTGGCCCAGGCTGTGCACTCAGCTGTGGGATCATCCCTTACTCTTTCCCTGTGGCACATCCATGGCACATTCACTGGCTCCCCTGGAGGACCTCAGGGCATGCTTGAGTTCCATTCACACCTCCAGAAGTGCAAAGGAGACCTGGGAAAGCTAGACCTGGCTGGTCTCCTGCTCAGTCCTGCTCTGCTACTAACTACACAGCTGGGGCCGTCCCCACCCCAGCCCCAGAGTGGAGGTGGTCAGTCTACAGGTTTACATGGAAGCTCCTTGGAAGTGGGCAACTGATTATTATTCATAAACCTAATGCCTCTCCACCCTTGGTGCTTCACCTGAAACAGAAAAGCTGGGGGCCAAGTCTCTCCCAGCCACTCCCATGTTTTCCTCCTTCTAATAAACAATCTCCTAGGGGAAGAGGTGTTGGGCCAGGATTCCCTTAGGTCGCTGCCAGTCCTGCCTCTTGAAATTTTAAAGAATCTTGGTTGTTAGAAATTCCTCAGTCCTGCTTCCCACAGCCTGGCCTTCAAAACCTTTGGCTTGCTTAAGAAGTTAAGAAAATCAGCTCTAAGATGTAATGCCTCATGAGGCCACTGGCTCCCAAATAGAGTAGCACCTTCTCCTAGGAGGCATTTTGGAAAATCAGGGGGTTGTTGTCAGTTGTCACAAAATTTGGGGGCTGCGGGTTATAGACATTTAGTAAATGGGAGCCAAGGATGATTCACATGCTGTAATGAGGGAGGCAGTACATTGATGAAAAATCATGCCATCTAAAGTTTGTATGTGTGAAAAATCAGTTTATATTTCTCTCTGCTTATAGCTTTAACTCTATAAAGTGTTTCTATGTGGCTTAAATATAAACCACGTATTTACTTCATATAAAATACCAGAAAATTCCCAGTAATACAACTAACTACCACATAAGTGAGAAAAATCAGTCTTTGCTTTGTTTGACACATTGGCAAGAGTTTTTCACTATTTTAGAAAGTCCACAGAGTGCTTCCCACTGATTGGGTCCCCTAGTGGAATCGGCCTGCGCGGTCAGCTGTCACACTCAGGGTGGCCACGCAGGCACCAGTGTGTGCCTTCTGGCATAGCCATACCCAAGCTTCTAGAGAAATGCATATTATTTCACCATGAGCCAATTTCTTCTATGTCTCTTTTATATTACAATTAGACCACTCCACTGATACTTAAATAATATAGCACATAGCTTATATTAGCTTTAAAATTTCATTTTAAGATAGCAAAGGGAGGAAAAAAGCATAAAAAAAGGCAGCGTGTGGTGGCTTACACCTGTAATCCTGGCACTCTGGGAGGCTGAGGAGGGTGGATTGCTTGACCCTAGGAGTTCAAACCAGCCTGAGCAAGAGTGAGACCCTGTCTCTATTAAAAATGAAAAACTGAGGCCAGTGGACCACTTGAACCCAGAATTTGGGGTTGCTGTGAGCTATAACGCCACAGCTCTTGACCAAGGGTGACAGTGAGACTCTATCCCCCCTCCAAAAAACCCCATAAAAATACAAAAATATTTGTTAGGGGAAGAAATATTTGTTAGAGTCTGGGAAGAGGTTGATCAAAAGATGTAAAATTTCAGGAAGACGCAAGGCACGAGTTCAAGAGTGCTGTTGAAATTCATGGTGTCTACAGTTAATACGTGTGTATGATACTCTTGAGAGTTGCTAAGAAAGTAGTTTTTAAGTGTCCTTATCATACAAAAAGTGTGACATGTAATGTGTATGTTAAGTAGAATGATTTTGCTACATGGTGTACATATAACCAAACAGCATGTTGTATACCAGAAATGTATCTGGTTTTTACTTGTCAATTAAAAATAAATAAATACTTATTTGCTTGAGGAGAGTTGTAAGACAAAGGTAAGAGCCACTGCTCTTACCATTTTTCCCCTTTCCATATTGAGCACTTCCTGTGTGCCAGGTGCTAAATGTTTTCCAAGCTTATTCTCTTATTCTTTCCAGCCATTCTATAGATGGCGTAACCGAAGAGTAGAGAATCTAAGGAGCAGTGAGTGGAAAAGTCAGGATTCAAATTCAAGTCCACCTGTTGCAAGGCCTGGCTTTTTTTTTTTTTTTTAATGGAGTCTCACTCTGTCTTCCAGGCTAGAATGCAGTGAGGTCAGCCTAGCTCACAGCAACCTCTAACTCCTGGATTCAACCAATCCTCCTGCCTATGTCCAGCTATACCACCACACCTGGATAACTTTTCTCTTTTTAGTGGAAATGGAGTCTTGTTCTTGCTTAGGCTGTGCCCAAGGGATCCTCCTGCTTTGACTCCCAGAGGGATTACAACAGGTGAGAGCCCCCATGCCTCCTGGCCAAGGCCCAGCATCCTAACCCTTCCGTGTATTTGTCTAATGCAGAAAAAGATCATCTTTTGTAAATTTTGTTTCCTACCATATTTCTATCGACAAAGTTGAATAACCCATATATTGAAAGTATTTATCTGGTACCTAAAAAGAGCAGCAAATAAGCACCGGAGTCTTGTTTTAATACATCCTCTGTGTAGTTCTTTATAAACTGTGTTCCCTTATTTACCTTACTTAGCATATCTTGGTGCTTTTATAACTTCTTTAACATTTTACGTGGGAAAAAATACTAATCCTTACAATGTAGGCTGTTAGCTGACAATATTTCTCTGCAATATTTCTCTAGAGTCCTTCATCCAAGAAACCCAAAATACTCCAGCAACATGAGTCCTATGTGGAAAATAGCCACACTATTTATAAAAAGAAGACAGTGAGGACATTTCCGTCCGAGCTATAGCCTGAGAGAGAAGTCAGGTCATGGAGTGCCCACAAAGTATAATAGACTCATCCTATGTCAGAGGAGGGTTGTGTGCAGAAGTCTCTGTGCACCTATGTCCACAGAGAACCCCAGATGATAAAATAAGGACAATTGATATGAGTGCCTGCTCTATGCCCATCACTTTAGGGACGTTATTTCATTAACCTGTGTGTTAGGTACTATTACCCTCATTGCACAGATGAGCAATGACGTTATAAGTGACTTCAGAGCATCCAAAACTTGTGTACAAGAAGGGATTTGAACTCAACAAATCCACTATGCTCATCTTCTACCAAGTTCACATTTGTGGGAATTTGAGCCCGTTGCTAGAATTCACAGACCTTTAACCCAGCCACCATTTTTACATCAGAGAAGGACTTTCAGGGGCCTTTAGATTAAACCTCTGCTTTTGCTTGCATTTAGAAAGTCTAATTCCTGTTAAACGTTCTAGTTGGGTTTAAAAGATTAGGAATTAGCTCGAGTTTGGGGAGTTGATGTGCCACTTCAAGGTTGGGAATGTTTCTTGCAAAATCCAACAATGACAGGAAACCTTGAGGATACTCTCATGCAAATGACAGGGCTGGAAATTCCCAGAGCTGCTTCCTCACCGTCTTGCACTCTCTCTATTTTTGGTATTGCCATTAGGTTGTTCCCATGTCCAAAGAAAGTCATCGCACTGCTGAGAAGCTCTGTTCTCACGGGCAACTATGACTTCCATATTCTCATCACCTTCTCTAATTTGTTTTGGACAGAACTTCAGAAAGTTAAATGGAAACTTTAGAAAAGTAAATATAAAAGCAGCAGCCACTGGGTGTCACTGATTTACCACTTGAATATACCTCGTCCCACATTTCTATAGCAGGAGAAAACCTGGCCTTCTTAGTGGAATATTTTGAAACGTATGTTCTTGAATGCTAAGATATACATGGAGGAGTCTAAAGTGTTTAAAATGTGATTCCTGTGATACTGAGAAGTTCGATGATAATTATTCTTCTATCTACTGCTATAAATTATTCAAAACTCTAAGGAATAATATTCCCATTTTAGAGATGGAAACACTAAGGCAGAAAAAGTTAACAAATCAAGGATGGCAGAGAGCACACTCCTGAATTTTATGCTTAAAGTCAGGACTTCAAATGTTTTCTTTTTATTTGAGGATAATTGTTTAGAACCAGGAACACAGTACCCATTTATCCTTTGTCCCATCCCCTAATTCAGTATCTAAGAAGAGACAGAGAATGCCCAGAGAATTTCAAGATTCAGATTATGTTCCAAGCCCCTAAACCATGGGATTAGCAGCCACCATTTATCATCTGTCTGGTCTGTACCCAAGACCATCATTGCAGTATCTCATTTAATCCTCACCACAAAATGGTAAGTAGGTTATGGTCATTCCCAGATGAAAACAAAACAAAACTGGGGATCAGAGAGGGTAAGTTACTTGTGTAAGATCACAAAGGCAGCAAGATGAAAATTTCAGATTTAAACCTGGGTCACAGGCCTTCAAAATCATGCTGTGACACCAGGCTATAGCTCTACAGAAATGCTATTTTTATTTTGGACACAGCCCTTTCAAACCCATTAGATGTTGTTGTCAAACCAAATCGTAGGTAATAAAAATTTAAATCTAAGACAATTGTCGTTTTCGGTCATTTTAAGAGATTCTGTCATTGAAGACCATTTCACAGGTAATTCCTTTGCCAAAGGAATCAATTACAGACTCTCATCCCACAAAGATTAGGAATTTCTCCCAGGCTTCTCAGGGTGACATTTCTGGCCTGGGATTTGGTGTCTTCAGATCTTCCACTGTCTAAGCAGGATGACTCTTATCTCTGTCATGGTGGATGTGTTCTTGCTCTCATTTTTGGCTTGAAAATAGCCATCTATCTAGAGAAATGTAATCCTTATTTAGGCTAAAGGGTGGTGGAGAGCCTTGGGGTTATTTGTTTATCTTCCCAATAGGTGCAGTGAGAGTCCAGCAAGGCTATAAAGTCATAAGCTTCCTGATTCTTCCTTGCCAACAGGATTAAGCTCAGAGCTAGAGGTTTTTCTCTGGAGGAGATAAGATAGTGTGTCTACATGCCAGACAGCTCCTGCCAACTTCCTGCTCTGCAGAGAAGCCAGCTTTGCAGTTGCCGGCCCTCTGATTCCCCATCTCCTGGAATCACACCTTGATTGTAGATGCTTCCTTTTTTAACCCAAAGTCAAAGCATCGTGAGCTATTGTTTTCGGCTCTCCTACCCCAGATCCTTGGGTTTCTTTTCAGACTTGGTTATGAGGGCAACTTTTCCACTGACCTGACGTCATTTGGCAAACAGTTCCACTATTTTATATTTGTAAAAAGGAGTTAAATCCTAAAATATCATGCTTTTTCCTTTTCCATTTTTCATTTTAAGAAACATGTAACATTTTTCTTGTCAAGTTCAGAAAATCTCAGCTATCCAGGGGATGAAAGGAATCGTCTTCTCCTGCCCCTTTCAACATAATTTTCTGGAGAATAACACCAAAACACACCTGGAAAACTGACACAAAACTCAAGCTTCCTTTCCTGATCACCGTTTCTAAAACAGAGATGAAATAAATGCATAATAGCTGTAATCAAATCGAAACTCAATTCTCTTTTCTTTGTTAAAAACAATATTTCATAATTGTTATCTTAAAAACTAGACTATTTATAGGAAAAATAAGTAATATATTCTTTTAAAATATGGGCCTTCCTGCTGTTTGCAGAAACCTTATTGTTAAGTAGGATATAGGTATGGATGCTTAGAAGGCGCAGAAATGGATTCTTCACATACTGGGGCATGTTACATGCTAGGTCGTCCGGTTAAGTGCAGATTCGGTCTCTTTTTGCCCCTGATTTTTAACAGAAGCATCTCCCATTTTGCTCTGCTTTCAAGTCACCTGGCCCTGCTTCAGCGTCTGCTGCCTCCATGACCACCACCACACTGTCCTCATCTTTTTGGGTGACCTATAGAGCAGCACTGTGTTTGCACCATGCTGATTGTCACTTCGCTCATCCAGCACATATGTACTGAGTGACCACTGTGTGTCAGGCACTGGTTTCACAGAACCTCTGGTACCTCTATGCCAGGCCCCTCTTTCTTTCATCCCTGCTGCTAACCACACAGCTAGTTCAGGACTGGCCCAAAGCCCACAGCCCATAATGGGCAGGGAAAGAAGTCCAAGCAAAATGAAACTCCCAACCAAACATGATACTATTTCTGCAGTTTGTCACAATTATGCTAGGAAGGTTTTTCCTCTCCCCTTCCTATTCTTTCATTTATGAATCTAATAAATTTCCCCAATGAAAGGGTAAATAGAAAATAAAATAGAATAAAATACTTTAAGGCAGTTGATGTTCTAAATGATAAGGCATTAATACAAATGAAGGGATGGCTTTGCTTTCTTAAAGTTAATAAATGCAACTTAAAATTTGACACACAGTTATCTCTGTATTTATACCTACATGATTTTTTTCTTTGCAAATGAACTTTAGCCTTTGGTCATTAAAAAATTAGAATAATTTTCTTATCTAGGGAAGCCCATTTTAGGATAATGTGTACATTTTGTTGTTGTTGTTGTTCATTTACTTTTTTTAATTTTTTTATTATTAAATCATAGCTGTGTACATTAATGTGATCATGGGGTACCATACACATTATAAATGGTTTTATAGACCATTTGACATATTTTCATCACACTGGTTAACATAGCCTTCCTGGCATTTTCTTAGTTACTGTGTTAAGACATTTATATTCTACATTTACTAAGTTTCACATGTACCCTTGTAAGATGCACTGTAGGTGTAATCCCACCAATCACCCTCCCTCCGCCCATCCTCCCGCCTCCCGCTCCCCCTTCCCCATATTCTTAGGTTATAACTGGGTTATAGCTTTCATATAAAAACCATAAATTATTTCATAGTAGGGCTGTGTACCTTGGATACTTTTTCTTCCATTTTTGAGATACTTTACTAAGAAGAATATGTTCCTGCTCCATCCATGTAAACATGAAAGAGGTAAAGTCTCCATCTTTCTTTAAGGCTGCATAATATTCCATGGTGTACATATACCACAATTTATTAATCCATTTGTGGATCGTTGGGCACTTGGGCTTTTTCCATGACTTAGTTCATTTGGAGAACATACTTCCTGCAACATAGGCTGCAAGCTTTGTGTCTTCCCTCCACCCCCTGCCCAGGTTGGTCAGGATTAGGATAGTAAGGGAAATAACTAAATACTCCTGTTGACAAAGTTTACCATCAACGTTCTTTTACTATCACAATCCACATTAACAATTTAAAAGGTGAAATTTTTCCGGATCTGCAGATGTAATAAAGTATTGTCTGCTTAAGAATAATTCAAAAGTCTGCCTACAAAAAGAGAATTAATGAAAAACAGCGTATGTACTTTGAAGAACATATTAGGAAAACTTGGCAGAGGTGAAGAGTATACTCCATCCCCTTTTGGTAATTTTATTGCCGACATTATCACTTTCTGATAATTTGTGAGGGAACAGTTTCCCGTAACAAGTACACTCTGCTCTTTGAGAGCAACCCGTGTCCTAATGAAACTATAAATGTGATGGTGAAATGAAGACATCCAGTCCATGGGATATTCGTATTAGAATATGATCCTGATTACTTTCTCCAACACAGACATGTCACTGTCCCATCCAGGTGTCAGTCCCGAGGATTAGACAAGCATGGCAGGTGAAGACCACCACCGTATAATTCCCACCACCCAGGGCTCTACTACCATGCAACTTGCCACTGCTCAAGAGTTTATAGCAGTTCAGTGATTCATCCCCATCCCACTCGACCTCCCCCACCCAGCATCAGTTCTTCTTAGGGAACAGAGAAAAGACAGAAATTGTTGGTCCTTGCTGAGGTTTGCTGGTCTTAACCTCAAGGGCCATTGTTTTTTAAAGGTACCATAAGCTTGCTAGCATTCATTCATCCTGAGCTGAGCTTAGAAAGCCCTCCACCACCACCAATTGAACAAGGTCTTCTTCTCTCTCTCCTACCACAAACAAAGATCAGAACAATAACTTCCATAAAACCCAAAACATCAAGAAACTGATTATGCTGTAACAACTAGAAGAATAATATAGAGGTGCTGTCAACTAGTAAATCTCATACACCCTAATTCAGCAGTAAGACTACCTCTCTGCTTCCAGCCAATTCAAATGGTTGCTAAAATATACTTGGGAAACTATCCCAGAACTTCAAAGAAATGTGTAAAGTTAATGATTATTTGTAACTGTTCTCGAACAAACAATAACCTCATTGTTGATTATCTTCCTGTGTGAAATTTTATGTTTAAACACACTAATCTAAACATCATACGCTGTGACAGAAAATAGAAACAAAGAGCAAGAGCTGTGACCCTACGTTTGGCGCAAGGCCCCTGCAGGGGCAGGGAGCTTGCAGGTAGCATGTCCCTTATGAAAGAGTCTCAGAATGGCTATCATAAAAAGATGAAAGGTAAGTGCCAGTGAGGATGTGGGAAAGGGGGATCCCTGTTCACTGTTGTTGGGAATGTAAATTAGTAAAGCCATTATGAGAAACAGTATGGAGGTCTCTCAAAAAAACTAAAACTACAACTACCATATGATCCAGCAAACCCACCTCTGGGTATCTATCCAAAGGCTTTGAAATCAGTGTGTCTAAGAGATATCTGCACTCCCATGCTTATCGGAGCATTCTTCGCCATAGTTAAGTTCTGGGATCAGCTGGTGTCCAGCAGCAGATGTGTGAATAAAGACAACATAGCATATACACACAGACACCATGGAATACTATTCAGCCTTAAACAAAGAAGGAAATCCTATCACCTACCACAACACACATGAAGCTAAAGGACGTTGTTATGGCACGTGAAATAAGCTAGGTGCAGAAAGACAAATGCCTCATGTTCTCCTTTATATTTTGAATGTAAATCAATTGAACTCAGAGACACAGTGAGTAGAGTGGTGGTCATCAGAGACGGGGGAGTGGGGATAATAGGGAAATGTTGGTCAGAGGCACAGTGTTTTATTTAGACAGGAGGAATAATGGTAATTATCTGAGCTGGAAATAAAGAGAGATAGGAAGTGCACCTCCTGGTTTTGCTTTGGGTTTTTATTTTTTAGTACCTAATATGGGAATCTCTTGTGCCTTACCAGAACAAAGAAGGTGAAGTGGAGAGAGAGTCCAAAAAGAGTGATGGCATTTTTCTCTTTCTCTGTGGCAGTTTTTCTTTATTCTACTTGAGAAAAGAACAACCTGGAAAGATGCATTCTGATTGCTAATTGAACAATTGGATTCATCAGACAACTCCCAGGCTGTGACCGTGAACTGTACCCACAGGATCCTGCAAGGACACTCCATGTCAAATTGGCCTGAAGCAAGAAAAGAATAAGCCTGAGGAAGTCTGGCCCCCACAAGAATCCAGGACAAGATTTTAAGGAACCCTCTCATTAAGTTCTAGGAATACAGCCAAGCTTAATTAAGCTGTGAAAAACAGAGAAATAATTCCTTCAATCTGGTTCTCTTTTAAAAACCTACTCATCCCTAAAGCGAGGACTCGCCAGCCTGGTTTGGGAGTCTAGGCCTTCTTACTGCCGGAATCTCTGCATGTGTTTTCTACAGTGCCATCTTCCTACTTAGGAAACCAAAGCATATTTACTAACTCTGATATTTTAGGAATTAAAACTTTGCCAAGTTAAATCCAGAATCATAATATTTTAAATGATGTTAAAGTTCAAATCTAGTCACCTTCCTGAAGAAGCTGTTCCAATCACTGTCCTTGATGCGTCTGTGATACCTACTTAGGTTTCCAGCTTTGTTCATTTCCTTTATGATAAAATTCAGCTCATGATAGTCACCTGGAAAGAATTTTTGCTGCCAAGATCAAACAATGTGTTCTAGTTCTTTTGTAGGAAAATAGGTTGTCTGGGAATTAAAATAACATGAAGTAAAAAAACTATTGATGATAGGAAATCCAACAATTAAGTTCACGAACGCGTCCCACAAAAAGTGCTGCATACCTCATTGCTGAATGTCACTATGGTCACATTCAGAGTACTCCCTTTGGGAGGCTATGCACTGATGCCAGTATCTATAAAGCAATTTTGGAGCTCTTTTTCTGGAAAGGCCATCAAAGCTGTCATCATACAAGGTCTGGTAATTGAGTTCACAACTCATGCTAGAAAAAGTGCTGTGAAGAGTGGATCTAATTCATGAATTTAATTGCCCAACCTCATAATTATAAGAAAAAGGAAAGAATAAATCAGAATGGAAGAAAAATAAGCAGAACCTGATACGAACTTTTCTAATCCCTTTTCCTGGTTGGGTGAAAAAATAACGATGTTTTGTGTACCCACAGCCTTATCCAACAACTTTGTTTCCTTTTAAAAAAAGAACTACCTTTTAAAGAATATTCCACCTATGTGCAATCATTCCTGGATGGATGTGATAGAACTCAATATTTGACTATGCTTTAGAAATTACAGTCTCATAAAGAGAATGACTTTGCTACTAGTGAGACTGATTTCTTAAAATGGTCAGCTAAACTACTATTGTCCAGACATATTTTTGTCTTTTTCTATCTCTATTATGAATTATTTAAAACAGCACATTCCAGGGTTTGAATATGACCCACATTTTAAATTACATTTGCCAAAATGATGTGCTCAATGCACAATTTCCATTTAATAGAAATGTTTCTATACATCCATAATATCTCTGAAAGGCAGTATTAAGCTAAGCACAAGAATATTTCTAAAACCTCATTTTCTCCCAGGAGAAATTAATCTCTACACAAAAATATCATGCAAATAGTTATTTGCAAAGAATTCTAAGCATGTAGAAAACCACATTTATAAACAAATTCATCGGACTGTTTTAAAAGGCTCCCCCACCACACTGGTGGTGCTTTCATGTTGTTCTAATTCCTTTTGTAGAAACATAGTATGTGGGCAAAGATCTTCATGATTTTTGGCTAGATAGAGAAGTTTTATTTTTATAGAGTAGAGAGGTATTATAGCATCACCACAATTTATAGAGGCTAAATTGTTCCAATAAACTACCTCCTACAGGGACAGATTTTCTAGAAATGGAGTAAATGGAGAAAGAAGGAAGTTTAGATCATAGAATCTGAAACCTACACATTCACCTCTGCCCTTTGTGAATTGCTGGGAACATTTTTAGGTCAAATGGTAATTTATGGGTCTTCCTAGTGGTCTTTGATTTCATGGTACTGGTTTGCAGGCCTTTAAAACCACTCCAAGGAAATTCTATCAAAATTTAAAAGTGTGCCCTATGTGCCTGAGAATACTCCCATCACCTTCCTTCATTCCAGTCTAACCTCCTTTTGTGCAGTGGCCTTGTAAAAACTCTAACAGCTGCTATCCAACCAATACCCCCCATGCCCTACTAACTTATAAATAAATACATATTTTCACTTTTCTACAGACATTGCACTTACTCTGCTGTTATTTTGACAGTGTTGCCTTATGACATCATACAGACTGATGTCTCTGCTAAAGAGAGTAAATATTTCTGCGGCAATAATCTGGGAATGAGGAAGTTCCTTAGAAAGAAAACTGAACCTTGGAAGACAGATTTTAAATTCAGTAATTCACCCATTCTTTCATTCATTCCTTCATTCAATGAATATTTATTGAATACTTTACTACTTCTGAGGTCTGACAATTAAGTTCACGAACTTTCCACCATGTGTATGTTGACGGCACCATACAAACTGCTTGGTAATTGGTATATCAGTGTCTCACAGATATGTTGGTGTGGATGTGTGGTGGTGCATGCTAAGTGGCATTCATTATTGTTGTTGCATGTTTTTTGTATGCCATTACAGAAATGTCAAACCTTGTAGTACAGCAACAAACAAACGTTATAGTTCTTGTTAAACTTGGCAAGAGTACAAATGAAATCAAGAACGTGTCAGTCTAAGTTTATGAGGATAGTACCATGAAGAAAATGACAGTGTACAGATGGATTAACATTTTTCTAAGGGGAGAGAAAGCCTCACTGATGAAGAGAGGTCAGAGGTGGCCAGTAATGAACAGAACTGATGAAAACATTGCAAAAATTCATTGAATTTTGTATCAAAATCATTGGCTGACTGTTAGAAGCACAGCTGACCAAGTAAATATCAATAGAGAATCAGTTAGGAAAATGTTAACTGAAAATTTTGGCCAACCCATGCTTCTTGCATCATGACAATGCACCAGCTCATATGGCACTGTCTGTGAGGGAGGTTTTAGACAGTAAACAAATAACTGTTATTGGGACACCCTCCCTGCTCACTTGATTTGGACCTCCATGAATTTTTTTTTACCTGAAGATAAAGGAAATATGAAAGGAAGACATTTTGATGACATTCAAGACATCAAGGGTAATACAACAGCTCTGATGGCCATTTCAGAAAAGGAATTCCAAAAGTGCTTTGAAGGGTGGACTAGGCACTGGCGTCAGTGCACAGCTTCCCAAGGGGAGGACTTTGAAGGTGACCATAGTGATATTCAGCAAAGCACTTTTTCCAGGATGAGTTCACCAACCTACTTGTCAATCTGCCTCATATCTGGCAGTGTTGTCCATTGCAAAGCAGTGCCCAGACTAGAAAATACATATCCAAATGCCCATACAGTGTTCCTATACAAACATGTAACAGGAATTTTCAGTTCAACATGCCCATAATGCACTCACATTCCAAACCCCCACCATGTGCCCCACCATGGCTCCCGCATGTCAACAGATGGCAATTCTATGTTCCAGTTACTCTCTTTTATTCACATGCCACAGCCAGTCTATCAGGAAATCCTGCTGGCTCCACCTTCTGATTACTTCCTGAGACTGACCTCTTTTTTCCACCTCCACTGCTGTCACCATGGTCTGATCCACCTTAGTCTCTTTGCTGGACCATCCCAACAACCTCCCCAGAGGGACCTCAGCTTTGACCTTGCCTCTCTGTGGTCTATTCTCAACACCACCACCACACAAATGGTTCTGATAAAATTGAAGTTCAGTCATGCCATTCTTCTGCTCACAACCCTTCAGTGGCTCTGTGTTTCACTCAAGAAAAGCCAAAGTCCCCACTTTGGCCTCTAAAGTTACCATGACCCCCCCTCTGACACCCTCCCTCCTCACTGGCCTCTGCACCCTTCCTCTAATTAGCTGGGCATGTGACCAACTTGAGGTCAAAATGCTGGGTCTTCCTTCTGCCTGGGAAACGTTTCCCCAAACATTCACATGGTGAATTTGTGTACCTCTTTCAGATTTTACCTTCTCTCTGAGCTCCTCTTACTATTCTAGTTTGCATTGCAGAAATGCCCCCACTCTACCCCATCCCAGACACACAGCCCCCGGCATTTCCAGTGCCCCTTAACCTGTTCTATCATTTCCTGTGGCATTTATTCCAACCCAACCAAACTTCTTATGTTTTGGTATTGTCTGTTGCCTGATGAAAATGTTTTATTTTTGTCTCTGGTTTGCTGATGTAAAGCATCTGGCATAGGGTGTGTGCTCGATGAAAAATCATTCAATGAAGAATGTGAGTGAAACAGATGTGATCTCTGCCATTAAGAAAGTTACCATCCACAGGAGAGATCTCGCCTGTTCTAGCTTCTCTCTGTGGTCAGCACCTCTGTGAGCCTCTTGGGTCCTGAACGTGCTGGAGAACATTGGTTCTCAGAATGGTCTGAGAGAAGTTGCCTTACCCCCACACCAGTGGGGAGCCACTTTCTGAGACCACTCTTGGAAATGAGTCAGATTCTCTGCAGGCTCCTGGCAAGGGCTTCCTCATGGCCTTCGTGCTACATACCGAAAGCCATGCAGCCCATCTCATCTGCTCTGCTTCCACCGCAGCTCCTCTTCATCTTGTCAAAACTTCCACTGTCTCAGAGAAGGCAGGTTCATTGGATCATTAGGAGGTAGCATCAATGCTTAGTCATCACACGAATCTCTAATGCAGAACTACACAGTGTTGTAAACTATCTCAGACCACACGGGAGAAGCCACTGGGTCAGGAGAATCTTCCAGCTCTCCTGGGTCATGCCTCAGGGCACCTAAGGATTTGCTAGCATAGTAAAGCCCCTTCCCTATGTGTTGTGCCACTTCAGGAGCTCACAGATATCAATGATATGAAAAATTCTAGGGGAAAGGAAATCTAGATAATTCAGATATTTCCTGATAAGAAATTTTGGTAAGTATGGTGTCCCATGATCGCATTGATGTACACAGCTGTGATTTAATATTAATAAATATATATATATAACAAAAAAAATTTGACAAAGGAGAACTAATTATTTAAAGTCATTACAATGACATTTAATAAAACATTCTCATCCTAAAAAAACACTGATTCTTTTCAGTGCCCAAATAAAACAACCATCTAAAGAAATTCTCTCATTTATCTTTACAGCCTCCCCAGAACCCCCTATCACAGTGCCTGGCCAAGTAGATGCTCAATAAATACCAACCTAACCTCTATCCAACATCCGTGCAGCCAACAGGGACAGAAACTAGAGCTCACACTCTCTCCTTATATGCCTAACTATGGGTAGCTGCCACAGTTAGACCTTCAGTGTCCCAAAGAAACAAGCACACAAACTAACCATTTTCTCCCAATTAATTGACAGGACCCATGGCACTGGATGACAGGAAGGTGGAGACATTTATGCTCCAGAAGTCAAGTTTCATAACATTGCCAACTTGCCTTTACTTTCTAAATTTGAGCTTCGATGGAAAATAATTTAGTGTGATTTACAATAGAACAATAGTTGGTAGAGTCTTGGACAGCAAACTTATAAACCCCCATTCATATTAATCCTGTCAGTTTGTTTCATGTTTCTCGGAGGTCTTCTCAAACTTAACCCTTTTGATGGTTTCTTGAAAGGAAGAGTCATTAGTAAGACATCAGGTCAAAGTTCTGTCAAACAAAGGCATACAGAACAGGTCTTCTGATTTTTCTGATTTATTTTATTTTCACAAATTATTTCAGTAATATACTGATTCTGAATTAAGATATGCTGCAAGCACAAAATTCACAATGGATTTTGAAGACAGATACAAAAAAAGGTCAAATACCTCTAGTAATTTTTATATTGATTACATGATAGAATGATAATGTGGTTTGGGGTTTTTTGTTTGTTTTGTTTTGGGGGGGGGTTTGTTTTGTTTTGTTTTGTTTTTTTGAGACAGAGTCTTACTTTGTTGCCATGCTATACTATAGTCTTGTCAGCATAGCTCACAGCAACCTCAAACTCCTGGGTTCAAGGTATCCTCCCATGTCAGCCTCCTGAGTAGCTGGGACTACAGGTGTGCACTACCCTGCCTAGCTAAATTTTCCATTTTTAATAGAGACAGGATCTCACTCTTGCTCAGGCTGGTCGCCAACTCCTAAACTCAAGGGATTCTCCCTCCTCGGCCTCCCAAAGTGCTAGGATTATAGGTGTGAGCCACCAACCCTGGTCAATAATATTTTCAACATCAGCTTAAATAAAATATTTTATTGAAATTTAAGAAAAAATTGTTTCACTGGGATGAATACAGAGTTTTCTTTCATAAAGCCATTTTTGTACTTTGGACCTCATTAAGAGTTTAGTCAAACCAATCAATAAATGAATAAAATTAGAATTAAAATCAAATAAAATATTATTAATTTTGGCATGTCCTGGGCCAATACTAAGTGTTCTTTTTTCTTGTTTTTTTTTTGTTTGTTTGTTTGTTTTTGAGACACAGTCTCACTATGTCACCCTCAGTTGAGTGCCATGGCATCACAGCTCACAACCTCAAACACTTGGGCTTAAACAATTCTCTTGCCTCAACCTCCCAAGTAGGTGGGACTACAGGTGCCTGCCACAACACTCAGCTATTTTTTTGTTGTAGTTATTGTTGGTTTTGCAGGGCCAGGCCAGATTCGAACCAGATTAAATTTAATTTCTTAAAAATTTAATTCTTAAAAATTAAATATTTATTCTTAACTTAATTATAATTATTATCATGACTATCATTATTGAGCTCACCTGTTGAATAATATATTATTATATAATAAATAATAATAAATATATCATTTATAGGACATAGTCTGATATTGAATGTTATTGAAAAACAGTATGTGTAGTTAAGGTATAAGCATTTGTGAATACATATGCTATGGAGTTTATTCAACAAATATTTTCTAAGTGTCTGTGCTATATCGAACACTATATAAACCATTATTCAACAATTAGGTTTGTCTTACTGCCCTTATTGCCTGGAACTCTGGAAATATCTTGAATTTAAAACAATAAAACTATGTTGATATGCTCCACCCAACTAAGTTTCTGACACCTTCCAGCTCTACTTCTATCCAAGTGAAAAATTTCTAGCAATGAACAATAGATATTTTCACTTAGCTTTCAACATGCTGCAATGTTGCTTTCAAAACTCAATCACCAAAATCTCATCTTTAGAAAGTTAAAAATACGAAAAACATCAGCACAAAGGCAAAATCCTTTAGCAATTCAGAAGTGAAGGCAGAAATTTGCTAGCGAAAGTCATTTTCTTCCTGAGCTCTTGTTTCCTTCTGAAAAGAGGAATATGTCTGGTTAATTTTTTAAAAGGTCATTTCCATTTTGTTTTACCAATTAAAAAAAAAAGGACTAATTAAATCTGGAAGTCAGATATTTTTACAAAAAGGAATATGATGGGCCCGTTCCCATGCCAGCAATTCATTGGTTGATATCTCACTTATATATTCGAGAAACAAAAAATACTCAAATGAATGAAAACTTCCCAAGGTCATTTCACAATATCTTTGAGCACACAGGTAAAACTAAACAACCCCCAAATATGCATTAAGAATGGGGCCTTTTACTAAGTAACAATGATTTGTTTCTGATCATCCTGAAGTCAGCGTCTCACTTCCTGGAACAACAACTCAACCAAACAGCTACTTGTTGGTTGAAATTACTTGAAATTATTTTCAAAACGTCAAAAAAAAAATTACATTTTCCTCCTTTTGCATATTTTTCCAGTTCCTTTTTAAAACAAAATGTTCATTTTGGGCCATGACAGCTAAAATAGAAACATCTTTGGCATAAGCTCAGCTTTCTAGCCTGCAGGCACAATATAAAATTGTTGTTAAATTGGAGTAGACCAGAAAGTAGATGATAAAACTTGTCCATGAAACTTCTGCTAATAACAAACACTTGTCCCATGACACATACTATAAGTAATAACACATGACAGCGGATGAATGTGTCACTGTACTGAACAGCAGGTTTTGGTGCCTGTAGGCCAAGTTCACCTAGCCCTTTAGCTGTGGCTTCCTATGAAACTGTTAGGAATTCATTAAATTCCCTTTTTTAAACTAGGAAATTCTCTCTGGTTTTGTGGTCTCACTTGATTTAGAGTTTTAGAGGCAACTTGGGTTGTTGTGTTGTTTAACATGACCAAGAATAAGTTTCAGGTTCTATTCTTTTTCTTTTTATTTGTATAAATGCATCAGATACAAATGGAATTTTGCTACATTGACATAGTGCATTGTGGTGAAGTCAAAACCCTCAGCACCTACATCACTGAAGCAATGCACCTTATACCAACCAAGCAACCTTCTATCATTGATGATCATATGATTTCTGTTCTTGATTCTGTGTATGTGATGTATCACATTTATTGATTTGCACATGTTGAACCATCCTTGCATCTTGGTATAAAATCCACTTGATCATGGTGTATTATCCTGATGCGTTGTTGAATTTGCTTTGTTAGTATTTCATTAATGGTTTGTGCATTTATGTTCATCATTTGTAGTTTTTTTGTGTGTATGAGTGTGTCCTTGTTTGCTTTTGGCCTCACAGAACGAGTCACGGAAAATTCCTTCCTCCTCATTTTGGGGGAAGTTTCAGGAGGATATGCATAAGTTCTTTTGCATGTTTGGCAAAATTTGGCTGAATCCGTCTGGTCTTAGGCTTTTTTGTTGTTGTTGGGAGGTTTTTTATTTCTGATTCAATCTTGCTACTCAATATTGGTTTGTTCAGCCGTGCTAGTTCTTCTTGTTTCAACCTTGAGAGGTTATATGCGTCCTGAATCTTATCCATTTCCTCCAGGTTTTCTGTTTCCTAAGAGTTATGCCATTTATTCACTTTGCCTACAATTCTCTTTCATTCAGTTATCAGAGATAGGAAGCAATTTTAAAAGAAGCATATAGATAATATAGAAGGGACCACAGAAACAGTAAGTCCTTCCCTTTTTGTGGCTTTGAGGCTTTGCTTTATCATATTTATTGATGTGAGATGCACCATTATTTTATGTACTGACAAAGACTCTCCTTGACCAAACTTTAGTCAAGCTCCTCTGAGCCACCTTCCCAACTAGGCCTCACCCTGGCCTCCATCCTTGGGCCTGACTAGCCCAGTTGTAGCAAGAATCTGCTGGTCAGTTTAATAAGAATTCCCTTACCCTTGATGTCTCCTTTTAGTAATTCTCCCCCCACCGACATCCCCACTCCCCCCCACCCGGCCCATGGCTGTAAATTCCCACTTATCCTCACTGTATTTAGAATTGAGCCCAATTCTATACAGAGGGATTTTTTTTCCCCTATTGCAATAATTCCTGAACAAAATCCAACTCCACCACTTTATCTGCCCAGCTCTGCTTTTCTTTGATGGTACCAATACAAAAAAGAATATAGACTGCTGACCAGCCCAAGACAGAGCACTGTAATGATAGTCTTCTTGAAGCCTGGGTGGGCCACACAGCCTTCATTGTCCGGAAATTTCTTTTTATCTACTCCACATTATTTGGCACTTTCTCGTAAGAATTCTTTTGCACTTATCTCAGTAACAAAATGTAACATGGCCCCATAGACCTGTAAGATTTTTCCTTCTTAGGTCTCCTAAAGCATTTGGTTGCTCTTTCCAAGAAAATAAGGAATTGTAGTCATTCCTCTGACAAGAAACACTTGCTTTACTAATATGAAATCCATGGCCAGTTGCCATGTTTCCCTGTCTTACCGTGTATTAAGGTCACTTTTTTTTGCTAATATTGTATAATAGGATAATGATGTTGAAGTCATTTTACATGGTCATTAAACTCAGCATGTACCTTTCCAACAGTGAACATAAACCTGATGACGTAACAACACCAGGGACGGGTAATGACCAAGTTTGTAGGCAGTGATTACATCACTGTGACTGCTGATAACACCACTGCTAATATGCATTCCATTTCAGAGATGCTTAAATATGAGGGGAAAAGTGTATAATGAAATTAGCAGAACATAGTATTATCTGTTGACCTGCTGAACAGGGGTAGAAAACTCAAATGCTCACAGGACCAAGTAAACCATATATATTAGTCCAACTCTATAACCATGGGCCTTCTGTGTCAAATGTCACTTGTCTCACTTTTAATAGAAGTGTGGATTGAAAGGAATATTTTATACCAAAAAGAAAGTGCCAGGCTCCTGCATTGGTGTCATCACAGGGAATGTCAGCAAACTGAGGAACCACATGTTCCATTTAAATGGAGCAGACACCGCATGGCTCAGGTCAAACATTATCTTGTCAACAGTCCTGAAGACTTTGGACGTTGTATTGGCCAATCTTCTGATTTTTCAAGAGAAACTGGAAATGTAGGGTTTGGGGTAAAATTCCATAAAAACTTATCCAAAAATTTCAAAACACTATGGTCATGATACAAAGCAACTAGATGTGCCATTTGGCTCCCAGTTCACCAAGCTGTGGTCTGTCCAAGAGACACCTAAACGTGGGTCTGCCATGTTATAAACATTACCTACCATTGGACCTGTTGGTATATTTAATCCAACAACTATCAGCATGACTGGAAAGGCAAGCCGATCATGGCAACATCTTTGCCCATGAAGCATTAGGGCACATTAGGTACCAGTAGAAATATTCACCTTGAAGGGTGTTTTGTCAGTTCATTTAGACATGTTTCTTATAACTAACTGTTTGTGTGTAATAGAACCAACTCACTAGAAGGATTTCAGGCCTTGAACTGGGAAGAAGCAGATTTTTCAGAAAGTTAAAACTGATTGTTTTTTAGAAACAAGGTATTTGCTTAAGAATTAGAATTACTATTCTCAGTCTGATTCCGATGATGCTTGGTGCTCCTTTAAAGGTAGCCTCGCTGACCAACGGACAGACATGCTGTTAGGAACCTCCCAGCTCTCTTGGGGCTGTGTGAGGGGAAAGCCCAGACCAGGACCCAGAGGACCTGGAAGCCCCCATGTGGCTGACTACTTGGGAATTCCCTTTGCCTTGTCCTCTGCTGCCCAGGCCAAGAAATCGTAGCTCTTTTTTTTTTTTTAATCTAGGAGAAGGGAGAGGGAAGAACAAGTATAGGCTGACTATGAGTCATCTCAGAGCTTTCATCACTGATTTAAAGGCTCGGGATCAGCCAGGGTCCTGAATCCTGAGTACACCTGATCACACAACTTGGAACATATATCCTCCTTGGGTATTCAATTTTCTGGGACTCAATTTTGCCCTCTGTCAAATGAATGGACAATATTAAACAAATGTTTTTCAATCTGTGCTGTGAGAAAATTCAGGGACTCAAATAGTGGGCTTAAGGTGAGAGAGGACTTAGTTTTATATGGTTTGCATTTGGTCTTAAGAATAAGGCTTCCATTTAACCAGAAAATACATCTAAAGAAATGCAGTGTTTGAAAACCACTGGCTAAATGACGTGAGTCATCTGTGATGGGCTTCTCTATCTCTAACACTTTATAATGATAAAATTTCCTCACCTTGCATGTACTTTTCAATACTGTTCTTGCAAGAAAGTAAAATGCAGAGACATTTTTAGAATAAATTATTACTCTAGCTTTTACCCAAAATATGTAGTATGAGTTAACACAAAAGTACTGGTAATAACACTTAGTAAGAAAAGGTACAAATGGCTTCAATTTTTTCTTCCAGATGAAACTTTCTTTTTCAGATTTTTTGAGAGATGACAGGCAAAGAGTATGAGTCTAGAAAAAGCAGCTCACACTCAGAAGGAGACTACTTGTCTACCCACTGCCACGTGCATACTCCCTGTTGATTTTTTACATACAAGTAAAGAAGAGAACTGGGAAATTTTCTGCACATAAAGGCTCCAGACTATTTTCTCCTTGCTTTGCCCTTAAGCATTAGGGCACATTAGGTACCAGTAGAAATATTCATCCTGAAGGGTCTTTTGTCAGTTCATTTAGACATGTTTGGAATGTGGGGTCCATTTCCAATCTCTTCCTTCCTGAGCTCCTCTCTTCTCAAACTTTGTAGCATCTGTTATCTTTTTTAGTATTTATCTTTGGCTTAGACAACAGAAATTATTTTCTCACTGTTCTGAAGGCTGGAAATCCAAGAGCAAGGTATTAGTACGTTTGCAGATGGCTGCCTTCTCGCTGTGTTCCTAAGGTGCCTTTCCTCTCAGTGAGCATGCCCCACCATCCCTATTATTCTTTACACCTACCTTCTACAAATAACCAACTTCATCAACTCCACATGGACATACATATATATAACTTTTACCCACATACTCCTAAAGTGTGGGGCCATTTACTGTTTATTTATGTATTCTCTGTGGCTTCCTGCACGTAGGTAATCAATCAAGGAGTTGGAAGATAAGATAGATATACTAACTGAAAATTTTTTACATCAATGGGTAAAACACTATTACTGTAAGAGGCATTATAATATGAGTCAAATATGGCACTTTGACAACAAATGAAAATAATCTACTCGTTCTATAGCGGTATGGGAAGATAGTGCTGTGAAAACAGTGCTTACGATGTAGCAGAGAGTGAACAAAGCAAGATGTTGGAAAAGGCTGTCAATTTAATCTGATATTTAAAGAAAACTCATTATTTAAAAACTAAGAAGATATTTCAAAATAATGTTTCATTTACTGTGTTCTTGGCTGTGCAGAAGCTTTTCAAATTGTGGTATATGTACACCCTGGAATATTATGCAGCCTTAAAGAAAGATGGAGACTTTACCTCTTTCATGTTTACATGGATGGAGCTGGAACATATTCTTCTTAGTAAAGTATCTCAAGAATGGAAGAAAAAGTATCCAATGTATTCATCCCTACTATGAAACTAATTTATGGCTTTCACATGAAAGCTATAACCCAGTTATAACCTAAGAATAGGGGAAGGGGGAGAGGGTGGGGAGGGGGAGAGGATGGGTGGAGGGAAAGTAATTGGTGGGATTACACCTGTGGTGCATCTTACAAGGGTACATGTGAAACTTAGTAAATGTAGAATATAAATGTCTTAACACAATAACTAAGAAAATACCAGGAAGGCTATGTTAACCAGTGTGATGAAAATGTGTCAAACTGTTTATAAAACCAGTGTATGGTGCCCCATGATCACATTAATGTACGCAGCTATGATTTCATAATAAAAAACAAACCAAACCTGGGGGAAAAAAAGGTAATGTTTCAGATTACTGCATTCAGACAAGTGTTCCTCTCTATTTTTAAAAAGTTAATAGTGAGACATTATTTTTATAATACAAAATATAATAAAAAGGAATATGCTTTGAGTTTCTTTGCTAAAGGTGATAAATTGTCAGTAGATTGTTATTACACAAATCAGAGGTCCACGTAATTGTCATTTTTAGAAGAAATTTTTATTTCATAGAAAATAAGCTTTGGGGGGTAGTTTTCAGACTGAAAAGTGATGGCCCTTTCTGTGAGTTTCATCATAGACCTTCCATTTCATGGAAAACAGCATTGTAGGAACATGCCTGTATCTTTCTACCAAAGAAAATTTCTAAGTAATTGAACCAATTTCTTTCCTAGTAAGTGTTTATCTTCATTAAGAGCCCAGAGAATGAAAAACATGGCAATTATCTTAGAGGTCTCTAACATGCTTTCATATTTTAAACCATGGGCTGGATTATTTCCTGAAAGATCCAATCTACTAAAAGCAACAAAGTCTCCTAGTAACCCAAAGAAAAGCCCCAGAACATTCTGTCCTTTGGCCAATACTAAACTGGATGTGTATGACAAGCCAGAGAGTTTCTGGGGATGAGAGGCATGGCTGCTCCAGACCCAGCTTTCAAGGTCGCGGGGGTGGGATGTGTGTGTGTGTGTGTGTGTGTGTATACACATTCTCTCTTTCTCATACACACACACACACAAAGAGAGAATGTGTATACACACACACACTCACACAGAAACAGTTGTTTTTTGTTTTATTTTGTTTTTTAAAATAAAATATACTTTACCCAAGACAGAAAAAAGAAAAAGGAGGCAGAATGCTTTTTCCCTTTTTTTCAGAAGGACCTTCCTACTTCAATAGGCTTGCCCAAAGGAATATGTCTAAGATAACACGTTTTGCCTTTATCTTTCTACAGCTTGAAATATATACAAATCATCCCAAACTCTTTTTCTTGCCTTAATTCTGGTACTAGGTCAGCGTACCAAGAAAATGCCCAGTTGAGCCAACATAAAATTTCAAGTAATCTCTTTCACAGCTCTTTGCTTTCCTACATCTGCTCTGGTGTTGCTGGAAACTGTTCTATTTTCCTAACTAAAAGAACCACCTTTCACAAACCCTTCTCCTTTCTCTTGCTTTTGTTCTGCATTGGATGTAGTTGTGAGGGCCAGAGTCACAGCAGCCTTGTTGCAGTGTGATGAAGGAACAGCTGAGAAGAATGCAGAAATCATGGATCCAACATTGTTAAGTTGCTGAAATCAAACCAAAAGTCACCCATTTTTGGACTTCTTATTATTCAAAGTCAATGAGCTGGATTTTTCTGTAGGCAAAAGTATCCTAACCTCTTATAACTCATTTCTTGTTGAGTTTAGTTGCTTGGTTCTTTTATTGTTCTGTTCCTCTGATTGCTTCTCCGTTGTTCTTAGGCCCACGTGTGAAAATGCATTCAGTGTAAAGTCATGCCTGTGATGTCCGCTGCATCACACCAGTGCCTACTAGCGTATGTGCCCTCAGAATATGCCTTTGAGGATGCCTTCCACCAAAACAGGGGGATGAGAACAGAGGATAGGGAGAACTTTGTGATCAAATATAATGTATTTGGAAAATGTTAGCTACTCTCTTTCTCCTTCAGAGCTTCACCATAAACATAAAACTATTAAAAAGATGTTGAAAAGGAAAAATACTATAGTAGAAAAATCTGAGTGACATTCAGAAGCTTCCATATTTTAGTGACCACTGACCTGATATTTAAAGCAACCCCTTTGTCATCCCTTGTACATCTCACAGAACTAGGGTTCTGAAACCACATGTGGGAAACGTTGTACTACATTTATCCAAAATTATTTCAATAATTATCCTTTTACATTTTCTTATTTATAAATGGTCCATGCATTCAGAAACATTGTAGAAAAACTCCTAGGAATTCAACCTACAGATACATCAACACATTTCAAACAAAGGCAGGTAGTCAAGAAGTATGGGATTACTTCCAGAGAGTTAACAAATTCCCCATTTTCTTTGCTGGAAGACACGATGGCTGATAGCACGAGCAATTGTGACCTGCCTGTGCATTTCTGGATTTTAAAAAAAAAAAATGCTTTTTCAGACTAAATGCCTGAGCCATGTATTCCTTGGTTAGTCTTTGCTGTTAACTCTCTGTGAGGGTAATAGCTGGGATTCTGTGAAACAAATAATCTTTTCTAATCTGTGACATATTCAGTTCATTCTGTGTTCTAAAGATCTTTCTTCATCTTGAATACTGAACTTGCTTTGTCTCTGGGTATAGTTTGTTCTCTCCCCTGAGGTGAAGTCCCTGCAAAGAACAGTAGATTGAAGTCACTGCCCCCAGCATCCTTTTCCAAGCTACCCTGCGTCAGGAGCCCAACTGTAGCTATCAGGGTGTATTTGTTTTTTTCCTTTGCTCTCTTCACGTCGTCTCAACTTTTGAGCCAGAATAATTTAAGCACCAACGTCTTGTGTCTTGTCGGGTTTTGCAACCATGAACTGCCTTACAAAGTCTAGGCGTTTTGCCAGAAATCTAAACTTTGTTGAACTATGTTAAAAGGTTAAGCATTTCACAGAGTTGGGTTCCCCCACCCCCACTGCACTCCCAGCCTCGGTCTTGTTCTTAAAAGTCTGTTTTATCAAGAAATGGAATAACTAATAATGTGCTGGATAGAACATTTTCAACCATCACATTGTAACCATAGTAGTGCTAAAAATCCCAAACAAATGTTAATCACACTTTGCTCTTTAATCAGAAAGAGCTGAGGACACAGAGTCAATTGGAAATACTTTTCCATAAAATACACATATAGCTTTTAAAGTGAAGCTCTTATCAATTGCTTGGACAAATTTATACATTAGCAAAACAGCTTTCCTAAATGGAATGTCAATGAATAAAAATAAATCGCAAACTTTCCAGTACAGAGGGAAATACAAAATACTGGTTCCTTGGCCCTGAGTTCTGAAAGCTTCCTGCCGTCATTTCCTGAAACACTAGAAGCCTGTTTACTCTTGAGCAGGGTGCTTCCGAAGTTTTCAAACCCACAGTCAACAAGGATTTTGAAGAGAAAGGAAGTAAAAAGTCTAGGAATCATCCTTGGTTCACCTAGTTTCCTCAGCCACACACCCCATCTGAGGATATTGCTGTCGACCTCTGTGCTAAAATGGCTCCCACGTTTGCCTAGTTCTCTGTCCCCACTGTGGCCACCTTGCTCTTGCCACTACCCCCTTTTGCCTGGACTCTCACAGCAGTCTCCTAATTGGCTTCCCTTATTCCACTCTGCCGCCATTCCCAGAGCAACCAGGCCATCAGGTTGCCAATGCCTTAGGATAAAAACACAAGTGTCTTATTCTGCTTTTTAAGGCTTCATCGTAAACCACCCCTCGTTCCCCTACCAAATTCCAACCACTTGAGGGCCTTTCCCATTTCTTTTCCAAAATGCCGTGTTTATACCTGCTTTGAGGCCATCATGGGACATGCCCTTGTGCCATCTTTGTTCAGCTTCCTTCACCCTGGGTCCTAGTTCTCAGCTTAAGTAACTTCTCTCCAGGACAGCCACATAGTTTAAAAATCCCCCTCTCTACAAACCCTCAGGTAGTCTCACAATCCCTTTTTTGAATACTCTACCCAGCACTTTCCCTATCTGATATTTTTTTTTTCTATGAATCATCTGTCTCTTTTCCCCCTCCACTGGTCTTAAGCAGGAATCATATCCAGTTTACCTCTGTATCTCCAACGCCAATTCCAGTGCTTGGGACACAGGAAGAACTAAATGAATAGTGTAGAGTGACCATGTGAGACAGGAATTGAAAATCAGGGGTTTACTTCAGCTCCCGTGGTCCAGCCATGTAACAAGAAGGGTTATCAGAAACTTCTGGGTAAGGGTTGGATACCCTCATAGAGGTTTGGAGGTATGCCATGAGCCTTTATGAACTAAACCAAAGAAAATACAGGTTCTTACAGGGAGGTCATGGAGGGAGCTACATTTGTCTACTCTTGCTGGATGTGAGCTTCTCCAGTCAGCATTTTATGTCTTTTGTCATTTTCAGTATAATATTTGCGATGCAATCTCCTCAGAAGAATTTTCCCAAAGCAAAAAAACTATATTATTTTTGCTTGACGTATTCTGGTAAATCTGTGGGGGGATTTCTACGACATTGCCACAACTTTATAAGGAGTTTATGAATACTCTTAAGTAACATCGTGTCCTCACTTTGCAAATAGCCAACTCAAATGACTCATATGCATAGGTTGAAAATTATATCTGTAATCAAAGATGAGAGCCAAAGTTGGTCACTGGAAAAGTGCTTAACAAATCTTTGGCTTCTCAGACGGGTTTCATCTGGAGCCAGGATTAACAAGGGAAAGCTTGACCAGAATGGAATGTGAGGTTTGAGCACTGGGGAGAAGACGTCCCCCGGGCTGTGAACCGGCTTTGCTCAGCAGCCCTGGGAGCAGCGTTTGTTTCAATCTTAGGCAATTTTGCTCTCATGACCAGTCAATGGGATGGGAAGAAAACTGGGAAAGGAAGCTGGTTAAACAAATACATTGAAATATGTTTTAAAAGATAAGAGACAAGGGAAAGATCATATAAGGTCACTTCTGAGAGAATGAAAATAATGGCAAACGTATTGATAAGGAAAAGAGCAAGGAAACTGGTCCCAATTTCATAAATAATGGAGTCACAAAAGACACCACTTTTTTGAAATTCATTCTTCCAGAGGGAAGCAGAGTAGAAAATTGGTACCACTAAAGAGTTTCTCATAAAAACATTGTCCTACCATGGGTCACACTGCGTAAATGTGTAAAAATAAAAAGTGATGATAATGTTAAGCAACTAGGTACTCCAAAAATCTCATAGGAGAAAGTATAGGATAAGAAAAAGCATTGCAAACCTTTGGAAAAGTAACACGGAAAAAAACACCTAGACTGGGGTCAAAGAGGCCATTTCTAACTCCGTTTAGTTACTTAGTATGTCTTTATTGGTCTTCTGTCCAGATCACTAAAACTTTCTCCATGTCAGAAAGAAGGCTGTTGCACTTTCTTAGCATTTATGTGTTCACTGGAGTAGCACTTTTAATTTATTTCAAGGACTTTTTCTTTGCATTCACAACTTGGCTAACTTTTTGGAGAAAGAGGCCTAGCTTTCAGCCTATCTTGGCTTTCACATGTCTTCCTCACTACTCTTAATCATTTTTAGCTTTTGATTTAAAGTGAGAGACATGAGAGGTTGGTTCACGAGGCTTAAGGAAAGAAATGCTCTCCATAATATAAAGGTACAAGGTGAAGTACCAAGTCCTATGGAGAAGCTGCGGCAAGTCATCCAGAAGATCTAGCTAAGATAATTGGTAAAGGTGGCTACACTAAATGATAGATTTTCAATGTAAATGAAAAGTTCATCCTAGATGAAATACAGTTTTATTAGAAGAAGATGCCATCTAGGACTTTTATAGCTAGAGGGGAGAAGTCAGTGCCTGGCTATGTATACTGATGGTAGGGTTGTGGGCAGAGTGGGAGTGGAGGTGTGATGGAGGGGTAAGGAGAAGTGGATAGTACTCAGGTTTCTTTTCTCTCTCTTTCTCTCTCTCTCTCTTTTTTTTTTTGTGAGACAGAGGCTCACTTTATCACCCTCAGTAGAGTGCCATGGCGTCATAACTCACAGCAACCTCAAACTCTTGGGCTTAAGCAATTCTCTTGCCTCAGCCTCCCAAGTAGCTGAGACTACAGGTGTCCACCACAATGCCCAGCTATTTTTTAGAAATGAGGTCTCTCTCTGGCTCAGGCTGGTCTGAAACCTGTGAGCTCAGGCAGTCCATCCGTCTCAGCTGCCCAAGTGCTAGGATTACAGGCGTAAGCTATCATTCTTCTCTTGGGAGAGAGATATGTCTTTCATTACAACACGATATATGTGGAAATGGTAGGTTAAGTTTTAAATTTGGTGGTAGGAATCGAAGAACTTCTCTTCCTGTTTCAGATTTGTTACAAAGAGTGCTAGGGGAGAAGGTAGGATAAGGAGTTTGAGAAGAGTGGAGAATCTGAAATAGCCACACTGGAAAATGATATTATTAAATATGCACAGTGTCGCTGGGTAATGTGGAGTATTGGATTGAGATGGAAACCATACATTTCTGGTGGCATCAATCTGGACAACTGTTGGGATGGCTCCAGTAGAGTTCCACAGCCCTGGTACAGGTATCCAGAAAGTATATATTTAGGATGTCTTGGGTGTAGGGTTTGCTAGGCAAGTATTAAGGAAGGACAAAAATCCAAAAGAATGTATCTGTCAGTATTTTCAAATTCTTTTGGATTTTTGTCCTTCCTTAATACTTGCCTAGCAAACCCTACACCCAAGACATCCTAAATATATACTTTCTGGATACCTGTACCAGGGTTGTGGAACTCTACTGGAGCCATCCCAACAGTTGTCCAGATATTTGAAAATACTGACAGATACATAGCCCAAGGGATGAATCACAGAAGCAGTTCTGGAGAGGAAGGAAATAGGGATGGGGGAAGACTGATGGATATAACAAAAGGGGCAAGAAACTAAATATCTCTAGGAAGTAAATGGTCAAAATAGTAAGAATCATTACGTAGAAGAGACTGAAGGGAAGGAAGTTGAAGTGAAAGAGGGATGCAAGTTAATCTAAATATTCTCTTTTTTTAATGTTTTATATTTTATTTAAAAATAATGAATATGTACAGATGAGAAAGAATTTCGGTGATGTGGAGAGAAATTCCAGGAGCTGACAACATTCAGGCCATAAATGTGGGAATAAGCAGCTGAAGGAGCGTAGTTGAGACTGCGAGGGAGCTGACAGCCAAGGTGTTGGGGGCTTGCCTACAGAGACATGCCGGAGAATGGCAGGACTCACATGGAAAGGAAGTCTGCAAGCAGCTGCTGAAGTCTCCAGCAGACGAGGGCATAACAACATTGGCACAAAAGAGTAACAAAGAGGGACAGATGATAGTCAGATGGCCTGAGCCTCAAAGGGGCAGACCTGTGTTTTTTTTTTTAATGTCAGGATGGATGAGCAGTGGTTTGAAAGAAGCCAAGGACGGGGATGTTGAGCCCCCTTCCTATCCTGAAGGTAGTGCAGTGAAGACAAATAACCTGACTTTCCTTGGAAGAACATCAAAGAGAGTGCTTTCCTGAATGTAGCCAGGTATGAAAGCTGAGAAATGGATGGAACTAACAGAGATGGGTTGAGGATGTCATGATGTTGGTTAACAACAGAATAAGGCACCACAAACTGCAGGTGGATGCCTGGAATGGTGGAGAATGGTTTGAAGTTGACTCAAGAGAGGGAGAAAAGAAATAGCTAGTAGGTCTACATCTTGGGCAGTGGTCAAAGGATGTGAGGTTTGGTGGGCTCAGCTGGCCTCAGAGCTTTCAGAATTAATCACAGCTTTTCCCTTGGAGTTGTGGTCACTAGACTACTTAGTTACAGGTAGGATTCATTTTTGCCTATTAGGGAGCTTACTCAAGGTGAGTAGGCCAGCTGAAGGATTTGATTCTCTAGCCTCACCTATTAGGAAGGGCCAGGTCACTGAAGGCTGCGGCTATCCTCAAGGACTGGACTTTTGATCACGTACTAGATTCTGGAGGATGAAAGAATGGTGTACATCAGGGGTCCTCAAACTATGGCCCACGGGCCAAATGCAGCCTGCCAGGACATTCATCCAGCCCACCAGGTGCTTTTGCCGTTGCTGCCTGTCCTGCTTAGCCGCTGACTCGTCCTGGGCCCGCAGTGTGCATGTGTGGAATGTGCGCCACTCTCCAACTCCCCTCCTTCTGTCTATCTGTCTCTCTCTCGACTCCTCCTCTCAGTCTCAGGTGTGATTGGATGAGTCATGAGCTTGCCTGTGCAGAGCCTGCTGCTGCCTGAGGTAAGAACAAGTTAGAATTTATTTTTTTTTAAGGTTAGGAGGTCTATTTTTTTTATATTTTGCAGTTAGTAGGGCCCTTTTTTGTGGTTAAGGGGGGCCTTTTTTTTCTGAAGTTAGGAGGTCTTTTTTTTTTTGCAGATGGGGGTGCCTTTTTTTTTAAGTTAGGAGAGCCTTTTTTTAAAGTTGGTTAATTGGTTGGGGGTGGTTTCTGGGTGGAGAGGGTTGCATCACAGTGATAATGCAAATACTCAGTGCTCAGTGCTAATGCAAATGGTCAGTGCTCAGAGGTAATTCAAATGGTCAGCGCTCAGAGGTAATGCAAATAGTCAATGCTCAGTGGTAATGATAATTATAAGTGCTCAGTGTTAATGCAAATGGTCAGAGCTCAGTATTAATGCAAATTGTCAGCAGTCAGTATTAATGCAAATGGTCAGCAGTCAGTGTTAATGCAAAGGGTCAGTGCTCACTGTTATCACGTGGGGGCCCCAAACTGGTAATCTGCCTAGGGCCCCTTGGGAACTTAATCCAGCTCTGCAGACAGCCAAGGAGTAGGAAACCCAATTTAATTGACAGTAAGTGCATTTATATTCTGATTGCTATTGTGTATGATGTTGTTTGTTGTGTGCTGTGTAAGCCCCAGTTCACACTGTTGTGATCTCTGAGCAGTGCGAGTTCAGCCTTATAAGAATCTAATGTGGCTGAACTCACATTAGATTCAGAAGAAAAAAGGCATATGTGCCTTCTTTTATCCTGCAGGGATTCCAAATTGCTATTAGTAAAATACAGATATATATATATATATATATATATATATATATATATATATATATATATATATATATATATATACAGTGCTCAGAAGACCCATGCAATCAGATTCCTGTGCAAGTTTATAGATTGCAGTGCAGTTCGCACAGGGTGTGTGAACTGGAAAGGTGGTGAAGGAACCGGCTCTGTAATCATGCCTGTTCCCACACCACAACAGTGTAAGCCTGAGGTAAAAGCAGACTTCCACCAATATGGGCACTGGTGAGGCTGAAATGATGTGGACTGGCAAGGCTGCATTGATGGACACTGATCAGACTGCATTGATGGGCAGTTCAGTCTATATGTCTCTGTGTGGGCAAAGAAAAATTGAGTCAAGTGTAGGATATTCGAAGAACAGTGGACTTATGATTACTTTTTCATGCAGTACAAGGAAAGAGCTGTGTGTTTGATATGCCAGAATATAGTGTCTATGTTCAACGAATGTTATTTGCATTGACACTATCAAACTCAACATAAAGATAAATATGATTGTTTGGTTGGAGAAGTGAGAAAAGATGAAATATTAAAACTGAAAAATACATTGACAACTCAGCAAAATACTTTTGTGAAGCAGAAACAGCTAAATACTTCATCACTGCGAGCAAGTTTTCAAGTTGCCAAGCTAATAGCGTGCACTGGCAGACCATTCATGGAGGAAGAATTTGTTAAAGAATGCCTTCTTTCTGTTGCCAAAGAGATGTGTCCAGAGAAGGCCAATTTATTTATTTAGTATGGCGAGTCTTTCAGGACCTACAATTACATGAAGGATTGAAGAAATGCAAGACAATTTGCATCAGCATTTGCAAAACTCCGCAAAAAAAACTTTCCTATTTTTTCCTTGGCACTCAATGAAAGTAATGATATTTGTGATTCTGCACAACTTCCAATTTTTATTCGTGGGATGAATGACTATTTCAAAGTCACAGAAGAGCTTGCTGCACTGCAAAGCATCAAAGGAACAACTACAGGATAGGATATTTATGAAAAGGTTTGCCAAACTGTGAATGGTTTGGAGCTGGACTGGGCTAAACTATCCAGTGTGACAACTGATGGTGCTCCTAGCACAGTGGGGTCTAAGAAAGGAGTAATTGCTTGCATTAACCAAAAGATGGACAAACATAACCATTCTCATCCAATAGCCATACACTGCCTCATCCACCAACAAGCGCTGTGTAGTAAATCACTGAAGTGGGACTCTGTTATGAAAATTGTGGTATCTTGTATTAACTTTATTAGAGCTAATGCACTAAACCACAGACAATTTCAGGAATTTCTGTCTGAGCTAAATGTTGCCTGTGAAGATGTTCTGTACCACACAGAAGTCCTTTGGCTGAGTCGAGGGAGAGTTTTGAAACATTTCTATGACTTATTTCCACAGATTCCAGCTTTTCTGCTTTCAAAAAACAAAGAAGTACCAGATGATGCAGAATGGAAATGGTGCCTTGCCTTTCTGACAGATGTAACAGAGCTACTCAACAGTTTCAATGTGCAACTTCAGGGAAAGGGGAAGCTCATCTGCGACATGCAATCACATGTGAAAGTATTTGAAGTAAAATTAGGCCTCCTCATCAAACAAGTGAAGGAAGAAAATTTCTGCCATCTCCCCACAACCCAAAATCTGTTAGCGGGAAAACTATTGGTTGCATTCCCAAAAAAAACATGTGTGGATTCACTGGAAAAGTTGCAAAAGGAGTTCCAATTTAGATTTAAAGAGCTTCATCTCCATGAACAGGACATACAGCTTTTCCATAACCTGTTTTCTATTGACATTGAAAATGTGGATAAAATTTACCAAATGGAACTGGCTGAACTGCAGAATTGTGACTTTCTGAAAGACACATTCAAGTCAAGCAGCCTTCCTAATTTCTATGCATCTCTCCCCTCTGGGACATATCCCAATCTCAGGAACCATGCACTCAAAATGGCAACCATCTTTGGTCTCACTTATATCTGTGAACAGACTTTTTCCAGAATGAAACCTCCGAAATCTCCAACCAGATCTAGACTAACTGATGCACACTTGCATCACTTGTTACGACTAGCAGTGACAAATATGGAACCGGACATTGACCATCTCATTAGCCAAAAGCAGGCCCATAGTTCCCATTGAAATATGGGTAAGTTTCTTGATTTAACTTTTCTTGTTCTTCATTTTAAATATTGTATTTGTTCCCATTTTGCTTTTTTACTTCAAAATAAGATATGTGCAGTGTGCATAGGAATTTGTTCATAGTTGTTTTGTTTTGTTTTTTTAAACTATAGTCCGGCCCTCCGACGGTCTTAGGGACAGTAAACTGGCCTCCTGTTTAAAAAGTTTGAGGACCCCTGGGTACATGAATTTAAGCATTCAACAGTGAAAATTTAAGTATTCTGTTTTGGCTGAGCTTCCTCTAAGCGTCATTAAGAACCCAGGCTGCAGACAAGATGTTTAATACATAGAACATTTTCTTTTTCTTCACCATTTGAAAGTAAGCTGCAAAACTGATGCTCCAGTACCCCTAGAATCCTTGTGTATATTTCCTGCAAACATGACCTTGCTTTTACATAACCACAATACTTCATCCAATTAGGAAATTAACAGTGATGCTTTACAGGGATGGTACCACCTGGTTTGTAGACACCATTTCAGTTTTGTTCATTTTCTCAATAATGTCCCTTATAACAAAAAGATTCAGTCCAGAATAATACACAATAATATACTCATCATGTCCCTTAGTCTCCTTCAGTCTGGAACAGATTTTCAGTCTTTCCTTTGGTTGCCTAACCTTGACACTTGAGAACATTACAGACCAATAACTTTGCAGAATGTTTCTTAGCTTGGCCTTGTTTGATGTTTGCTCTTGATTGGATTCAGATTATGCATTTGCTCAAGAATATATGAGCAGTGATGACACATTCTTCTCACTGAATTCTATCAGATGGTAAGTGATTTCTGTTTGCCCTGTTTGCCGATGATGTTTATACTTTGCTCTCTTGAGTCAAAGTGGTGTCTATAAGGCCTCTCTAGTGCAAAGTTCCTTTTACCTTAGAAATTAATAAATACTTTGCAGGGAGATATGTTTTAAGCCATGTAGTCTCATCCTTATCAAATTTTCAATTTATTCATGAATTTATTTACCACTAAATGGATTTCCTATTTCATCCAATGGATTATAACCTAATACTACCATTATTTTTATGCTCAAATTGTCCCAACTTTGGCTAGAAGGAGCCCATGCAAGCTGGCTTCTGTTTCTTCTTGACATGTTCCTAACATCCTTTTACCACTTCCTTACTTTTTAGTACAAGTGTCCTGCCTGTATATTGCCTGCCCTAGCCCTGAAAATTACCTAGTCTCCCTTCCCCCGCCCCTGTTTCTTTTGCATGGATATGGAAGTGATTTTGTGTATGTACCTACGTACATTATTTTTCCTAGCTTTCTCCACTGAGAACAGCTGGGGGCAATGACACTCCAGTAGCAAGGAATGCACCTAACACTCAAGTCTTGGATTTTAAATACTGGTGAATACCCACCCTGGGCCACCCCTCCATGGGGCTCACTCCTCATCCTGCCCAAGTCTTGACACTCTCTGCCAACTCTCCCCTTCCCTCTGCTTGGGCCACCTCCTATCTTTGATCAAGCTTAGACTCCTCACCCAGACATACCCACATGGGGATGCCTTTCTTAGCCTGGTTGGGCTACCGCTGACACCCCAGTATGTATCATCTACATCCTGCTTGGTCACTGGGCCACTGCAGACCCTTCCTGACACACACGGATCTAGGTAGGATGACTGCTTTGCTCTGTTCCACTTAAAGGATTTAGGGCTGAATTTTTCAGAAAGGGAAGAGAAAATTTATGAAAGGCTTTTAGAATAGACAACAAAGGGCTCCAGGGACTACAGACTTGTGATTTGTCATTTTTTAAATCTTAATCTTTACAACTATCAAATTTTTATTATTATAAATTATTAATTTATCTGAGATAAATAAAATTCAGTGAGTTGATTGATATCTTCCCAATACTCGGAGAAAGATGGAATGAGCTACCCTCATATAGTCTTTTGCTATTTCAAAGAATGTGGTCTGGAAAAGTTTTAAGAATTCCAGGTCTATCCCATTACTATTCATAGTGAATAGTAAACCATGCAAAATTCCAGCTCCTCACGTCATGATCACGATGGTTTGAAGGGAAGCCTGGCTTCATTCACAACACAATCAGCTATTGGGACTATAATTACCACCTAGTGAATGCCATTTTCTTTATTTCTCTTAATTTTTTTATGCACATTATTGAGTATTGGTGTAGATTAAGAATATGGATTATTTTTATAAGTTTTTATGAGACTAGAAAATTAACTCACAAAATGTTAACTTTAAATAAAAATTCATTCTTTTCCTCTTGCTCACAAAGTGTCAGATTTGTTTAGAAAAGTGGTGTGTGCATGTACGCATCACATTTTGCATGCAAGTTAGGGGTTTCTTTTCAATGGAGTGTTTTGTTTGTTTGGGTTTAAGAGACAGGGTCCTGCCCTGCCACCTAGGCTCAAGTGCAGTGGCACAATCATAACTTTCTGCATCCTTGAACTCCTGGTTCAAGCCATCTTCCTGCCTTAGGTTCCCCAATAGCTGGAACACAGGCCTGTGCCAACACATCCAGCTATTTTTTTCTTTTTTTATAGAAATGGGGTCTTGCTATGTTGCCCAGACTGGTCTCTAACTCCTAGCCTCAAATGATCCTCCTACCTCAACCTCCCAAAGTTCATGAGCCACCACACCCAGCCTGCATGCAAGATATTTCTGTATAGTTTTATTTTAGTACATGCTAAGCCACTTCTTAACATCTTCACATTTATGGAAGTGTATTTATTCTGATCATTTAAAATTCAATATGTAGGGTGGCTCCTGTGGCTCAAAGGGGTAGGGCACTGGCCCCATATGCTGGAGGTAGGGGGTTCAAACCCAACCCCGGCCAAAAACTGCAAAAAATAAAATAAATAAAATTCAATATGTAACCATACAAACAGATGCACTATTAATTTTTTCACTTTACCTTTTTTTGTGATATCATGAATATGTTTAATAACAACTTGAAAGTGAAATAGTTGATTTGATTGTTTACTTTCATAAAGCTCAAGAAGGAATGGTTCAGGTACTATTAAATTTAATATTTTTCATTGAGGGTTTGTAATGGATTTTTTTTTTTTTTTTGGTAAATCTATTCTTAAAACTGGCACACCTTATTTCATTTAAAATAAGCTGTTCTGAAATTCAATAGTGGCCAAGCTAGAATGTTATTTTCCTCCTGGAGTAGGGGAAAGGTAATTTCTCTTTTCTCCCAAAAACAAATAGAAAGAAATTCATTATTTTGCTCTGATACTAACCTATATTACATTTTATAGGTTTTTCATTTGTTCTAAGAATGCTGAAACTGCAGTAATTTTAACAGCATATTTTTCCCTGAATTTATGTGTTTAGAGGTCTGTTATTTTAAAAAACATAGGAGACTACACCAAATGCAACGACTTTACAAAACAATTAGAATACAAATTTTAATAAAGGCTATGATACCCTAGGTGTTTTATTATAATTTACTAGTTTGGCTGATGAGTTCACCTTTTGATTCTATGAAAGATGATGACTGTATATACCCATCAGCTTTCAATCTCATCAGAAATTCTTTTGATCCTTTTCTCCTATCTTACCTTTTTTTCCTTCTTATCTTGAAATAACACACTTTTTCTCTATTAATAGGTATATGGGATTCAGGAGTAATATTATCCTTTCTGCTTGCATTACAAAATGAAAATGAACACGCACTCAGCCCTGAGTGTGGTTTATGATTTAATAATGCCGCGGCTCCTGATTCCGTCAGTATTCTGACTTCTGCAAGCATATTTTAAGGGCACCCAATCTCATGCACACCTCATGTCATGTGGGTTGTAGGAATAAATGGCAAATCTCCAAAGCAGTCTGCCACTAAGCACCATATCAGGTGTAAGGAAAGATGTAAACGACCCCATTTGGGCAGTTTTTAATTCCACCAAATCATTTTCTCTAGCTAACTCATAACAATTTACATCTTTACTTTGAGTGCTTTAACACTTGTACCAATAATTGAATATATATATATTTTTTTAATTAATTGACCATAAAAGAATTTCTGTCTTTTAGTTACAGCGCAAAATGTATAAATGTTTTCACATCTTAAGATACAATATAATTCAATTATGTATACATGTTTTAAAAGAAAGGTGTGTGTAGCCTATGATAGTCTGTAAAAAAGATTAACTTCAATCAAATGTTATCCTATTTTTAAGTCCGTAAAATGTTTTGTAATATTTTGTAATATAAAGCAAATGAAGTATAGTGTTGTTATCTATCTAAAATCTAAAATCATCTGTTATCTAAAATCATATCTAGCATATGTTTTCCTACTTTTTCTGAAACTTCATTCCCCAAACTCAAATTAATAATTATTTCACAGGGAAGAAGATGTTTTTACCTACAATTAAATTCCTGATTAGGTGTACATGTGCAGTTTGGTATGATGGACTAGACTACCTCTGGTTACCCCACTCCTCACCCCCGTGTCACTGTAAGTAGTTGTTTCAGGTTTTCAGGGAAGCATGCTATCTAAGAGCTAGAACTAATTTTTAACATTTGCATAATAACACATGTCCAGCTGGTTGAACTGCTGACTTAAATCCATCTTTTAAAGATAGAGTAAGGCCCTGCACAAATGTGGAAAGGTCGAGTTATGCTAATGAGAACCATTTAGTCGGCTGCTTGACACTTACTGGACATGATAATCAAATTGCAGAACAGGCAGCAAACTCCTATGTGTGGGATGGCTCTTAAATCTGTGAGGTGTGCAAGAAACAGCTGAACCTTCAGCTTCCTTCAGCTTGGGGAAATATGTGAGTCTGAGGCAGCCCAGAGAAGGACCAAGGGAAAAGGATGGCTTGTGCTGCTCAGCAGCGACCCTGCTTGTGGCTTAGGACCGGGGACAAGGAAAGAGCAAAACTGCACGTTAAGACAGGAGCAAAGCTAGGACGATTCTGTCATAGGGTTGAGATGAAAGGAAGAAAGCAAGGAAAGGAATTGAAAAAAAGACAAGAAAGGGTAAAATTTTAGCAGTGAACATGAATGATACAGGAGAGGAGAAAAAGGTATTCACCCACTGTCAGAAAACTACGTGTAGGGGATGAAGCTGTGGGGGAGGGGAAGGAGGCCAGACAGGATCTTTTTTACTTATACTAAGAATAGCCCAGTATGGCATCACTAAATTAGGGAATCAACTTCATCAGTCTTGGATAATAATTTATAATCTAAATTGAATTTGAAAAACAGCAAAAAGGGAAATTAATTTAAACTCTGGCCAAGCCCTCCTATTAATTTTATGTGACAACAATTCCTTTAGGCCTGGAGCCAGAAGACCCCAAAACTCTAGGACTTGTTAGCTTTTCTCTGGATCCTTTTAACAAACCATGATCCTCTCAATCATTACTTTTCTTCTCCCCTGGTCCAGCTTTTGACCTTCGCCAATAGATGTACGTAAATTAACAATATATCTTGTACAATTATATTCCAATGTTTACATATTTTATGAGAGTAGCTAGTACAGAAATAATTATTGACATCTAAATAATAAACAATGCTTCACAGTATCTCCCAGTATGACCAAATACTGTACAAGGGGAAAACAGGGGCATTCTGAGAAGAGTGGATTTATGAGATACAGAGAAGGCTATAATTTTAGACTAAGTAACGTAGTTGGATGCTAGCAAGGAGTAGTCAGTAAGGAGATAAACGCACAAAGTGTGCTGTGAGGCTACAGAGCTATCTCGTTTAGCAAATATTTTATATTTCTACAATTGTGTTTGCAAAGGCTGTTTTAAGAAACAATGTTTCTAACAATATTCTGGTAAATAAATAAGTTTAAATGATTGTGGGAATGTGGCATATTACTTTTGGAGATTCACAATGTAAGTGACCAAACTAAAGGTTATGTAATGTTTATACAGCTTTGAAAACTTGTTTAAAATAGTTTCATTTATTTGACCCTAAAAACTTCCTGTATTTAAGCCTAATAATTTCCTGTAATAATACCATCCTGCAATACAAAACTTTAAAAACTGATAATGTTTTTTCCATTTATCTGCTTATATATTCTTTTCTGAGGTCATATCATTTGAATTATCAAGGATTCAAATCAAGTTTTAACATCTGATAAAATCCTCTCAATCATTACTTTTCTTCTTAAAATAGTTTACCCCTACCTCACATATTAATTTTTGCTAAATTAAAGTTAAAATTTTTTCTAAATTAAAAAAGAAACTGAGATTTTTAAAGTTGAATTCATTAATCCTTTAACAGGGAAGAACTGACATATTTATTCAAATAAATCTATCTTAGAGAATCTTCATTTGTTCTAGTCATCATTTGGGTAGGGGGAGGTGATCAGTAGATTTCTAAAGTTTTCTTCATATAGGATTCTTCTTTTGTTGTTATTGTAGCTGATACTGTTAGTGAAATCTGTAGTCTCAAAACCACGTAATAGAGAAAAATATATTTTTCTGCACATTTATTATATATTAACTAAGTATCTGATGTAATAAAATTTTGAGAGTGATTACCTTAGATTCTCTAGATCAACTTATATTACCTGAAAATAATTATAATTTTTTTATTTTTCATTTTCTTTTGTTACTGCTTCTTGTTTCCGTTTTGTCTCTCATTGTATTTGGATTGAAATATTATGTTCCTGATAATAACAGACACCCTTATACCATTTTTTTGTGTTAAAAGGAATGACTGTAGTTTTCCATCATTAAATATAATGGTGATTGATTTAAGGTAGGTACTAATTCTCTTATTAAAGAGGTATTCTTCAAGTCCTAACACGCATACAGAGTTAACATAGAAAAAGAAGTTTCATTTCATTGTGGGCTTTCAAAACCTTTCTCAATGACCATATGGTTTATCATTCTTATCTTTTGAAAGAAAAATGTTTATTGTATCCCATAAACTCCCTTTACATTTCTGGTTCACCCTAGTTAATTGTGGTGGATTGTCTGTAACTAAAGCAAAGAATATGCTTTGCTATTTACTATTATTTAATTTAATAATTAACTTTCACATAGCTTCCTAACAATAATTGCTCTGAGGTTTTCTTTGGCTAGAGAGGGTAAGAGAAAGAAAAAGATCTTTTATTGGGTGGTGCCTGTGGCTCAAAGGAGTAGGGCTCCAGCCCCATATGCCAGAGGTGGCGGGTTCAAACCCAGCCCCGGCCAAAAACTCAAAAAAAAAAAAACATCTTTTGTAGGGATTTTTAGCAGGAATATGATCATCATTCTATATACCCCAAAATGGTTTATTATTTTAATGTGTAATGTAAGAAAAAATATGAGTTTCTGACCAGGCGCAGTGGCTCATCCCTGTAATGCTAGCACTCTGAAAGACCAAGGAGGGTGGATTGCCTAAGCTCATGAGTTCAAGACCAACCTAAGCAAAAGTGAGATCCCATCTCTACTAAAAAAAGAAAACTGAGGCTGGAGGATCACTTGAGCCCAAGAGTTGGAGATTGCTGTGAGCTATGATGCCATAGCACTCTACCTAAGGCAACAGCTTGAGACTCTGTCTCAAAAAAAAGAAAGAAAGAAAGAAAACAAAAGAAAAGAAAAATATGAGCTTCTTAAAGATTCTTACAAATTAACCAAAAAATATATATATATAACTTAGAAATCTGTAAGTAACTTTTTTTAAGTTAAAAATCTTATTTCATGAGTATCAATATGTTTTGGCTTCTTTAAAAATATTATGTTTAAAAATTTTTTACGTGTCTGGCTTGGCACCGCACCCGTAGCTCAGTGGCTAGGGCACCAGCCACATACACCATTCGCATCAGCCCAGGCCTGCCAGTCAATGACAACTACAGCCAAAAAATAGCCAAGCATTGTGGTGGGTGCCTATAGTTCAAGCTACGTGGGAGGCTGAGGCAAGAGAATCACTTAAGCCCAGGAGTTTGAGGTTGCTGTGAGCTGTGATACTACGGCACTCTACTGAGGGTGATAGCTTGAGACTCTGCCTCAAAAAAAAAAAAAAAAACAAAATTGTGTGTGTGTGTGAATTTTGGTAAAAATTAGCTTCCTATTGATATAGATTCCTCTATTTTCTTGCATTTATCAAAAAAGAATGCAAAATAAGCATTGTTTAAGAAGAAAGGATTGAAGTCAAGCATACATGGGGAACATTGACCTAAATAAAGTGCCACAGGTTCGGTTGGCGCAGAACTTCTCAGAACTCTGAGAGAGAATTCCTTGATTCTCTCAAGTGGGAGAGGCATGTAATAAGCAAGTGGTGATTTCTAAACTTATTTAATGGAACTACTTTGTCCTGATCGTCTTGAGGAACTCAAATCGATCTTATACTCATCATAGACAAACAAGTAGGTAAGGTAGATACAGACATACAGGCAATTACAGAGCAATTTTTGAAATATTGCTGTAATTTCCCTATGAATTTTATCAATATTTTAAAATGAGTCATGATTTGTCTACAATTCAACCTTATTTTCAGAAAGCACTTTTTTCACTGGAGTTCCTTGTTCCCCGTGATTGTCAGCCTACAGATCTCCTTTAGAGTTCAACATAAGCAGAGTATTTTTCCCTTAAACTTTTACCTTGTCAATATTTTCTCTCCAGCATTACTTGAGTATTTTCTTTATAGAAAGAGCAACAAATGCTGTTGGCTGCCATGTAAGAAAGAAACTCTGAGTAGAGACTACCTAAAATGAGCCAAGACATATCAGAGTTAAGGATTCTTAGAAAGAAATCTTGAAAAGACTTAAATGAGGAAAAACATAGGCACATTTCCTACATAAAATTATACCACCACGGCAGTACAGAACTAAACTTAGCTAAAGATTTTTAAACGCTTAGCCAATGATGCACAGAATATGTAGGTTGAATACTATCATTTGGAAGACTAGGACTCGACCCATTGATGTACACACACAGAGAGTCACACGTGTATTCACCCAGATACATGCACCTACATGCCTAAATTTTAATTAGGCAATGCAAGCGAAAATCTCAAAAAAGGAGAAAAAGTAAAGGTAACATTTTACCTCTTTCCTGATATTGCTCAGTCTCAGCCTACACAAACAGAATTTTTTCATTTTAATTATACCTCCCTATCCCTATAGTTTAGTAAGATAAGATCCATCTTAGCATTCAATTGTGAAATATGGCTTATTTAGTTTGTTCACATGTCGTAGTATGTCACCAGCTAGGAAAGGTCATTTGCTTAACATGTTCGCTTGGCTTCAAGGCCACAGAGGTGCTTTAGATTTCATCAGACCTAATCAGCTAGGCCATGCAGAGCCCAGAGTAAGAAGCGATCTTACCGCAGAACTTCAGAGGAGGGCTAGTAACTAAAATGTAAATATCTTCACATTATTTATTACTTAATGAGAAAAATGGGCTCAAACTTTGTATCATTTTTCATGGACTCACGCAGACATTTCTGAAAATTTAAGCATATAGATTAAAGCACTAAGACTAAAATGTAAAACATGCAAGATATGGCCCTAGCACCAGAGGTGTCCAACCTGGGGCCCGCAGGCCACATGCAGATTATTTAAGGCCTAATTTGCTTTTATGTGGTGACACAAAAAGTATGCATGGATCTTTCAGACTTTTTTTTTTTTGCCCATCAGCTTTCATTAGTGTATTTGTATTTAATGTGTGGCCCAAGACAACTCTTATTTTTCCAAGGTGCTGCAGAAACACAAAAAGGTTGGACCCTCTGCATCAACTAGCCCAAGTATTTCCTATGATCCAAACATATATACACAAACCAGGAACTTCTTTCAGTATCTGATAAAAAGATTTATTAAAAAGTCATATGTCTATGGCTCATCCATGTCATAGAAATAAGTCTATGTGGTCTTTGTGTCCCTACCTCCTGAGGCCATCTTACGATGCACCATTGAGGCAGGAGAAAAAGAAGTGATAGCAGCACACCTGTTTCTGAAAGGGGGAAGGCCCATCACGCAGGAGCTCAGCGCTTCTGTTTTAGCAAACATGGTCCTCATTATCCCTATTCCACTTGTCAGACTACCAGGAACAGACAGCCTTTCATCTGGAAAAACACAGTCCTTACATTTCCCTTGGCAAGCAACAAACAACCATGATTCCCTTGTTTTCAAGGTTTCAGCCATGGCAATTTTGGCAATTTCGTTTGACCTCTCCCTACCATGAAATGCAATTAATGACTTGTCTAAGAGCTCCTCGCTGGCACAACTGCACTGGCAGGGGTTGCAATTCCAGCCTGCCCAAATGGTTCGCAAGAACAAGATGTGTAAGAAGCAGTCCCCAGACCTCAAGTTAGAGAAGAGGTCATGAGTCTTGGGCGACCAGGGGCATCCCTGACTATTGGGGTACAACTGTTCCTCTGGCTCCACAACAGGAACCTTCCAAGCGCCATACATTTTTAAGGGACAACGTGGTTTGCATGTTAGCAAAACGCAAAAACAAGCAGTTTGTGTGAAAATGAGACCTGCCCAGCCTTTATCATTCACAAGTTCCTCCTGTAGATAAATCCTGGAATCCTGTTTCTGGCCCCATTGGCTGGGATGGGAGGCAGCACAGCCATCACAGCACAAAGGGCTGCTGGCTCCTTCAGACTCCACGCCACTGTCTGCAGATCCTGCACTCAAGTGTCTATTTATCCCCCACTCTCTTTTCTGGGCAGTCTAAATACTAGTCCTTCTCTATGAGCGTCCTCCCTGCCACCAGCATTTGCAGCTTCCACCAAGTTCTGAAGACAGTTGCGAGCAACTGAAAGGAGGGGTTGACCTAAAACCCCCGATTCAGGAGCAGAAATCACAGGAAGGCTGAAGGCTCAGCCACGGGGCAGCGAAACCCATTTCAGCGCTTCTGGGAAACAGGGATTCACCAGGTCACCACTGCACCACCGGCCACTCGCCCCTAGTCCTTGGTGACTTCTCTCTACCCCTGTGCCTTTCTCTGCTTGGGCAGCGGGGGACATTTTACATGTAAAAGATCTAATTCTGGAAAGCGTCAACTTGATGAGAGCTTTATATTCCCGGTATGCAGATCAGTATATTGCACACCCAACGTTCCAAGTAAATTTTTGCTGCAACAATTACATAATTGTAGTTACTGAGCTCTTCTCTGCTCTGTTGCTAATCGGGGGCGAGGTTTGTGTCCTCAGAGGGGTGTAGCCACATTCCCAGTGGCACCCTTGCCTCCTCCCCTGAATCTGCACACTGAGCCGGGTAAACAGCCGCGTCCCCTCCCTCTCTGCGGCCGCTCGGGAGGCGGTGGCGAGCGGGTCAGCGGGGAGTCGGGCTCCCCGGGCCTGTCTCTCAAGGAGACGGTGGGGATGGGGCGCCCTGACAGCCCCCCTGACCCCGGGGAAAACCACGTCGTCTGTCTCTGCCGGTCCACCGGATCGGAGGGAACAGGCGCCCCTGCCTTCTTCTCCCTCCATCCCTAATTCCTCCGTCTCCCCGGGATGTCCAGGAGTCCCCGCCGATAAGGTTGCTCCCTCTGTTCTTTCCCAGCTCTTCCGTCTTTGGTAGATACAACCACTTACGGGGGGAAGGGCAACGGTGAGATTTGGGGTGGGAATAGGAATTTAGGTATGGATTCAGCTGAGAAAAACAAATGAAAGCGGGGAGCTGAACAGAATGAAACCACTTAATATGTTTCCAGAAGTGCAATTAATTTCTAGTGAGAAAAAAGCAATACTCATGGTGGTTTATTTTTTTAAGCTCAATGAATCGAAAAGCTTGAAACGAGAATAAGGTTTAAGTACAAAAGAAATTCCTTTCCTAAGCCAATTTCTAATTGCCCACAATATCCAGAATAAATTACAATATAAAATAAATAATGTCGACCACATACTATCAAAATATACATATATTTCTGATTTGTTTTCAAGAAATTTTATACTAGTAAACTTCATCAATCATATAGAATATCTTCCAATAATCTCCACTAATTTTAATTAAGCTGTTCTGTATGTCTGACCCATGGGCAGATAACAGTCCACATGCACATCTTACAACTTTAAATTTGCCTTGTGGGTAAAAGAAAAACTATAGTCAGGAGACCTGAGTTCGAATCCTCATGCACCTGTTACTGGCAACCTTTCTGTAGATTGTTTGGACTGTACAATGATAATACAGGGTTAATAATAGTGATTACTTTGAAGGATTGTTGTGTGATTGTTACCTTAGTTACTACATGTAAAGACTTAAAACTATTTCTGACAGTTATCACACAGTATATATTAGCTATTATGTTTGCTAATTAATTCTGCTCAAATGATAAGAAAACCTGGGCCATTTAAAACTGTTATAACAAAGTATTTTTGAATGGAATAATATCGTCTTTTTCATATATTTTGTTATTTCTGAACTTCTTTTCAATAAATACATAAATTTTAAAAATCTGTAACTAATATATAATATATATTATAATTAATATATCCAATGACAGAGTTCATTAGTAGGCTTTTTAAAAGATAATCAGTCTTTAAAATTCTGTTTTGAAGAAGTTGGGAGACACATCCAAATCTTGAGCTTATTTTGCATGAAAGCATTAATCCTATTTATTTGAAATCAAGGTCAACAGTACAAATGCTGGGGATGGTTAATGAACCAATGTGCAAAGGATGTGTCACTAGTAGTCCCCTTCCTGACTGGAATCAATAACATACCTACTAATGACACCTGCTTATGGTGGGACTAAAGAGGAAGGTGTCATCCATCCAGATGTAATAGAAGAAACTATCATTTTCAATGCCAACTGCCTCATATTTTATATTTTTGTGTGAGCCAAACATTTAGCTAGGATTAGCTAAATCCTTCCACTTTTCAACTAGCTTTTGTGCACAAATACAAGCAAACAAACAAAAAATTACTAACTTTTAGTTGTGTTCTGTCAATCCATTCAATCACCTTGAAAATGTATTTTTATAGAAGCAGAGTAATTAAAATTCAAAGTAATTATTCTCAAGTTTAAAGAAAGGGCAAGCATCAACCCCATATCATTTCAAATAATCACTAAAAAAACATAAAATCATCCCATATACAGTCTCATAAACTCTTTGTAACCTCTCTAATTTTATTCCCTTCACGAAATGATAAAGAATAATATCTGATGAAATCTATAAATTATTTTTGAGACTTTTAGTTTAATTTTTAAAAAAATAAAAACCTAAATCCTAGGAAGTAAAAATTATACAAATATTTGATTAGGAGGTAAGGAATATCTCCATGTAAAGATGTTTTGAGGACAAAAAAAATAGAATTCTAATCTTTCTGATGTTCCCGTTAGCTAAGATTTAGCAAATCTATTTTTTCCCTCTGAAATTTCTAGATGTACATGATCAGGTGGTGGTGGATGTTGGTTATGGGAAAATATTTTTTGGAGACTACCACCTTCAGAACACTTATTTAAAGCCCGTTATTCTAAGGAACTAAGGAAGAAAGTATGTCTTAATTGACAAAAAGAACAACCATCAAAATAAACCATCGCCCTGGACGGCCAGTTACACCACTGCTAGGAGATTTTTTCTGTGCTTGGGTTTCAGACTTAGCACCGTAACCTGCAGCTGCAGCTCACAGCCACCAGAGGTCAGATTTTTACATTCGTCCCAAATAAATGCTAAACTTTATCCTGAAATAATGGTGTTTCTTTTCACAGCACCTCATTTTGTTCTTCAATTCACTTTTATCACCAGCAAATATAAGAATATGAAAGATATATTTTACTTTCCCAGGTGGAAATGGCTTCATGCTAAAACTACAAGGAGTAGGAGGACATTAAGATGACAATTCTTTTAAAAGGATGGATGTGATACTAAGGAGGAAGGGCAAAAACCAAACAGCCTACCAATCATTTTGAAAAGACAAAAGAGAAGGCAAAAATTTACATGAACATTTTGATGATTAAAATTATATTAGGATATCTGTTCTTATTCATGAATATAAAGCCAACCTCTCCCCAAATAATAAAAACAATAGTAGTAAGAGTGAGGATAGGGGCATTCAACCTATATTGAATGCATTGTTCTAAGCATTTTCTATACTACTATAACATCACTTTAGGGATGAGGAAACCAAGCACAAAGGATTTTCTAAGAGTTATGAGGATCCTGGAAAATACTCCTATCTTTTGCAATGATAATCTTACATCTGAGTGTTTGGCTAAAGAAATGAATTCAAATAGATGGGGTAGGAAAGCTGTTGACATGAAGATACTGTATTCATCCAAGGGATATTTTTAACAGCAGAATTTGGAAAAAGCCCAACTATCTAATAATAGTAGAATAATCAAAAAAATAGTAAATAATATTTAGTCATTACCATTAAAACTATGAAGATTCGAAGCAACAAGGAAAATGTTCAGTGGAAAGGAAGACACAATTGAGAAAATACTATCTGTACCTTAAGTACAATTATGTAAAATATGTGCATAGATGGATAAGGAGAAAGGAAGAAATCTGCTAGGAAAACAACATCTTTGTTAGGATGTAGAATTGTAGGGATTAAATACAAAATTTCAAAAATTTTAGCACTAATAATCCTGGAAAACATTTTTTAAATATTGCCAAAGGATGCAATGTGAAGAATGTACCCTCCTGGGACTTTACAGTGTAAGCCAGCTCAATTTATTTCACATAGCCTTCACCCCATTAGTGAAGTTAGTGTACTAGCCGGGGTTAGTGTACTAGCCACACCCAGACCTTCCTACTTACCACATCTAGGCTGGCCAACTGCACATCTCAAACAACACACAAGATTAAACAATAGCAGTTACTGACTGTTTATTAGTAGTAATAATAACACACCAAATGCGAGCAGAGTTTGTTTTTAAAATGTCACTGCTTAGCTTATTTCAAGTCTAACTCCTTATGAATAAACATTGCCACATACAATCCCATGGTGCTGCCTGCAGGATGATATTCCAGAATAAAGCAGAGAGAAAAATGCAAATGGATCTGAATTTAGGAAAACGGAGAGGCCACACTGCACAATCAATGGGGCATGGCCTCACCTGGCCCTCCAGCAACCTTATCGCACCCCTGAGTCCAAAGACACAACACACTGGAAATATGAAATGTCTCAGGGAAGCATTGCTACAAAAGACAGGGTGGTTTAACAGAACAGAACAAAAACCCTCTACCTCTCTTAATTGCTTTCCCTCCCTACTCTTTTCCATAACAGCAACCTTCCTTTCAGGATGACCACCCAAGAATAAGTATCCAGATTTGGGGCTCTCCTGCAGAATAAGTGAATGGGCACAGTGCCTGGACAACTGTACATTCTAAAAAGTTTCACAGCCCTTAAAAGTCAAAGTGATATTCTTTCTAGAGAGCAAAGCCAATGGGGAACCAATCTTTAAAATTATACCCTTCCCTCTATGACTACATAGGTTCTTCCCCAGCCATGAGTGTTCCTTTTAAAAGGAATTACCCACCAATAGGAAATAAGAAACCTATTTCATCCTTATAACCTCCAGCCATTGGTCAAAACCCACAACTGCCCTTCTTTCTATTTCCCCCCACACTATCTACATTGAAATAAACCCAGAAACGCAGTCATGGCACTACCATCACAGAGAGGCAGAAAATACAGCAGCAGACACTCCCACGTGGTCAAGTAAATCACCCCACTGGCTTTGTTCAGAGCAGCTTTGGAGAACAGATGATGGAAGCAAAACAGTGACAAAGCCCCTGAGCCTAGAAAGAAGACAACATAGGGCAACAGCAGTCCGGCACACAGAGGAGAGGATAAGGGCTCATTCATTCATTCAACAAACATTCATGGACCATCTACTGTACACCAAGCACTGTTCTAGATACTTGGGATTCACCAGTGAACAGAACAGACACAGACCTGTCTTTTTGGAGCTTATATTCTAGCAGGAACTCAGATGATGCAAGAAAAGGAATTCAAACCAAATCAAGATCAGATATATTCTTTTGGCCATATTCCAGGACAAGGTGGCCAATTTCACAGGGAAAAAGAATCATAGAATGATTGTCTAGCACATTCCCATATTCCTGGTTACTTATTTGTGTGTGTGTGTGTGTATCTATGTGCAAATACACGTGATTATCATTCCATAGTGTTGATCAATTGCCAATCATTCATTTTTACTCATTTTATAAATAAGGATCAAGTATCTACTCTTTGCCCAGTTCTGGCTAGGTCATGAGTTTTGCTATCTTTATAAAATTCTTGGTTAAAGCACCCCTTCAAGGGATTGTGGCCTGCAGATACTCAACTGGGTAGAATCATCCTGACTGTTAAAGACTCTGGTCCTCAGAAACAACAACCCTGGAAAGTGTTCTCCTAGAGAAGACTTCTTTGTGGAAGTTTCTTTTTATCAAAGTTTTGTGTTTTTTAATTGACGTGCTTTCCTTTCTGAGGGGATGGCACAAAGACACCCACAGTGCCATGGGCATTAACACACACTCACATATCTGCTAAGATGATGCAACGTGTCTGTTTTGTTCACTGACACATCCTAAGCATCTAGAACAGTGTCTGGCTTATAGCAGATGCTCCAGGAATATTGGTTGAGTAAACGCCTGAGCACTTATCCTCTCCCGTGTGCCAGAGTGCTGTCGCTCTGTGCTATCTTCTTTCTAAGTCAGTGGTTATCAACCTTCCTAATGTCACAACCCTTTCATTCAGTTCCTGTGGGTCGCGACAGGTCAACACAGGCTGAGAACCACTGTTCTAAGCTCTGGGTCTTGGTCACTGTTCTCCTAGTGTTGTCTGCTTCCCCGAACTGCTCTGAACAAAGCCAGCCACCTGATTCCTTGCCACTATCAGGAAGTTACCCACAACAAGGGCTTGTGCCACTACCAAATCTCTGCCCCTCAGTGGTCAAACTCAACACTCAGGACTGTCAAGTCATTGACAGGATAAGATGACAGTTTTATTCCAAAATATTGTGATATTGACACATACAGGTCAAGGTCCTTTGATTCCCAGATCGTCAGTCCTAATAGGAAGTTCTCTTACTTCAGATGAATTTTTTTTTTTGAGAATGTTATGAAAATAAAGGCAACATTATAAGGAGAAAGAAACAAGCCTAAAGATATGGTCAAAGACAGAGTCCTCATTCCACAGCGTTGAATGATGTTTAGAGTTCATTCATTTTCCTTGGTGAATACAGCAGGTCCTCAAATAACATCATTTCATTCAACATAGTTTTGTTATAATGTTGATGAGGAAAAAAAATCGATTTCCAGCTGGGGCCATTATCTGGTGCGGAGTTTCCACATCTGTCTGTGTTTGCGTGGGTTCCCTCCCATATCCTAAGGTTTTGCAGGTTAGGTGAACTGGCGTGTCTATATGGTTCCAGTGTGAGAGAGAGAGAGAGAGAGAGAGTGTGTGTGTGTGTGTGTGTGTGTGACTGCACTGTGATGGGACAGTGCCCTGGCCTGGGCTGGTATCTCACTTGCACCCTGATCCCACCAACCACAACCCTGAACTAGAATCAGCAGGTTAGAAAATGAATGAGGGAATACAAATCATTGTAAAATAAAAATGTGTAGAGTGTGAAATAATTACACTAATGCATGATTACAAATGGCACAGTAGGAAAGCATCCCACATATGTGATTGTTTGTTCTTGAACTGCATAGTGGTAGGGGGTGCACCTTACAATTTTCACCTTGCAAACTCTTTTTTTTTTTTTATTTTCAGACAGAGTCTCACTTTGTTGCCCTCAGTAGAGTATAGCTCACAGCAACCTCAAACTCCTGGGATTAAGCAATTCTCTTGCCTCAGCCTCTCAAGTAGCTGGGACTGCAGGCACCTGCCACATGCCCAGCTATTTTTAGAGACAAGGTCTTACTCTGGCTTAGGCTGGTCTTGAACCAGGGAGCTCAGGAAATCCACCCACCTCATCCTCCCAAGTGCTGGGATTACAGGTGTGAGCCACCACGCCCAGCCTCACTTTGCAAACTTCTTTCTTGATTCAGTCCACCACCACTAACCACTGTCATCACTGTTTCCCCAGAAATTGGGTAAGTAGTTATCTCATTTTTATTAATCTGTTTTCAGTGAATGCATAGCTCATATTTATTTTAATGTTTAATTTAAAGTGGTATTTATTTAGAATTTTAGCAATATTTTTGTGACTAGAAATATGTCATAGAAACTTCACTCCTGTTTATATCAATTAGCCTGGTAAAATGGTTCATTCAATTTCATTTTGTTTCACTTATAGCTATGGTTACCAAGAAGTGATTGAAGACATTAAGTAAGAACTTAGCATAAAAGGTGATTCTCATGATTTGTGGTCATTATGTTCTATAAAGTTGCCATACTCCTGGAGTCAGTAAATGATGAGTCATTGCTCCTACTGGAAATACAAATTTAGGTTTCTATGAGCCTTTGATCACATTTTCCTCAACCAAAACACTGTGTATTACATAGTTTGTAATTCATTGTATTTCATTGAACAAGCCAGTCTCATCAGCATTAAAAACCTGCTCTTCTATGTGACATTTAGCAAGAGTTTTTAATATTCTCTGCCACTACCAGATTTACAGAACATACCTTGACTGTGAGTTTAACATTTTTCATACCGTGTTACCTTTTGAAACGTGTGAGCCAGCCAGCACTATGAGAGAAGGCATTCACAGTTTTTTTACTGTTGTGAGAAATCTGCTGTGTTCTGCAATCAAAAGTGTGCTTCTATGTTCTAGATGCTCAAAACACGATTGATAGTTTGGGGGAGAAACTTTGTCTCATTTTGGCTCTTTCTAGTGTCTTAAGTATTAAGGTATATACTATAAGAAGTAGAGAAGATTCCATGGGAAGGGCCTCCTATGCCACCGCAGGCTAGCGCTTGGTCCTCAGCCATGCAGGCTTAGAACGCAGAGAATGAACATCTTCCTGAGTATAGCCTCACATTAGCCAAATAGAGAGAGACTGGTAAATCAGAATGCCAATCCATGTACTCAGAGTGAACAGAATATCTGGAAGCCAGTGGAAATGCATCAATTATCCATAAAGTACTTTGTCTCTCTTTAGGAAAGACACCTGAGGTGTCAGATTACAACCAAGAGTTGCTCAGTAAGTGATGAAGCTAATGAAATGAATGAGAGGTTAGTCAGCCTTCCATGCTCACCAGTGACAAGGGCCTGAATTCCCATGTCCAATAGTCAGGAACGCTCACCCTCAACCAGCACATGCTGACTGCCAACCTTTGATATTATGGATTAGTTAACATTCTAAGTTCTAAGCCAATGTCTCTCTTCTGTTCGCCTCGTCAATCTCAAAAAACAAACAACAAACACATGTGCACGCATTAGCGCGCGCGAGAGAGAGATATTCCCGCTTCTAAAATTACAATTGTTTTCTAGACTACCTGTGATTATTTCCAGAATAACTCAGAATTCAGAAACGATAGTGAAAATTAGAAATAATAATTTTGTGCTAGTTGAGGGCCTGTTCATTCATTCATTTTAGAAATGTTTATCAATGAACAGTTACTTTTTATTTGGCACTACACACTAGCATTGAGCTAGATGTTGTGGGTATTACCAAAGAAAAAGAAGATAAAATGACTACCCAAGTTGGAAGATTTAGGAAATTCTTAGCCATATACTAACAGACAAGAGTTTATAGAAGGGAGAAAACTGTAAGACATTCATGGCTAGAAAGCCAGTCCTTCATTTATTTATAAGCCAATTCATAACTTAAGTAAAAAGTTCTTGTTTTTAACTTCCACACAATTAATGAAAGGAATTAATATTCCAGAACTCAGAAAGACATGCAGATACCTCACCCAGTGAATGTGTAACAATGAATCACAGTACAGAGGCACACCATTGGAGCATTTTTTTCTGCAATCTGGAAATCTATTACTGCAATTCAAGATCAAGTTAGTTCCTCTGAAAAATGTGGGTAGTTTACCATTTACTAATGAAAAAGGCCTTGAATTATTTAATGAGAGTAGATATATTCCTGCAAATTTAACTCTCCAGAAGTGGTTGTCTTTGTAAAATATTGGCTTTATCTATTTTATACATGCTGGAGTCTTATGAAATCTAGGCGACCATGAACATTTCAGCAGAGAAGAAGTGTTAATTAAGTTCCTATAGTCACAAGGAAACTTGGGGTGATCTAAAACTTCCAAGACACAAGGGAATGAGGTCAAGAAGTCCCACTGTCATGGACGTAGGTCTCTGCAGGCTTCTCTGGTCTCAGAATGACTAGCCACTCAGGCTAGAAGCAGAGTCCTCACACTATTTAAAGCACTCAGGCAGAGCTTTTCATGTAACAATTGCCATACTCCCTTTCTTTCTTCCTCTCTCAAGCTCACAAAGGAAATAATTCTTCGGGGAAAATTAATAGTAGTGGTTTAGTTACAAGTAAGGAAATGTAATCATAAAGTTATCTGAGCCCATTTATTAGAATGGCAAATGAAGCTGTTCCCCCAAACTGTTTCTCCCTTAGATTCCCTCAGATACCACCAGAGAAGTGTTTTTCATTGATTGCCAGGAAAACCCCAATGGCGACTGATGGCTGGCATGTGTTAGCTCCATTTTGCTGATGGAGAAAGAGAAACATACACAAGCTTATTGCACTGCCCTCTCCCTCTAGCCTTGGGTGATAAGAACATAATGCATGTATTCTGGTTCCCTGTCAAGGACTGTGTTTTTGTCCCATTCTGTCTGTGTGTGTGTGTGTGCATGTGTGTACGTGCATGCATGTATGTGTGCAGTAGCTCCTGCAGCAAGACAGATCCCATTCTTTCATTGGAATATGTACCACCCACAACTTGAGGACTCCGATTTTATCCCAACATGGAATTGACCATATAAAATAGGACACTAGTGTAAAACACACCTCAAGATCCAAGCATTTTGAAAAATGAATCACAATCCTACAGTATAAGCATGGCTTTAAAAATAATTCTCAAACATCATTACATTTATTGAAATTTATTATGGTTTAGTCCCACCCATTTGAACAAGTGCTTCCTGCCTCTCCCACCTAAATGATTCTACATCAGTGGTGAATGTGTTTGTTTTGCTTTGGATGCAGTACAAAAAACTTAAAGAAGTAAACAAGGTGGCAATCTAGCTCAAGGAGTAGGGTGCCGGTCCCATATGCCGGAGGTGGCAGGTTCAAACCTAGCCCCGGCCAAAAAAAAAAAAAAAGAATGAGAATGGCTCAGAGGCGCCCCTGCTACTCTCCTCACTCACTTTCCATTGTCATTGCCAAGTTCTGTAGCTCTCCTGGGCTTCTGCAATTTGACAACTATTATTTTTAGACCAAACCTTTGAGTTTATACATGAAAAAACTAAGGACCACAGACACAAATTAATCACAAAACAGAGAGAGAGGGACACCAAATAATCTAATTCTTGATTCATCGTTGTATAGCACTGCCCCCCATCCTGCCTTCCCTACGTTAGAAGATTATTGTTGTTCAACTATAACGTATTGTCTGTAAATTTCTTGTCCCCTTTCTCTGTACCATAAAGAAAATAAACATTTTTTAAAGCTTGCCTCCTAAACTTTTGTATGTCCTAGAAATAACACTAAAAATGTTATTTAGTTCATGGCTATCACAGAACATAGAATAATTCTACATAACATGCTCAAAATTGCATACTGGTGAATTCAGCTTTCTATTTGTTACTTTTAGCCAAAGGGCAAACAAACAATGACTTTCATTATTGGCAATAATGGTTTTAGAGTCTATTGAACATTCATTCATTAAGAACAAAAAAAAACTATTGAGTCCTTAATATGTGGGAGGACGTCTGACACTTACATTCACAAACTTATCCTAGAAAAGGTACTATGTTCTCATTGCTGAATATCACTACAGTTACCTTTGAAGTACTACCCTTGGGAAACTGACACCAATGCCTAGTCCACCCTTCAAAGCAATTTTGGAACTTCTTTTCTGGAGTGACAATCAGAGCTGTTGTCATACATCACACAAAAACATGCAATAACAATGATAAATGCCACTCATCAAGACACTACCACACAAACACAGCCGTGAGACACTGATATACTAAGGTTATGAAACCTTATGGAGTTGTTTGTACAGTGCTGCCAACGTTAACACATGGTGGGAAGTTCTTGAACATAATTGTCAGACCTCATGTGAGGACAGCTCTGATAGTCATTCCAGAAAAAGAGTTCCAAAATTGCTCTGAAGATTGGACTAGGTGCCGGCATTGGTTTGTAGCTTCCCAAGGGTAGTACCTGAAAGGTGACTGTAGTGATATTCAGCACTGAGGTATCTAGCACTTTTTCTAAGATGAGTTTGAGAAATTAATTGTTAGACCTCATATGTATGTGAAATAATCAAATTTGCACAATCACTTATTTTAACTAGATTTTAATGCGATTTACAAAACCTCTACAAAAGAATGAAAAGTTCTTGTTTTTAACTTCCACACAATTAATGAAAGGAATTAATATTCCAAAACTCAGAAAGACATGCAGATACCTCACCCAGTTTATATTTAATTTACTCTTTATGCAAATAAAAAGTGACTATTTTACATCGTAACTGCATGTCTTAATATGTTCAGGCTACTGTAACAAAATACCTTAGAGTAGGTAACTAGGTGGTTTATAAACAACAGAAATTTATTGCTCACAATTCTGGAGGCTGGGAAGTCCAGGATCAGGGAACCAGCAGACTGGGTGTCTGGTGAGGCTGCTACTCAGACGGTGCTTTCTATGTGTCCTCACAGAGCAGAAAGTAAACAGAGTCCCTCATGCCTAATTGCCTCTCAGAGGCCCCCATCTTAATATTTCAACATATAAATTTGAGGGCGGGCATTGCACTAGCTTAATTTTTCTTTTATTCTTTTACTGAAAAATATAAAATTCAAAGCTTATATTATTATATATTTCACATATTGAAAATGATAGCTATTTTCATTTTAATCTTTAAAATGGCACTTTGAAATGATAAAATTAGAATTAAAATTCCACTAAAATATATTCAATCAACATTTTACCTGTCCAATGTAGCCCAAATGTCAGGGTTAAATATTCTCCATACAATTCTAAATCTTATTCAACAGAATTTAGAACTGGTAGATCCAGACTTGGAATATTTGCTGTAAGCACTTTTTCTTTCTTTCTTAAAAATAACTTTGCCACATTAAATTAAAATAAGAGTATATGATCGTTGTAGAATATCCAGAAAATAGAAAAAAAAAAAAGCATAAAAATGGAAAATTTTAAAGTTTACTATAATGCTAACATCCAGAAATACTGAAAACATTTTGGTACATTTTAATAATTTTTGCTTCTTGTTTCCTACTCCTTCTTGGCAATAATGAGTATTTTTACCATGAAGTTAAATATTTTTAGAGAATGTGATTTTTTAATGACTTCTTCATAATACAAACCATATTTTATTTAGTTAATTCCTAATGTTGGATATTTAGGAGATACTGTCTTCTAAAGAGAGCTGTGATAACCAGTACTAGAAATTGGGCGACTGCCATAAACAACACCAACCTATCTTGTGCCTCTCAGGGACAGATTCACAGTCCCACGTCCTCCCTCACCCAGCAGATTTAAGAATGCAGTGAAGTCTCATCACGGTCAGACTTTGATGGAAGAGATTCCTCTGGATGAGCAATCTGATATTCTGTACAGAATGCCATACTTCACATGTTAATAAAAATAATGGAACATTTGGAATATTGAGGCAGATATTTGTGGAGCCTAATTTTTTTCAATTCTTTACTGCTGGGCTGACATTCCCTTGGTTCTTCTGAAATTGAAACCTAAGGGTTTGTGAAGGTCTTTCTCATACATGCTTTTCCTGGCCTCTGTTCATTCCTAATTTTTCTCGAGCAATATATACCTCAATAAAAACAATTAGCACATGACCAGTTTAACAACCACTAGATACAATGACTGCCCTACTTTGCAGCACCTTTTTTTTAAATTGTTGTTCCCAAGGCCATATATGTCCTGATTAAAAGCAGAGGGCCTGTCTAGGCTCTGCTAAGGGAGGTGATGAATGGTATGTCTGAACAGCTTGGTCTCTGGCTTAGTGTCACTGAAATGCCACACTCCTCACTGAAGTCTGTTGATAAGCCTGGTGGTGCTCAGCAAGTCTCCCCAGCACATTTTATATCAGGGGACCCAAGCTCAAAGTTAGCACATGGGGTGTTCTGTCAACACAGAAGGCTTACCATTAGGAGATCTGAATTGTGTTTAGATTGTGGGATCCAACAAAAATCGAGGTCATTAAATATATGAAAGAAAAGGTTACCATGACTCTATTCGAAATAAATTTTTTATTTGGGGGGAAACAAAGAAATTAATCTTGCAGTCTAGTAGTTATAAAGAAACGGAGACTCACACACTGTTTCACATATATACATTACGTTGGTGCCTTTTGGAGCAGCTTATTCTTCAGCCTTTTTGAACTGTAAAGTATACGGGGTGAGATCTGGGGTATTACCATAAGAGATCTAATGATCCCTACAGACATATGAAAAAATGCTCATCACCTTTAATCATCAGAGAAATGCAAATCAAAACTACTTTGAAATATCATCTAACTCCAGTAAGATTAGACTATATCATAAAATCCCAAGACCAGAGATGTTGGCGTGGATGTGGAGAAAAGGGAACACTTCTACACTGCTGGTGGAAATGCAAATTAATACACTCCTTTTGGAAAGATGTTTGGAGAACCCTTAGAATCTAAAAATAGACCTGCCATTCAATCCTATAATTCGTCTACTAGGCATATACCCAGAAGACCAAAAATCACATCATAACAAAGATATTTGTACCAGAATGTTTATTGCAGCCCAAATCATAATTGCTAAGTCATGGAAAAAGCCCAAGTGCCCATCGATCCACGAATGGATTAATAAATTGTGGTATATGTATACCATGGAATATTATGCAGCCTTAAAGAAAGATGGAGACTTTACCTCTTTCATGTTTACATGGATGGAGCTGAAACATATTCTTCTTAGTAAAGTATCTCAAGAATGGAAGAAAAAGTATCCAATGTACTCAGCCCCACTATGAAACTAATTTATGGCTTTCACATGAAAGCTATAACCCAGTTATAACCCAAGAATAGGGGGAAGGGGGAGAGGCAGGGGAGGGAGGGGGGAAGTGGGCAGAGGGAGGGCGATTGGTGGGATTACACCTGTGGTGCATCTTACAAGGGTATGTGTGAAACTTGATAAATGTAGAATGTAAATGTTTTAACACAATAACTAAGAAAATGCCAGGAAGGCCATGTTAACCAGTGTGATGAAAATGTGTCAAATGGTCTATAAAACCTGTGTATGGTGCCCCATGATTGCATTAATGTACACAGCTATGATTTAATTAAAAAAAAAATTAACAGAGCATGGTAGTATACCTCTGGAGTCCTAGCTGCTAGGAAGGCTAAATTGAGAGAAGATATCCAAGAAGGGTGAGGTCTAGGAGAACAGGTCTTCTCAAGGAGACCACAAGGATACACCTGCAGGGTCCTCTCCATGGTGACTCAGCTCTCAGAAATTTGTAAACTTAACTTCTTGGAACTTGGAAATTTCCAACTTCCGTGAAATCCTGTAGTTTTGCAGTGGTTGGAATAGCATCTCCTGCTTGATTCAAATTGGCCAATAAGAAGGATACCTGTGGGTTGAAACTTTTTGACTGTCGATAAAAAGGGAAGGACCAAGCCAGTCGGGGAGCACGGCCATTTGGAATTGTTCTATGCCATAAGCTCCTGGCTGGTAAAGCCCTTCCTCTTATAAACGTGGTGTTTGGGTGCTCTTTCTCTCCATTGGGCCTGGTCTTCCTGCAACAAAATAAAGGCTAAATACCCAGAAGTGTGAGGTTGCAGAGAACTATGATGACACCACTATAAAACTGTAGACTAGGCCACAGAGCAAGACACAGTCAAAACAAACAAACAAACAAACAAAAACCCTGTCTTTCCCACTGGCTAATGGGTATTTGTGTTGATATGTGTGAATTAGGGGAGTAGTACTGAAGTTGAGAAAGAGTTGTCATGGCTTGAACTTAACCCTGAATTTAACCTGTATTCTTCCTAGGAGTCAACCCATCTGGAGAGCCTGTGGGGCTGCCTGCAAACAGCCTATTTGCAGGGTAGTCAGGAGAGTCTCCTGATGAAAGCACATACAGGAAGAATAAGATGGAGTCTGTCGGGCTGGGCAGACATGACACAGCTGGTCTGCACCTCCAGGCTCCCATTCTTACTATTTTGTAAATTTAGCTCCCAACCATGTTAAATAGTTAAAAATTAACTTTTAAATTAAAAACATTATAATAAATTGTTAAAAAAAAAAAAAGAGAGAGATCTAATGATCTTTTTTTAATAGAAAACAAACAAACAAAAACTGTCCAATTTCTCTGGAAATCTCATCCCTGGAGAATAAGTAAATATAATATTATGGTGCCATGTAATTTTGAAAATATAAAAATGTCAAAGAAAATAATACATCCATGGGAATCCTAATTCATGAGACCACATTCAAAAAAGTTGTTTGCAGAAATTGAAACCCATGATTTTTAAAAATGCGATGTAAAGTATAACAGAAAAATAGTTTGCACACTATAAAATGCATGTACAATGAACTGGAAACATTCCAGTAGTTTTCTTGAGGGACCATTAAAAGCCACAACATCTTCCACATATTCACCAGAATTGAAGGCTAATGGAAAACATGTGTGAAAAGTGTTTGATAAATAGATTTCAGTGCTCAATACAGGAGAAATATAATAACTTTGCCTTGAGTACACTCAATTATGAGATGAGAAGCCTATGACCTCTTGCCCAGTCCATTTATTTTAATATGAGAATCAAAACTGACTAAATTTAGTTCCATCACTTATTTTTATCCATCCTGTGCTGGAAATGCCAATGAGAAAGGGCATTACTGGATAATGAAAGTTTCAGGAAAAATTTCTGAATGAGCAAAAGAAAGCCATAAGCCGGAGAAATAGAGAAATATAACGTGAATAACTACAGATTTAAATCAACATGTAGCTGTAATCATGGGAAAATCTCCTTAAGAAAGTCACATGATACTTTCTATAACAAAAACAATCTGCACTTCCAGGAAAAATGGTGACCAAAGGACATCTATGTGACTGTCCCACTGAACACAAGATAGAGCAAAAACTGGCATCAGTAATAGAAAGCTGGGAAGAATGTGAAGTGCATGTCAGAGATGATCACGTGGCTGGAACACAGTGGAAGAAGACGTGGAGACTTCGGTGGGAAGAGCAATGGGCCACACAAAGATGTCCATGTCTCAGTTCCTATGACCTGGGAATATATGACATTATGTAGCAAATGGGAATTGAGTTTGAAGATGGAATTAAGGTTGCTAATTATGTGACTTCAAAATAGGCAGGTTATCCTGGATTATTTAAGGATTCAGTGGAATCCTTAAGAGTGAAAGAGAGGAAGAGAGGAGCTCAGAGAGATGCCCTGTGGGGAGGATTTGACTCACCTTTGCTGGCTTTGAAGACGTTTGGAAGGAGCCAACGAAATGTGCCCTACCCAGAGCCCCCCAAAAGGAGGAGCCACATGAGAGGATGCGTGTCAGCCTTCTGACCTGCAAAACGTATGAGAGTGCAATTCCTTAAAGTGGCTAAGGAATCCAGAGCCTCTTGACAGTGGAGCATAGAAATAGATAAAGGAGCTCCTGGAAACAATAGAAGGGATTCTTTCAAAAGCCTCTAATTTACAGGGTCAAGGTTCTGGCCAGCAGTCTCAGTGACATTCAAAACAATTGTGCTGAAGGTCGCAAAGGCTTATAGAATGGGTACACCAAAGAAAGTTAGGAGTGGGGTGAGGATCCACCAACATTTCAAGGTGGGCATTTATATCTGGACGTGATGGCTGCATCAGAAAGGAGATTGAACACAAATCTACAACCCAGCTGATGTGGAATGGCCACCAGAAGGTGGCTACAGGAAGAAATAAAGTTCCCCAACTGGAACTGCACAGACGCTTCAAGTCCCTTCCCATGCCCTTCTGTGGCAGCCCAACCAGCGATGGAAACTAATGGCATTTTATATTATCCAGACACTGAATATGTGACAGGAGATAACCAGAAATTGTGAGGCATAGCTTCTCATACTACTTAATAGCCTGTTCTTCATTCAAGGGTAATTAGAGACAAAAAGATTCCCCAGAGAAAAGAGGGAGAATATATCATGCTCGATACAGAGGAAGAAACTACAAAAGTGTCATAGAAAAAACAGAAACCTTGGTTAGAAAGATCATCGACATTTTCAAAAACGCAGAATGTGAAATAAAACATGAGATGAAGAAACAACTGAGTGAAATGAAGTATGAACTGTCAAAGGGGCAGTAGATAAAATACTCCTCCAAGGAGACAAAATCACTTAGAGACTTTAAAATCTGCATTAGAGGAGAAGAAATGGAATAGAAAATTATACCAGATGAGTGACACAGAGAACAGAAAACATGAATCCAACACAAGAGTGATTATTAACCTTTTTAAGAAGATCCTAGAGCAGACAGACAAGGAGTCCTAAAGATGTAATCCTCAGTTATATTCCGGAACTAAAAAAGACACACGTGTGCAGGGCAAATGGACTTACCCCAGATGAGGGAATATATCTACCCCAGCCTGTAGATCTAGTCCAGAGGAATAAAATCAAATTTCAAAAGTAAAGAGAAAACACAAACAAAACCAGGAAGGGGAAAAATATTTTTTCTCAGATTTCTTTTTCTCAACCTTAAAAACCAAACGATAATGGGGCAACATGTACTCCCCTGAGGTCTTAGGGGAAAGTTTGGGTTTCTTGACTTAATAATTAGCCAGTTTGTACGATCATCCATTCACAGACAAAGGCGTTGAACGATACATACAACTGGATTAATCTCATACACGGGGTGCTCTGGCCTCTTGCACCCCTCCTCTAGTCCACCACGGGCACCTTGGCGTCCTCAAGCTTCTGCAAAACAGTAGCTCACTTCCCCCTTCTTACTTAACACTGCACTCGTAGCTGGCACAGGGGAACAAAGAACAATATGGTCGTGTGCCACATTATAACATCTCTGTCAATGATGTCCGTGTGTCCAACAGTGAGCCTATGAGATGATGATGGAGCTGAACAATTCCTATTGCCTAGTGGCATTATAGCTGTCATAACACCAAGTGCAATGCATTACCTGTCCCACATATAGATGCACAAATACCATTATGTTACCAATGCTACAGGATCAGTATAGTAACATGCTGTGCAGCTGTGCAGCCGGGGAGGAACAGGCTGGGCCATGCAGCCTGAGTGTGTAGTAGGCTGCACCACCCAGCTTTGTGAGAACATGTGAAACTGCCTGACCATGTATTTCTCAGGAGGTATCCCCATGACCCAGCAATGCATGATCGTATTAGTAACACGCAATCTAAATATTGGAAAGAGGAGACCACTTTGGTAAAGTTTTCAGATCAGTAATTTTTGTGGAACACCCAAGAGAACTGACGAAATATGAAAACTAATGAGTTCAGTATGACAGTCCACTGCCAAGGAGAAATACAGGAACAATCGCTTTTCTTCTATTTTAAAGGGCACTGTGAGTGCATGCTTCAGAGGCTCCTCAGGTCTAAATACACAGCAATGATGCGTAAATTATAAAAAGATAATTCAGATAGCCTGGTCATTTAAAAGAAAAAAAGATAATTATCTCTATGAATCTGAAACAAGAAGGGCTGATATAAATAAGTAGAGCCAAAGCTAGGCGCCTCCTAGGCTCCAGGTACAGACACAGGCAGAGGGGGCTGGGATTCAGCTCCTGAGATCCACTATGACAAGCTAAACCAAGAGAGGATGGGAACTGGAGACTGGCTTACTGCATGATACCTAGGGTTGCCGTGGGGATTTCCCTGCCACGTGATAGGAGGCTAAATTTGGTGCAGTCCAGACATTTAGTGCAATCACAAGTGCAAATCCCAGTAGGATCTAGAGTAGGATCAGGGATAGGGGGAGAGGCATTAGATAACGCTAAGAATTCTTCAAAATGATTATCAAACTTTTTTAAAGAAAAAAAGTCAAAAAGTGTTTTGTTTTTAAATACAAGGCTTGCTCTACTATTTTCTAAGATTGTATTATAAAATTATGTGAGTGAAAACAGAGATTTCCAAATATAAAATAAATGGATATATTCACATGTATATAAAAGGTAGCCTTTCAAGCTAAAAGGATGCATCTCTCAAGAATCAGTTAGGAAAACTAGTTAACATCCTAGGAAAAACATGGGCAGATATTTATCACTTAATATTTTTAATCATTTGTATATCGAAATTTAAACATTTGTATGAGCATTGTTTAAAATCAATTGGTACGATAGAAAAATGTTTCTGATATATTTGACAAATAGTCAATATTTATAATATAGACAAAGCTCTTTTAGCTCAACAAGAGCTATATATGCGCATTTACACATATACACAGATATATCTTTTATTAGATAGAAAATAAATAGAAAATGGAAATATTCAGAGTTGGACAAAGAATGTGAATAAAGAGGAGAACCAGAGGCTGGGCTCAGTGGCCAACACCTGTAATCCTAGCACTTTGGGAGGCCAAGGCAGGAAAATCACTTGAAGCCAGGAGTTCCTGAGCAAGCGCGAGACCTCATTTCTACAAAAAAAAACAGAAAAATTAGCTGGGTGTGGTGGCACACACATGTAATCCTGGCTACTCAGGAGGATGAGACAGGAGGATTACTTAAGCCTGGGAAGTCTGAGGCTACTGTGAGCTGTGATGATGCCAGAGCAACCCCCTGTCTTGGGAAGGGTGGGGAGAAGAGGACCAGAAATGGTCAGTAAACGTAAAAACGTTCAACCTCTCTAATAATAACACAAATACAAATTAAAACATAAGACTGTATTATAAAATTATGTTAGTGAAAACAGAAATTTCCAAATATAAAATAAATGGATATATTCACGTGTCTATAAAAGGTAGCATGGCAGGCCTCCTTTCCAACAAAGATGTGATGGCCTAATTATATTTCTCCCAAATTCGTGTGTCGAAACCCTAGTCCCTAGTATCTCAGAATGTGACTGTATTGGAGATAGGGACTTTTAAAAGGAGGCTAATCGAATTTGACTGGTGTTCTTATAAGAGGAAATTAGGACAGACAGGGATACACCATACATTTGCACGGACAGAGCCATGACCCCGTGAACACCCAGCAAGAAGACAGCTGTCTGTGGCCCATGGACAGAAACCTCTAAAGAGAGCAAACCCACGAACACCTTGACCTCGAACTTCTGGTTTCTAGAACTGTTAGAAGATAAATTCCTGTGGTTAAGGTGCCCAGTCTGTGGCATTTTGTTATGAACAGACCAAGCAGACTGATATAAAATATAACAAACAATATACCTATTGGGCCTAAGTGCATTGCTGGTGACAGTACAAATTGACACAACTATTCTAAAGCACAGTCTGCAACATAGAGAAAAAGCTTCCTACTGCTGACCTTCTTTTCCCCAGAAATTCCACTGGGGGAATTTATCCTAAAAAAAACATAGCGATCTACAGAAAATATATGCACAAGGAAGTTCATAGTTTTAAAAAGTATATACATATATATAGTAAAGGCAATATATGTAGTAAAGGCCATATATATAGGTTCATCAAACAAGTAAATATAAATAAAGGTACCATAGAAATGGCATAAACTTTAAAAGCATGTAATAGAAGATGTTTTGTAATATGGGAAAACACACACAATAATATGAAACACCCAAGTTACACACAACATTTAAAAGTTTTTAAAAGTATCACCATATTTATGATGTGTTAAAGTGTCGATAATTATCCCTGGGTGATAAAGTTATAAATCTAAATTTACTTCTTGTGTTTTAAAAATTGTATAGATATATAAGTTGGCTAATTATAAGGAAGACTATAAGGCAGACTGTCTTAACATGTCACTTAATTTTTGTGTAGACAAAAAAAAAAAAGAAAATGCAATAACATTGAAACCTAAGTATTAGAAATTAGATATCAGATATAAAGGACAGTATAAAAGTATATGCAAACTCAAGAAAATATCAGATTTAAAATCAGATGATTTTCTACTAAGTAGAAGGATAATAAGAATCTGTTTAAAATACAACCAGGCCAGGCACAGTGGCTCACACCTGTAATCCTAGTGCTTTGGGAGGCTGAGGCAGGAAGATTACTCGAAGCCAGGAGTTCAAGACCAGCCTGAGCAGGAGCAAGACCCTGTCTCTACTCAAAAGAGAAAAATTAGCCTGTTGTGGTTGTGTTTCATGCCTGTTACTTCAGAGGCTGAGGCAGGAGGATTGCTTGAGCCAGGAGTTTTAGGTTGCTGTGAGCTATGATAATACCTCTGCGCTCGAGCCCAATCAACAGAACAAGACTGTATTGTAGAAATTATTAAAAAATATGTACTATCAATGGCCCACCGATGCTTCTTTGCTCACTTGAAAGTCAGTAAGAATATTCTCTCTCTCTCCTTCCCTCTCTCTCTGCCTACGTCCTGTTTCTTGCCAAACAAAAAACTATTTCTCTATCATTTTGGAAAAACTTTATGTAAGATGCCTTCAGTTTATCAAATATGTTTCACATTATTCTATGAAAAACTCAATATATTCTCTGAATACCATGGAGTGTAATCTATTAACAAAACTGAAAGCATTACATCATGTGAAAACTAAAATAATCACTCTTCTGAATAATTCCTGGATCAAGTAGTAAATTAAAGCTTGAATGACACACTACATGGATAATAATTAAAATGGGATGTGGTCAAAGCTGTATTCAGAAGAAAAGTCATATTTCTACAAGCTTTCACCACTAAATGGAAACAATGAAAGTAAACATTTCGGTCTGGAATTTAGGCAGAAAAGAACAATGAAAATTTTAAAGAAAGCAAGAAATGGAAAAAGAGAAAAGATAAGGGCAGACGTTAGTGAAATTGAAAACCATAAATACAATAATTGTAAATAATAAAAGTAAGTTAATTTTAAACATATCTAAAGTTTTAGAAAAGCTAAAAGGGAAAGCACCAGTACAAATGTTATGTATGCAAATATATTTACCAAAGATTTAAAATGCAAATTCTTAGGAATGTTTATGAATGTTACGTACAACTCTATAGTAAAAAGATGAAAAACATACAAAAAGTTGATTAATTTCTAGGAAAACACAAAACTAATTTAAGAATCAAATAAGATTAAAAATATTTGACTATCAATTAATTATTATAGAAATTGAGAGTACTATTTAGAATACTCTCAAAATAAATTTAAATGCCTTACTCTCAACAATTTTTTATATCTAGTCAATCACCAAATTGTGCTAGTTCTGGTTTCTAATCTGTCTAATATGTCTCTTTCCCCCATCCTGCTGTGAACAACACTGCTTCACTCCAGGATCTCATTATCTGCCTAAGGAAGGGGAGTTCGATTCTCATCTCTCCAAACCCAGCGCTTTAGCAGAGGGCCTGAACTTACAGAGGGAGTTTGAAAATATTTGTTGAAAGTTTTAAAGAAAATGAAGAAGATATCATAAACCAGTCACAAAATACAGGTTAATTATGGTAGTCCCCTGGGTTGGTGAATTAATTGACAAATGCCTATCATAGTGGAATTCTGTTTAATACAGATGACAAGGAAGGATAATAGTGTGTCTATCTATGAGTAAAAGTATTTTTATGATGCACAAAACAAAGAGGATTGAGTGGCGCATGCTTTAAAGGAGCAGCAGGGTCTAAATGTCCTTGTTTCCCTAACTAGACTGTACATACCCTGAATTCCTGAATTAATAGGTTTTGCATTTTGTTTCTTACATATCCACCAGGGTATGTGAGTCTTAACTGTAATGGTACATGTAAAAAAGTCCATGCTCCTCTACATATGTTTTAGATTAAATCCTCTCTATCCTACTTGAAGTGATTACTCTAGCAATTTCCCTTCTTCCCAATACCATCAAATATTTGTACCCTCTCTGGGTTATTCCCATTAACATACAGTGATGATGTCATTTCTCTAATCTTTAAGTGAGCACACACACAGCTTTCTCTTGCTCCTTATTCCACTTTCCCACTAAGTCTTTGCTTTAAAACTCCTTAAAAGAACCAGGTCTACTTCCTGTTTCTAATTCCTGCCCTTCTGTTTCCTCTAAGCTTAGCGGGCATCGCCTCCTACTAAGCTAACAGCATGCTTCCCCTGCACTCACCCATGACCTCCACGGTGGTGGATCCAATGGTACGTGTTGTTGTCACTGAGCAGCGTTTGACACGGTCCATTCCCCATCTCCCTCAGCTTCCAGGACAATACTCTGTTGCTTTTCCTCCTGCCTCACTGTATCTCCCCTCTCAGTCTCCCTTGTGGTTCCTTTTCTTCTCCTTGATTTCTGAACAGTGACTGTTCTGGGGTATGCACATCTCTCCTTCATTTAGGCTAACTCTGGCAATTTCATCCAATCTCATGGTTTTAAACATGTTAGAATACACAATTTATATTCAGATTTCTCTCTGCAACTCCAGATTCATACACAAAACTGCCTACTTCACATTGACCCTTGGTTTTCTAAGAGACAGAGCAAATTCAACATGCAAAGAGCTGAAATCTTGACCTTTACCTACAGCCTTCCTCATCTCTGTTGAGGGCAACTTCATCCTGGTAGTTAATCAGGGTAAAAGGCTTGGATTTTTTTCTTCATGATCTTACTCACACTCCCCCCATCTAGAGCAGCTTGAAATCCTGTTGGCTCCCCTTGCAACATGCACCTGGAATCCAGCAACCTGCTTTACCTCCACAGCTCACCTTCCTCATCTAGGTTCACTGTCATTACTACAGAGTCTCTACCAGATCTTCCTTTCTCTGCTCTCGTCCTTCCACTGCTTACTCTCGACACAGCATCTGGAGTGATCATCTCTCAGGCCCCCTCATGGCTGCCATTTCACTCAGAGTAAAATCCAAAGCCATAAAGCAGCCTCAAGGCCCCACAGGATCTGCCTAGCCCTACAATCCCTCAACCTCCTTTGCTACCATCTCCTTCGCTCACTCCTTGTTCATCATGGTTGTGTCACTTGGCCACCATTTGCTTCGAAGGAGCCTGGGAAATAAAGCTTTTAGTTGTGCATATTGCCATCCCAACCAAATAGGGAGGAGAGAAATGAATATTAGCAGGGAAACTGTCAGTGTCACTCACAAGTGATTATTATCTTAGTTTACAAAGGGGGAAATAAAGTCTCGAATATGTTGGGTTCTTTTGTGGAAAATTGTCAGGAACTTCCCTAGAAGTCTGATAACTTTTCCAGAAAGTAACTTAGCTAGAAAATGTTAAACTAAAGTTCAAATTCAAGTCTTGTCTGACTCCACATTCACTTATCTTTCTATCCCATTAGCCGACCTGCCTCATTTAATAGAAAAGTACCAGGCTTTGAATGATTTTAAGTAGAGAATTTGTTCTTTAAAATTGCCTAGCCCAAAATAGTTCATCTCATAACTGTTCTTGATAATGATTAAATTTATATTTCCAGACAATGTCAATCATTGATTATGCTATCTGTGCTAGACTGGGATTTTTTTCTTTAAAAAAACTTATTTTTAAGTATTTCTATGCTTCTTTTCTCAATAGCCCCACTGAAGTGCAGTCTATCAAATATGTATTCATTTGCATTTTGATCATAAAATTAGTTCCATTATTTGTGACCTAGATTACACTTTGCATTCTATTTATCTAAAATAAAATTAGATGACTAGAGCTTTAAAAAAATTACAGATGGCCCAGTGTTCTCTATGGATTCTGCCATGGGAGACTTGGGAATGAACATTAAGAAGAGGCTTGCTTTATCATTTTCATGTGAAGCCAAAGTTTAAAACCACAAGTTTAGTTAAACAATGTCTTACTAGCTCTAAGCTCCTACTTAGAGGCTGCAAGTTCTCCTCTGAAGATGGTGGGGACAAAACTCTCCTGCTTCGTTTCCCAACACTCTGTCCTCACTCTTCTGCCCCAGCTTTAACAAAGTAGGACCCTTCCTTGCCACTGTTACAGGGTTTCATACTTCTGTCCCTATAGTCATGAAGCTTCTTCGACCACTTCCCTCTGTTTTAACGTTTCATCACCAGCTGAACTGTTCCTTCCAACCAGATCTTTCTTGCACCTGTCTCGGAATGAGCTCCCTTTTGGCCCCACTGCGCTGTTACAGAGATTGCTGCAGGCCACCAGAGATGACTGCTCTGCCTCCTTGTAAACATTATGTCGATTTTCTCAGAGGTGGAACCATGTAACAGGTTTGCCTAATGGAATGTGGACATATTGATATGCATCATTTCCGGGAAGAAATGACTTGACGATCAGAAGTAAGATCCTGCATGAAGTCTTCCTACTAGGTAGACGACCCCACGGTGACCAAAAAATGCAAGATGACAGAGACACAAGGTAAAGCAGCCCCTGTCTCTGAGTCATTGCTTAGAGGCAACCCAGCCAGGAAAACCGCCCATTCAGAACCATCAGCATTACATTTTGCATAAGCAAAAAATAAATTCTATTTGTACTATGCCACCTGGATTTGGACTTGTCTTTGACAGTAGTTATCCTTTCCTAAAACATGGACTTTGCCCTCCACTCCACTTGATACCTTTTTCACAGAGTGATATTTGTTTCTTTACAGTGTGGATGCTCTTACTAATTTTTTATCTTGAGTCCAAAGCCCAGCACCTAGTAGGCTCCTAATGAAAGTTTATTCAATTGAAGTCAGTCAAGAATACTGAAATACAGGAGAGAGACAAGATGGCGGACTGAAGCCAGCTTTCAACAAAGGCTCCCGTCCAGAAGGAGAGTTAAGGGACAGGAATTTAGTAAGTATCCTGGTGGACTTGAGCCTCACCAAGAGAGAAGGCTGAAGAACGCACATCAACACCGCTGAGGCAAGTTGTGATCACAAGGACGCAAACAAAAGGTACAAAATCCACCACCAAGCGGACGGGAGTCCCCCTCCCCCATGAGACTGGCTCATGAGCCCCACAATTGAACAAACGGGCAGAAATTAAAGGCCCTCCCACTACACTCCACGGGAGAGACCTTCTAAAAACTGGACCTACCTCCCCTACTGGGGTGCCGTGGCGTTCTCCTGCCGGACATAGGGCTGAATAAAACTTTGGGAATCCTTTGCCGGCAACCCTGAATCCCCGGCGCTCCCCTCCCACCCACTGAGGTCTGGAGGCCTGTCCCCCAGGACTTCGGATCCTTGGGTGATTTCTCAAGGGGAGTGGACAGTCCCCGAGTTGTGACTGGTCAGCATTGATTCTGAGGCGCGCCGAGTGAGGAGAGGGCACCGGGCTGAGGGGGAGTCACGCCTCACGGCACTTCCCTGCGGTGCAGTGCACCAACCCTCCCCGGGCATACGGGGCCCAAGACTGAATCAGACTCTGGCCTCCCCGCTGAGAGCTGAGAACCCCTACTCTCACTCGGGGTCTGAGGGCCTATCCCCCAGGAGTTCGGATGCTTGGGTGATTTCTCAAGGGGAGTGGACAGTCCCCGAGTTGCGACTGGTCAGCATTGACTCTGAGGCGCGCACGTGAGGAGAGGGCACCGGGCTGAGTCACGACTCGCGGCACTTCCCTGCGGTGCAGTGCAGCAACCCTCCCCAGGCATACGGGGCCCAAGACCGAATCAGACTCTGGCCTCCCCGCTGAGAGCTGAGAACCCCTACTCTCACTCGGGGTCTGAGGGCCTATCCCCCAGGAGTTCAGCTCCTTGGGTGATTTCTCGAGGGGAGTGCACAGTGCCTGAGCTGCGTCAGGTCAGCGCTGACTCTGGGACACGTGAGCGAGGAGAGGGCACTCCGCTGAGGGGAAATCAAGCCTTGGCGGCACTTCCCTGCGGTGCAGTGCAGGAGCCCTCCCCGGACCGTAGTATTGCGTGAAACTGAAAGAAACTCTAGCTTCCCCCCCCCACTCCCAATCGGGGTCTGGGGGCCCATCCCCCAAGAGTTCTGAATCTTGGGGGATCTCTTAAGGGGTGTGGACCCAGCACAAACTGCGGCCACTCAGTGCTGACTCTGGGGCGCGGGACAGAGGAGAAAAGGGTCGCCTGAGTGCCCACACCAGAGCAGCAGTTCCCTGGAGGTAGATCGACAGCCGTTTTTTCTTTAACGGCAGAACGCTCACTTCTGGATATTCTAAGGCCACACCCCCTGTCTCCCTGGGCAACCAGAGGAGGCCACCAGTGACGGCTCACAAACCCGGGAAGCTTCCAGGGCGGGGCCGACCCAGAGAGGTGTTCAGACGCAATTCTCCAACAGCAAAGACGTTTGAACTCAAAACAGCCCGTCTTCTGTAGGCGACGACAGGAACAGAGACAGAACCTCACAAAGTTGTCTGTTCTGTTCTGTTCTGTTAGCAGCATCCATCAGGGATGGGGCTAAGCCTGAGTGAACACCTCCTTCCCATCACCTGCATCAAACACTCAAAGATGTCAGGCCCCATCTCCTCCTGCTAGATAGCGGCAGTCTGCGGGGGCCTGGCAGACTTCCTTGCGATTCAGGCAGGTGCAAACCCCTGGAGTGTCTGTTCACTGCAGGCAACTGGGTTAGCCATCTGCAGAGATACCAGTGACTGGGTCCGACGGAGGGGCAAAGTGGGGAAGGAGACGTCAACCTTCCCAGACTGCTCTGTTTGCTGGGTAGCTCCTCCTGACTCCACGCTGCACTGGGGTGAGCTGTGTCAGAGGAGTCACCAGGCCCCTGTGATCCAGTTCCCAGAGACCTCTTGAACCCTTCCACCCGAGACAAGTGCCGACTGAGACAGTTGATTCGGACCTTTTGAACTGGGCTAATAGACTGAGGACTCTTCAGGCGGTGCCCTGGGTGTGTGATTGTAGGAAGGTTTGATTCTCCTTTTCCAACTGGGGCCAGAGGTGGGCAGGCGGGGTGACTTAATTGCTGATTTTTCCACACAGCTGAGACTTCAAGCCAGAGTAGAAGTTGCAATAGGATCGAACAGAAACCAGCTGAAAACAAGACAGAACCACATTGCTCCACCACACCAGACAGGGCCCCAGTTTCTCAGGCCACAACACTGTACGGGCCCTCGATAAAACCCCAGGGGAAAAACCAAAGGGAGTAAACCATGGGGCGGAATCAGCGGAAAAACTCTGGTAACATGAATAACCAGAATAGATCAACCCCCCCAAGGAAAGATACGGCAGATGTGATTGAAGATCCCATTCATAAACAACTGGCTGAGATGTCAGAAGTCGAATTCAGAATTTGGTTTGCAGACAAGACTAATAAAATGGAATTAGGAATTCGAGGAGAAATTCAAAAATTGTCTCAAGAATTTAACGAATTTAAAGACAAAACCACCAAAGACTTAGACACACTGAAACAAGAACTTACAGCACTCAAAGATATGAAAAATACAGTAGAATCCCTCAGTAACAGAATGGAGCAAGCAGAAGAAAGGATTTCTGACATTGAAGATAAAGTCTTCGAACGCTCCCAATCTCTCAAAGAGGAAGAGAAATGGAGAGCAAAAACGGATCACTCACTCAGAGAACTCTCAGATAATTCGAAAAAAAAAAAACATAAGGGTTATAAGAATTTCGGAGAACGATGAAGTGGCTGCCAAGGGCACAGAGGCCCTTCTACATGAAATTATGAAAGAAAATTTTCCAGACATGCCTAGAGAATCTGAAATTCAGATAGCAGACAGCTTCAGAACCCCAGCACGATTCAACCCCAATAAGCCATCTCCCAGACATATCATAATTAGCTTCACTAAAGTTAACATGAAAGAGAAGATTCTCAAAGCAGCCCGGCGAAAGAAAACTATAACGTACAAAGGTAAGAATATTAGAATAACTGCAGATCTCTCTGCTGAAACTTTTCAAGCCAGAAGAGGCTGCTTTTAATCTCCTAAAGCAAAAAAACTTTCAACCCAGGATCTTGTATCCAGCTAAACTGAGTTTCATCTATGATGGAGAAATTAAATACTTCAATGAAATTCATATGTTGAAAAAATTTGCCAAAAGTAAACCAGCTCTTCAGGATGTTCTAAGACCTATCCTCCACAATGACCAACCCAATCCTATACCACAAAAGTAAACTCATTCAGAAACTTCGGATCAAACTCCAACTTCCACACTGGCAAAAGGATTAAAAATGTCCACTGGACCTTTGAAAAACTCGATACCCAAAATTCCACCAGACTTATCAATACTCTCCATCAATGTGAATGGCTTAAACTGTCCTCTAAAGAGGCATAGGTTAGCTAACTGGATACAAAAACTCAAGCCAGATATTTGTTGCATACAAGAGTCACATCTCAACTTAAAAGACAAATACAGACTCAGGGTGAAAGGATGGTCATCCATATTTCAGGCAAATGGTAATCAGAAAAAAGCAGGTGTTGCAATTTTATTTGCAGATACAGTAGGCTTTAAACCATCAAAAGTAAGGAAGGACAAGAATGGTCACTTCATATTTGTTAAGGGTAATACTCAATATGACGAGATCTCAATTATTAATATCTATGCACCCAACCAGAATGCACCTCAATTTATAAGAGAAACTCTAACAGACATGAGTAACTTGATTTCCTCCAGCTCCATAATCGTTGGAGATTTCAACACTCCCTTGGCAGTGTTGGATCGATCCTCCAGAAAGAAGCTGAGCAAAGAAACCTTAGATTTAAACCTAACCATCCAATATTTAGATTTAGCAGACATCTACAGAACATTTCATCCCAACAAAACTGAATACACATACTTCTCATCAGCCCACGGAACTTACTCCAAAATTGATCACATTTTAGGTCACAAGTCTAACCTCAGTAAATTTAAAGGAATAGAAATTATTCCATGCATCTTCTCGGACCATCATGGAATAAAACTTGAATTGAGTAACAACAGGAATCTGCATACCCATACAAAAACATGGAAGTTAAATAACCTTATGCTGAATGATAGCTGGGTCAGAGATGAGATTAAGAAAGAAATCACCAATTTTTTGGAACAAAATGACAATGAAGACACAAACTATCAGAACCTATGAGACACTGCAAAGGCAGTTCTAAGAGGGAAATTTATAGCACTGCAAGCCTTCCTCAAGAGAACGGAAAGAGAGGAAGTTAACAACTTAATGGGACATCTCACGCAACTGGAAAAGGAAGAACATTCCAACCCCAAACCCAGTAGAAGAAAAGAAATAATCAAAATTAGAGCAGAATTAAATGAAATTGAAAACAAAAGAATAATACAACAGATCAATAAATCAAAAAGCTGGTTTTTTGAAAAGGTCAATAAAATAGATAAACCTCTGGCCAACCTAATCAGGAAAAAAAGAGTAAAATCTCTAATATCATCAATCAGAAACAACAAAGACGAAATAACCACAGACTCGTCAGAAATCCAAAAAATCCTTAATGAATATTACAAGAAACTTTATTCTCAGAAATATGAAAATCTGAAGGAAATAGACCTATACTTGGAAGCACGCCACCTTCCAAGACTTAACCAGAACCAAGTGGAAATGTTGAACAGACCCATATCAAGTTCAGAAATAGCATCAACTATACAAAACCTCCCTAAAAAGAAAAGCCCGGGACCAGATGGTTTCACGTCAGAATTCTACCAAACCTTTAAAGAGGAATTAGTACCTATATTACTCAACCTGTTCCAAAATGTAGAAAAAGAAGGAAGACTACCCAACACGTTCTATGAAGCAAACATCACCCTGATCCCCAAACCAGGAAAAGACCCAACAAGAAAAGAAAATTATAGACCAATATCACTAATGAATATAGATGCAAAAATATTCAACAAGATCCTAACAAACAGAATCCAGCAACACATCAAACAAATTATACATCATGACCAAGTTGGTTTTATCCCAGGGTCTCAAGGCTGGTTCAATATACGTAAATCTATAAATGTAATTCAGCACATAAACAAATTAAAAAACAAAGACCATATGATTCTCTCAATTGATGCAGAAAAAGCTTTTGATAATATCCAGCATCCCTTCATGATCAGAACACTCAAGAAAATTGGTCTAGAAGGGACTTTTCTTAAACTGATAGAGGCTATCTACAGCAAACCCACAGCCAATATCATATTGAATGGAGTTAAATTGGAATCATTTCCACTCAGATCAGGAACCAGACAAGGCTGCCCATTGTCTCCATTGCTTTTCAACATTGTAATGGAAGTTTTAGCCACCGCAATTAGGGAAGAAAAGGCGATCAAGGGTATCCGTATAGGGTCAGAAGAGATCAAACTCTCGCTCTTCGCAGATGATATGATTGTGTATCTGGAAAACACTAGGGACTCTACTACAAAACTCCTAGAAGTGATCAAGGAATACAGCAGCGTCTCAGGTTACAAAATCAACATTCATAAATCGGTAGCCTTTATATACACCAACAACAGTCAAATTGAAAAAGCAGTTAAGGACTCTATCCCATTCACAGTAGTGCCAAAGAAGATGAAATATTTGGGAATTTACCTAACAAAAGACGTGAAAGATCTCTATAAAGAGAACTATGAAACTCTAAGAAAAGAAATAGCTGAAAATGTTAACAAATGGAAAAACATACCATGCTCATGGCTAGGAAGAATCAACATTATCAAAATGTCCATACTACCCAAAGCAATATATAATTTCAACGCACTCCCTATTAAAGCTCCACTGTCATATTTTAAAGATCTTGAAAAAACATTACTTCGTTTTATATGGAATCAGAAAAAACCTCGAATAGCCAAGACCTTACTCAGAAATAAAAACAAAACAGGAGGAATCACACTACCAGACCTCAGACTTTACTACAAATCGATAGTGATCAAAACAGCATGGTATTGGCACAAAAACAGAGAAGTAGATATCTGGAACAGAATAGAGAACCAAGAGATGAATCCAGCTACTTACCGCTATTTGATTTTTGACAAGCCAATTAAAAACATTCAGTGGGGAAAAGATTCCCTATTTAACAAATGGTGCTGGCTGAACTGGCTGGCAACCTGCAGAAGACTGAAATTGGACCCACACCTTTCACCATTAACTAAGATAGACTCTCATTGGATTAAAGATTTAAACTTAAGACATGAAACTATAAAAATACTAGAGGAGAATGCAGGGAAAACCCTTGAAGAAATTGGTCTGGGTGAGTATTTCATGAGGAGAACCCCCCGGGCAATTGAAGCAGCTTCAAAAATACATTACTGGGACTTGATCAAACTAAAAAGCTTCTGCACAGCTAAGAACACAGTAAGCAGAGCAAGCAGACAGCCCTCAGAATGGGAGAAGATATTTGCAGGGTATATCTCTGACAAAGGTTTAATAACCAGAATCCACAGAGAACTCAAACGCATCAGCAAGAAAAAAACAAGGGATCCCATCGCAGGCTGGGCAAGGGATTTGAAGAGAAACTTCTCTGAAGAAGACAGGCGCAAGGCCTTCAGACATATGAAAAAATGCTCATCATCTTTAATCATCAGAGAAATGCAAATCAAAACTACTTTGAGATATCATCTAACTCCAATGAGACTAGCCTATATCACAAAATCTCAAGACCAGAGATGTTGGCGTGGATGCGGAGAAAAGGGAACACTTCTGCACTGCTGGTGGGAATGCAAATTAATACATTCCTTTTGGAAAGATATATGGAGAACACTCAGAGGTCTAAAAATAGATCTGCCATTCAATCCTGTAATCCCTCTGCTGGGCATATACCCAGAAGACCAAAAATCACAACATAACAAAGATATTTGTACCAGAATGTTTATTGCAGCCCAATTCATAATAGCTAAGTCATGGAAAAAGCCCAAGTGCCCATCGATCCACGAATGGATTAATAAATTGTGGTATATGTATACCATGGAATACTATGCAGCCTTAAAGAAAGATGGAGACTTTACCTCTTTCATGTTTACATGGATGGAGCTGGAACATATTCTTCTTAGTAAAGTATCCCAAGAATGGAAGAAAAAATACCCAATGTACACAGCCCTACTATGAAACTAATTTGGGACTCTCACATGAAAACTATAACCCAGCTACAACTTAACAATAGGGGGAAGTGGGAAAGGGGAGGGGTGGGTAGAGGGAGGGGAATCGGAGGGATCACACCTGTGGTGCATATTACAGGGGTATTTGCGAAACTTGGTAAATGTAGAATGTAAATGTTTTGGCACAGTAACTGAGATAACGCCGGAAAGGCTATGTTAACCACTGTGATAAAAATGTGTCAAATGGCTTATGAAGTGAGTGTATGATGCCCCATAATCATATCATTGTATACAGTTATGATTTAATAAAAAAAAAAAAAGAAATCTAAGAAAAAAAAAAAAAAAGAATACTGAAATACAAAAATAAACCTACGAAGTGAGGTATAATGTGTCACTTACCAATGGCAAAACATTGTTTTAATATCCTAATAATTCTTAATAAAGAAAGCTGTCATCAGGTAAATAAATAATCCACTAGGCTGGGAACTGACCCTTGCAGGATATTAACCACATGACCTGTCACATCACTCTTCACCCCAGCACTCACGCACATGTGCGCACGCGCTCACACACACAGAACACATACACATCTTCATCAAATTATTACCTGGTTATTTATGGCAATTGGTCTGTTAAGCTTCTTCCACTTGAATGGATGTGAGAGATGATTTTTCTTCTGGTTGGTTTACATTCTCCTATTTTCTGTATATGGAGATGACTTTTCCACCTGCTCTGCTAAGGATGTGCTCACATCTTGCTCCAGAGTGGCTGTGCATCTAGAGCTTGCTCTGGGGGCAGGTTGTCAGATGAAGGAATGATCTTCTTCCTGCCAAGCTTCAGGGGGCTTGCCTCTGCTCTTCTCAGATCCAGATAGGCAGGGTTCGGGCTCAGTCTGGGAACTAAAGCACTTGATCAAAGGCAAACTTTCAGCAAACAGAAAGATCGTGGCTTTCAATTGGTTAAATCTATTAGCTATAAAAAAAAGAAAAAAAATCTAACATAACTGGGAAGCACAGGAGGAAGAAAAGTGGAGGTGGAAGGTGGTGAAGGCCTCTCCGTTTTCAGCCATAAAACCTGTACAAGATCATCCTTAGTCTAGTGACAGGAACAGAAAGCGGCTTAGCACCAGAGAAAGGCTCCTTTTTGGTACTCTCGCCTCAGACTCGGAGAAGGACCCCGGTAGAGCAGGGCTGCAGTTCAGCTCTGCGAGGCTCTTTCTCCCGCCCCACATGAAAGGCACATAGTGGTCAGGACACCCTAATCTGCAAATCCCTTCCCCAAAAGAACCAAGGTGATGCTTTCCCTCCTGTACTGTGGGAAGCACATCTGTAGGTACCGACATTTTACTGGACACCATGCTTTTCACCTGATGGATAGATAAATCCAAGTTGTGAAATTCAACTCATTCTTTACTAAATTCCCAGCAACATGAGTCCCTCATACCCCTCAACTCCCATAGCATTGTATTCATACTGCCAGTAGGGAACCTATTTTCACCTCTGCATATGTCAATTTTCCCTACTAGATATTCTATTGCCATCTTATTTCTTTGTACCCTTAACACCAGCTCCATACTTTGCCCAGGACAAGTTCAATAAGTGTGTGTGTGTATGTGTGTGTTTTTTTGTTTGTTTGTTTGTTTGTTTGTTTGTTTTAAGCTGAATAGCACAAAACAAGTTACAGGAATAGAACTTAGACACAAGATTTTCTTTCTTTTTTTTTTCTTTTTGAGACAGTCTTATTATGTTGTCCTTGGTAGAGTGCTGTGGCATCACAGCTCACAACACCCCCCAACTCTTGGGCTCAAGCAATTCCCTTGCCTCAGCCTCCCAAGTAGCTGGGGCTATAGACACCCACCACAACACCCAGTTATTTTTTTTTTTTTTGCAGTTGTCATCATTGTTGTTTAGCACGCCCGGGGCTGGGTTTGAACCCGCCTGCCTCTATGTATGTGGCCAGCGCCCTAACCACTGAGTATGGCACGGAGCCAATACAAGATTTTCTTATTGTTCTCTAATAAAGAAGCTCATCTGTAGGAAATATTTACAGGCTCCCTCTAATTGTTCTCTGCCCGACTCACTGAGGCTTTCCCAAGAGCTCAGTCTCAATCAACCCAGTAGCCTGTTCCAAAAACAATGCTCATCTTCTCTGAAAATTACCTACTGAATGGGAAAGACAGAATAATAGAAAAGTGGAGAAAATGCCCTCTATGCATTAATGGATTAACATGCCTTATTCCTACTATGTGCTCAGAAAATGTATAGATGCAGGTTTTGGAAGATATTAAAAATAAACTTTTAATATTAATAGAATGGCTTATATTGTTCAACTTAAATGAAAACTATATAACAACTTCTGTAGAGATTGTTTTTAAGGCTGTACATCTTGAATGATATTTACTCTTACTGGAATTACTTAGCTTAGGAATCTGTACTATATTGCTCCAAAATTCTTTGCATTCTAGAAAGTCTGGGACGTCTGAGGAACTGTGTTTCCCTTTGTTTGTCAGAACATGTGGACCCAGGGCTTTGGATGCATATACTAATTGCTCATTCAATCTAATCATGTAGACTGTTTCTCATTAAAGATGAGAATTTGACATCTTTATCACTGCATCTGTATCACTGCAATCCTCCCTGCCGTTCAAGCCTCAGAGTCATTGGCCAGTTTTATAACCAAATTAAGAACATACATGTCTAACTTAGCTATCAGAAACTGGAACTTTTCTGAACTTAAATCCATCCAACACTCTGCTTTTCTTAATGCCAGTCATTAAAACTACACTTGGCCCCCTTTATTCCTTAATCTCCACTTTTCAAATAGAGGACTTGTGAATTCAGAGCACACATACAGAATTTTACAAAGAAAAAATGAGCATATATATATCTGCCAAACTGTCCTATTTTGGTTCAGCTGAACCAGTAACCCTCTATCAACAAACTAAGTTTAGAAAGGTCTGAGTCCACATTTTCATTGGGGATCTGGCTTGAGTTGGGGCTGTCAGACTGGTTGGGAGATTTCCAGCTAGTTTTAAGGAACAATTTGTTGAAAGAGTGTCTATGTCATTTTTGGTGCCTCAAACTCAGAGTTAGGAAGAAACCTCCGTATTAGAAACAAATTAGAATCCCAAGAATCGCGGAGACAAAGGAAAATGCCCTACAAAGAGGCATATTGCTTTAGCAGATATTTAAGAAAACATGTAAAAAATTGAACACATTGATTAAGCATGACATGGAACCCCTCACTCAGTCTAAAGAGCAGCCAAATTAAAACCCAGAGGTTTGTGCTCCAGGCCTGGCTCTGAGCCTTGGATTTTGATGGACAAATGCAGGGGCTGCCAGGCCCCTCCTCACCCCTGCCTCTGCAGCTGGCACCACTGGGTCCTCCAGTGAATTCTCACAGAATATTTGATGGGGTGGTGTTAGTAAAGCATATTCCTGGGACCAAGCACAAATCCACTGAATCTTAATCTATTAGAATGAAGATTCAGAATCTTCATTTTTATAAATACGCCGGGTGGTCCCTATCCACAATAAAGAATGAGGACCATGACCGTGGTGCCAATCCTTATGTTAGGCAAACATTTAGATTTAAGGGCCAAAGCCCAGGACTCTGGTACCCAGCATCAGTTCATCCTCATCAATATTCTGATGCTGACTTACAAGCCTGAGTCTGGCAAATGGATTTCTGCCTTTTTATTAGATACAGTTTCCATCCGTGTCCTAGTTCAAATAATTGGTATTTTGCCTTATTTCTTCATGACTCCCTGACTGCAACCTGCTCAGAATTCTGGCCCCTTTAAGAAGGTCAGTTTCATGATTTTCTGCCCGGGCACAACTGTTCCTGGGCTGTTCTATAACTGCAGTGAGCCTAGCTGATGGCCAGTTTCCCCGCTGCCGCCTGCCTGCCCTGCCTGCCAGGGAACATCACTGTCTCTGCATCTTCCTTTGCTCCGTCTGAATTCTTCTCTCTTTCCTGTTGGATTCATTGGTATGTTTTTGCTCTTGCCCCCAAATCAAAACAGCTGTTGCCTATCACCAGAGGCTTCCGCTAGCACAGGCTGGCTGAACTTTGCTTCACACCTGCCTTGGTACCCCAGGACCTGCACAACCCTAACATATGCATCAAGGGTTTTCTTCCTCTGCCTCTTACTATGGTTATCTGAGCCATTCCCAGCCATCTTCAGAATATGGTGAGATACCATCTAAGGCAGGCATCCTCAAACTTTTTAAACAGGGGGCCAATTCACTGTCCCTCAGACCATTGGAGGGCCGGACTATAGTTTAAAAAAAAAAAACAAAACTATGAACAGATTCCTATGCACACTGCACACATCTTATTTTGAAGTAAAAAAAAAACAAAACGGGAACAAATACAATCACACTGCTTCATGTGGCCTGCGGGCCGCAGTTTGAGGACACCTAGTCTAAGGTAACTTTTAGCCACAGAGCTCTCTAACACTCTGACATAAGGTCTTCAGAAACACAGAGAGATGTGTGGCCAGAAAGATGTTTATTAATGAGTTCTTCCACATTCCTCCAGGAAAGGGTAGACTAGAAAGATGAACAGGGAAGACAACCCACACAGACGAGGGCCTCGGGGTTCTGGGGTACAGTAGGGTGACCAACTATCCCATTTTGTCTGGAGACATAGGACTTCCAGTGCTCAAACTGGAAAAGTCCTCTGTAAGCCAGGTCACCCTAGAACTTGAAATTCTTTGGATTTTTGCTGAATCAAAGATTCAGGATGTCAAGGACTTATACAGAAAAGAAAACTAGATTTTCCTTAACACATTTTGTGAGAGGATGTAAATATTGGAATTCTTTTTTAATTATTCTTCACTGCTATGCCTCATGGAATGAAACTTTTTCACAGCCTGGGTTCCAGGGGCCCTTAGATGTTGTGTTGGTTAAACGCCTATTAATGAATGACAATAATACCCTCAAGCGCTTACTCAAGACTTAATATACAATCCACAAATTGAGATGCTTTACCTAGATTATCTTGATTACACTTAGATCAACCTGACGGAATGAGTACTGTGATTAGCCACATTTCACAGATGAGGAAACAAAGGCATAAGTTTCAGGCAACTTTTTTTCTAGAAAAAAATTCTGACACTAAATTGACATGTAACAGATGTTTAAAGGACCTTCAACTCTATTCCAACAATGCAGAACAAGCCAGGGTGCAGGTGGTTAGTTGATCATGTAGTCTCAGGGAAACATCTGCCTACATCTAACCCCCAAATCCACATATTCTTTTTTTTTTTCTTTCTGGGACGGAGTTTTACTTTCATCCGGCTTCATAGCTCACAGCGACCTCAAACTCCTAGGCTCAAGTGATGCTCTTGTCTCAGCCTCCCAAGTAACTGGGACTACAGATGCCCACCACAATGCCTAGCTAATTTTTCTATTTTTAGTAGAGACAGGGTCTCTCTCTTGCTCAGGCTGGTCTCAAACTCCTGAGCTCAAGTAATCCACTCACCTCTGCCTCCCAGAGGGCTGGGATTACAGGTGTGAACCACCACACCCAGCCCCAAATCCACATATTTTGATGAACTTTAAGTTAAAGTCATCAAGGCCACAGCAGAAGAAACTCTTATTATAAAATTTGAGGCCTATCAGTCATTTTTTTTTTCAGCTAGATTTTCCAAGTCAATAGAAAAGTGATGGCATGTTAGATGGCAGAAAACCCACTGTGGACATCTCAGCAGTTCACGTGCAGGTTAACCCTCAGAGCAATAGGAAGAGAGGAGGGCCCCTTTTGGCAGGGTTGGGAATGCACTCTAGAACATCTACGCTTTCCATTTAATACCTTCCCTTTATAAAGTTGACATTTATAGAGTTCTTCCTCTGTGTCAGGGGCTATACATAAACTAGCTCTTTCAGTCCTCACCATCAACTTATGAAGTACAAGTAATTATTGCAAGTTTAAGTTTACAGATAGGAAATAGGGGTACCAAGAGTTAATAACTTGGCAAGATCCCAAGGCTGGCAAATGGTCAACCCAAGAT